>NC_143585.1:156060438-156798602 GCF_048544385.1 Mastigoproctus giganteus
GGAGGCACTGGTTAAAGAAGCACTGCACAGTCATCTAGACAAGACTTCAGTTATAGCTCGGACACAGCATGGTTTTTTTTAAGGTAAAGTTTTGCCTGACCAGCTTGATTGGATACTATGATGCAGTCACAAAAGAACTGGATGCAGGGTATAACTTTGATATTATATACTTTGATCTGAGAAAGGTTTTTGGTACTGTTGCACATGGAAGACTGCTGCACAAATTGGAGCAGTGTGGCATTGGAGGCAAATTGCTGCTATGGATGAAGGGGTAGTTGAGGGGGAGAAGACAGAGTGGTAATCAATGGACGCTGCCCATTGTGGACTAATGTTATTAGTGGAGTCCCTCGGTGTTCAGTGTTGGGTCCGTTATTGTTTTCTGTATTTATAAATAATATTGATGATGGTATATCAAGCTTAATGTCGAAGTTTGCAGATGATACAAAAGGTTGGCAGGGTTGTTAAGGACACTACTGACGCTATGCTGCTGCAGCAACAGGATCTGGAAAGGTTGAGCAGATGGGCTGAGAGGTGTCAAATGAAGTTTAACCTTGACAAATGTAAAGTACTACATATGGGGAAACAGCAAAGTATCAACTCTGTGGTACTAACAAAGGGGCTGACATCTGGTGAGTATGGGCTTGGCACACCCAGGGTCCTCAGCTGGATATCATCATTCTTCTCTTTCTTGGTGATTCCTTTTTACTTTCTACTTCTGACTTTTTTTTGCTCTCTCTCTCTCTCTCTCTCTCTCTCTCTCTCTCTCTCTCGGTAACTCAAATTTTGTTTCGGCTGGTGCAGCATAATCCTCAGGCTTTCTTGCACCATATGAATAATTATAATAATAATAACACTGACAGTGGTAGAGAATGAAACGGATCTGGGGGTAATTGTGCAGGCAGATATGAAGTTCTCTGAGCAGTGCTGACAGGCTGCAAGAAAGGCTCATGGTGTCTTATCAATGATATACAGGAATTTTTCTAGCAGGAATAAGGATGTGATTATTTCCTTGTATAAGGCAATGGTCAGGCCACACCTTGAGTACTGCATACAGGTCTGGAGGCTTCATTTCAAAAGGATGTAGAGCTGCTGGAACGAGTACAGAGAAGTGCAACAAGATTAGTGAATGGAACAAAGGGTTGCTCTTACGAAGAAAGGCTTAAGTTTTGCAAATTACAGTGTATGGACACTAGGCACCGGCGAGGTGATCTTATAGAGGTGTATAAAGCCTTGAATGGTTTGAGCATGCTCAATGCTGAAGGGATTCTGCCTCTTGCTCAGAATAATCATCTGAGAGGGTATAAATTCAAATTGAGGAAAGACAGATGGGATAGATGTGTGGAAATTTGCCTTTAGCCTGTGGTTAGTTGGTCGGTGGAACAGACTTCCATCTCTTGCCGTGGAAGTTGATAGCCTAAATAAATTTAAGACTCAGCTATACAGGTATTTCGAACGAACGACGGGTTGAAGTGGAAGTTTTTTTTTTTTTTTTTTTGGCTGATGCCGCATAAGCTTGCTTTCTTGCATCATATGCCTATGCTAATTTCCAGTCTGTGGGAACTTCCCTGAGTGCAAGGATGCTCTCATAATTATGGCTAAGGGTTTGCTTACTTCTTTTGCCACCTCCTTTAACATAACTGGATAGATTCCATCTACCCAAGGTGCTTTTCTTATATTTAACTAAAAAAATTTCTGCTCCACTTTGCTCTCAGTTACTACAAAATCATTTAACTCCTTGTTAGTTTGATAAACATCTGGCATTCTACTCCTTGAATAACTCCTCATGTGTGAATGTAGATGCAAAATACTCATTTAGTTCGGCAGCTATCTGAGAAGGATCATCTATAGTTAAACCATTGATGTCAAGTGGACCATCTGATTCATTCCCTTTCTTTTAGAGTTTATATAAATAAAGAAATCTTTGCTGTTTTTCTTTGAATCCTTTGCCAAAGATTTTACATAATCTGCCTTTCCTTGCCTAACCTCCTTTTTGACTTGATTAGAGACTACCTTGCACCTACCATAGGCTTCTATGTTTCCTGACAATTTGTGCATCCCATACATTTTTCTTCTCTGCCATGAGTCTCATTAGTTCCATTTGTGCCTTAACTTAGGGCAGTATTTCTTAGTTGAAACAAAAAGCCTATTAGTTTTCATAATTATTTCCTTGAATGCTTCCCATTTAGAATTTGCTGTTAGTAATCATCAGTTGGTCCCACTGTATAGAACTTAAAAAATCTCTGAAACCACCGTAATCACCTTTATTAAAAAAAAAAAACTTCCCCTTACCCCTGATGGTAGTTACGTCTTTAAGTAAATCCCACATCAGTACACTGTGGTCACTACCTCCTAGTGGTTCCTTTATCTGTAAATTCTTAATGCATGAATAATCACTGCTGATAATCAGATCAAGAGTGTTACTCCCTGTTGTTACCTTTCTAACATGCTGCTGTAGAAAATAATCATCCAATAAATCCACAAAACCCTTGGTAGTGTGTGACTGACCAACTCACAAGTTCGTCTATATCTGGGAAGTTAAAATCCCCCATTATAAGACTGATTTACTGTTCCTCTCTATTTCTCTGTATAATTGTTCGTTGTACTCATCAGAGTCATTAGGCCTATAACAAACTCCTACCCTCATTTTTGTTTTCCCAGTGCTTCCGTCACACCAAACTGACTCAACATTGCACTGCCCATCTATGTCAACTGGTTGCACTTCCTTAGCTTTTATGTGTTTCTTAACTAATAGCATAATCCCTCCTCCCTTCCCATCCTGTCTATCCTTTCTGTATACATTGTACTATCCAAATTTCAATTCTGCATCCCTTATATCTGAGTGACACCACATCTCTGATATCCCAACAATATCCACCTTGGGTGGTTTGGTCAGCACTTCAAATTAGGTCAATTTATGACCCATCTCTTACAAGGTCTCTCCATTCTCTGTCTCATAGATGTTCTGTTTTTGCTACAGGCTTTTCTATAGATACTTCCATGGGCATTGTTCTTCCGAACTGGCTTCTATAATTCCCACTCTATCTTTTAAACACATTTCAAACTGCACTCAAACATGTGCTACAACCAGTCAGCATCCTTGTACTATACAACTTCCAACTCTCAACTTCTCAACCTTCAACCTCCATGGTACTAAGTACTATAGGCTCTAATACCTACCATGTTTGTGTCTTCATAAAAACACAAAAATCCCTCCAACTTCCGTTTTCTAGAAGAAAAAAAGAAATCCCTTGAATGTTTCGGTTATTTTCAGAACATCCAAAGCATAGGCTGCCTATAATTTCAGAATTTAATTGTATTTGGTTAGTTGGTGTGTGTCATTTGCTGTGAAGATGTGTTTATTAAATATATTTATTTTAAAAGAATTTGCAGTTTAACTGTTAATTCCATGTAATGCTCTTCAGCCCGAAATTGAAACATTGATTAATAGTGCCTTCTCAGCTACATTGGCAGTGCCACCTGAGCAAATCATACATTTAGAAGGAACTAATTTACTAGGTCACTAGAATTTCTGTAAAGAGGTATAGTATTTTAAAGCCACTTGCCCAAAATTTGAAGACATTTGAAAGGAAGTTCAAATACAGGTAAAATGTTGTGAAAACTCAAGTTGCCCATTTCCGGGAGAAATTTCTTTGTGTGACTTTTTTGTGTAATTCTTTCTTAATTTTATTCAAACTATCCACTTCCATAACAACCCATCAAAGTTTTTTTTTTTTTTTCAATGGCCAATCACAAACAATAGTCGATATGTAAATTTTTGCACATTTATCTTACAGCCATCTTCTTTTGATTTATATATATGTTCCCAATGTGTGTGTTGTCTGAGAAAGAAAGAATAAGAATGCCATCAACATTTAGTTTACTCAATCTGTTTAAAATATGGACCACTTGAATGAGGTCTTGCAGGTGCCTAGCATCCCAGTACTGCAATTTTCAGATGATATTCTTACCATATCAGACTGAAATCTGATATGGTAGAGTACCCTTTTGTGTTCTTGACTGATTTTGTTGCCCTTTGTTTGTACTCATTCCAACGGATTCTCATCCTCCTTGAAATGAGGCTTCCAGACCTGTATACATACTCAAGGTGCTGCCTAACCAGTCATACAATGGGATAATCGCATCCTTGTCCTTGCTGACAAAATTCCTGAATCATTTATAGAATGCCATAAGCTGTCTTGTCAGATTGCACTGCTCAGAGATCTTTGTGTCAGGTTGTACAAAACAGCCCTTGGTCGGATTTGTTTTTCACCACCTTGAATATGTTATTCTCAGATTAGTGCTGCCCTTATAGTATCTTGCGCATAAAAATGCTAAACCTCAATTGCTACTTCTTAGTCTGGCTGTCCAATTTTTCTAGGTCTTGTTGAAGTACTATGCCTCATTTCCTATAATTAACCAACCTGCTCACCTTTGTACCATTTGAAAACAGTAAGTTTGATATATTATATTTAATATCATCAGTAATATTGTAAACAGTAAAGGGCTCAGAAATGAGCCCTGAGGGACTCCGTTAAGAACAGTACTGCCCATTTATAACCACACTGTCTTTTACCATTCAGCCATCACTTCATTCAAATATATCACATCGCAATTAATTTCTGAATCCAGTGCTTTCATTATCATGTCATAGTAGCTAATCGTATTGGTCAAAAAAGATCTCCCCTTAACATTGCATGCTGGGATTTTGGTATAACTGTATCCCTCTCAAGATAATCTTGCAATACTTCCTGAACTGCTGTTTCCATTATTTTCCCAGTGTATGAGTTTACTCACTTTGCCCTTTGATCTGTCTCTGTGAATAGGAGAGACATTTCTACATCTCTAATCTGTACAGACCTTTCCCGAATCCCAGCATGCTTCCATAATTATGGCCAAAGTTTGCATATCTCTTTTGCTGCTTCGTTCGATTTTATCGGATAGATTCCATCAGCCAGGTGCTTTATTTACTTTAAACTTTCACAATTTCTTTTAGATTTTCTTCTCAGTTATTCAATAAAGTATTGTGCCACAGAGCAAAGCAGAAAAAAAAGAAAATAACAGGTTGCAGGTAAAAATATGTTTAATGCCTACTATGAACAAAAACACAAGTAAATATACAGGAAAGTAATATGTAGCTTTCAGATGTGGGGGGGAGAATCCTTCATCAGTTGTGACCGTTAATGCAAAAATACAGAATGTCATGTGTGCACCATGGCAGTCATGTATGGTGAACTGCATACTACAAGTGCAGGTACGTGCCTCCGTAGCCAGGTTGGCAGGAGCAGCAGTGCGTAGCACACGCTTCTTGATTAGACCGGGATTCGAGTCCGTGACCACCAAATACGGAGGATGCAGAAAGGTCAGGGATAGACCACCGCATATCCCTGGAACAATATGGCCTTAGTTGCTAATGCTCCTAAAAACCAAATAACAACAACAAGTGCAGGTAACAATTAGCTGTTAGAATGGAATGCCTTGCAGTTGTAGCTGTAATGCCTGGAAACTTTGTAAATGCCGACGTTTGTCGGCCAAGAGGATGGTTGTCTCAGTAATGAGATGGCCACAACATTCTCTGTTCCAGTTAAAGGAACTGCTACAGTATGAGATGTGTAGTGATTCCAACCAGACGTGGTGACAATAATGGAGGGATTGATCAATAATCATGATGTGCCAGCGTGGATCAGTGTCATGCTGGGTTGACCAGAAGTGCTCAGCAATGGCTGAGTGCTCCACGCCTGCTAAATGGATAGATTTCTCATGTTCAGAGACACTACCGAGTCTCCTGCCAGTTTCCTCAACATAGCAGCCAGTGCAGTCATTTTATTTTCTATTTTGCTCTGTGGCACAATACTTTATTGAATATGAATCCAGAGCACATAGGCTTTTTTTTCTTATGTCTTCTCAGTTATCATAACAACATTTTGCTTCTGGTTATAACTTGGTATATTTCTGTTATTCCATCTCTAAAATACACAAACATGCAAAATATTTTTATTTATTAAATATTTATTTTTAGCAACTGGAACAGGTTAATGGTTGTAGTGTTCATATCTAATGTGCCAAATTGGTTCATTTCTTTAGTTTTAACATAAACAGAGGATTCTTTGTTACTTTTCTCTGCATTGTTAACCATATTTCTCTGTTGAGTCCCCTAATTGACTTGATTGCAGACTAGTTTGTACTTGCTGCTGGATTTTGTGTACCCTGATCATTTTAAATCAACTTGTTCATTTTTCTTCCCCAGCCACTAGTCTTGGTTCATTTGACATCCATTTAGGTCTAAACTTGGAATAATCTCTTTTTTTTGGTGTAAAAAGCTTACTAGCTTCTATGATTACTTTCCTTAATGCTTCCCATTTGGAATTCGTTGTTAGTAACATCATCAGTTGATCATGCTGAAAACATTTTTAAAATTGTCTTAACACATTGTAGTCTTATTTAAGAAAGCAAAATTCCTTCTCTTTATCTTTGTCAGTTGTTATATAAATCCCACATCAATATATGGTTACTGCTTCCTAGTGGTTCCTTTACCTTTTCCCATTTACAGTCTTCAATAGACTGAAAATAGGTTTCCTTAAGTCCACTACTTTTCAGTTTAGGAAAGAGAAAAATGTCACAAGGGGCTATGTTTGGTGAGTAGAGTACTTGTTCTCATGCCTACAAGGATTTGTTTTTTTGTCCAGAAACTGGTTAACAGAGAATATGTTGTGTACTAGAGCATTGTCTTGATGGAGCATTCAGCCATTCTTCCGTGATTCAGGTCTCTTTGAATTTTTTCATGCAGCCTTGCCAGAACTTTTAATATTGTAGAAAACAAGAAGCATGGTTTTCATTTTTGATTTTGGCTCTTTTTTTTTTTTTTTTTTGGTCTCTCCTATTTTGTTTTGTCTTCCATTGTATTGACTATCTTTTAGTTTCTGGATCATATTGGAACAGTAAATTTTTATTGCAAGTAATTACAGTACTTAGAAAGTATTTTTGGATCTTCTTGAGGTGTTTTCAGTACAACTTCACAAACTTGTAGTCTTCTCATTCTTTAATCTTCATTCAAAATTTTTGCCACCATCTTGGCACACACTTGCCCGCACACTCTTCTCATGCCTAAAATTTCACTTATATTTGTCTAAGCGTTTCTTTGTCCATAGTAAGTTGTGGTGCAACCACTGTAATGCTTAGTGGTGATTATTTTTATCAGTATCCTTACCCAGTCCACATTTCCAATAATTTTTATGGGTGCTGGATGAACTGGTATTTCATCATCTTCCACATTCTCTCTTTTTCCTAAAAATCTTTTATGCTATTCAAAACACACAAGCTCTTGACATAGCATCTTCCCCATAAACTTGACATAACTCATAACTGTCAGTTGGTGTTTTCTTTAGTTTTGTTAAAAATGAGGTTGATTCATTGTTTGATTCTTTTGTCTGTCATTTTCCCCATCAAATTTCAAGAACACAAGGTGATGAAAACCTGTCTCCCAGCAAAGAGAATTAGCATGTTGGAATATGATTTGGCAGACAACTAGAGAAGATTCAAGGTCAGCTGATATGCTTTTGTTTCATAGGTGGCACTTGGTGTGTAGTGGCTGTGCATACAGTCTCATTATTTAATATTTAATAGCCACACTTTGATTATTGCCCCAAAGTAATTTAGCTTTGTGTTGAACTCTTGCATCAACAGGGTGCAAAGCCTGGGATTCTGTGCATTTTAACTAGGAGCATAACCCCTTGATGTGGGTCTCCAGATTAGCATCACACTGAGATTCATTGTCAGCAGCACAGGTTTAAAGCTGACAACATAAGGATCCTACATTTGATCATACTTGTAGCCGAGTCAGGCACGTGGATGCATAAGTACACGTGCTTTGAGTGACCTGGGTTCAAGCCCGTGACTGCTGAATACGGTGCTGTTTCTTATATTATCTCTACCTTATGAACTCCTCTGACTGTGTGGTTGTCCCAGAGTATAAACAGAAAATCTATTTATTAGGCCTGATGTAGCCGAGTGCAGTGGCACATGCTCTTTGAGTGGACTAGGGTTGAAGCCCTGACTACTAAATACGATTAAAATTTGTATTGATTGATTTATTGTAAACTCCACTGACCTGGTGGTTGTGCTGGAGTAAAAAAAAAAAAAAAAGTTGTAGTGCTAGTGGGTTTAGCATATTGTTGAGTAATAATCTTGTATGAATGTGTTAATTAAAATTTAAAAAGTTTTTGCCTTCTCTGTTATTCATGGGAATCAATTTTATATATTTAAAATCTTAAAAGTATTTATTTCTATGGTTACTGTAGCAAAAATCCAAACATTACCATTCAAAATCTCAGTTTATTATAGTGCAATAAATTAATTAAAACAGTTATAGTACTGCATAACTCTCCAGCTATCTTGTGTAAGAATGTCTATTACCTGTTTTGAAAATTCTGTTTTGCAGATATTCAGAGGAAAAGATGTTACACTTTTGTACTCACAGTTAAAGGTTTTTTTTCCTTTGGTTACTGTTGCAAAACCACGAAGTAGCAGAAATTCAAGTATTGGTAAGTCATTGAAGAAATTCATGTATTAGTAATAGTCTATAATTACTGATTAAAAATATTTAAGAAAATGTCATGTGTCAAACTAGTCCATGAAAAACAAATTTTGATAATATGAACAGTTTATGATCTCTACTAAACTGCAAAGAAATTAATTCTGGAGGCCTTACATGTCACTCAGTTATTATAGCAATGTGAGAAGCAAATTGAGTGTATTACTATTGTCTTTACTTCCCTTATTGTTTTATATTTCGTAATTAGGCAAAAATATTTCAAATTTTTATAAAGTTGAATTATAATAACAAATAACCAATAATAAAATTTTTTTCATACTAACCAAACTAACTTGAACAAAGCTGTAGTCAGTAAGTGACTTTGCCTCTTTCCTCCATGTGGTGGGACGTAATCAAAAGAGGATAATTTGAGCTCTCCCAGGACTAAAACAGTAAACTTAATAATATGAACATCATTCCTATTGTGCAATTGTTATCATAACCACAGATTCAATGATCTTGCCCACCACTGTGCAAGATGATACTTGCTGATCTGTTGTTCAGCACATGTTTTGCACTTCCTTTGTGAATGGAGAGACATCTCTCCATTCCAAGGGAATCTAATTAGGATCTCATTAACATTCCCAACAGGTTGATTAACTCAGCTGCAGCCTTTTTTGAGGAAATTTTTCCCCTCTACCCTAACTTCTCTCAGCTTCAGTAATTTTTCCAATAGACCTTTTTCTGAGACTATCATATAACTTATTTTCATTTTCCTGTAATCTGATTACATCACAGTTCCTTTGTGATACATATAGTTTTAATTATAAATAATATTGCAAGATAATGTATTTAACTTTTATATTATTTGTGCTGAGTTTTCCATGGTTCTACCACTTTGATCAAATAAAGAGTCCATATGATTCTCTCTCTCTCTCTCGCTCTGCACTGAATAAAATATGAATAGTATATTTATTTCCACTATTTCTATAATGAGACAGCCACGTTTACTCTGTTCAAGTTTCTGAAAGAGATTTGTCATACTTCTCACAAACAAAGGACATGGGATAGTATTGATACCCCAGTTGATGTGCAGATGAACTCAACAGTTACTTTGCAATGATATTTACAGAAGAAAAACCCTTTATGTCAATGAGAAATTATGGGGGTGAAGTTGAAAAATATGTGATTAATGATATTGATATTTCACATGATTATTTAATGAAAAACTTTCAAGCCTGCAGGCAAGTAAGACTCCTGGGGTTGGTGGCATAATTTTAAAGGAGAGAGCAAGTGAGTGAGTGATTAAACAATTAAGGCTAATTATGAAAGCATCTCTACAATCAGGAGAGATTCCATTGGATTGAAAAAGTGCAAATGTATCACAAAAATGCCAGTACACAAAGGCGAAATTCTAGGAGTGTAGTGAGAAATTACTGACCAGTTAGTCTAATTACGGTAGAGAAAATCACGGAGTCAACGATCAAGGGTGGAATTCAGAATCATTTAGATAGAAATGAATTTTGGAAGAATACACAGTTTTGTAAAGGGAAAATCAGATTTGACAAATCCGATTAGCGATTTTGACAGGGTCACTCATGAACTGGATTTAGGAAATAATTGTTTATTTGTATTTCAGCAAAGCATTTGACTCAGTCCCAGATGAGCGGTTACTTTAAACTGGAACAGGTTGGAATCACCGGGAAAATCCTTAGATGGATAGCAGGATGAGTTCAGGGTAGGACACAGAGGGTTGTGATAAATGGTTATTCCTCAGATCAGGTTAATGTAAGAAGTGCAGTTTCCCCAAGGATCAGTACTGGGATCACCATTGTTTTTGATTTTCTTAAAAAACATCTTAAACTTTTCTTAAAGAGGGTACGATGTCTAAATTTCCAGATGATGTAAAGATTGGTAGAGTAGTAGTAGTAGTAGTGGCATGTGATGCAAGAAAGCAAGTGTATGAGCTTATGCAGCATCAGCCAAAAAAAAAAAAAAATAATAAAAATTTAACACAACCATTCCCCTTACTGTTGGTCCAGTTCTTCCTTAAATATATTTAACCTATCAACTTCCACGACAGATGGAAGTTTGTTCCAGCAATTAACCACCCGCTGGTTAAAGGCAAATTTCCACACATCTATTCTACATCTGTCTTTCCTTAATTTGAATTTATGCCCCCTTAGGTTCGTAATATGAACAAGTGAAGAATCCCATCAGAATTCAGCGTGCTCAACCCATTCAAGGCCTTATACGCCTCAATCAGATCACGACACTGGTGCCTGGTTTCCAGCCACTGCAATTTGCAGAACTTAAACCTCACCAATCTTTTTTGCCCTTCTCTGTACACACTCAAGCAAATCTACATCCTTCCTAAAATGAGGACTCCAGACCTGTATGCAGTACTCAAGGTGTGGCCTGACCTTTACCTTATACAGAGGGACAATCACCTCCTTTTCCCTGTGGCACCTCCGTAGCCAGGTGGGAAGGAGCAGCAGTGCGTAGCACACGCTTCTTGATTAGACCAGGGTTCGAGCCCATCACCACCAAATACGGAGGATGCGGAAAGGTCAGGGAATGACCACTGCATATCCCTGATTAATATGGCCTTAGGTGCTAATGCTCCTAAAAACCAAATAACAAACAAACCTTTTTCCTGCTAGCAAAATTCCTATATATCATTGACAAAACCCCATGACCTGCCCTGGCAGCCTGTCTGCATTGCTCAGAAAACTTCATATCAGACTGCACAATTACCCCCAGGTCTTTCATTTTCTATCACCTGAAGTGTAGTACCACACAGTGGGTACGTTTCTCAACGTACGATCAAAAGAAAAATGAGGTCGTGAATGATGACTGATTCAAATTTGAAGAATTTTCTGCTGCTCTCAGTAACAAATTTAACACCAAACATTGAAAGACTGGCGAAATCCAAACAGGCTCAAAAGTCTCATTAATGGTAAGTAATGTTTATGTGCTGTAATAGAAATTGCTTTACATACAATAATTAAATCATTTAAAAATGTTAATTATGTTCATAAACATACTTTTATTAAAAAGGTTATTAAGGATATGCCTGGACTCCTTCTAGCGAGCAGAGAGAACAGACGACTCCAAGTTCCAACCTGATCTCGCTCTCGGTGCTCCATCTTACTCAGAGCGCTCTCTGTCTCTCATCACATCCAACAACTGTGATACAGAGCTATCTTCACCAAACAAGACTCTCCGGCAGCTGTAGCACCATCAGCGGGTTCCACGACAGCGGTTGCCCTCTCGTCCAAGAGATCATCTCTCACTATTGTAGATTGGTGCTCCAATAAACATGTGTCTTTTGAACTGGCGTACATTATTTAATTTAGTTGTGTGTTTGAGTTATTCTTTTTCCTCCCCTAAGCGAAGCAGATCCTATCCCTATCTTCCAACCCCAACCATGAACGTAAGAAGGTGGAAAAGGTGCTTGAGTTGTATGGCACATCTGAACTCATATGTGAAAAAATTGGCGTATGGTATGTAAAAGGTTGGCCACCACTGATCTATATCAACTGGATGCACTTCTTTTGATTTTATGTTTTTCTTAATTAACAGCATAACACCTTCTCCCTTCCTATCCTGTCTTCCTTTCTGTACACATTGTACCCCCCACATCCCAATTCTGCATTCCTAATATCTGTGTGACACCACATCTCTGATATCCCAACAATATCCGCCTTTGATGTCTTGACCAACACTTCAAATTCATCAAATATATTTACTATATTTCTAGCATTGGTATACATGCAAGTATACATGCACCTATTCTTATTCTTAGTTACCCTAACACATCCCATATGATCACTTGCAAGCAGAGCTGCTTCAGACCAAATAGACTTCAGTGATGGTCAGAAAAGTAGCATCAAGGTCTTACACCTGGGAAATCAACAACCCCAAAATAACTTGTACACTTGATGGAGTTGAACTGAAGTCAGTAGTGGAAGAAAAGGACATGGGAGTCAGATATCAAATTCTCCGAGCATTGTAGACAGGTTACAAGGAAGATCCATGGTGTCCGATTGATAATTTAACGAACATTTGCTAGTAGAGATAAGGATGTCATAATCCCATTATTTAAGACTTTTGTTATAAACACAGAATTCCAAGTATGGTTGCCATACTTGGAATACTGTGTTCAAGTATGGCAACTGCACCTAAAAAAAGGCATTGAGCTTCTTGAAAACGTCCAGAGATGGGTAACTTGCCTGGTGAGATCAGCAAAAGGTCGTCCATATGAGGAAAGACTGAATATGTGGTTTGCACAGCTTGGAAACTAGGCACCTTAGAGGAGGTGCCTAGTTTCCAAGGTGTTCAAGGCATCTGAGATGCATAAGTAAAATGAATGAGGATGAAAATTTTCACGGATGATTCTAGAACTAGGGGCCATAAATTCAAGTTGGGTTGGGTGATGTTTAGACTGGACTGCAGGAAGTTTTATTTTAGCCAATGAGTTATAAATTACTGGATTAAGTTACATGTGTGGTTGAGGCTGACATTTGGGGTTAATTCAGAGGTCAGCTGGATAGTTACCTATGGGAGGAGGGAGATGCATAAGTTGTCTATTTCCTTTTCTTTTATTATTTATTAATTATTTTATTTAATTCTTTTTTAATTTAATTTATTTTATTTTATTTAATGCAAATTAATCAATTTAAATAATAAAAACAAAAGCCTTATCTAACAATACAGTAATCAGAATAACACATTTTTTAAAGATTTTATTTTATTTGTAAGATAAACTAAGAGAAAAACAATTAACAGAAAAAAAAATATTGTACAGTATGTTTTTATATATACATTATAAAAGTATATATAAAAACAGTATAAAAACATACTTTACGGTGTTTTTATACAATCTTTTAGTATTGCAGTAAGAAGAAATACAATCTGAATATAAAAGGAGATATATAAACCATTAACTTTTTAATAAATTAATCTAATTTAAAGAAAGAATCCAATGTTGTTTGCACAGTTTTTGCTTTCCTATATGCATTTTTAACTACAGCACCTACTTTCTTTTTCCTGGTAACAAAAACATCATTGATTTGCTTGGTGCTCAGCAGCTCTTCTGGTGTTAGCATTGCTGTGGTAGCAACTTCATCAGCCACCTTCACAAACTCCTTAAATTCGCCATCAAAATCCTCCTTCAGATTTCTCCATCCTTTAATGTTGCTATCATTCGTCTGCTGGACCATGATTTTCGATGATATTCTCTCCAAAGCCACTCTTTCTGAAGCAGTTGATTATTACGCTCGATGCAATACTGTCCCAAGCAATAACAAGATTACGGATTGCATCCAAGACTTCCAATTTGGCTGCCATCTATGTAGTACCTTAATCAGATGGGCTCTATATGCTATCTTGAGGATAAAATAATGTCTTAATCCAGTGCTGCATAAAACTGGTGGTACTGCGAGGTAAAAACAATAGCTGCATATTTGCCAACTTAAGCGTCTCGGCAGAATTTGCTGTACTAGATCTAGAATCATCAAAATGTTCCTTTTTCTTTTGTCCACTTTAGGTAACCAAGACTGAAAAATCTTTACCGTAAGCCAAACAGTTCTATTGGCCTCATGATCACAGGGAAGTTGGTTAACTTCTAAACCAACTTGGCTTGAAAAATTTACCAATCACAAGAGGGTGTAGTTTTGTACTGCCATCTGAATTGCAGCATAACAGAACAGTGAGTCTTTGTTTACTTAATTTTCCACCATGACAAGACTTCTTGAACAGCAAATGTTTTGTTTGGTAGCAAATTATAAAATAAATCTGTCTCGTCAAGGTTAAAAATATCCTTTGCATGATATTTTCAAGAACAGACCGTACATAACACAACCAGTCTGTAGCATTTTCTTTGTTGACTAATCCAGACTTGCTGCGAACATTTTGGAAATCAAGTTATTCCTGCTTTAAATCTTTGGAGCCAGCCACTGATACATTTGAGGTTGCTAATTCCATGTTGCTGAGTTAGATAATTTGCCTTTTCTGGCAAAATTAGACCTGATATTGGCAAATTAGATGCACGCATTTTTTGATATCACCAGAAAGTTTTCTTTCAAGCTCCTCATGTTTTGCACCATAAATTAGTTTCCTGTTTTTTATCGCTGCTTGTGCGTGCATGCGTTTGTTTAGGGGTACATAAGCTGCCAGGGAGAGAGAAATTCATTGATTGCATCCTCACCAATAATATATCGTAGTGTCATCGGTTCTCATAGATTTGTCAAAGAAAACAGAATGGATGTTCTGTCATGCTGATAGTACGGACATTCAATCAGGATATGTTTCCCTGTCAAAAGTGCTGAACAGTGGACACTGAGGATGATCCTCTCCTGTCAGCAGATGGAGGTGAGTCAGATATGTGTGTCCTATTCGTGCCTGTGCAAGTACCACTTCTCTTCACACTGTTTTGACGCTAGAGGCTGCTCCAGTGTTACACACTTCATATTTTTTCCGGTGTTCAGTATTGTAGGTAACGTAGGTAAAGGGATGTTGTCCTTTGCAATGTCCGTTTTGCTTCGTTCCGTTCTATCAGCCTCTTGTATAATTTTCAGTTTTGTTTGCAGTCTTAATTCCATTCGTTGACGTTTTTTCACCATAACACTGATAGATTAGATTTAATATAAAAAAAACTTTAAATTAATTGAAAGACAGTTTCAAAAAAGACATCAGTTCACATAAAATAGTGCAAAAAATAGATTATACTGTAGCAAAAGACTCTTTAAACCTGGCTTAACAATTGCAACTAACCGTTTCCATGGAGAGTGCAGGAGTGTATGTAAAGATCTTAGAAAGACTGTTTTTATTCTTTTCTTAATTTAACAGCTCATCTTTCACAGTGTTTTTCAGAGTGCACTTGTGTTGTAGCTACCATAAACTGGTTTTGTGTACACAAAAGTAAATTCTAACAAGTCAGTGCCATCCGTTGGGAAGCAAGGAACTAGGTGACCAGTGGTAGTAATAGGGACAATAATTGGACAGCTGGCCAAGATTTGTATTAAACATGCAAAATAACAATATTTATTTCTCACAGGATGTAAATGAACTTTGTAATATATATTAACCAAATTTTGTAATAAATGAATTTATTTACATAGAAAATCCTTTCATAGGGGAATGGTACTTGCTTCAAATAAATGAGTATGTTGTATAAACCAAGTTTGTATTAACAAGATTTTACAGTATCAGGTTTTACAGGTTTGTGAGTGCTTCTGAATTGTTAGTTCCCCTGAGCCTTAGACCCCCCTCCTGAATGATATTAGCAAAAGTTCTTGGGCTACCCCAGTTCAAGTAAATTACATCTTTGAATCTTGACAATACAAATTCCTTCTACTAACTACGGGAACCAACACCCATGAGTCCCTTCAGTCTAGTGTCTGGGCTGACCTTTTTCACAACATTTTTTTTTTTATATTTCCTGACCATCATCACTTTGTTCATGCTATAACTCTATGGTGGTAGTACAGAAGCTGTGATGTTCTTTTCAAAAATAAGGAGCCCGTGTTAACTGTTGGGTGAAGATCAGAATCCATGATTTTTTGGATATGCACCTTCCTAAACATAGAAAAAGTTTTCATATTTATATATAGATCATTCTTACAGAGTTATTGCATGAGAGTATCCTATCTCGATTATAGATTGCTTCTCTCATGTTTGTTCTACTTTTTACTTTAGCATTAGTACCGGTATGTGATGCAAGAAATCAAGCTTATGTAGCCTCAGCAAAAAAAAAAAAAAAAAAAAAAAAAGCCCGTGTGTACCCTGTACAAAAGATATGTTATGTGAAAACATTTTTGACGAAAACCTGAAATGGAAATTACGTATATTATGTCACTTCTTAAATGACGATGCGGTCACTAATGTTGATTCAGTAGAGTAAGTAGAGGATGTGAGCCTGCTACTTACCGGTGGAAAGTCAAAGATAATCTCAGGGGCTCACATCTGGTGAGTATAGGCTTGGCACACCCAGCATCCTGAGCTGGATATTATCATTCTTCTTTTTCTTGGTGATCTCTCTCTCTCTCTCTCTCTCAGAGTAACTTGGAAATTTTTTTTTTTTTGGCTGATGTATCATAAGCCTTAGGCTTCCTTTCACCATATGGCTAAAAATATTTATTTATTATTTTATGTCTTTACAATTCTGGCCCATTTGAACTTGTTCCTCATCATCCTTTTCTCGTACTTATCAAACCAATTCTCTTTCTAAATGTCTGTAGAACCGTCGCCCATGTTTTCTCGTTCCATTTTTTCGTTCGATTTTCTATTATGCTGTTGCTTGATAGGTCATATGGTAGGTATATAAGTTACAACAACTGAACTTTCAGACATTGATCGATGAACTAAATACCAAGCAGCCTCCTCACTAGTAGTAATTTCGACAGAGTTGAGCATAGCAATGCTTAATTTTCTTGTAATTTCAACGATGCCAAATTCAGGATACTCGTTTATAATTTCAATAATTTTACTTTGTAAATTGCTAAACCCGCGATTCATCTTATTTATGTATTTGATGACATAAGCAGCACATGACTATTCTTCAGTGATGAATTGAATGTCCTGTTAGACTTTAAAATGCCAAACACAAAAGGATTGAAGTGGTTATGCCATTTTTGATGAGGTTCTCGTTTCAGAAAGACTTTTGGCTGAGTAATACCAGCTCAAAGTAAATCGATATAATATGATTCTGAATGAATGCAATTTTCTTTAAAAAAGTGATGGATGGTAGTACAGTAAATCCCTGCTATTCGCGGTATCTGTATTCACGATCGCTGATTTAATATAAAATGAAACCTAAAAAAAATGTGAATTTTAAAGCGCCGTGAATATTATCCGCCATAAAAAAAACATGGGAGTGGCTAAAATTATCTTTCCCGGTCAAAACAGCACTCAGTGGGTGGGGGAGAGGGGTGACAAAATCGCAAGCGTGGATGTTTTTCGCTAATCCTTGTTCAGTATATGTTATGCGCTTGTAATGGAAGTTTTCGTCATTTGCTTTTAATTTATATGCTTTTAAATTGAATAAATTTATAAATTGATAAATTTATGTAAGCATATCAATTTATAAATTGATATGCTTACAAAAATGATAAATCTACCGTTTTGCAGTGTAAAACAGACTTTTTCGAGTGTGTTAACGGATGAAAGTGACTTTATTATGGACAAGTTCTTTCTAACCCGTACAAAAATATGGCTACGAATAACGAGAAATATGAAAATATCAAAGAAGGGGATGACATTAGCGAATAAAATTGAGTTATTAGACTAAATTTCTAATGGTGAAAGTGTCTCCTCTTTGGCAAAACATTATAAAATCAATGAGTCAACGGTACGATCAATCAAAAAATCGGAAGAAAAAATCCGCCGTAGCGTCCGTGAAAACGCGCTAATTGCTTCAAAAATTTGCTCTGTAACTCGTGATGTTAAATTAGAAAAAACGGAAAAAGCTTTAAATCTGTGGATAGAAGACCGAATTAAAAATAAAATTCTGTTAAGTTCACTCATCATTCGTGAAAGGGCAAAACTCCTTTATCAACACTAGCAAAACTGGTGATAGCACTATTGGGATAAGTTTTTTTTTTTTTTTTTGCTATCAAAGGCACTGGTTTGAAAGATTTGTTTGAAATTTCTAATAAATATTACATTTAATATTAAATTGTTTCTTATTTTCATTTCGATGCCATATGCTTGCATTTCACTATGTACATAGTCATATTATGAAGGTATATATATATAATACATACATAGACAAAATTTTAGACTAGTTTTTCTTATATATTTCATACTTTGGAACGGAACCCCTTTATTACTATGGGAGCCATAACTGAATATTCGCATTTTCGGTATTCGCGACATTTCTCAGGAACGTAAGCCCCCGCGAATAGCGGGGGTTTACTGCATATTCGTTGATATATCATCTAGATTCTTCCACGATTTCTTGTATTAGCCTTATATTTGACTTCAAGTGTCTGATTTTGGCATGGGAATTAAACTCATTGTAGATCTTGATGGCATAAATGGAGCTTCCAAACTCATAAACAAGTAAAACTGTTTGAGTTTGTAGTTTGATATCTGAGGCTGTAGAAATGGACATGAGCTGATTCATCATAGTTATCATTGCATTCATATCGTTTCCCATAGGTTCTTTAGGAGCGTTATTAAGCCACAAAAGATTGTGAGCATGTGGACTGCCATGATATTAAAATTCGATCCGTTGAAAATAATTGACGACATAATAATATTGTCAAAATGGACTGAAATGCTTAGACTGAAATAAAGTTAAAATACAATCCACAAGTTTATTAAAACAAATTGCACATGTTACTGCATCTTCATTAACCAATGAAGATTGGTTAATGAATTGGTCTTTTCCATAAAATGATGAGCTTCTGATTGCTCGTTAGGGATATCCAAACCGTCACGTTTTAATTTTATAAAATTTTAGCAATCTAGGGCAACAGATTTCGTTTGCACTCAAAGTTAAGAATAACACAGGTTTACCCAATTGTCTGATCATCGCAAACAGATCTCTTTTATGTTGTGTCCAGTAATAAGTTGAATTAGGAATCAATTTCAAAAATGCTAAATTCTTTTCAATGCAGTTATTGATATATTCTTGAGATTGGGTTTGTTCTTTGGTATGCTTAGTGTCTTTTTCTTTGTATTTAAAAGCAACTGTTAAGGAATCTTGAGTTCTTAGTCTCATTATTTCCACGACCATATAAAGAAGATAAGGCTTCACTCCACGCCCATCTGAACAACTAGATTCATTTGATGCCAACATAAATGGTGTAACTTTTAAATTATCTGTAAACTCTCGATACTGACCAAGGTAAATTCTAGAAAAGGACAATTCTTTGGCATGTTCATCAAAAAGTAATCTTTGTGGAACAGTTTGTTCACCCCACGCTATTTGTAAATATTTGTCATTGCTCCACAAGTTGGTTAACTTCTTAACCAACTTGTGTGAGTTTGTAGTTTCATTCATTTCATCACGTGGTGAAATGTCTTCTTCAAAGAATGCTCCTACACTTTAATGCAATAATCATCACCTGTTCTCAGAGGCAAATAATCGATCATCGAATTAACATTTACAGGAACATTTATAATTTGGCCCAAAATTCCATATTGGCTGAAACTATGTCTTAGTCTTCTAATTTTCATGAATTGTATAAGAGGAGAAACGAGCCTCCTCTGTCACTAAATCTAATCGAGGCAGATGAGGTGGAATAGCAGGTTAAACGAACTGTTGTTCTTTGAAAATGTTGAAATGGAATAATTTTTGTGAGATGCTCGACAGGTATTACAAGCCTTCATAGTCATTACGTCTACAGTTGGAAATTCTAGAAGTAACAGGCTCCAAATGTATTTTTCAGAGTTTAATAAAATCTGCTTCTCAAAATCTTGAGAATCAGATTTTATTAAACTCTGTATTTGTTTTTTTTTTTCGTTCTCTATTCAATCCTCTTAAAACTCAGTTCTGTCTTATCTTGCAAAAAGAGCCTACAACAAAGAGCTTATCTTTGATGATTCTCAGATCTCTAGACAAGATCACATATTTCTTTTAGGGATTACCCCGACTTCTAATCTCTCTCTCTCTCTCTCGGCACTAGCACATTTAAAAATTTTCCTCTGTATTTAAAATATTTGGGTTTTTCTCTTTTGATCTTGGTGTTATCTTTCTTCTGAATAACTTTTTACTCTGTACAAATGTGAACTTACCATGGAATAGTGTTCTCACATCTTGGGTGGTGGACTCAAAAACTCTTATCTTCCAATCAAAAGAAGATAGTTAGATATTAAATAATGGACTAACTTTTGCAAAGTCTCTCCACTCTTTGTCTGATAGATGTTCTAGTTCAGCTGTGCCATTTCTTTGATACTGTCATGGATACTGTTCTGAATTGGCATCTGTAATTATCCCCCCCTCTCTCTGTCTTCCAAATTAGACTCTACATGTGCCACGATCAGTCAGCATCCATTTACTGCCCAACAGTATTCACAAATGCTAGGCCCTTCATATGAGGAATAATAATCCCAGATTGATGTACCAGATGTTTGTTACCCTATTTGTGCTGAGGAGAATGAAAAATTCCTGGGAATAATTGTGCAGTCAGATATGAAGTTCTCTTAGCAGTGCAGATAGACTGCCAGGACAGCTCTTTGGGTTTTATTAAAGATGCACAGGAATTTTGCCCATGAGGATGGTGATTATCCTATTGTATAAGGCAAGGGTTAGGTCACACTTTGAGTAGTGTGTCTGGAAGCCTCATTAGAGGAAGAATGTGGATCTGTTGGAATGGGTGCAGGGAAGAGCAACAAGATTGAAGGGGAGGGGGGAGGCAAAAGAGTGCCCTTACCAGGCAAGGCTTTAGTGTTGCAGACTGCTGCATCTAGAGACTAGGCAACTGTGAGGAGGAATCATTGGGAAATGTTGGGATTTTTTTTTTTTTGACTGATGTTGTGTAAGCTTGCTTTTTTTTTTTGCATCATTTGACACTACTAATAATAATAGTAATTTATAACTTCAAAGCATTAGTAGAGGCATATGATGCAAGAAAGCAAGCTTATTCAGCATCAGCCAAAAAAAAAAAAAAAAAAAAAAAACAACCACTACTCCCATTTCACCCCTCAATTCGTTCAAAATACCTGTCCAGCTGAGCCTTAAATTTGTTTAGGCTATCAACTTCAACAACAAGCGATGGAAGTCTATTCCACAAACCAACTGCCCGCTGGCTAAAGGCGAATTTCCGCACGTCTATCCGTCCTTCCTCAATTTGAATTTATGCCCTCTCAGGTGATTATTCTGAGCAAGAGGAAGAATCCCATCGGCATTGAGCATGCTCAAGCCATTCAAAGCCTTATACACCTCTATCAGATCACCTCGGCGATGCCTAGTCTCCAGGCTCTGTAATTTGCAAAACTTAAGCCTTTCTTCGTAAGAGCAACCCTTTGTTCCATTCACTAATCTTGTTGCCCTTCTCTGTACTCGTTCCAGCAGCTCTACATCCTTCTTGAAATGAGGCCTCCAGACCTGTATACAGTACTCAAGGTGTGGCCTGACCAATGCCTTATACAAGGGAATAATCACATCCCTGTCCCTGCTAGAAAAATTCCTGTATATCATTGACAAGACACCATGAGCTACTCTTGCAGCTCGTCTGCACTGCTCAGAGAACTTCATATCTGCCTGCACAATTACCCCCAGGTCCTTTTCATTCTCTACCACTGTCAGCGTAGTACTACAGAGTTGATACGTTGATCTGGGGTTACTGTTTCCCATATGTAGTACTTTACATTTGTCAATGTTAAACTTCATTTGCCACCTCTCAGCCCATCTGCTCAACCTTTCCAGATCCTGTTGCAGCAGCATAGTATCAGTAGTGTCCTTAACAACCCTGCCAACCTTTGTATCGTCTGCAAACTTGGACATTAAGCCTGATACACCATCATCAATATCATTTATAAATACAGAAAACAACAATGGACCCAACACTGAACCCTGAGGAACTCCACTAATAACATTAGTCCACGTTGAGCAGTGTCCATTGATTACCACTCTCTGTCTTCTGCCACTCAACCATCCCTTTATCCATAGCAGCAAATTGCCTCGAATGCCACACTTCTCCAATTTGTGCAGCAGTCTTCCATGCGCAACAGTATCAAAAGCCTTTCTAAGATCCAAATATATAATATCAAAGTTATTCCCTGCATCCAGTTCTTTTGTGACTACATCATAGTATCCAATCAAATTGGTCAGACAAGACCTGCCCTTAACAAACCCATGCTGTGTCTGAGCTATAAGTGAATTCTTGTCCAGATGATCCTGCAGTGCTTCTTTAACCAGTGCCTCCATTAATTTTCCTGGAACCGAAGTTAAACTAACAGGTCTATAATTACTTGTGTCAGCCTTTGATCCTCCTTTGTGAATTGGGGTTACATTTGCACATCTCCAGTCCATGGGTACCTCCCCGGAGTCCAAAGTAGCTCTCATAATTATGGCTAGGGGTTTGCTTACTTCCTTTGCTGCCTCCTTTAATATAACTGGATAGATCCCATCCACCCCAGGTGCCTTTTTTATGTTTATCCTCAACAATTTCTCCTCCACTTTCCTCTCAGTTATTAGAAAATCATCTAGCTCACTGCCAATGTTTACTTCACCTACGACATTCCCCTTCCTGAATAACTCCTCATGTGTGAATGTAGATGCAAAATACACGTTTAGATTGTTAGCCACCTGAGCTGGATCCTCAACTGTTGAACCATCAACATCCAGTGGACCAATCTGATTCATCCCTTTCCTTCTTGAGTTTAAATAGGTAAAGAACTCTTTTCTGTTTTTCTTTGCATCCTTTGCCAAGGATTTCTCATAATCTGCCTTTGCCTGCCTAATCTCCTTTGTGACTTGGTTACAGACCAACTTATATCTATCATAGGCTTCCACGTCACCCATTAATTTGTATGTATCCCATGCATTTTTCTTCTCTGCCATGTGTCTCATTAGTTCATCTGACAACCATTTAGGCCTGAACCTTGAACAATATTTCTTGGTTGGTATGTAACGCCTGGTAGCTTCCAGGATTAGTTCCTTGAATGCTTCCCATTTTGAATTTGCTGTTGGTAACATCATCAGTTGGTCCCACTGTATAGAATTTAAATACTGCCTCAGACCATCATAGTCGCCTTTACAAAAGCAAAAACCCTTCCCTTTACCTCTGATGGTAATTACCTCCTTGAGTAAATCCCACTTCAGCACACTGTGATCACTGCCACCCAGTGGTTCATTTATCTGCAGATTCCTAATGCATGAAGAATCACTACTGATAATCAGATCAAGAGTATTACTCCCTCTAGTTGCCTCCCGAACATGCTGGTGTAGAAAACAATCATCCAATAAATCCACAAAAGCCTTGCTAGTGTGTGAGTGACCAACCCACAAATTCCAGTCAATATCTGGGAAATTAAAGTCCCCCATTATAAGACTCTCTGATTTACTGGCCCATTCTATTTCCCTATACAGTATCTTATTATACTCATCAGAGTCATTAGGCCTATAGCACACTCCTACTCTCAATTTTGATTTACCTACGCTTATGTCACACCAAACTGACTCGACACTGCCCTGTCCATCGATGTCGACTGGCTTCACTTCCTTGGATTTTATGTGTTTTTTAACTAATAGCATAACCCCTCCTCCCTTCCTATCCTGTCTATCCTTTCTGTAGACGTTGTACTCCCCAAATTCCAGTTCTGCATTCCTTATATCTGTGTGACACCACGTCTCTGATATCCCAACAATATCTGCCTTTGATGTTTTGAGTAATACCTCAAATTCATCAAATTTATTTACTAAACTCCTAGCATTAGTGTACACGCAAGTATACATGCACCTGTTTCTATTCTTAGCTACCCTAATACAACCCATGTGTTTACTTGTACCGCAATGACTTCCAGCAGTCTCTGAAATATCCTGCATCTTGTTTTTCAGGCTTCTGCTCATTCCGATAGAAGCAGTGCAAGAATCTCTTTCACCTCTGCCAGTGGCTACTGTTAATCCATTAGTCTTTGTCTCCCCCCAAGCTAGCAGTTTTCCGACCCACCTAACACTGCCTCGATAGCATCAGCAAATATTCTTGCACCCTTTCTATTTAAGTGTATCCCATCCCTGTAGAAGCAATCTCTCCTGTTAACAAGTACACAGAACTACTTTTCTTCTTCCTCATTTATTCTTTCTCCTTTCCATTTTGTTAAAAACCCTCCTTCACATGCATTTCCTGAAAATTGCAACCTATAAAAATTCAAGTATAATGTTGACTTGTATCTTCATTCTTCTTAACCTTCAACCCCATGCATGGTATTAAGTACTAATATAGGTTGTAATACTTTTTGTGTTTGGGGTATTCATATCTAAAAAAATAAGGTGGGCAGGGGGATTCAGTAGTATATAATGGCACCTTCTATACTACATGTGGTTCTCTATATGGCCAGTTCAGAAAGTTTTGGCTTTGAAAGTCATGCATATGTTGTCAGCCAAACAAAGTACTGAAATTAACTTCATAGATGGTTTATATTAAAATATATAACCAAAGTGAAATTTTAACATCTTTCTCTTCCAAAAGTGTAATCAGTTTAACTTTATCACAGTGTACAAAGTAGAGCCTGAAATTCTATGCTTTAAAATTAAATGTGAATTCCTAAATTATGTTTAAATTTTGTATTCAGCTTAGTAAACGGTGAGGTATCCTTTCAAGCTTTGTTTACTTTGCAATTATAGGTTTTTGTCTTTGTTAACAGTTTATCAGGTAATTTGAATAATTTATGATTTCTCAAAATGAGATTTTACAAATATGATTGTCATTTGATATCTGTGGAAACATTGTGTGCATGCTTCATGATGGTCCAGCAAGTTTTATGTAAGAATGATTATTTTCTTTGATCATAATTAAGATTTATGATATAAAACATTTGTTTTAAACAGAGGCCTTTGTAGTTTGCCAAAACTATTCATCTCCTGAAAATTATATTCCTGATATGGCCAACCCTCTTCTGGATCATCAGTATAGTAAGAAATTGCATGTATTTAGTTTCTTTACTATTAAAAAATATACAAATAATAGTAATAATAAATAAATTGTGTATGATACAAAAGAAATATGTTCTAATCCTTTCTTAACATATCCAGAGTACATTTGCATTGTACTCTGGATATGTTAAGATCCTCTTTAATGGCTATTAGTAATTCATCTTATTTAATGATCCAGTTTAACCTGACTTCTGGAGTGCAGTTGCACTAAGTGATGTGTCTGACCCCCCCCCAATAAGTCCTGGATGTCAAGTTTTTATTTAATGATCAAAGCATTAATTTCGGTCATATGTTATTGTTTTTTTATTCAATTTTGCCATACAGTTCATAGATTAAAAAAAAAAAAAATTATATGTATAATAAAAATATATTGCTTTGTTTTGTTTGTTTATACTAACCAAAACTATGGATCAGTGAAGAGTTTGCTGCACACCTCATTATTATGAGGTGTGTTCAAGTTATAAAATCTCATATTTATTTCTTAAGAAATAAGCAAGACAATTGAAACATAAATCATTTTTCAATGTAATCTTCTAGAATAATGTATTTTTTATCCCCTTTCTTTCATGCTATGAAGGTTTGTTTAGGCAGGGTTGGACTGAAGATAAAAGGCCCACTGGGAAATTAGAACTTTAGGGCCCCATATATACTTAAGCTCGATATAAAATAGGTTTGCATGGTTAAAATATTGAATAGGACAATTATTTAGCCTTTATTATAACTAACATTAACACTTATTGATATTAAAACAAAGCAAGTGTATCAAAATAAATATATACTGTATTTGTCGGCTTATAAGATGCTGCAGTGTGGAAGACAAATTTTGGAAGCAGCAAATTCAAGAAAAAAAACTTTTGAAAAAAAATTATTGTTAATACAATGGAAATTTAAAATTCAATAAAAATAAAACCCAAACGCCAATAAAGAAAAGGCATAGGATTATTACTCTTATTGTTTTAGTATTACTCAACTTCATATTCATTACCGACTTCATCATCATCATCCTCATCATTGGTATTACTGTCACTCTCATACAATAAATGAACTTCGGTGCCATCCATTTCATTACTTATACCATATTTTTTAAAGGGCTTGACCACAATTTCAGTCTTAACATCATGCCATGACTTCAGCACCTATTCACACACTTTGTGCTATTGATGGATGTTTCATCCTTCCTGCTGCCGTCGAATATGGCTCCCCTCTATCATCCATTTATTCTATTGCACCCACATGTTAGGCTTGAATAACAATGTGGGAGCAATAAATATCGGCATCAATGGCTTACTGATGCTGACATTTAAGTCAATGGAATTTCATACATATTCCTGATTTGGCTATTTTCATAGTTGCATTTTGTTGCTTGCCAATTTTTCGGTTTTGCATATGTGCTGATTGCCACTTTCAGCTTCTAAGTCGTAGGTTGATTTTTTTAAGGTATTTATAAGGAAAAAAGCATCTTATAAGCTAAAAAATATGGTATTTTTTTGTTTTTATTTTATTATTTTTTTGTTTTTATTTTAAACCAGTTAAAATATCAAAATTGGTACTTTTCTGATTAAACAGAATTATGCATCAATAATTTTTTATATTCTGTGCTTTAAGAGCCAGGAGTGTCAATAATTTTATTAAGCTCTATTGAATATAGTACATTTCATTATTATTAGAGCCTGTAAAATTTCTTCCCCCATGTTGGGGGAAGAAATTTTACAGGCCCAAATAATAATAAAATGGCATGTAAATGCCATTTTATTATTGAAAAAACATGTTCTCATGCTACTTATGTGGATGACAACATCAATATAAACGTGGTAGCTGAATTTTGACCACCTATGCCACATAGCATGCAGTATAAAAAGCTAACCAGATTTGTTCACCAGAGCAGTAGTAATTCAGCATTAGCACATGATGCAAGAAAGCAAGCTTATATAGCATCAGCCAACACACAATCCACATCCACACACACACTCCTCATTTCATCCATCCACTTGCCCCAAATGTTTGTCTAGTTCTGCCTCGAATCTGTTTAAGCTATCAACTTCAATGAATAATTTAAGCTAACTTCAATGCTGGCTAAAAGAAAACTTCTGTACATCTATTCTACAACTGTCTTTCCTCAATTTGAATTTATGCTCTCTCAGGCGATTATTCTGAGCAAGAGGAAGGACCCATCAGTACTGAGCATGCTCAAGCCATTCAAGGCTTTACACCTGAATCAAATCACCTCACAGGTGCCTAGTCTCCCACACACAGTAATTTGCAAAATTTAAGTCTTTCTTCATAAGTGAAACCCCTTTGTTCTGTTCACTAATCTTGTTTCCCTTCTCTGTACTCATTCCAATAGCTCTACATCCTTCTTAAAATGAGGCCTCCAGACCTGTATACAGTACTCAAGGTGTGGCCTGACCATTGCTTTATACAAGGGGATAATCACCTTCTTATACATTGCTTTATACAAGGGGATAATCACCTTCTTATACATTGCTTTATACAAGGGGATAATCACTTCCTTATCCCTGCAAGAAAAATTCCTGTATCTTGTCAATGATACAGGAATTTTTCTATGAGCTACTCTAACAAACCGTCAGCACTGCTCAGAAAACCATCTGCCTGCACAATTACCCTCAGGTCCTTTTCATTCTCTATGACTGTCGGTGTAGCACCACACGGTTGATACGTTTCTCTGGGGTTACTGCTTCCCATATGCAGTACTTTACATTTGTCAGTGTTAAACTTCAGTTGCCACCTTTCAGCCCATCTACTCAACTTTTCTAGATCTTGTTGCAGCAGCGTACTTCATTAACAACCCTGCCAACCTTCGTATCATCTGCAAACTTGTACATTAAGCCTGATATACCCATAATCAATATCATTAATGAATACAGAAAAAAACAAGGGACCCAACACTGTGAACCCTAGGGGAATTGTCTAATACCATTAGTCCACAAAGAGCAGTGTCCATTGATTACCACTCTCTGTCATCTCCCACTTAACCATCCCTTTATCCATAGCAACAATTTGTCTCCAATGCCACATTGCTCCAATTTGCACAGCAGTCTTCCATGTTCAACAGTATCAAAAGCCCTTCTAAGATCCAAATATATGATATCAAAATTGTTCTTTGCATCCTTTGTGACTACATCATAGCATCCAATCAAATTGGTCAGACAAGACTTCCCCTTAACAAACCCATGTTCTCTGAGCTATAACTGAAGTCTTGTCTAGATGATCCTGCAATGCTTCTTTAACCAGTGCCTCCATTAATTTTCCTGGAACAGAAGTTAAACTAACAGGTCTGTAATTATCTGTATCTCCCTTTGATCCTCCTTTTGTGGATTGGAGTAACATTTGCATATCTCCAGTGCATGGGTAACTCCCCTGAGTCCAAGGAAGCTCTCATAATTATGACTAAGGGTTTGCTTACTGCTTTTGCTACCTCCTTTAATATAACTGGATTGATTCCATCCACCCCAGGTGCCTTATGTTTATCAATTTCTCCTCCACCTTACTCTCAATTATTACAAGATTATTTAGCTTAGTGCCAGAGTTTCATACAAAGCTGGCATTCCCCTCCCTGAATAACTCCTCATGTGTGAATGTAGATGCAAAATATTAATTAGTTTGTTAACTACCTAAGCAGGATCATCTATAGTTGAACCATAGATATCAAGTGGACCAATCTGATTCATTCCCTTCCTTCTAGAGTTTACATAAGTGAATAACTCTTTACTGTTTTTCTTTGCATCCTTTGCCAAAGATTTCTCGTAATCTGCCTTTGCTTGCCTAACTTCCTTTGTGACTTGGTTACAGAACAGTTTATATCTATCATAGGCTTATGTGTCACCTCTTAATTTATATGTATCCCATGCATTTTTCTTCTCTGCCACATGTCTAATGAGGTCATCTGACATCCATTTAGGCTAAATCTTGAACAATAATTCTTAGTTGGTATGAAAAGCCTAGTAGCTTCCAAGATTAATTCTTTGAATGCTTCCAATTTTGAATTTGCTGTTGGTAACATCATCAGCTGGTCCCACCATATAGAATTTAAATACTGTCTCAGACCACCGTAGTCACCTTTATGAAAGCAAAAACCCTTCCCTTTATTCCTGATGGTAGTTACCTCTTTGAATAAATCCCACTTCAGCACACTGTAATCACTGCCACCTAGTGATTTCTTTATCTGCAGATTCTTAATGCATGAAGAATCAGTGCTGATAATGAGATTGAGTATTACTCCCTCTGGTTGCCTCTCGAACATGTTTCTGTAGAAACAGTCATCCAATAAATCCACAAGTCTTGCTAGTGGGTGAGTAACCAACCCACAAATTCCAGTCAATCTCTGGGAAATTAAAATCCCCCATTATAAGACACAGATTTACTGGCCCACTATTTCTCTGCACAATTGCTTATTATACTCATCAGATTCATTAGGCCTATAACACATACCCGTTCTCATTTTTCCTTTCCTAGTGCTTATGTCACACCAAACAGACTCAACATTGCATTGTCCACCAACATCAATTGGATGCACTTCCTTAGATTTTGTTTCTTAACTAACAGCATAACCCCTCCTCCCTTCCTGTCCTGTCTATCCTTTCTGTACACATTGTACTCCCCAAATTCCAATTTTCCAGTGCTTATGTCTCTGATATCCCAACAGTATCTGCCTTTGATGTCTTGACTAGCACTCTAAGCTCATCAGATTTATTAACTATATGCCTAGCATTGGTGTACATGCAAGTACACCTGTTTCTACTGTTAGTTACCCTAACACAGCTCACGTATTTACTTGTTCCACTGACTCCCAGCAGTACTGGAAATCCTCATTGCATTGCTTTCCAGGCTGCTCCTCACTTTGCATTTCAATAGAAGCAGTGGAAGAATCATTTTCACCTCAGTCAGCAGATACTGTTAATCTATTAGTCCATGTATTAGGATTTGTGGGGTGACTTATTTGTCTACATTAAAGTTAATAATTGCTGGTGCTTTCTGCTTTGGTGGCTCTGCAGGCAGGCCCATGGGAGTTACCTTAGTGTTGGTCGTAATATTCTCAAAGTCTTTCTCTGCCTCCATTCCTATGACAATACCTATGTTTCTTGTCTTTCTCATTGCCTTAATCTTTGTGGTTTAAGTTATCTTTGAGGTTCGACCTAACTTTGTATTTCATCTCTTTGCTGGTCAGGGTTTTGCTTGTCTCTGTAGGTCTAATCACTACCAGGTTTAGAGTTTTGATCAGTGGGGCTCCTTGGTTGGGAAATCATGATTGTAGTATTTGCAGTGTTTGGATTCCTCAGTGCTTGTGCATACGTGATAGCATACTGTAGCATTTGGTTTGCCCCACATTCTAGGTATGCCTCCAGTTTCATAAAAGCCTTTTCCCCTTGCCTTCACTTAACAAGCATGAACCAGACTGAGAAAAATTCTACCTCTTGAGCCTTGCACAATCTCTCCAGGGCCGAATTGATTGACAAGGCTCTCATCATATATTCCCTCATATCGTGTCTGGGCAGAATTGCAGACACTTTCAAATTCAACCCTAACTGGTGTCTTTTTTTTTCAACATTGACCAGCAGAATTAAGTAATTCCACCGGTCTCCTACTCTTAATAGCATTAGTGCCAATGTGCACAACATTATCAACCTTTGTGCCCTTAAAATATTTGTCTGTAATTGTGTGCAGACAAGATAGGAGGGAGTATATGATGAGAGCCTTGTTGATCAATTTGGCTCTGACGAGATTGTGCAAGGCTGAAGGGGTAGAATTTTTTACGGTCTGGTTTTATTGACAGGAGACGCTGTTTCTACAGGGATGGGGTACCCTTAAATAGAAAGGGTGCAAGAATATTTGTTGATTCTATCGAGGCAGGATTAGGTGGGTCGGAAAACTGCTAGCTTGTGGGGGGGGGATACATAGACTAAAAGTTAAGTGGCCACAGGCAGAGCCAAAAGTGATTCTTGCACTGCTTCTATTAGAATGAGTAGCAGCCTGGAAAGCAAGGTAATGGCGATTTCCAGGAATGCTGGGAATTATAGTGGAACAAGTAAATACATGGGCTTTGTTAGGGTAACATGTATACATGCATGTACACCAATGCTAGGAGTAAAGTTAATAAATTTGAGGTTGAAGTGCTAGTCAAGACATCAAAGGCAGATATTTTTGGGATATAAGACACGTGGTGTCACACAGATATAAGCAGCGCAGAATTGGAATTTGAAGGATACAATGTGTACAGGAAGGAAGGAGGGGTTATGCTGTTAGTTAAGAAACACAAAATCTAAGGAATTGCATCCAGTTGATTTTGGTGGACAATGCAGTGTTGAGTCTGTTTGGTGTGAAATAAGTCCTGGGAAAAGAAAAATGAGAATAGGTGCATTATATGCCTAATGAATCTGATGAGTATAATGAGCAATTGTGCAGAGAAATAGTGGGCCAGTAAATAAGAATGTCTTATAATGGGGGATTTTAACTTTCCAGATATTGACTGGAACTTGTGGATGGTCTCTCACACTCTAGCAAGACTTTGTTGGATTTATTGGATGACTGCTTTCTACAGCAACATGTCCGAGAGGCAACCAGAGGGAGTAATACTCTTGATCTGATTATCAGCACTGGTTATTCATGCATTAAGAATTTGCAGATAAAGGAACCGTGATCACAATGTATTGATGTGGGTATTACTTAAAGATGTAACTAGCATCAAGGCTAAATGGAAGGGCTTTTGCTTTCTTAAAGGTGACTACAGAGGTCTCAGTTTTTAAATTCTGTACAGTGGGATTGACTGATGATGTTGCCAACGTTGATTTATAAATGGGAAGCCTTCGGGGACTTAATTTTGGAGGCTACTAGGCTTTTCATTTCAACTAACAAATACCGTTGGTGCCTCAGTAGCCAGTTGGGCAGGAGCAGTAGTGCGTAGCACACGCTTCTTGATTGGACTGGAGTTCGAGCCCGTGACCACCAAATACGTAGGATGCGGAAAGGTCATGGAATGACCACCGCTTATCCCCGGAGCTGTATGGCCCTAGTTGCTAATGCTCCTAAAATTCAAATAATAAACAAACAAATACTATTCAAAGTTTAGGCCTAAATAGATATCAGATGAATTAATGAGGCTCGTGACAGAGAAAAAAAATTGTATGGGATGCATATGAAGTATCAGGTGACACAGAAGCCTATGGCAGGTATAAACTAGTCTGTAATCAAATCACAAAGGAAGTTAGGCAGGTGAAGGCAAATTACGATAAATCTTTGGCAAAGGATGCAAAGAAAAACAGCAAAAAGTTCTTTACTTATGTAAACTCTAGCAGGAAAGAGATGAATCAGATTGGAGCACTTAACATAAATGTTTGTTTATTGATGATCATGAATGATAAACTAAATGAGTATTTTGTATCTACATTCACACATTAGGAGTTATTCAATGAGGGGTGTGCCAGACATTTATCAAATGCTAACAGGGACTTAAGTGATTTTGTTATAACTGAGAGCAAAGTAGTGGAGAAATTGTTGAAGCTAAAACATAAGGAAGGTACCTGGGGTGGACAGGATCTATTCAGTTATATTAGAGGCAGCAAAGGAAGTAAGAAAACCCTTAGCCATAATTATGAGAGCTTCCTTGGACTCAGGGGAGGTCCCCATGGACTGGAGGTGTGCAAATGTATCACCAATTCACAAAAGGGGGTTCAAAAGGTTACACAAGTAACTACAAACCTGTTAGTTTAACTTGTGTTCCGGGGAAAATAATGGAATCACTGGTTAGAGAAGCATTGCAAGATCATCTAGACAAGACTGCAGTAATAGTTAAGACACAGCATGGGTTTGTTAAAGAGATGTGTTGTCTGAACAATCTGATTAGATACTAAGATGTGGTCACAAACAAACTGAATGCCAAAAATAATTTTAATATCATAAACTTAGATTTCATGAAAAGCTTTTGATACTGTTGCACGTGGAAGACCTCTGTACAAATTGGATAGGTATGTTGCTACAATGAATAAAGAGATGGTTGAGTGGGAGACGACAGAGTGGTAATCGTTGGATGGTGTCTTTGTGGACAAATGTTATGAGTAGAGTTCCTCAGGGTTCGGTGTTGGGCCCATTGTTGTTTTGTTTATATATCAATGATATTGATGAAGGTATATCAGGTTAATATCTAAGTTTGCAGATGATACAAAGGTTGGCAGGGTTGTTAACAACAGTAAGGACAGTATGCTACTCCAACTGGATCTAGATAAGTTGGGAAAATAGGCTGAGAAGTGGCAACTGAAGTTTAACATTGACAAATGCAAAGCACTGCACCTTCCTTTTAGGAAGGATGTAGCAATAACCAAAGGGAAATGTACCATCGGGAAGTGGAAAGTGAAGAAGAACTGGGGGTAACTATGCTGCCAAATATGAAGTTCACTGAGCAGTGAAGATGGACTGCCAGGGCAGGTCGTGGAATTTTGTCAATGATATATAGGAATTTTGTTAGCAGAGACGTGGAGGTGATTATCCCTTTGTATAAGGCAATGGTCGGGCCACACCTTGAGTACTGTGTACAGATCTGGAAGCCTCATTTTAGGAAAGATCTAGAGTTGCTAGAACAAATATTGTGAACGGCAATGAGTTTGGTGAGAGGAACAAAGGGGTGCTCTTACCAAGAGAGGTGTAAATTCTGCAAGTTGTAGCATCTACAGAGTTAGGCACCTGTGAGGTGATCTGATTGAGGTGTATAAGGCCTTGAATGGGTTGAGCTGAATGCTGATGGGATTCTTTCTCTTGCTCAGACTAAGAACCTGAGCAGGCACAGTTTCAAATTGAGGAATGATTGAGGTTATAGAATACATGTGTGGAAATTTGCCTTTAGCTAGCAGGTAGTTGATTAGTGGAACAGGCTTCCATCTTTTGTTTTGGAAACTAATCATCATCATCATCAGCCATTTTCAATCCACTGCAGGATGAAGGCCTCTCCAGCAACTTTCCAGTTCCTTCTGTTTTGAGCACTGGCCATCCATTTACTACCCACAAACTCATGAATTTCATCTATCCATCTCCGCCTTTGTCTTCCAGGTTTTCTTCTAGCTCCTCTTGGATACCATTCTGTTATTTTCTTAGTCCATCTGTCATCATGTCTTCGAGCTATGTGTCCTGCCCAAGACCATTTTAATTCTTTAGTTTTGATCAGAATGTCCTTTACTTGAGTTTGTTGCCTAATCCATGTGTTTCTCTTCTTATCTAACAGTCTGATTCCCAATATGATTCGTTCCATTCTTCGCTGTGTAGTTCTCAGCTTCTCTTCCATTCTTTTGGTGAGTGTCCAAGTTTCACTTCCATAAGTCATGGTGGGGAGTATACATTGATTCATTATTTTACGTTTCAGACAAACTGGGACATTGCTCTTCAGTATGTGACTATATTTCCTGAATGCTATCCATCCAAAATTTATTCTTCTCTTGACTTCCAGCCATTTATCATTATTACAGCTAATGACTTGTCCCAGATAAGTATATGACTCCACCTTTTCAATTACTGCTCCTTCAATCATTATTTCCCTTTCTGTGGCATACTTGTTCATCATTACTTTTGTTTTAGCCATATTCATCTTTAGTCCAAAATCCTTACTAGCTGTGCATAACTGATTAACATTTTCCTCTAATTCGTTGGGATCGTGGCTAATGACCACAATGTCATCTGCAAATCGTAAATGGTTTAGGTACTCTCCGTTCACATTGACTCCTTTCTGCGACCAGTCTAATGTCCTGAAAGCTTCCTCAAGGGCAGCAGTAAACAGCTTCAGAGATATTGTGTCTCCTTGTCGAACTCCTTTCTCAATTTTAAATTTCCTACTGTCTTTGTCTAGTCTAATAAAGGAAGTAGCACTCTCATATATTTTCTTCAAAATCATAATATATGGGGTATCAATGCCTTGTCTTTCCAGTGCCTGAAACATTGCCTTATGCTGTGTGGAGTCAAATGCCTTTTCATAATCCACAAATGCCGGGCATAATGGTGTTTTATATTCATTTGCTTTCTCCATTAGCTGTGATATTACATGAAGGTGATCCATAGTTGAGAATCCTGTCCTAAAGCCAGCTTGCTCTTTCGGTTGATTCTCATCAAGTATTCTTTCTAATCTGTTAGTAATGACCCTTGTGAACAACTTGTAGATGTGGGATAGCAAGCTAATTTGTCTATAATTTCCAATTTCTGATTTATCTCCTTTCTTATGCAGCAGAACTATGATTGCATTATTCCACTGCTTAGGTGTCACACCTTTTCTAATGCACTTTGTGAAGAGCCTTGCCAGTTTTTGTGTTATGTCTCTTCCTCCTAGTTTTAACAAATCTACAGTAACTTCATCTTCCCCCGGGGCTTTCTGATTCTTCATTTTCTTCAATGCATGTTCTACCTCATCAGGAAGAATATTGGGTATGTTGTATGTGTTGCTACTTTGCAATCCACCTTCCCCACTGCTGGCATCATTCCCCTGCTCCTTGTATAATTCTCTATAGTAGTCTTTTGCTATTTGAATTATGCCTTCTCTGCTGTTTAGAAGTACACCATCGCTATTCTTCAGTTTCAGTATCATTTGTCTTTCTGTATTACTGCTCATGGCTGCTGATTTAAATCCTTTGTTTTCCCTTAATGCTTGTTCTACTTTTCTTGTGTTAAATCTTCTTATGTCCTCTCTGAGTCTCTTTCTAATGGCTTTGCATAACTCAGTATACTCAATTTTCTCCCTGTCAGTGTTTTTCTTGCTCTTCATTTGTCGTCTTTGGTTCATCATGACAAGTGTTTCTTGACTAATTTTCTCTTCTTTGGATTTCTGTTTCCCTATAGGTTTCTTGGGCTTTATCACTTTCAGAAAGTTGTAATATTCCTCGTCGATATCTTGGTCCTGAGCAGTCTGCAGAAGCTCAAACTTGTTCTTAAGTTCCAGTACATACTGCTTTTTCTCCTCCTCTGTTATTTCAAAGACCTTTGTATTATTTACTCGAGTCAGTTTTTTCCTTTCCTACATCTATATCAAGTGTACATCTTACCATTCTGTGATCACTTCCAACATTTACCTTATTCAGGACAGTAACATCATTCACAATATATCTTCTGTTAGTGAGGATGAAGTCGATTTCATTAGTAGTTAATCCATTTGGACTCTTCCATGTCCACTTTCTGTTCACCCTTTTCTTGAAAAAAGTGTTCATTACTGACAATCCTTGAGATTCTGCAAATTCCACAAGTCTTTCACTTCTTTCATTTCTTTCACCAATTCCAAAATTTCGTATTGTTCCCCTTTCTGCGCTGTTTTGTCTTTTTCCAACCTTAGCATTGAAGTCTCCCATAATAATAGTGTAGTGGGTTTTATGCTCATCTAGAAGACTCTCAATTTCGGTATACATTTCTTCAAACTCTTCATTATCATGGCTCGATGTTGGTGCATAAATCATTATAATCTTTAGTTTGTATCTCTTAGAAATCTTGAGTATTAGGCTTGACACTCTTGGTGATGTACTTTTGAATTCCAAAATGTTGTTTTTAAAATCTTTATGGACCAGAAACCCAACTCCACCTTCACTCCTTTCACTGTTTCCATTGGTGTACAGCAGATTTCCACTTGATAAACTTATAAGTGATTTATTTCTTCTTCTTGTTTCAGCCAAACCGATGATATTCCAATTCACAGTTTCCAATTCCTTTTCCAGCTCTAATAACCTGTCTTCACCAATGAGTGTTCTTACGTTATAACAGGCCAGGTTCAGTTTCCGTGCATGGCAGCCTGGTCGTACCCAGAGATTCTTAGCACCCTCTGCTTCCACTCTGATCCTCTCACTGCCGTAAGAGGGACAGTGAAAGCTGCTGGGGACTGAGGGCCATTTGCTTCGTTGTGCTTTCATGTGCTGGAGGGTTTGGTCTTTTCCTCTTCACGCTGACCAGGCGTCTTGAAGAGAACCACTCTACATGTTCGTTGCCACCTAAGTGACGTAACAGGGCTTACCATCGAAGGCGCCTCCGTAGCCAGGTGGGAAGGAGCAGCAGTGCGTAGCACACGCTTCTTGATTAGACCGGGGTTCGAGCCCGTCACCACCAAATACGGAGGATGTGGAAAGGTCAGGGAATGACCACCGCATATCCCGGAGCAATATGGCCTTAGCTGCTAATGCTCCTAAAAACAACAACAACTAGCTTACCATCGAGAAGGTGTGCATGAGTGGATTTTAGGGAGGCAGGCCAACCGGACTTCTCCTAAATCTTCTGTAATAGAGAGATATTGGATTCATCAGTGTTTTAGGCTGAGTGTCTGATAACACACAGGATACTTGTTCCCCTTTAAGCCCTCTTGGAAACTAATAGCCTAAATAAATTTAAGGCTGAGCTGGACAAGCATTTGGAACGAATGGAGGGGTGAAATGGGAGGTTTTTTTTTTTTTTTTTTTTTTGGCTGATGCTACAAAAGCTATCTCTCTTGCATCGTATGCTTCTACTAATTCTAATTCTAAGATGATATCTGCTCTACATCATCAACTTTTGCCCCTGGCAGACATATCCTTTTTGCATAATTTGTTCCCTGTTTCCCTAAGAATAGTCACCGACAACAACTAGTTTCCTTGGGACCTGTGCATTCTGCCTTGGGGGTTGCTGCTGTGTTGCATGATGTTGAAGTGCAAGCTCTGGCATTGATGTAGGCAGTTGAGAGCTTGATGGGTCCCTCAATTTAAATCCTTCAAGGGCATCCACCCTGTCCTTCAGTCTCTCACATAGGCCCATAACAATGCTGAGTTGGCGCTTGATTTTCTCACACTCCTTACAATTGTGCACATACAAAGACCCTTGGCAATATTGTGTCCCATCCCTGATTGATCCACAGACATGAAACAAGCAGTGAATTTCAAAAGGCTGTGATTCAGAGGACTAATGCTACCCCCCCCCAGTTCTCCCCTGAGCCACAGCAGTACGATTAGTTTGAGCCTTTTGCTTTGCTGCTGTGGTCTGAGTCATGATTTCTATTCAATTTAAAATAAAATTCTAATACAAAATATAACCCTAAACTTATATCCTAAACTTATATCCCAATGCAGTTATAACACTACATATATGTATTTCAGTATTGAATATTATCTCCGAGTTACGTTATGACTTTCTTATCTCCTGTCAAGTTATATGTATTAATTATGTTATGTTGGTAAAAACTGGGTCGTTATATGTATTTAGTTAAAGTACATCTTAGATTACGTTATAACAGGCCAGGTTCAGTTTCATCTTAGATTACGTTATAACGTAATCTAAGATGAAAATTTAATTGACAATTAATTTAATAAGATTTGTAAATTTTACTAATTAATTGATAATACTATACTCACTATCTAGTTTTCCGTTAAACCTTATGATATCTAGTTTGGGGTATACATTGTATCGTATAACAATGGCGGCAAGTTACAAATGGTAAATCTATGGACAAGAGGTATAAATTTAAAATAAACCACAGAGCTTGACTAGGTTTATAAGCTATTTATAAAAAATAATTTAATCTAACACTTAAAAGTCAATAAACTGGCTAAATATAATTAAAAACTCATTTGCAGCAGCGGAAAAACTTGTCCAACACGTGGTTTGGATACCCTTACTGATACTAAGTAATAACATACAAAATCTCTTAGTTCAAATTAAACTAAAGTATTGTTACTAGGAATATAAAGCAACTCTGTAAAATACATTATTATGCCAATTTAAGTCAATAAAAAAGCAAAAATTTAAGAAAGTTTTTCTATTAGTTGGAGCCATAAAAACTTCTTCCTTTCAAGTGTACTCTTGTACAATTGTACCCAATATACCAATTTGCATTTGGTTGTGCAAGTCAGAGTTAAAGTAGCAGTTATGGGAGGTAGTAAAGATATCATGGAGTTTCAAAAAGTGGGAGCTTATGTGTCGGGTACTTTCATATCAAACACAGTATGTGTTGTTGGTTGCTCACAGCCCGCTGTTGTAATGGTATTCAAAGAATGGTTTTGAACTGTTCAAACCACTTCCTGCCAACAGAACTGTAAAGGATTACACAAGGTGGATGTTTGTGGTGAGCAAAGGGTACTCTCTGCTGTATAGGCCCAATGGCAGGTCTGACAGTTGTCATCGTTGCTTAATATGATGCTGACAAGAACTAGGACTCCTGGTGTGTTGACCAACGTTTCGCTGGTGAGGTCTACTGGCAGTTCTTAGGAGACCGTGGTGTGCACCCTGCCATGTTGCATTTCTGCCTGGGCAGAAACAGGATCTTCAAAGACAATGTGCTCTATCATCAGGCCTGCACTGTGCATGCGTGGTTCAAGGAACACAGTGGAGACATCACCCATCATGATTATCCTCTAAATTTACCTGACCCAAATCCAATTGAACACCTGTGATATGTTTTGGAATGGGAGGTAAGGCGTGTGGACACAACCATCATCTCTTTCAACACTCTGGAAAGCCTTGCAGGCAGGATGGCTGCACATCTTCAGACATTTAGTGGAGTCAATTCCTAAGCGAGTAGTGGGTGCTATCCATGTGATTATGGTCCAACATGGTATTAGATAGGTGGTCAAATTCAGTGATCACAATGTATATTTGTGTGTTTTATATTACATGTAAATAACCTGTCAAGATAAAAAAAAGATTACTGGCTCTCAAATTAGAATTTCCAAACAGGACTAGGTGTTTTAATCACAAAATGCTACTACTTTATTACAAGGAGGCTGGTGTGGTTCCATAGGGCAAAAAAATCCACTATCCAAACCAAACTATCAACTCTTTGGAGAACAATATTACTCAACTTCTAAGGCTTACAGAACAGTCTCTACTGCTGTGCTTCAGGTTCTGACTGGACTCATGCCTCTGGACCTTTATCTGGTTCATAAAAGTTTAATACAAGTTTAATACATAAGTTTTATAGACTAAAATGTAGAATACCCACTACAGTTGACTTAAATGCAGACACCAAGAGTAAAAAATTCTGGTGCTCGGACAAGTGCCTCAGCATCTGAGGCATTTGTTCAGCAAACAATACCAAAGGATGTGTTACCAATTCTTTTTTCATTGATGTCATCTTTACAAGCAAGACAGAGATAAAGAAATGGTTCACAAGCTTATATACATCATATCTATTAACTGATTGTGGGTCCAAAAATTATAAGCTTTATCACTTCAGCCTTGTAACTACAGATCTGTCTGCATGCAGTGGTGTTGAAGATGGGAGCATATGATTTATCACTATCTATGAAATGAAGACCTTTGTTTTCTGCTAATTTCTAGTTTTTGACTGCTGTCTCCCCAGGGGACGAACAAAGGTTTGTGAATAATAAAAATGCTTCAAAATTTTGTCTTCCTTCTTCACAAGAAAAAAATCTTCTATAGAAATAGAACAAATACAGACAAATCAGTGGAAACAACTACTAACTAAAGAAGCATATCTATTCAATAGATGTCATCAAGGAATTGCTCAGCAAGTTAATCAAGATAGTCAGAAGACAAATGGCTCAGGACTTTAGCATTAGTAGAGGCATTTGATGCAAGAAAGCAAGCTTATGCAGCATCAGCCAAAAAAAAAACCCACTTCCACTTCACCCCTCTGTTCGTTCAAAATACCTGTCCAGTTGAGCCTTAAACTTATTTAGGCTATCAACTTCCACGACAAGGAATGGAAGTCTGTTCCACCAACCAACCACCCGCTGGCTAAAGGCAAATTTCCGCACGTCTATCCTATATCTGTCTTTCCTCAATTTAAATTTATGCCCTCTCAGGTGATTATTCTGAGCGAGAGGAAGAATCCCATCAGCATTGAGCATGCTCAAACCATTCAAGGCCTTATACACCTCTATCAGATCACCTCGCTGGTGCCTAGTCTCCAGACACTGTAATTTGCAAAATTTAAGCCTTTCTTCGTAAGAGCACCCCTTTGTTCCATTCACTAATCTTGTTGCCCTTCTTTGTACTCGTTCCAGCAGCTCTACATCCTTCTTGAAATGAGGCCTCCAGACCTCTATACAGTACTCTAGGTGTGGCCTGACCATTGCCTTATACAAGGGAATAATCACCTCCTTATCCCTGCTAGAAAAATTCCTATATATCATTGACAATACACCATGAGTTACTCTTGCAGCCCGTCTGCACTGCTCAGAGAACTTCATATCTGCCTGCACAACCACCCCCAGGTCCCTTTCATTCTCTACAACTGTCAGTGTAGTACCACAGAGTTGATACGTTGCTCTGGGCTTGCTGTTTCCCATGTGTAGTACTTTACATTTATCAATGTTAAACTTCATTTGCCACCTCTCAGCCCATCTGCTCAACCTTTCCAGATCCTATTGCAGCAGCATAGTGTCGGTAGTGTCCTTGACAACCCTGCCTACCTTTGTATCGTCTGCAAACTTCGACATTAAGCTCGATATACCCTCATCAGTATCATTTATGAATACAGAAAACAATAATGGACCCAACACTGAGCCCTGAGGGACTCCACTAATAACATTACTCCATGACGAGCAGTGTCCATTGATTACCACTCTCTGTCTTCTCCTTCTCAGCCACACCTTTATCCACAGCAGCAATTTGCCTCCAATGTCACACTGCTCCAATTTGTGCAGCAGTCTTCCACGTGCAACAGTATCAAAAGTCTTTCTAAGATCCAAGTATATAATATCAAAGTTATTCCCTGCATCCAGTTCCTTTGTGACTGCATCATAGTATCCAATCAAATTGGTCAGGCATGACTTCCCCTTAACACAGCATGGTTTTGTCCAAGCTATAACTGAAGTCTTGTCTAAATGATCCTGCAGTGCTTCTTTAACTAGTGCCTCCATTAATTTTCCTGGAACAGAAGTTAAACTCACAGGTCTATAATTACTTGTGTCAGCCTTGGATCCTCCTTTGTGAATTGGGGTGACATTTGTCTGTGTGTACCTCCCCTGAGTCCAAGGAAGCTCTCATAATTATGGCTAAGGGTTTGCTTACTTCCTTTGCTGCCTCCTTTAATATAACTGAATAGATCCCATCCACCCTGGGTGCCTTTCTTGTGTTTATCTTCAACAATTTCTCCTCCACTTTACTCTCAGTTATTACAAGATTCTCTAGCTTACTGCTAGAGTTGAATACACCTCTGGCTTTCCCCTCGCTAAATAACTACTCATGTGTGAATGTCGATGCAAAATATTCATTTAGTTTGTTAGCTACCTGAGCAGGATCATCAACAGTTGACCCATCGATATCAAGTGGACCAATCTGATTCATCCCCTTCCTTCTAGAGTTTACATAAGTAAAGAACTCTTTGCTGATTTTCTTTGCATCCCTTGCCAAGGATTTCTCGTCATCTGCCTTCGCCTGCCTAACCTCCTTCGTAACTTGGTTACAGATCAACTTGTATCTATCATAGGCTTCTGTGTCATGTGTTGTTAATTTGTATGTATCCCATGGATGTTTCTTCTCTACCATATGCCTCATCAGTTCATCTGACATCCATTTAGGCCGAAACCTTGAACAATATTTCTTAGTTGGTATGTAAAGCCTAGTAGCTTCCAAGATAGGTTTGTTAGCTACTCAGGTAGCTAACAATCTTTGAATGCTTCCCATTTTGCATTTGCTGTTGGTAACATCATCAGTTGGTCCCACTGTATAGAATTTAAATACTGTCTCAGTCCATCATAGTCGACTTTACGAAAGCAATAACCCTTTCCTTTACCCCTAATGGTAGTTACCTCTTTGAGTAAATCCCATTTCAGCACACTGGGATCACTGCCACCTAGTGGTTCATTTATCTGCAGATTCTTAATGCATGAAGAATCACTGCTGATAATCAAATCAAGAGTATTCCTCCCTCTAGTTGCCTCCCGAACATGCTGATGTAGAAAACAATCATCCAATAAATCCACAAAAGCCTTGCTAATGTGTGAGTGACCAGCCCCCAAATTCCAGTCAATATCTGGGAAATTAAAATCTCCCATTATAAGACTCTCTGAATTACTGGCCCACTCTATTTCCCTGTACAGTTTCTTATTATACTCATCAGAGTCATTAGGCCTATAGCACACTCCTACTCTCAATTTTGATCTCCCAGTGCTTATGTCACACCAAACTGACTCGACACTGCACTGTCCAGCAATGTCGACTGGCTTCACTTCCTTGGATTTTATGTATTTCTTAACTAATAGCATAACCCCTCCTCCCTTCCTATCCAGTCTATCCTTTCTGTAGACATTGTTCTCCCCAAATTCCAGTTCTGCATTCCTTATATCTGTGTGACACCACGTCTCTGATATCCCAACAATATCTGCCTTTGATGTTTTGAGCAATACCTCAAATTCATCAAATTTATTTACTAAACTCCTAGCATTGGTGTACACGCAAGTATACATGCACCTATTTCTATTCTTAGCTACCCTAACACAACCCATGTGATTACTTGTACTGCAATGACTCCCGGCAGTCTCTGAAATATCCTGCGTCTTGTGTTTCAGGCTTCTGCTCATTCCAATAGAAGCAGTGCAAGAATCTCTTTCCCCTCTGCCAGTGCTACTGTTAATCTATTCGTCTTTGTCTCCCCCCAATCTAGCAGTTTTCCGACCCACCTAACACTGCCTCGATAGCATCAGCAAATATTCTTGCACCCTTTCTATTTAAGTGTATCCCATCCCTGTAGAAGCAGTCTCTCCTGTTAACAAGTACAGTCCAGGCTGAAAAAAATTCTACCCCTTGAGCCTTGCACAATCTTTCCAGGGCCGAATTGATCGACAAGGCTCTCATCATATACTCCCTCCTATCGTGTCTGGGCAGAATTACAGACACTTTCAAATTCAATCCTATTTCACGGCTTTTTTTCAACAGTGACCTGTACTTGTTAAGCAATTCTGCCGGTCTCCTACTCTTGATATCATTAGTGCCAACGTGTACAACTATATCACCTTTTGTGCCCTTAAAACTAAACTTCCTAAATGGCAAGACCAAGCAGATGCCAGCAATCCAATAACCAGGGAGGCCAGGCAAGGAGAACAATACAATTAGACTTCCTAAACTTCTCTATCCGATTTCACTGATTGGGTATTTGTCTAAAAACTGGACCAGGCTGACTGGGACCTGTGTTCAAGTAGACGCATTGTGACATTTATTGTAACCTCTCTTCCTATTCTTATTTATTTTTATTAGTTGTCTTTTAGGGCACAGAAAATCCTGTGCCCTAAAAGACACAGAAATTTAATATGTGGGCACAGCATTTTCTGTGCCCTCACTATTTCAAAGAGGCAGGATATATCTATTATTTTTTTCTCTCATTTCTATTTACTTATCTTTCATTATTTTTATTTGTTAGTATTTCATATTTTGAGATCCTCTCAGGTACAGAATTTTTTATATTTTAAATTTATTTTTACTTATTTATCCAATTATTTATATTATTATTCTATTATTTCCACTTAATGTTTTGAGGGGATAGGATTTGCTGGCTTCTTCACTACCATGAAGAGGCAGAATTTTATTTTTATTGTCATTATTTTTAATTCTTTATTCATTTTTATTGTTTTCTTTTTTTGCTGGCCCTTAGCCTTGTGCTAAAGGGGTGGGATTTAGTTGTTCTCCTTGCCTGGCCTCCCTGGTTACTGGATTCTGCTTGGTCTTGCCCTCCACCAGTGGATGCAGATTTTTTATAATGATCCCAAGCTCGCTTGGGATAATCAATATGAGATGTCAAGGTTCGCAGCAGTTCATGCTTAGTTGCATCCCACCTCCTTGTATAGATAGGCCCTGGGCACACTTTACAGATGATTGCTTTCCTGGTGGCAAAGTAGCTAGAAAAAAAACTAAACAGCACACACAATGCTGCACAAACCAAACATTACTAGACCAGGATTCGAGCCCGTGCCCACCAAATACGGAGGATGCGGAAAGGTCAGGGAATGACCACCGCATATCTCCTGAGCAATATGGCCTTAGTTGCTAATGCTCCTAAAAACCAAATAACAAACAAACAAACAAACCAACCAAACATTACACACATTTCTGGCCTTTTATAAAATTAACATTAGTAATGGCATGTGACGTGAGAAAAAAACCTTCCAATTTCACCTATCCATTTTGTCCAGTGTACCCCTTTGTTCCCCTCGCCATTCTTGTTGCCCTTCTCTGTACTCGTTCTAGCAGCCCTTCATCATCATCATTAACTACTCTCATTAACCACTCTGCTGGACCAGCTTCCATCCACTGTTTTGGAAGTGCGTAGTTTAAATAAATTCAAGGAAGAACTAGAACTATTGGAGGGGATGGATAGGCGAAACAGGATTTCATATTTGGCTGATGCTGTATAAGCATCATATTACATTTCTTGCATAATTTGCCACTATGATTACTAATATTAAAACCAGTACTGCAAACATTGCAGCAAGAAAAAAGGAGGAGGAGGCAGAGAAATAATTTCTGAAGGAATAAGATGTATTGGGTGGCATTTATTTTAAATTATTTTAGGATTGTATTCCTTTTAGGAAATTATTCTCACTTTAATCCTCCTTTCTCTTACTGTTATTATACTGGTTTTCTTTCTTTTTTTCCCTTTTTTTTTATATGGCTTGCCATTCTGCCAGCTTATTCTTAATTTACAGTTTGTTTTACCCACCCACCCTACATAAAATCATTTTTGAAGTTGCAAACCAGAATTTTGCGTAATGTTTCATATTTTCTTTTCTAAATAGATAACTTGAATAGTCTACAAGGATCAAATCGGATTGTGGTGCCATTTGTGGCCTGTGGTGATTTAAGTTCTTATGATTCAGATCGGACTTATCCACTTGAAGTGAGTAAAGGTAGCAACAGAGGTTAATTAGTGTCTTTTGTAAATCAGATTTCTCTTTTTCATATTATTTAAGTGATGGCCCATTGAATAAGTTACTATTATTTATTTGCTGAGTGGCCTCAGAAAAAAATTGTATAATTTTTATATACCATCCATTAGATCAGTGGTTTTCAATTGGGGTGCTGCATCAACATTCCAGGGGTGCCACGTAATTTGGGTTTAAGTTGCTTAAACTTATTATATATTTTTAAATTTATATATTTATTTCATTATAAAAAGGTTTACAGTATCTTTTTAATTTTGTGGTGATTTATAATTGATGTTTACTTTGTGCCTCTATATAAAGAATAAAATGATATACTATATATATATATATATATATATATATATATATGAGAGAGAGAGAAAAAAATCTTTATTGCAACTAAATGAAACAATGTACATATATAGATATAAGTGCAGTTGCAAGTCCTGTCACGGCCAACAGCTCACATCAGAATGGATAATTAGTTAATAGACAATAGATAATGCTCACATCAGAATATATAATGGATAATGCACACTGTAAAATTAAAAATGTAAAATGTAAACAAGCCATTACGCTTCCTCACATTATGCAGTATTAAATATATTTACAGTTATATAATATGGTTATATTTACAATAATATATCTAATATACATGAATGGCACTTCTCTGTCATACGAATTTTGTCGTGGCACAGGAGAGCTTGGCAGATGGTGTGGACGGCGCACGAACTTCTTCTTATTCAATTCTGGGATTGGAGTGAGCTGCTCACACTTGTTTCCTGTAGGTTTTATTGCTGAAAAACCTATGCAAGTAAGCATCAAGGTGCTGTACTTCTGGTAGCATTTTTGGTTTGGGAGGAAGCGGTCTGAAGCCTCAGATTCCTCGAGCAGAGCATTGAGATTGACCAAAGTTCTGGCTTGGGTATTCGCCAGTAACACGAATCTCAAATAGACTGTGTTGAGGTCTGACCCGTGATCATTTTAACTGTAGCTATCAGTCGTTCCATTTCAGTGATATCAGGCAGTCGCTGCATCCCCAGTGAAGTTGATAAGCTGTAGTTCTGTCCTGTGGTGGGAGACAAGCTTTCCGGTTAGCCCATTTAAGTAGCCAGAATTCTGCAGCGAGGATTGGTTTCTTCGTTGTAGTAGCTGCTGATGCCCACACTTCAGCAGCATAGAGGAGTGGAGAGTAGATTATTGTTCTGATGAATTTCTTAATTCATCAGAAGCTCCTTAACATAAATTAGTTGTTGTGTAGCTAGCCACCGGAGAGAGAAACTGTTTTGGAAGTGAGCTTGTCTACGTGAGCACAAAACTGGAGTTTTGGGTCAAATACTATTCCCAAATCTGCGTGTGTAGGAGTGGCAGATATGACATTCCATCGAGTGTTGGGGCTATTACTGTAGGGGTTGGCTGAGAGAGAACACCATTAGTTTTGTTTTTTGTGGGTTGATCGAGAGGCTATACTGTTTGAGGTAAGAGGCGATGTTCATGAGACTATTATTAATGCTTGCTGTAGCTTCAAGGTAATTGTTGGAAGCAATAGGCATTAGAATTTTTATATTATCTGCATAGGTGATGATTTTCTCATTGTTACAGACAAGAGGCGCAATGATAGCTGTAAATAATAAGCCAGATAGGATTCCTCCTTGCGGAACACCAGCAGAAATTGCCTTCTTGTGCGATTGTCCATAGGCATCGACTTGTATCATAGAGGAGTGACGCTACGAACCAAACGATTATTACTTTGGATTAGATAATGGTCTTCCAGTAAGCAGAGGAGCGCCGACACGTTGATGGCGTCAAAGGCAGCTTCAATATCCAGGTACGTGATTGCGAGTGTCTCTTGCTGTTCAAAGGCGGACAATTTACATGTGGTTGCAAGGAGGTTCGTCACTGTGGATCTGTGGCGGCCTATCTCCAAGAATCTGATTCATTAAGGTGGGCAGCATAGATTTTTCCAGTCATGTAGTCAACAAGGATCTTCTTGTGGGCAGTGAGCTGTGGAGTGAGGTTGAAATCTCAGATGGCAATATGGTGAGCTGAGGGGTTGAAAGTGGGTGATTGCCCAGTTGGCTGCCTCAGTAATGATATCAATTGTTGGTACCGGCGGGATATTCATTATGCAGATATCTACTATGGATGCGTTTCTGAGCAGTGTCATGGCTAGGGCTTCGAAATTTGGTGAGTCGCTGTATACAGTGTTGATCAATTTGAAAGCCTCGTCTTTGAAGAACATATCAACACCACCACCTCCCCTTCTATTCCTCCTGGAGGTGATCTCTGCCACACAACCTGCTGGTGTAGTTATCACTATGTTCTGTTGCTCATGCTCAAGCCATGTTTTGGATATAGCTAAAATATCGAATTCGCCTGCTAGCAGGATTTGCGCTGTAGTCTCCGTTTTATTTCGCAAGTTCCTAATGTTCTGATACATTACACTTACAGTGTCAGAGTGGTGCACTTGAATAAAATTTTTGGACCTCGAAAGAGAAAGTACCACATGAGGTCGTGGGTGTCTTGTGATGACTGTTGGGATCGGCCAGCGTAGCTTGTCTCGCTTGCTTGGAGAATTTGGGCTATGGGGTATAATGGAACTGTTGTCTACTGCGATGGTAGAACCGACTGTCTTGTTTTGTGTATGGCATAAGGGGCACGACCAATATAGAGCCTGGATCTTGAGTCAGCTTCCATTCAGTCGAGTGTCCGATGTGTGCTTCGCAATGTTTCTCCTGATGCTTGTTACTTGGTAGAACGGTCAGACTATAACACTGATCGGCCAGGAAGAAGGGTTACTGATAGCTTCGGCAGACGTTGCTTCACAGGACGGCGCCTCCGTAGCCAGGTGGGAAGGAGCAGCAGTGCGTAGCACACGCTTCTTGATTAGACCGGGGTTCGAGCCCGTCACCACCAGATACGGAAAGGTCAGGGAATGACCACCGCATATCCCGGAGCAATATGGCCTTAGTTGCTAATGCTCCCAAAACACCAAATAACAGCTTCACAGGATAACTTGAATGAAGCATAATTAAATTGCTCTTGGTAGGTAGCTTAGTGACTTCTGCACTGATGTAGAGGGCTTGAAGGAGGAGGATAGCTACTTGTTCAGTTGTTAGAAGATGCAGCCTCGAAATGAAAAAATTCTTAGATGTTTTGTTGCGATGTGGCGTTATGGGTCTGAGCCTAGAAGAATTTTATGTGCCTGTTACACTGCATTTTTCATTCATGCACCTGGTTCGTGTGACTGTTTGACTCTTGGTGATGGATTGTTGTGAGTGGGATGGGAAGTAAGTGTAAGTTTAAGTGTTTTTAGGGTCAAGCGGCACCAGGGGTTCCCCCATCTCTGCGTAGTTTACGTTGTGGTGTATTACAGTACACTGTAAATGCCAGAGATTTAAAAGTGTATGGATCTTGGATCGTGTAATGTCGTGTACTTGTTCTTCTGGCCATTTAGCCGCTGGATCCCTGTTGGGATCCAACGTTGCCCCACTTACGCCCCATGGAGGCAGGCCAGGAACTCCGTAGACTTAGTTTACTCTGGCAGGTCCTGCGGCTTAGTTTCCTGAGATTTCGGCGGCTAGGACCACAAAAAAAAAAAAAAAAATCTTTGGGTGGCATATTCCAATGGTCATCAAGAAAATAAAATAAAGTGATTTTTATTATTTGCATTGGCGTGGGGATATTATCGCTTTAATTTCTTAGACCGAATGCTGGGCGTATAGCGGTTTGATGTATTAATTTTGATGTGTGCGACTTTCGCTAGCGTGAAGATGGAGGGGAGGGAGGCAGAAGACTGGGGGGAAAAGGCAGAAGTATGGAGCCAATAGAGAAGGCGGCCCCAGTTTCAGTGGGGCATGCCCATGCCCCACCAGAGAGGAAACGGGATGGCGAGAAAGGGGGGAGTTAGGAATTATAGGTGAAGAGGGCTAGAGTGCCCTCTTCAGGTCTCCAATATGGCCCTTGTCTCACGCCTGTTTCTCTTCATTGTCACTCATGGGGCAAGCCGCATCCTTGTGTTCCTCTTTCTTTAGTTCAGCATCCTTCTCTGATTGTGTGATAGCTTTTTTTTTTTTTTTACTTCCCTATCAGGTGGGTTCTGTTATCTTAAACGGGTGGCGTTCCATTCTCAACTTTGGGTGGTCTATTCCAATGGTCATCATTGGTTGATATCCCCGTCCTTAGTTTCTCGTATTCCTTGGTGTCTATATTTGGTTTCATTACTCCTGTTGGCCTTGGTGGATGGCTATTTGTAGTTTTCTTCTGGAGAAGACGTCCTGGGCAAAGCGACTAAAGGCTGCAAATTCTTCTGGTTATGAAGGAGACAGTGTGATTCCTCGATTATGCCATGGCATTTAATTTGGCCTTGAAAGGCCCGTGGCTGGTGAGTAGAAAAGTAGTGTTTAGGCCTGGGTACAGCCATGCGGGAGCCTTGGGATACAGCTTGGTTACTTGGGGAATAAATTTTTTTGTTACCGCTCCTTTTTCCACGTCTGTCCATCTTCTCTGCCAAATTTGTACTAGGTGGTCCACTATTTTTTTGTTTCTTGTTTTTCCTGTTATTGGTGATGTCAATGGTAAGATCGTTGTAGGTGGTTTGGGTTCCTTTGGCTAGTAGATACATAAGTCCGCAGCGGGTTACCTCTAAATCCAAGGGTAGGGTCCCCGCAAGGACCTGTAGGGCACTCGTACTAACCATGTTACATGCTCTTATTAATAATATGTTGCGTTGGATCGTGTCCAGTATCCTTTTATTCACTGCTGTTCCTGCTTTCTTGTACCATATGGGAGATCCATATGTTATTATCGGGATGAATATGGCTTTATAATACAGGGACAGGGTTCTCCTGTTTAGCCCCCAGTCCCTGCGTGTAACTCTAGCAACGAGCGCTGTGTATTTCCGCAGCTTCTCTTTTAGATAGATTAGGTGCGGTTTAAATGATAAGTTCTGATCGATGGTCAGTCCCAGATATTTAATTTGCGTTGACAGTTTGATTGTTTGTCCTGCCAGCTTGATTTGTGGTGGTCTTCTAAGGTTTAACTTCCCTCTCAATAGTACTGAGTCCCTCTTCGTTGGCGAGATTGTTAAGGTGTGTAGTTTTGCCCAGTCCCGCAAGGTTTCAAGGGCTTGGTTTGCAAGCATTTCAAGGTTCTGTCTGGAATCTGCTGCAACCGTCAGTACGAGGTCGTCTGCGAAGGCCTGGGCCTTCACCTCCCCCAGGTCCATGGTGAGGAACTCGTCAAACACTATATTCCAGAGGAGCGGCCCTAGGACAGATCCCTGAGGGCAGCCCCTGCGGACCGGCCAGGTCAACTTCTTGTAGGGTGTTATTACTTGGACTTTTCTGTCCGAGAGATAAGTTTTGATGCTCCTGTACAAATTGCTTGGTGTTCTCGCTGCCCTGAGCCTGCAAAGGACGCTCGGCCACCAGAGGGTGTCGAACGCCCCAGCAAAGTCGACGGCTATGACAAGGAAATATTTCTTGGTACACTGCATCGCTTTGGTGATTAGGCCTTGGACGGCATCTATGGTCGAAGATCCCGATTTGAAGCCATATTGCTTAGGTGAATTCAGGTTTGCCTCATTATAGTGGTTGTGGATCCTTTTATGTAATAATCTTTCGTAAAGCTTGCTTAGTGTCGACAATAAGGCTATGGGTTTATATGAATTGGGATTTTCCTGGTGTCTGTTTCGATTTTTGAGGATCAGTTTTATATTGGCTGTCCTCCGGCTGGTGGGGAACTGGCCCTCTTTGATACAGGTGTTGTACAGTCGGAGCAGGAGGTCCGGCATAACCTCCGCTGCTTTCTTGACCATTTCTGGCTCGATGAGATCGGGGCCAGGGCACTTTTTGTTCCTGGTTTGTGATACCGCTTCTTGTAGTTCGTTGGCTGTGAAAGGGGGTTCTAGTTGTTGGGTCTCATATTCTTCGTTTGCTTGGCAGATGGCTTTCTGGTCCTCTGTTAGTATGCCTGGTGGGTCTTGGATTAGATTGCTGAGTATGTTCTTTATTGAGTTCTGCCATGTTGCAGTGAGTGTTCCTTGCGCCGTCTTTGTTGCGGTCATCACTTCGCCTCTGGGGAGTTTGTTTGTGCTGATTTTATACATCACCCCCCCAGGGTTCAGTATTTCCTGTTACTTGGACAAGTCATTCCCAGGATGTTTTCTTGTTTTTCTTAATAGTTTCTGTATAAGTTTCGGATCTGTCTATATTGTTGTCTCAGTTCTGCGACTTCTGCCTGGGGCCATGTTCTTCGTGCCCTTTGATACTGCTTTCTTTTATCCTGTACTTGTCTTCTCATTCTTCGCAGCTCCGGGGTCCACCACAACATTGCTCCCATCATCGGAATTTTCCTTGTCATGGACGCATCCGCTGCATTGATGATTATGCAGATTATATCTTGTGCGAACTGGCTGGGGTCTATCCTTTCACCTTCGGTCTCCCGTCTGTCCAAGTCCTCCATGTACTGTTTCCCTTGGGTGGACAAGAAATTGCAGTAGGTGTCCCAATTTGCTTTCCCGATTGCGAATCTGTTTGACAGGTATTTAGTGGCGACTGTTCTAGCCTGATTTCTTTGTATGCTGTAAGTGATGGTTCGGTGGTCAGATGTAGTCCACGCGTTTTGTACAGTCCAGTGGGTTACGTTTGTATCTATATTTCTGGACGTTAGAGTTATGTCGATCGTTTCTTCCCATAGCATGTTACAATACGTTGGGAGGCAGAACGGCTGGTTTATGACTGTAAATATTGAATTTGCTAGGAAGTCTTCTAGTTTCCGTCCGTTTGAGGTTCCCCTGCGGTCCGGTTTGGCACTGTGCCAGACAGGTGATCGGCAGTTAACATCAGCTCCAATCAAGATTTTATGCCCTACCAGGGTTGTCTGTACTGATTGTAGATATGTTGTGGTAAAGTCGATTTCTACTCCAGGCCTACAGTAGAGGGCTATTATGTAGTAGCTGCCTATGGAGCATATTATATGGGCACAGGCTGCCCAGGGCGTGCAAAGTTGTGGTATCTTTGTAACTGTTATCTCTGGATTTCTTACTAGTACTGCTGCCCAGGGGGTATCTTCGTTGCTTTGAACAATTTTATAATTGAGCGGGTATCCCCTTGTTTCTGATTGGTATACGGTTCTAGGACTATGATAATGTTGGCATTATCCTCATCTGCTTGGAGTCGTACCTGCTCAACAACCGCTCGAGCTCGGTGGCGTTTAGTTGGTGTATCTTTAGTACGCCGCAATTGTATTTTTTATGTTGTATTCCCATAATCAATTCTTTGTTGGTAGGTGCCTTTTACCTTGAGGTAAGTGGGACAGTTTGAGTTTCGGATGGAGTGGTTGTGATCCATTCTGAGGCTTTTGCAATTGGTGCAGATGGGTTCCTTAGTTTTGTTGGGGCAGGTCTTAAAATCATGTCCCCTCTCTGAGCAGTGGCCGCAGGTTGGTTCCTTTTGGGCACAGGTGTGAGTGGTGTGGCCATGTTTGCAACATCTAAAGCACATCGGTATGGCCACATGCTCTCTAAAACGGAGGCAGCTCCACTCGACAAAAATCCTGCATTGGTTCTTTAGGACCTGCCAGGCGGGCGGAGTCAGCTCAACTGTCCAGTTATATCCTCCATTTGTTTTGGACTGGGTTCTGTATTTTGGGGTCAGCAGTGTAGCCCCTTCTTGATTCAGTAGGTGGCTTTTTAGGTTTCTTCTATATATTTCTTCAGTGAGTTTTTGTGGTTGTAGATTTTGGTCCACATTGAAAATAACTATTGATGGGCCTTTCTTTTTTGGGTTCTCTGCCACGAGTCCTAGGGTATTTATTTAGCTTGGGGTTCATTATTATCCCCTCGGCTTCCTCCTTGCTTTCCGTCTCAATTATGATACCAGGACTTCTTGTTTTCTGGATAGACTTTATCCTAGTGTCTTCGAAGTCCTCTTTGAGATTGTTTATGACTTTTTGCTTTATTTGTTCACTGGAGGGTCTCTCTTCTCCGGTGGGTCTCAGTATGACGATGTTCGGGGTTTTCAATAATACTTTCTTTTGTTGGATTTCCACTTTGTTTGTTTTCTCTGCCTCGTTTGGTATATTCCTCAGCGCTTGGGCATATGTGGGGGCGTGCTGTGGCATTTTGTTTGCCCCACATTCCATATAGGTTTGTAGCCGTGTAGCTATTCTCTCAATTTCTAAGTATGTACCATGGAGAATTGTCTCCATTTTGTGAAATATTGTCACAATTTGAGACCTCAGTCCGGAGGAGATCCTGTTAGGGTTCTCTGTGAATATATTTTCAAGGGCCGTTTTTAAAATGAATGTGTTCTCATAGACGGAGCCCTCTGGAAGAGTGTGGTTCAGGGGTGGCTGTTGTTTGTCATCGTTGTTTGTTTCCCTTTGAGATTCTGTGTGGTCGGGCTGCTCTCTAGACTCGGTCTGGAAGCGGGTCACTCGCTTATTTTTTCGCTTGGCTTGAGAGGCCCCTAATCGGCTGTCTTCTATATCTTCTGTCTCGTCAGTAATGTCGAGGTGGTCACTTTGTGATTGCATCAAGGATTCCATAATTTTTTCTGTTTTTCCTTCCATTTATTTATTATTTAGCGAATTCCGGATAACTGGGACAGTTCGGTTTATCGGGCGTATGTTGGGATGATCTGCCAGGGCACTGAAAATGCTGTCAAACGATGTCCTCCACAAATCTGTGGTTGAATTTTTAGGCACACAGGTGGTTATTGAAGTTTTGTGCTATCCCCTTTGGTCACTAAAGGGGGGGGAAATGCCTAGTATGAAAATACTCCCAGAAGAGCAGGATCACTTCTCATAGGGGCTTACTGGGGCGCCGGAGGCGATAGTGTCATTAGTAATTCCGTGGAATGCATAGGTAAGGAGTTCTGTCAGCCAGGCAAAGTTTATGGCAGGGGGGGGGGGAGTCACTGAAGAACTCATTGCTTCTGGTTTAATGTACACATGCAGCAGTTAATACACACATAATATGACATACAGCAGTTATCAGCACAGTTTGGTGGAGCAAACTTCCTGCTCGGTTTTAACACGGTTTGGGAACCTCCCCAGTCAAGTGCAAACTACCGACGTGGCCACTGCTTTATATCAGTGCCTCTCTATGGCCTTGCCGCCAGCCATATGGTGACCATTGTAGGTCTGGCAACAAAGGACACAGATAAAAAACGCTGGTAGTTTGCTAAATTCCCAGTAGAATATAAAAATAGTCTCACCTAGGCAATCCTCCAATTAAGTTCTTTCACCTTGAACACTTTTTTGAACTATGTGCCCATTTTAAACTACTAAATTCCATTAAAAATCAGGAGTGCCATAAAACGTGTCCGGACACTAAGGCCGCCATATTGGCTCTCAGTGGGATGGGACTGAAATCTAGCCACAATCCCTGCCCATCAGACGTAGCACAGTCCCTACAATTCCGATGGTCTTTTTATTAGGACGAATTTCAGTGCTGTGAAGTATTGACAAGAAATTACTTCCTGTATACTTTTCAGGGCTAACTCAAAGGCCTTGGTGACAACATGTTTGAAGAAAGATTTATAAATGCATTTGTCCCTGAAGTTGAAAAATATTTCTTTCAAATATCAGTGCCTTTTAAGATATTAATGCTCCTTGACAACACTCCCAGTCATCCTAAATATAACAATGTCAAGGTGGTATACTTCCCTCCAAATACTGAGATGTGGCACCTAAAGTTTAACATAACTGCAAAGTACCATAATTATGTGAATATGAGTAGCAGATGAATAGCAGAGTAACTGCATGGTACTGAAGTCAGGGTAGTGGAGAAAAAAAGACTTGGGTAATTGTGTATTTAGATATGACGTTCTCTGAGCAGTGTAGTCAAGCTCCCAGGACAGCTCGTGGTTTTTTTGTCAATGATATAGAGGAATTTTGCTAGCAGGAATAAGGAGCTGATTATCCCTTTGTATAGGCCAGTGAATATTGTCCACACCTTGAATATTGCATACAGCTCTGGTGGCCTCATTTTAGGAAGGATGTGGAGCAGCTGGAACAAGTACAGATAAGGGCAATGAGATTGGTTAGCAGAACAAAGGGGTGCTCTTAGAAAGGCTTCGTTCCTGCAGATTGCAGCATCTGAAAACTAGGCAACTGGGAGTTGATCTGATTGAGGCCTTTGAATGGTTCTAGCAAGCTCAATACTGATGGGATTCTTTCTCTTGTTCAGATTATGCACTTAAGGGGCATTAAATTTAAATTGAGGTCAGATGTTTGCAGAATAGATATGTGGAAATTTTCTCTAAACCAGTGAGTGGTTGAATGCTGGAACAAACTTCCATCTGTTGTTGTGAAAGCTGACAGCTTAAATAAATTCAATGAACTAGACAGACTTTTGGAGGGAATGGATAGGTGAAATGGGCAGTGGTTCTGATGCTGTTATAAGGTTGATTTTTTGCATCATGTGCCACTACTAATCACATCACATTTCCCAGACAACTGCTCAAAACTGTTGTCACAGCTACATATGATACACAAAGAAAACTTGTCTTTTTCAGATTTTATAATCCATGGAAATTCTTGTATATACATCTTTAAAATGCCGCATTTCTTTGGCATCTTACTGAAACACACTGTTAATTAGCTTCACCATACACAACTACTCATTTGTAACTCTGGGTTTACAAATGGAGAATGTGTGCAGTTTTGTGTTTTTTTTTTTTTTTTCCCCCCTCTTTTTAAATTTGATTTGTCCCTTTGATATAATACAATTTATGACAGAGTTTCTATATCTTTTTGCAAAAACTATGTTAAATTTGGATTTTTTATTAATTTTTATTTTGTGAACTGCTTTTTTGTTAACAAATTGGCTGTCAGGGCTGCTGTATTAGTCTACTTTGCAAATAGAAATGTGCAGTAATGAGTAGTTGTGTATGGTGAAGCTAATTAACAGTGTGTTTCAGTAAGATGCCAAAGAAATGCGGCATTTTAAAGATGTATATACAAGAATTTCCATGGATTATAAAATCTGAAAAACACAAGTTTTCTTTGTCTATCATATGTAGCTGTGACAACAGTTTTGAGCAGTTGTCTGGGAAATGTGATGCGATTAGACATTTGCAAACAAATAAGCACAGAGATACCATGCATTCATTGAAAAAAATGCAAAACATACAGAATATTCACTTGCATCTTTTGTCAAAGAGCATAATCTTCCTGTGAATTTTGCAGAAATAAATTTCTTGATAGTGAAATAACAAAAAAAAAAAAAAAAGGTTTTCGGAAGAACAAAAAACAATAGCCATTGTTAATGAAGTTACTTGATTAAGGAAATAAAGGGCAGGTGATCTCTCTGAAAAATGGGCAAAATTTCAGTTAATACAGCTAGCAGTAATCAAAGTGATCTAATGTATGTCCCATTGTGGTGACCTTTTGTAAAAAAATGAGGTTGAAAGCTGCATGCTGTCATTTCCAGAATTGGAAGGAAGGTGACTGTGGAGGGACCAACGTTCTGAAAAAAACGGAAAACATGTGAAAACCTGAGATTTGGAAGTTAATTGCCGTATTTCCCCATGTATAAGACGCACCTTAATTTTGGGGTCCGAAATTTGAAAAAAAAAAAAAAAAAATGTATTACATAAAGTTATTGAACTCAAGTTTTATTCATCATAAAATTCGTACAACTCCTCTTCGCTGTCAAAACTCCCATCCATTAGCTTGTCCTCATCTGTGTCTGATGACAAATCACTGTCTTCATATATTGCCTCGTCCTCGGTTCCACCTATAGCATTTGAAAAGTCACACTTCTTAAATGACTTGACAACGATCTAAATCTTGATATTATCCCAGGATCTTTCACCCAGGTACAAACTTCTCCTATAGTTGGTTTCTTCACTCTTCCTGCTGGTGTCAAATTGTCCCCAGAAGACTTCATCCATTGGTTCCATTCGTCTCTCATGGCAGCTTTGAAGGGTTTGTTAATGCTGACATCAAGTGGTTGGAGATGGGATGTCAAGCCTCCAGGTACGATGGCAAGTTTTGTTTTTTGCTCCGCAGCAATCTTTGTGTATTTTGTTATGTGTGCCCTGAACTGATCAAGCACCAATAGGGCAGGTTTGCGTAAGAGCCCCCTGGTCTCCTGCTCCAAACTTTCTCAAACCAGATCTTCATCCCGTCCTGGTCCATCCAACCCTTGTCATGAACATGGACAATGACTCCTCGAGGAATGTCTTCTTTTGGCATTGTTTTGCGTTTGAAAATCAGCATAGGAGGCAGCTTGGTTCGGTCGGCAAGCTAGAACAACTGTATAATGGCTCTTTTCATGTCCACTTGTCTTCACAGTTAGTTTTCACCCCCTTCTTATCAACAGTTCTGTTACTCGGGACATCAAATTGAAGGGGGACTTCGTCCATATTTGCAATCCTTCCCCACTCAAACTGATGTGTCTTCCGACATTGAATGACAAAATGATGAAATTCAAGGACCTTCTGCTCATAGCTTTCAGGCATCTTTTGGGCAAGTCTGGTGCGTGTACGCATGCTTAGTCCATTCTGTTTCATGAACCTGAAGCACCAATTGTGTCCTCCTTTGAAATCAGTAACTTCTTTTTCATCAGCAATTCTTGCCTCATGCTGAACCATCTTTGTGGACACAGGAATTCCAATTGCCCTTTGCTCTTCAATCCATATCTTCAATTCCTTCTCTAAATCAGGCCATTTCGCTGACTTACTTCTCATGGCCTTCTTCTGCCATAGCGTTTTCAGTAGGGTTTCTTCTTCCTGTAAGCAGTCTCGGATTGTTTTCTCAGTTGGAGGAGGATCAAACTTATATTCAGCAGCACGATTTCCATTCGCTTTTGCAAACTGGATCACTTTTAACTTGAATTCAGCACTGTACGAAAATCTTTTCTGAGACATTTCTGGGCAGAACGTGGCAAAACATAACCTAATATACCGGTAACAAGTGTGAAACAATGAGCGCAAAGAAAAAGCGGGAAATGCAAGTAAAAAAATCTACAACCACTGTATAAGACACACCCAGTTTTTAGACCCCAAATTTTTCGAAAAAGGGTGTCTTATACATGGGGAAATACAGTAATACTGAAGTGTCCGTAGATTTACCGTTTGTAACTTGCCGCCATTGTTATACGTTACAACGTTATATCCCAAACTAGATAGCGTAAGCTTAGTATAGTATAGTGTATAATATAATATTTTCAAACAATCAGTAAAATCTATTAATCTTGTTAAACTTCATTGTCAGTTAAATTGTACTTTTTAACTAAATACATATAACGACTTAGATTACAAACATAACATAATTAATTAATACATAACTCGATATGGAAGTTATAAAAACGGACCTCGTAGATAATACTTGATACTGAAAAATATGCCGACTGGACTGGCCGGGTGGGTAAAGTACCTGCCTGACAACCCAAAGGTCGCAGGTTTGAATCCCGCCTCGGGCTTGGATCAAAGTACTGCAAAAACCTTGGGAGGTGCATTATGGCCATAGAAGCCGATCCACCAACAACTAACTAAAAAAAAAAAAAAAAAAACTGAAAAATATATATAGCGTTATAACTGTGTTGGGATACAAGTTTAAGGTTATAATTTTGTATTGAAATTGAAATTAAATCAAAATCATGACTCGCAGCAAAGCAAAAGGCTGAAGATAATGGGAGTGCTGTAGCTTGGGAGAACTGAGAGGGTCAGTTGCCCTCTGAATCACAGCCTTTTAATTAAAATGCACTGCTTGCATGATGATTGTGGAGCAATCAGGTAGGTGCGTGCGTGTGCATGTGTGCGATGTAAGGAGTGTAAAGAAATCCGGCGACAACTCAGCGTTGTTATGGGCCTAAATGAGAGCTTAAAGGACAGGGAGAATGCCCACAAAGGATCTAAATTGAGCGGGCCCATTAAGCTCTCAGCTGCCCACATCAACGCCAGAGCTTGCACTTGGTCATCACGCATCACAGTGGCAACGCCCAAGGCCAAATGCACTGGTCCTACAGGAACTAGTAGTTGTTGGTGACTCTATTGTCAGGGAAACATGCTTTGTAAGAAGGATAGGTGGAAAAGGACCAGGGTATGTCTGCCAGGGCAAAGGTTGATGTTGTAGAGCGGATATCATCTTTTAAGGGCACAAAAGGTGATACTGTTGTACAAGTTGGCACTAATGATATTAAGAGTAGAAGACTGGCAGAATTACTTAAAAAGTATGGGTCACTGTTGAAAAAAAGCCGTGAATTAGGGTTGAATTTGAAAGTGTCTGCTATTCTGCCCAGACATGATAGGAGGGAGTATATGATGAGAGCCTTGTCGATCAATTCGGCCCTGGAAAGATTGTGCAAGGCTCAGGGGGTAGAATATTTTTTAAGCCTGGTCTGTACTTGTTAACAGGAGAGACGGCTTCTACAGGACGGCGCCTCCATAACCAGGTGGCCATGAGCAGCAGTGCATAGCACACACTTCTTGATTAGACCGGGGTTCGAGCCCATGACCGATGGACGATGCGGAAAGGTCAGGAATGACCACTGTCTATCCCTGGAGCAATATGGCTTTAGTTGCTAATGCTCCTAAAAACCAAATAACAACAACAACAGCTTCTATAGGATGTGATACACTTAAATAGAAAGGTTGCGAGAATATTTGCTGATGCTAGGTGGGTTGGAAAACTGATAGCTTGGGGGGGGGATACAAGGACTAATAGAATAACAGTAGCCACTGGCAGAGGTGAAAGTGATTCTTGCACTGCTTCTATTGGAATGAGTCTGGAAAACAAGATGCAGGATATTTCAGAGACTGCTGCGGTACAAGTAAACACATGGGTTTTGTTAGGGTAGCTAAGAATAGGAACAGGTGCGTGTACACCAATGCTAGGAGTTTGGTAAATAAATTTGATGAATTTGAGATATTGCTCAAAACATGAAAGGCAGATATTGTTGGAATATCACAGATGTAGTGTCACACAGATATAAGGAATGCAGAACTGGAATTTGGGGAGTACAGTGTGTATAGACAGGATAGGAAGGGAGGATGGGTTATGCTATATGAGAGCTTGAAGGACAGGGTGGATGCCTTCGAAGAAACTAAATTGAGGGGCCCATCAAGCTCTCAGCTGCCCACATGAACGCCAGAGCTTGCACTTGGGCATCACGTGACACAGAGGCAACCCCCAAGGCAGAATGTGCTGGTCCCGAAGGAACTAGTAGTTGTTGGTGACTCTATTGTCAGGGAAACGGGGAACATGCTTTGTAAAAAGGATAGGTGGAACAGGACCAGGGTATGTCTGCCAGGGGCAAAGGTTGATGACGTTGTAGAGCGAATATCATCTTTTAAGGGCACAAAAGGTGATATAGTTGTACACGTTGGCACTAATGATATTAAGAGTAGGAGACCGGCAGAATTACTTAACAAGTACAGGTCACTGTTGAACAAAAGCCGAGAATTATGGTTGAATTTGAAAGTGTCTGCAATTCTGCCCAGACACGATAGGAGGGAGTATATGATGAGAGCCTTGTCGATCAATTCGGCCCTGGAAAGATTGTGCAAGGCTCAAGGGGTAGAATTTTTTTCAGTCTGGACTCTACTTGTTAACAGGAGAGATTGCTTCTACAGGGATGGGATACACTTAAACAGAAAGGGTGCAAGAATATTTGCTGATGCTATCGAGGCAGTGTTAGGTGGGTCGGGAAAACTGATAGCTTGGGGGGAGACAAAGACCAATAGATTGACAGTAGCCACTGGCAGAGGTGAAAGAGATTCTTGCACTGCTTCTATTAGAATGAGCAGAAGCCTGAAAAACAAGATGCATGATATTTCAGAGACTGCTGGGAGCCATTGCAGTACAAGTAAGCACATGGGTTGTGTTAGGGTAGCTAAGAATAGAAACAGGTGCAGGTATACTTGCGTGTACACCAATGCTAGGAGATCAATAAATAAATTTGATGAATTTGAGGTATTGCTCAAAACATCAAAGGCAGATATTGTTGGGATATCAGAGACGTGGTGTCACACAGATATAAGGGATGCAGAACTGGAATTTGGGGAATACAACGTCTACAGAAAGGATAGACAGGATAGGAAGGGGGGAGGGGTTATGCTATTAGTTAAGAAACACATAAAAACCAAGGAAGTGAAGCCAGTCGACATCGCTGGACAGTGCAGTGTCGAGTCAGTTTGGCGTGACATAAGCATTGGGAGATCAAAATCGAGAGTAGGACTCTGCTATAGGCCTAATGGCTCTGATGAGTATAATAAGAAACTGTACAGGGAAATAGTGTGGGCTAGTAAATCAGAGAGTCTTATAATGGGGGATTTTAATTTCTCAGATATTGACTGGAATTTGTGTGCTGACCACTTACACACTAGCAAGGTTTTGTGGATTTATTGGATCATTGTTTACTACTTCAGCACCTTTGGGAGGCAACTAGAGGGAGTAATACTCTTGATCTGATTATCAGTAGTGATTCTTCATGCATTAAGAATCTGCAGATAAAGGAACCACTATGTGGCAGTGATCACAGTGTGCTGAACTGGGATTTACTCAAAGAGGTAACTACCATCAGGGGTAAAGGGAAGGGTTTTTGCTTTCGTAAAGGCGAATGCAATTGTTTGAGACAGTATTTAAATTCTATACAGTGGGACCATCTGATGATGCTACCAACAGCAAATCCAAAATGGGAAGCATTCAAAGAACTTACTTTGGAAGCTACTAGGCTTTACATACCAACTAAGAAATATTCTTCAAGGTTTAGGCCTAAATGGATGTCAGATGAATTAATGAGACGTATGGCAGAGAAGAAAAGTGCATGGGATACATATAAATTACTGGGTGACATGGAAGCCTATGATAGATATAAGATGGTCTGTAACCAAGTCACAAAGAAGATTAGGCAGGCAAAGGCAGATTATGAGAAACCCTTGGCAAAGGAAGCAAAGAAAAACAGAAAAGAGTTCTTTACCTATGTAAATTCTAGAGGAAAAGAATGAATCAGAGTGGTCCACTGGATATTGATGGTTCAACAGTTGAGGATCCTGCTCAGGTGGCTAACAAACTAAACGAGTATTTTGCATCTACATTCACACATGAGGAGTTATCCAGGAAGGGGAATGCCAGAGGTGAAGTGAACTCTGGCAGTGAGCTAGATGATTTTGTAATAACTGAGAGGAAAGTGGAGGAGAATTTGTTGAGGATAAACATAAAAAAAGGCACCTAGGGGTGGATGAGATCTATCCAGTTATATTAAAGGAGACAGCAAAGGAAGTAAGCAAACCGTTAGTCATAATTATGAGAGCTTTTTTGGACTCAGGGGAGATACACATGGACTGGAGATGTGCAAATGTTACTCCAATTCACAAATGAGGATCAAAGGACATTACAAGTCATTATAGACCTGTTAGTTTAACTTCTGTTCCAGGAAAATTAATGGAGGCACTGGTTAAAGAAGCACAGCACAATCATCTAGACAAGACTTCAGTTACAGCTCGGACACAACATGGTTTTGTTTAGGGAAAGTCTTGCCTGACCAGTTTGATTGGATATTATGATGCACATGGAAGACTGCTGCTATGTATAAAGGTATGGTTGAGGGGTAGAAGACAGTGGTAATCATTGGACACTGCTCATCGTGGACTATTGTTATTAGTGGAGTCCCTCAGGGTTCACTGTTGGGTCCATTATTGTTTTCTGTATTTTTAAATGATATTGATGATGGTATATCCAGCTTAATGTCCAAGTTTGCAGACGAGATACAAAGGTTGGCAGGGTTGTCAAGGACACAACTGACACTATGCTGCTGCAACAGGATCTGGAAAGGTTGAGCAGATGGGCGAGAGGTGGCAAATGAAGTTTAACACTGACAAATGTAAAATACCACATGTGGGAAACAGCAACCCCAGAGCATCGTAACAACTCTGTGGTACTATACTGACAGTGGCAGAGAATGAAAACGACCTGGGGGTAATTGTGCAGGCAGATATGAAGTTCTCTGAGCAGTGCAGACGGGCTGCAAGAGTAGCTCATGGTGTCTTGTCAATGATATACAGAAATCTTTCTAACAGGGATAAGGAGGTAATTATTCCCTTGTATAAGGCAATGGTCAGGCTATACATTCAGTACTGTATACAAGTCTGGAGGCCTCATTTCAAGAAGGATGTGGATCTGCTGGAATGAGTACAGAGAAGGGCAACAAGATTACTGAATGGAACAAAGGGTTGCTCTTATGAAGAAAGGCTTAAGTTTTGCAAAGTACAATGTCTGGAGACTAGGCACCGGCGAGGTGATCTGATAGAATTGTATAAAGCTTTGAATGGTTTGAGCATGCTCAGTGCCGATGGGATTCTTCTTCCTCTTGCTAAGAATAATCACTTGAGAGGGCATAAATTCAGATTAAGGAAAGACAGATGTAGGATAGATGTGCAGAAATTTGCCTTTAGCCAGCGATTGGTTGGTTGGTGGAACAGACTTCCATCCCTTGTCGTGGAAGTTTGATAGCCTAAATAAAATTAAGGCTCAGCTGGACTGGTATTTCGAATGAACGGAGGAGTGAAATGGAAGTGGTTTTGTTTTTTTTTTTTTTTTTTGGTTGATGCTGCATAAGCTTGCTTTCTTGCATCATCTGCCTCTACTAATGCTGATGCTATGTCCCATTGTGGTGACCATTTGTAAAAAAAAATGAGGTTGAAAGCTGCATGCTGTCATTGCCAGAACTGGAAGGAAGGTGACTGTGGAGGGACCAACATTCTAAAAAAAATGGAAAATGTGTGAAAACCTGAAAAAAATTCCTTCAAAAACCTATGTTGTAGGCCTAAAAATTGCAGTAGCAGGGATATTAAAAAAAGGAAATAATCACTTCATGGCAACAGGCTGTCTTTGTCATCTTATTTATTTGTGTGCTGAAAAGGAATATTAGCATTAGCATTAGTAGAGGCATTTGATGCAAGAAAGCAAGCTTATGCATCATCAGCCATAAAAAAAAAAAAATAAATAAATAAAAAATAACCACTTCCACTTCACCCCTCTGTTCGTTCGAAATACCTGTGCAGCTGAGCCTTAAACTTATTTAGGCTATCAACTTCCACGACAAGGGATGGAAGTCTGTTCACCAACCAACCGCCTGCTGGCTAAAGGCAAATTTCCGCACGTCTATCCTACATCTGTCTTTCCTCAATTTGAATTTATGCCCTCTCAGTTGATTATTCTGAGCAAGAGGAAGAATCCCATCAGCATTGAGCATGCTCAAACCATTCAAGGCTTGATACACCTCTATCAGATCACCTTCCTGGTGCCTAGTCTCCAGACACTAATTTGCAAAACTTAAGCCTTTCTTCGTAAGAGCACCCCTTTGTTCCATTCACTAATCTTATTGCCCTTCTCTGTACTCGTTCCAGCAGCTCTACATCCTTCTTGAAATGAGCCCTCCAGACCTGTATACAGTACTCTAGGTGTGGCCTTACCATTGTCTTATACAAGGGAATAATCACCTCCTTATCCCTGATAGAAAAATTCCTATATATCATTTGACAATACACCATGAGCTACTCTTTCATCCCCTCTGCACTGCTCAGAGAACTTCATATCTGCCTGCACAACCACCCCCAGGTCCCTTTCATTCTCTACAACTGTCAGTGTAGTACCACAGAGTTGATACGTTGCTGTTTCCCATGTGTAGTACTTTACATTTGTCAATGTTAAACTTCATTTGCCACCTCTCAGCCCATCTGCTCAACCTTTCCAGATCCTGTTGCAGCAGCATCGTGTCAGTAGTGTTCCTGACAACCCTGCCAACCTTCGAATCGTCTGCAAACTTGGACATTAAGCTTGATACACCATCATCAATATCATTTATAAATACAGAAAACAACGATGGACCCAACACTGAACCCTGAGGGACTCCACGATGAGCAGTGTCCATTGATTACCACTCTCTGTCTTCTCCCCCTCAATCACCCCTTTATCCATAGCAGCAATTTGGCTCCAATACCACATGGCTCCAATTTGTGCAACAGTCTTCCATGTGCAACAGTATCAAAAGCCTTTTCTAAGATCCAAGTATATAATATCAAAGGTATTCCTTGCATCCAATTCTTTTGTGACTGCATCATAGTATCCAATCAAATTGGTCAGGCAAGACTTCCTCTGAAAGTGAATGAATTGCTTGGTGGAAATTTGCTGTTGTTTAGAAAGAAGTGCTAAAAGAAAAGATAGATTTACTTTCAACTGATGGATGTAACTAAAGGAAAAAATAAAAAGATTTTGAAGCATGCACACATGTGTGTGTTTGTGTACACATTAGTTGTATTTGCTTAAATGTATAACTACATTATACTGGTAAAAGAGAAGCAGCCTTTGACAAGTCTATTTAAAGAAGAGGCTAGTAGTAGTGAAAAAAGCAACATGGCCAGTTTACAGTCACCAAATTGAGGTGATTACTAAGTGAGTTTCTCTGGCTTGTGTTCACGTCCAGTTCATGATCTAAAAGTTTTTAATGACAAATTGGCATGTCATTTTTTGCCTGATGTTTCCAGGCATGTTATGTTCAATTGTGCAGATAATCTGTTTGTTTCTCTCTCTTAATCAATTTGCTTTTCGTTTTTTTTTTTTTCTTCTTTTAAATATTATGTCACCATTTGAAAATCTACACATAGCTCTTCAAGCTTGCTTCACGTCTTTTCTCCTAGCAGTATCAAAGAATATTATGTGCAAATTTATTTTACCAACAGTTTTAATATCCTTCACTCCATTTTTGCGAATTTATTACCATAGTAGTCTTAATGAGAAGATTTTGTTCATTTGCTCAGTTTGGAAGTTCTTTTTGTCTGCATGTTGCATAAGTTCCAATTGAAAAATTATATTCTTATAAATGCTCAGGTAGCACAAATCTCATCACTTCGCAGGAATAATTTTCAAATTGAAAATTTTTTTGGACCATTTTCCATTACTTCTAGGTGTTTTTAAAGATAAAGAAATAGATGGTTTGCAACATGAGTTCTGTCAGTTTCAGTGTGAGAACTTACTGGATGCTATTATGAAAGAAGAAAGCTTTGGTTTACAGCAGTCCTTCGTTGGAGAACTAATAAGTGCACAAGGAAGCTGGAAATAATTGAACTGTTTATAAATTAATAAATCATGCTTGGCATTCTCACAATTTCTCATACCAGGACTGAGTGTGAGAGAATGTTCAGCCAAGATTAGAAAAACAAAATGGAGTTCAGATCTTCTCTTTTTGGTGAGGCTTTGAAAATATTCCTTACAGCGAAGTCTTAAGTTTAGAGGAGGGCAATTATTATAAACAAAAGTCAGCATTCTAAAGAAGACAGAATCTGCAGCAGCAGTATCTTTAACATGAAGTAATTAAAAAAATCAATTGATTTCTAATAGAATATCCAAACAGAAAAACCACACAGAGAGAGAGAGAGAAATAGAGAATGAGAATGTTAGAAGCTAATGTCTAACATACGCTGAATTGCTAAGCAATTGTATGGCTGTATTTTGCCAGTGAAATTTAATTAAGTGCAATGAAGACTGAAAACAAGCCTGTTTTTCAATTCCTACTATTAGTTCACACTCTCCCTATATATATTTATATATCTTGTTCAAATTTTCAATCGTTAATAAATACTTTTTATTCATCCACTCAAGTTCAAATAAATTTTTTTAAACTTGTAGTGGATGACACTTGATGTTAATACAGTTTTTTCAAATATTAATTCATTAATTAAATTTAATTAATTAATTTTAGTTTTATATGGGAGAAAAAAATTTCTCTTATATAAGATATTTAGCAGGATATAAATTTAGGAATAAAATTGAAATCAACAGGCAGTAGCTCAATTGGTAAAATGAAAGGATTTCAGTATTTTTCACGTGAAATTGAAGAAGAATGCGAGTTCAATTCTTGCAAAAATCAATAATTTTTTTGATAAATTTTTGTTATTCATCCACTCAAGTTCAAATACATTTTTTTTAAACTTGTAGTGGATGACACTTGATGTTAATAGTTTTTTTCAAATATTAATTCATTAATTAAATTTAATTAATTAATTTTAGTTTTATATGGGAGAAAAATTTCTCTTATATAAGATATTTAGCAGGATATAAATTTAGGAATAAATACCGTCATGGCGAAGCGTGTAGATCGCTGGAAAAAAATTTCTTTTTCAGATTCTTTTTTTCATTCTGGGTTCTAGTCTGAGTCAAGAAGGGAACAAAATGGAAAATGAAACATGTGAATAAAAATAATAGTCCAACACCATATATAGAAAGGAAAATGGAAAATTGCAATGAAATTCGCTTTCTATTTTGCCACTTAATATTGTTTATTTTTATTTTTATTTTTGTTACACAGAGCATTAAAACTATGATAAATGAATTAGCTTTCGGCTGGGTGGCAGCCTTCATCAGATTAAAATACTTTGAATGGCAGTTGGAATAGAGATGCACTGCCAGGATGGTGCGCGAGGCACGTGATTAATTGTTTGTTGATGTTTGTGGCTGTGACGTATGGTGGTGACGTGGCCAGCGTTTGTCTATGGACAGAATTACTGCTTCTGTGATGGGGTTAAGTTGACAACCACTGTTCCTGTTCAACGAGGTATCCGAGCATTTTATACTTAACGATTCCAACCAGGTGCGCCTTAGGTGATGGTGGGACTTGTCTACAACCATCACAGAAGCAGTAATTCTGTCCATAGACAAACGCTGGCCACGTCACCACCATACGTCACAGCCACAAACATCAACAAACAATTAATCACGTGCCTCACGCACCATCCTGGCAGTGCATCTCTATTCCAACTGCCATTCAAAGTATTTTAATCTGATGAAGGCTGCCACCCAGCCGAAAGCTAATTCATTTATCATAGTTTTAATGCTCTGTGTAACAAAAATAAAAATAAATTATGAATCCAGAGCACGCAGGCATGTTTTATTATGCACTTAATATTGTGATTCTGTCATATGTATATACATATTTATATTAATTGTAATTATTTAATAAAAAGTAACTAAAATAAACTACAACATGTGCAATCCTGTTTAAGATTATTAGTTATTCACACTTTATACTTAAAATAAGAATAAGCAATTACTTTTTTTTTTTCAATAGCTGAATGAAGATGGAAAGTATGTATATCATTTTCCAACCCAAGTTCCAATTGATCCTCCTTACAAAGAAGCATGTAAATTAAAGAAAGAAGACAAATTAGCCAAGCCAGAAGTTACTGTATTCTAACGATTGACAGTAAATGTTGCTATTAAATTCAAAAGAAATAAGATGTGTGATCAAGCAATTTTAAAGTAACATGGTAAAACCACACACACACACCACACCAGAATGGGGGAAAAAAAATCACAGTAAGATTATTACTATTTAATACCACTCATATACCATGTGAAATTAATAATAGTTTATTAAGCAATTGCCTTAACCGCTATACATTAAGGTGATATTTCAGGCATCTTGCCGATACCCATCATCAGACCATTCTGCTGACAGACTCATAATTGCTCATCCTGCCAGAAATTTGATGTGCATCCGATGCAGATGTTTAGGGCGATTGCTTAATAAACTATGTAATTAATTTCACGTGGTATGTCAGTGGTATTAAATATAGTAATAATCTTAATGGAAAACAGCCACGTAAAGTCCTTCCCAACCTATATAAAAATCAGTGTGGCATTCTATCATTTATAATCTGCTTGTGAAAGATTGCCTTTCATTTCAATTCCCTGGGAGCGGTTGTACCCAAAACAAGTAGCAGATAAAGCCAAGCAGCACCTGACAGGTGCCCAAATTTCTTTTGCTTGCAGTATACCAATACTTGACATTCTCTTAATGGATTACATTAATTAGTATATGCAATGCTTTATTTATTTATTTATTATTATTATTTTATTGCTTTTTTGCATAATTTGCCTTAATACTAAAATTCAAAAATCATGCATTGATTTACACATTATCTATGAAACAAAACTTTTAGCAGCATTAGTCTATTCAATTTCATAATTTATATTTAAGAGTGTGAAATATTTGTACTCGATATTTTTATGTCAAATTGTATAAAGTTGCATTTTTTAAATGGGTTTTGCCTGTAAAGTCAAATAATTAAATAAAATAAAAATGTATATATATCTTAGATACTATTAGTCACTTCCATTTTTGAGATCATTTAAAATTATCCAAGCCATTAAGCTTGCAAATTTTAAAAATTATGCTTGAACACACATTTCTTCACGAATACCATGTGTATATAAGCAGAAATAGCAGCAGAGAAAATAGCAATAGGTAAGCATTTGAAAAGTGAAGAAGAATATTATGTGGGAGATAAGGTTGGTATAGAAATTTAACGGCACAAGGGCAACTTAGGCCAAAAAGTGCCTAGGGAGGTAAGGAATTGGTTTAAGGAAAACATTGGTATGATCGCTGGTATGGAGTATAATACTTGATGGAGCAAAGACATGCAGACTGAAAATAAATTATTAAAAGATCTGAAAGTTTTGAGATGTGGTTGTTTGGTTGGGCTTGACAGTGCAAGGCCAGCTAGGCTGTAAAGTGCATAAACTGTTTTGAGACGTGATACAGTTTCCTGAAAGGATTTGATTAATATTTAAAGCACATTATAACATTTAAATCATTTGAGATAGGTAAATATTTTGGCTACATCCAGTGTATCTTGTTAACAGTCGTGCTAATGTGAGAGGTGTACTTATAGAAGAAAATGAGCGAAAGGTAGCATGTCTGTCTGTCTCTGTGGTGTATGAGGCAGTCTATAAGTAGACGTTGAACTGTGAGCTGTGTATTACAATTTTGGCCATCTGGAGGGTCAGTGGCTTTAAGTAGATGCATATGAGTTTTGTGGGTGTGACCTCTCCATAGTGTCTTATTTTCCATTCTTTCAAATGGCCGACCGGGCTAGCAGAGTGGGTAAAGTACCTGCCCGGCAACCCAAAGGTCGCGGGTTCGATTTCCGCCTCGGGCTTGGATCAAAGTACTGCAAAAACCTTGGGAGGTGCAATATGGCCACAGAAGCCGATGCGCCAACAACTACCAAATCAAAAAAAAAAAAAAAAAAAAAAATCATTCTTTCAGGTCTCTTTTTTTTATATGGAATAATTTGTTGTTGGTCTAGTTTCCCCAGATTTGTTGCTTTTTTTTTTTTTTTTGCACATTGATGTTTAATTTGATATGTGTTAAATGTAGTTCCCATTAGTTTGATGCTTCTCTTTTGTTTTTATTATGGTTTAATTATTATTATTAGCTGTATGGTGCAAGGAAGCCTGAGGCTTATGCTGTACCAGCCAAAAAAAAAAATTATGAATTATCCAGAGAGAGGTAGAAGGAAATCACCAAGAAATAGAAGAATGATGATATCCAGCTCAGGACCCTGGGTGTGCCAAGCTCATACTCACCAGACGTGAGCCCCTGGGGTTTATTTAAACATTGATATAGTTTCTTAATTAATTGGGTTTTTTTTGGTCAGTGAGATTATAGTAGGAAAGCATTTATTCCTTATGTACATAGTGGATCTTGAAACAAAAGCTTTTTCACTTAATGTCACGCTAGGTTTTATAAGTTTACAAGGCATTTTCCGTTATTACTAAAGGATGATGAGTTTCACTATGATATGTATAATGTATTTAGGAAGGACAAACAAGATAGAAGGGGTTGGGAGAGGATCATGCTTCTTAAGATTCAGAACTTGTGAATTCCAGCATAGAGTTGTGTGAAGTGGTTGGATGGCTGAAGTAAAATATGGTTTGGGATGCTACCAACCCGAAGGTTATAAAGAGTGACAAGAGCCTCTACATGCACTGGAATGGGCAAGAAAGTGTCTTATTTGCATCACCATTTTTGAGAAAATACTAAAAATCTAGACTCCGATCATTACCCACAAGCCAGATGACATCATAGGGATCACTGTACAGGAAACTGAATTTTGTGGGCTGTTCACAGAGCACTGTAGTTAAGGTGTTCAAAAATGGATAGAGCAGCAGTCACCGTGCCAAGGGCAGGCAGTCATGCCTCATTAATGGTCATGGTGAACGTTGGCTGTCTGTATGAGCTGATAGGCAGAAGAACAGTGACATGGCCAATAATGGATTTGAACCTGGGGACAGCCAGCGATGTGTTTCCAAGACCACAATCCAATGAATGCTTCTCTGTATGAGTCATCACAGCCTGGTCAAGATACCTGTGCTTGTGGCCACCCATAGCCAATGAGGCCTAAATTTTGCATCTGAATAGCATCCTTGGACCATTGGTGACATGAAAAAAAGTGCCTTTTCCAATGAATTATTTCCTGCATGCCATGTGGATGGAAGATATGGAAACAAACTATAGAGAAGAATCACTCTGATGTCCCAGTGCAAGAGAAGTGGCAGGAGCAAGTGGTGGCAGTGTTTTGATATGGGAGATGTTTTCTTGGGAATCTCTTGGAGCCCTTATACCCCTGGATTGAACTCTGAATGTTAAAAGTTACCTATACATTATAGCTGATCAGGGGCACGCACCTGCATAGTGACTTTTGCTGGATAACACAGGTGTTTTCCAGCAGAATAATGCACCCTGCCATGTTGCCAGTATTGTTCAAGAGTTGTTTGCTGAACAATAATCCCATAGAACAGGGGCTCCCGAACTACTGAGATCTATGGACCCCTTGAAAAATGAAAAAAAGTTTGTGGACTGAGGTAGGTAGATAGATGGTGTCAAAGTGTTAACTCAACTGAAATTGTAATTTTGGAGAACAAAGAAGAGAAAGATGATAATAATACGTAATTAGAAGTATTTAATGCTGTGTGTCCTATGATTTCAGCACCTTCTTCTTCTGGGGCCAGCTGCTGAAATCAAAGGAAAAAAACGGCAAGAAGTGCAGCCTCTATTTCTGACATGAAATATATGCAGCATGTGGTACACATGGAAGTTCAGTATTGAACATGAGGGTTAAAATTTAAATTTAAGTCATATGGCTTACATATATTTCATGGATGACCCAACCGACAGAAGCAAAATGCAAAGATTAAGAAAAAATAGGTGCTTTGATTTCAGCAGCTGGCCCTAGAAGAAGGCACTGAAATCATAGCACACACACAGCATTAAGTACTTCTTATTACTTATTATTATCATCTTTCTCTTCTTTGTTCTCCATAATTACAATTTCAGTTCTGTTAGCACTTTGCACCATCTACCTATCTTTCTACTCTCCACTTATGTATCCATTATGGTCATTGGGTTTTTTCTGCTTAAATTTAGCAGTGTACTTGGTCCATTAATAATATTTTATACTGTTAAAAAGTTTTATATATATATATATATGTGTGTGTGAGTGAGAGAGAGCACCAGGTTTTCTGAAAAGAATTCAGTTTTATGTGTGAAACAACTCAACTTTATTCTTATTTTTACTTAGTAACTAAATAAAGCTAAGTAAATAACTTTATTTGTCATCAATCTGTTATACACAGAACAAATAATTTGATATATGTATGTCACAGAACAACTCTGCAAGCTGTTTTCTATTAGCTGATTGCATCAACAATGCGCAATGTGCATAAACATGCACTAGTGGTGGGGTTGAATGCTCTCTGTTAGGGAAGCGACTTGTATATATACCAATCGTATCAAAAATAAGTAATGTTCTATAAAACTCTTGATTCTATCAGTATATTTTTGGAAAATAAATGCATATTACTTGATACGCTTTCTGAAGGTTTCATGGACTCTCTGGAACAGATCTATGGATCCCAGTTTGGAAAACGCTGCCATAGAACATGAGATTACCGGGATCGGCAGGTTTCCTATCTCCAAAGTCAGTCTGTGTTTGGAGGTAGGAAAATCATGAAGGCATTGATCAAGAGTGCAGTACAAGTCATTGAAATAGAAATGTAATTCTGAAGGAAACCCAGCACGGTTTTATAAAGGGAAAATCATGATTAACCAACCAGGTAAATTGTTTTAAGTCATTCATGCTGAATGTAGATTTTGATATTAATATTTGGATTTTAGCAAAGCATTTGACTCTATCCTTTGTGAGTGGTTAATATACATGCTGGAACCATGGGAAAGATTCTAAGGTAGGTTGAGGGGTGGCTGCAGAGCAGGAAGCAGAGGCTTATAAATACCTTGTTACTCTCACCCTGGTCTAAAATCCCCAAGGATTCGTTCAAAAACCATTGTATTTTCTGACTTTCATAAATGACACTGATGAAGTGGGATTGATGTGCAGAATGGTTAGTAATCAGCATTAAGCAGTGCTCCTTCAGAGTAGGATTCAGGGATGTTCAAAGTGGCAGCTTTGCTTCAGTGTAAGATGGAGAATTGAAAGCACTTTTTTTATATTTATGTAAACCCCAAACAACAAGAGGTATTGGAACCTATAGTACTTAGTACCATGCTTTAATTGGAGGTTGAGAAGACGAAAGAAGATATTTGTTGACATTAGACTTGAACTTCTGTAGACTGTAATTTTCAGGAAATAAGTATGAAGGAAGGTTGTTCCAGAAAACGGCAGTTGAATGAATAAACGAGGAAGATGAAAAGTTGGTTCTGTGAGTTTGAAGTTGGACAGTAAATGGATGTTGGCTGGTGGCGGCTCGTGTTCGGACTGTTTTGAAAGAAAGAGCGGGAATCATAAAGCCAATTCAGAAGAACAGTGCCCATGGAAGTATCTGTAGAAGAGGCATGCAGCAGAAATAGTATGTATATGAGACATTGAGTGAAGAGACTCTATTAGAGATGAATCATTAATTAACCTAACTGCCCTCTTCTGAACAGAATGAAGAAGCCTGAGAGAGGTTCGGGGGCACCATCCCAGATGTGGGAACAATATTCCATGGTAGGGCGGATTTGCGATTTGTACAGAGTGAACAGCTGTTTGGAAGAAAAGTAACGCTGAGAGCGAAAGAGAAAACCAAGTTTTTTAGATGCAGAGGAAGAAATATTTGTAATGTGCTTGTGCCAAGAGAGATTAGAAGCAGGGTAATCCCCAAAAGAGATATATCGTTTTGTCTAGAAATCGGAGTGTCACCAATGATAAGCATAGGAGCAGAAAAATCCTTTTTGCAAGATGTAAGACAAGACTGAGTTTTAGAAGGATTGAAATCAACTAAGTTGTCTTTGCTCCACTTGGAGATCAGCATTTAAGGAATTGGTAACAGATTTCCAAGAAGTTGAAGCTAATTGAGCAGGACAAGGTTTCTTAAAATGGAAAGTGGAATGCAATGTGCTATCATCGGCAAAACTATGGATAGGATTTTCAGTCAATGGAAGAATGTCATCAATATACAAGAGGAAAAGAGTGGGGGGACATCTGCATTAGTGGAGAAATTAGAAGACAGAGAGCCATCTACCATCACCCTCAGTGAGCGATCAGAGAGAAAACTGGATAACCAATTACAAAAAACAGTTGGCAAACCATAAGATGGAAGCTTGTTTAGAAGACCTTTATGTCAAACACGATCGAAAGCCTTTGAGATGTCAAGAGCAACTGCTTGTGTTTCACTGAACCTTTCCATTGAATTAGTCCATAAATGGGTAACATAATATCACCAGTGGATCAACGCTGACGGAATCCATACTGGCAATTGTTGATCAGATGGAAGGTTTCTAGTTAGTTTACGAGTTGGCAGTCAATTGATTTCTCCATTACTTTAGAAAGAGTAGAAGTAATTGAAATGGGACGATAATAAGTCTAAAAATTTGTAGGCCTAGACAAAATATTTGTATAGGGATTCCTGGAGGTGAAGCAATTTTGAACAATGATGCATTAGACATTTTGTGATGGGCCCTGCATGATTGTTTAACTTGATCAGGTGTAAAATCTGTAACTGATCTTTATCACTTCATTTATTTTCACATGTCGAGTGGCAAATTTTCATAGATTTCACAGGTACTTGGGACATGTGAAACAGTGCTGAATCTACTCCACTTTTGGAACAACAATAATGCAAAACTACTGAGATAAGCATTCAATAAAACATGTAGTATAAAATAAATAATATCCATAGATATTTTGGATATACAAATTCATAACCAGATTAAAAATGTGTCGGATGCATCAAGGTTTACTGTACCACTGAAGCCCATTGTCAAGGGTATATGTATAATTATCTGATCACTTTCAATTGACCAAACTTTAATAAAATCTGCCATACAGATGTTACGTATTTTAGACTTATTCATGTTCATAACCACCCATTGGAATGAAAATGTGTGCATAAAATTTGATAACTCAGAAATAATGTCAGAATAGAGTAGTCATTTTTTTATGCTACCTTTTATTTTGAATTTTTAGTCATCTTACATAATTGAAAATATATAATCATTAAATAATGATACATTTCAAAATTGTAATTACTTTGTAATTTTTACTTGAGTTTTGCTTCAATATTCAACAGTGACACACTTTGTAGAAAGATAATCATTCAGTGACTCTTCTCCTAAAAATAAGAATGCATCTTAAACATGCTAGATAAATATAAAGGATGTTATGTACAATCAAAGCTCTTTATAGCGACCCTCTTTCTAACATCCCAACATGTTATAATGTCCTATGTGGTTGGTCCCTGCCAATTTCTCATTAACCTAATACTATTTTACATTCATTATAATGACCACAAATTTCTACCTCTTAATTTGAATTATTACTTTTTATTACAATATTCATGTTTAAAAATGACAGAATGCTTCAAATATACTGAAGTAATTGCAGCCTGTGACTGTGAGAAATCATTTAAGATTTCCCACACTCTTTTCTCACAGTGTGGTAATGAAATGGTTATAAGTTAATTTTGTTAATTAGAGTGTATGTTTATTGGTATGGTTCCAAGAAAGTGGATAGCTTTGCCAATCGCAGATAAAATTAGGATTTTGCAAGAGTGTGCATTCTAAGACTGACATCCCTGAACAGTTTGGAAGAGTATACAGTCAGTCTTTGTGTAACACGTGTTTACACTACACGAATTCGATCATACACGATTTGCCTTTGTGTTTACAAGAAATGGCAGTCGAACGCGGAATCACCCCAACTGAACGCAGCACGATAGGAATGAAGAGAAGATTCTGAAAATGTATTTGTTTTTTTATATCAGTGAAGGGGAAACACATTTCACCATAATAACGTAAAAACCTACACAATTCCAGCTATTGTTATATGCCATTAGATCGAGTTTACTACCAGTTTATAACAGATTCCGCTAGCAGAAACGCAACTGGAAATTGTTTTTATTGTTTTATGGTATAACCCCCAGAAATGTGCTTTAGTAAAATGTGAGGTGTTAATAGTGTATCTGCCTTTACAGTGTTGCTTATTCAGTTGCTACATGCATGCAGCTTTGTTTATGTGTACCAAGCGTGCCTCCTCATTTTGTAATTGTGCTTTATTCCCTAAAAACGAATAAAATACTTAGTGTGAAAAGGAAGCATCCTGGTGAAGACATTGCAGATTCAGAGAGAAAAAGAAAAGCAATATCGATAAACAGAGGCGGACTGGGTCAAAAATTCTTACCCGGGAAAATTTATAGTGGCCTCTTACTACGGTTTATGGTGAAAATCACTGGGGTCCTAACCCTATTTTTCCCATAGGGCCTGTTGTTTATATTGCATGAGGGTTTCTAGGAACACAACGATCATGCTATATGAGGACTGACTGTACTCTGTTCACTTCCTATGAGTACTCTATTCACTATTCTGAAAGATTGGAAAAAGATTAAAAGTTAAGAGAAATCTGCTGCACTGGGTAGGATTCGAGCAAAATATCCGGATCTTGAAAAGATACTTTTGGAATGTCTAATGAGGATGTGTGCAAAAAAACATTCCCATAGATGGTGATCTTTTAAAAGCTAAGGCTGAATTGTTTGCACATGAAATGGATATTGAAGACTCATCATGGACTACTCTCAAAAAAGTGTGTATTAAAAGTACCAGCATGGATATAGACGCTACAAAGGGATAGAAGGAAAATTGTTTAAAAAATGTTTTGCTGACATAACCACAATGACATCTTCAATGGTGATTAAACTTGACTTTTAAATTGCTACCAGGTGGCAATAGATAGTAAATGTAAAACACTTATGTTTAAAAGTGAGAAATGTAGTAGTGGTAAAAAGGCTAAACAACAGATTACCGTTCTCCTAGCAGCAAACATGTCTGGCACAGAGACGCCTTGATACTTTGAGAGAAGCTTTAGGAGAAGGCTTCTCTCATGATTACTTTAAAGGTTTGAAGATATTACTCACTATGTATCGAGCAAACCAAAAGGCATGGATGGCATCACAGATTTACGAAGAATGAAGCAGAAACTTAGATTGCAGGATGAGTGAGGAGAATAGAAAAATTTTGCTGTATGCATCCTCATTGTCAAGTAAATGAACTACGTGGGATCACTGTTGAGTACCTACCACTACATATGTCAGCTCTTCAGCCACTCAATCAAGGTGTAATCAAGTGTTTTAAGAAAAACTACTGAAGAATGCTATTAAATAAAATTGTACTGTCTTGAAAGCAAAATTCAATGCAAAATCTACATCCTGCAGGCAATGTATTTGTTTCAGCATGGGATGAAGTTGAATAAAAACTGATCGGCAACTGCTTCCAGCATGCTGGGTAGATACCATCTTGAAGTTTTGCATGCTTCCTCTATTAATTGAAAAGAACAGTCTGTAATATAGAAGAAATATTTGGGCAAGTGCATCATGCCTAAACTTGCAGGAAAACTTAAGCTTCAAACATTTGCAGAAGTAATGGAATCTTCTGAATTTGTAGGGATGACGATGGAGAATCTACTGTGAATGAACAAGAAGCTTCAGTTAAAGATGTTCATCAAGGATTAGAACTTTTTTTTTCAAGTGCAGCCTAACTGCAAAAGTGAAATAACTCCTATTGCACACCTTCGTAATTCTCTTTCAAAACATGCTTTGGCAGATTATTTTAAAGTATGAAACAGTTCTGTTGTTAGGTCTTCATGTAGTGAAATATACAATTTAATTGTAACCTTACTGAACTCTACAATCATAATTTTCTTGTTTAATACTGAAGTACGTATTATAAGATTATACAGCCACTTCCCGACTTACGTAAGAGTTGCATTCCGTAGAATTCTATGTAAGTCGAGTATTGTGTAATTCGGGGGTGCCTGTACTATATTGTATTAGTAGAATTACAATAAATGTTCAAGCTATTCTTGTTTTGTTGCTGATTATATGAATGATCGATATAACGTCCTTCCGATATAACAGTTTTTCTCATTCCCCTGGAGGCTGGTTGTTATATAGAGCTTCGACTGTATTATGAAATTTTTTTTTTTTGCATATGATAATTTATAGAAAACAAACATACTACAACTTCTAAAAATGTTCATATTTATTGGGCAACAAAAAGTTTTATAGATGAGATTAAAATTAGAGGTTTTGACTACTTTTGGTATCCTACCAAGAGTAGTGGGGCAAGCCCTCTGTTGGGAGAGAATCATGTCAAGGATAAGTCAAGGGAACTTTCAGAGGGGTTATGATAATTTTATATCATATTAGATAAACAGTGTGTATTACTGCACAGCAATCTAACATCCTCAAGTAAATTATTTATTGTATGCTGTGAAACTGAAAGTTGATAACATTATCCTGCAGTTTGTACTGAAAAATTTTCTTTGAATTGCTTCTGCATGGAGCAACAAGTAATCCTGTGTGTGCTTCAGCAACTCACAGAACTGTATGCTATTGGATAATTGACTTTATCCAAATTCCATGCTGCAGGTTAAGACAGTGAAGTGAGCATCATATTAACATAGCGAGTAAGGTTGCCTGAAGGTGCTATGATTTCCACTGCTGTGTTCGCACCTTCATTTCCTTTTGTTTCAGGATATCCTGGATTCCAACAAAATTTGATATCATAGGTGCTGTATACCTCATTATATGGGTATGCACTATAATATCAGCATGTTCTATGAATTACTGGATGCGAGTGGTATTCAGTTATTCAGAGAGGCTCCACAAATCATCCAATGTTTATATTGTAGAGCCTGGATTTGAAATGATACTAATTTGACATAAAGGTCAGTACGATAGAATTGTTGTTAAACACAAGTGAACCACTGGAATGGTGAAATTGGCATTGTATTTTATCATATCTCATATTTTGAATACCTTCACAATGAGTTGCTTATATTGCACTACCTCGAATAAGCATTTCACCAATGGTGGAGACTGTTGTTGCTTGTTCTCAGTGGATACCACCATTGGGTGGTGGTAAAAACAACAGTCTTCTCCACTGGTGAGGCATTGCTTATTCGAGGTAGTGCAATATCAGGCAGTTTGTGAAGGTATTCACAATATGAGATATGATTAAAACAATGCCATTTTCACCATTTCAGTGATTCACTTACATATAACAATGATGCTATTGTATTAACCACTGTTAAGTGAATTCTCCATGAATTGACACCATAGCCTTTCCAAATTCTTTCAGTGATCCTAATTTATATTGGGAAACTGCTGCTGATCCTTCTAAGAAGTCTGTTTTTGATCAATCTGAATATTAATGTCGGTGAAATGTGTGCAGTTGTTGAAATACTAATGATGATACTGTTTTCTCTTGCAACCTATATACAATAAAGTTAAAAAAAATGCTTATCTTATCTCGCAGGAAGATGATGCTTTTTCTCTTTGGTGATACTGCTGTTTGATATGTTAAGTTTGAAAGTTTGTCAATTTTATTATATATATTATGTTTGTTCATGTGCTCAATCTTTTTTGTATTATATAAACATTTCCATCTAGATTTAGCCGAATGGGTAAAGTACCTGCCCGGCAACCCAAAGGTCGCAGGTTCGATTCCCGCCTCGGGCTTGGATCAAAGTACTGAAAAAACCTTGGGAGGTGCAATATGGCCACAGAAGCCGATGCGCCAACAACTACCAAATCAAAAAAAAAACACACCCATCTAGATTTGAAATTCTACAGGCCATGTGAAGTGGATTGACACTGGATGAAGTTTTAATGGCATAATAAAGTGCTAATGGTTTATGTTGAATGTACAGAGATAGCTTGTCTGCTTCAGCATATAAGTGTAGAAAGCCTCCTCAACTATACAGATTGTTATTATTAGCCATATGGTAGAAAAAAGCCTGAGGCTTATGCTGCACCAGCCAAAAAAAAAAAAAAAATCCCAAGTTAACCTGAGAGAGATCTCTCAAGTTACCCAAGAAAGAGAAGAATGACAATATTCAGCTCAGCACCCAGGGTGTGCCAAGCCCATACTCACCAGATGTGATTCCGTGGGGAATGCATCATCATCTAATTTTGTCTGTATTAGAGCACTTATACTCCAGGATATTGAAGAGACACATTATTACACTTAATTCAATACTGCCCAACCATTAATATCTAAACATCTGTGAATATTTGTCAAGGGAAAGGTCTTGCCAGGTTTTTTTTTTATTATTATTATTTTCTGCTGCCTTGGGTGTTGTGCCACAAAGCCGGTATGTTTATCTAGGGCTGTTGCTACCCATTTGTATTATTCTGCTTTTACAAATGTTAAACTTCAACTGCCTTTTCTCAGCCCATGTGCTTAAATTTTTTTTTTTTTTTTTTTTTTTAAGATCTTGTTGCAGTAGCTGACACTGATTACTGCCATTAACTGCCCTGCCAACCATGTGTCATCTACAAATGTAGACATTAAGCCTTGATATATACTGTCATCAGCATCACAGAAAACACAATGGACGTGGACCCTGCTCCATAAAGAGCCAACCATCCCTTTATCCATAGCAGTAACTTGCTTTTAAGGCCACACAGCTCCAATTTGTATACCAGTCTTTTGTGTGCAACAAAATCAAAAGCTTTCCTGAAATGAAAGTATATGATCAAATTGCATCCAGTTCCTTTGTTACTGCATTCTTGTCAAGTTTCTTTCGATTCAGTGGTGGGAACAGTGTTTAATGACATAATCTGGGCATTTTACTTTGAAATAACTTAGATCAGTTGCACAAATCTGAAAATGAAGTTTAATGTTGTTAAATATTATATATTATATGCTGTAACTAAGGAACAGAAATCCAGCAGTTGCAAAATTGGGGAATGGTAGCCCAGGATGAAAAACATCTAGGGGGTTACAATTTGGTCAGACATGAAATTTTCAATGCAGTGTAAACAGGCATTTATGTTGTCCTATCTACACAGTCTCCCAATTAAATAATGAGAAAAAATTTGAAAAAGAGAAAATAATAATGCCAAGGTCTGGAAATGGTTATCTTTTTGAAGTAATCACCATATGTTAAAATTGCACAACATTCAGAATGATTAAATCCTGGAATTAATATTGGTCTAAAGACATGCCCTTCCATCCTGAATGGCTATAATGTAAAGATGTTCTTTCAGCATGTCTTTACAATATTATAATACTCATGTAATGAATATTATAATGTTAATAATAATCTCTTAATATTCAGAAACAAAAAATAGTCCACTGGTGCCAAATCGCATAAGTAGGGTGCATTCTCAATAGTTGTCATTCCTTTTTTTGCCAAAAACTGCTAAATGTTGAGGCTGTGTGTGTGTGTGGGCATGTTGTCATCGAATAGCGGCCACTGTTTGTTTCAAAAGGTCTCAACTTACTTGTCATACAGACATTGTAAGTGGCCAGTGACTGTAATGTCCCGAGAGACGTATTCCTTGTGATTGATTCCTTTGACACCAAAGAAAACAATCAGCATTGTCTTGATGCGAGATTTCTCAAGTTGAATCTTCTGCCTGTATGAGCTCGGTGATGTCACTCGATGGTTTGTCTTCGTAGCCGAGTGGTCAGGAGTGGGAGTGTAGTATCACATGCTTCTTGAGTAGACCGGAGTTCAAGCCCCTGACTGCTGAATATGGTCGATCTGCCAACCTGCATTGGACCAGCATGCCAGATTATGGTCCATTTCCCTCAGCATGAATTGTTGAGGAGGCTTCCATCCTGCAGTGGGTTGATAATGGCTGCATCTTACCTTCTTTATAGAAATCACCAACTCGTCAGCCGCCGTGACGTTTCCTTCAGTTCGAAAGGAAACTGGCTGTCTCATTCTAGGGCCGTCCCCTGTTTGACTTACATCCATCACATAAGTGTGCAAACCACTCGAATAGTTCTGTTGCACTTTTACCCAACTCAATATAAAATTTAATTACCAAACGTGACTGTTGCCACAATTTAAAGAAATCGCGACAACAGTCAATTCTTTTTTGCTTTTGCTCCAGATTCCAGCTGTGTAGCACAAATCTTTTGTTTCCCTAAATCATCTGTTTTTTTTTTTTTATTAATGTTCAGCATATCAGTGATCATATGGGTGGTGATTCTTCATTCGTTTTTCACAAGATTGCTGAAACTCGCTGTCTCAATCTGGGGTCATCCTCATTCGATTCATAGCTATCACAAAAGTGCACAAACCACTCAAATTTTTTTGCACTTTTACCCAACTTAAAATTAAATTTAATTACTGAATGTTTATGTGCTTCAAGTGCTGTGTCAAGTCCACACTGCACTAGAAATTAAATTTAATATAAAATATGCATTTTATATTAAAATCCAGCCAACAAAACTGTTTACAACAACAAACAAGAAACTGTACAGTGACAAGACCTTTAGTGTCGAGGTCGATTTTCATAAAAATTAAGTACAGTGAAACTTCTAACGGACATTTTCAAATTCCCCAACTCACCTCCATTGGTTTTAACGTGTTCTGTCTAGCGGACATTCTCTGTAACGGATGCGGACAGGCAATCTGCACTGTTTCGTTTAGATTAGCACTTAATTTGATCTCCCCATAACGGACAGCAGACGAGCTCACGGCCCTTTTTCTAGGAACGTTTCTTCCACTTATTGCCTCAATCGTGTGTTTATTTTCTATTTCCGATTCTCTGAATTTTATCAAGGTTTACGTCGCGGTTCTAAACCCTTTTTCAAGAATTTTAAGGCACGTGTAAAACTTCTGATGAATTCGGTGTGTGCAGGGAAGGTGGGGGGGGGAGAATATGGTTGGCCTTTCGTCTTTTCAGTTTCAGTTTTGTTCAGTGTCCTGTGAAGTGCACAATGTCTTCTCGTAAACATTTAACTTTAAAAGATAAAACTCGTTAATGCGTATGATCGGCAAAAAATAGTGTTCGCAATCTCGCTGCAAAATTCAAAATTGGGAAGATGCAGGTAAGCGACATCCTAAAGAAGAAAAAAAATGAACTGCTCAAACAGTTTTGGCAACACGGAAATGATCAGGTTCAAAAATCATTCCCGTAAAGTGTTGGACTTCAAATTTGTCGTGCACGTGCTAAAAAAATTCCCATTAATGGGCCTATTATTAGGGAAAAGGCTTTGAAGGTTGTGAAATCTATGGGAGTAAATGAGTTCAAAGCTTCTGTGGGATGGCTAGACAAGTTCAAAACTAGGCATAAAATTTCTTGGAAAACCGTAAGTGGTGAAGGTGGATCTGTTGATACTGGGGTTGTGACAGAGTGGACCGTCAAATTAGAAGATTTATGTCGTTATTTTGAAGCTAAGGATATTCACAACTGTGACGAAACAGGGTTGTTTTTTTTTTAAAACTCTTCCTGAAAACACAATGAGTCTAAAAAACGGAAAGTGCCAGGGCGGAAAAATTTCTAAGGAACGCTTGACTGTACTATTGTGTACAAATATGCTGGGAGACTTTGAACAACCTCTTGTTATAGGAAAACCGCAAAATTCTCGTTGTTTCAAGGGCATAAAGTTGAATCTTTTGGATGTTGACTGGAAGTCTAATAAAAAAGCGTGGATGACACGAGATATCATGAGCGAATGGATCAGTCACTTTAACCAAAACATGATTCGTCAAAACAGAAAAATTATTCTTTCATGGATAATGCTGCATCTCGCCCGCACATTGAATTGTCCAACATTCAAATAATCATTTTTCTGCCACCAAACACATCTGCAGAGTGTCAGCCCTTGGATCAAGAGATAATAAAAAATTTTAAACTTCACTACAGAAAACGTGTTTTAAGACATCTCATTGCAAACATGAACGATGTAACATGTGCGAGTGATCTTGCAAAGAAAATCAGCATCCTAGATGCGATTCAATGGATTTCCTCTTCAGTAAACGCAATTAGAAAACAAACTGTTGTGAACTGCTTTGTAAAGTCTGGCTTCTCAAATGCAAAAATTGAAGTTGTGAACAGCAATGTGGAGCACCAAGAAGAACAAGAACTTCAACATCTATTGATAATGTACGATACTTCAGCTACAAGTGACCCTGGCTACAAAGATATAGACTCAAACCTCACTACAGAAGATGATGCTCTAGATATCAACGACATTATCGATATTTTTCAAGAAGTTCCTCATGAGGATGAAGAAATGGAAGGAGGTCATTCTGTCGAAGAACATATTAACGACGAACCACCGATGAAAATAGAAGAAGCGCTCATACAAATCAATCGTTTAAAAATGTTTTTCGCCGCTGAAGAAGATACTGAAGGACTTTCGATGGTTTCTTCACTCCAAACAAATGCTGAAAACAAAATTATCAGGCAGAAGAAGGTGCAGAAGAAAATAAGAGATTACTGTATGTATATTATTTACAAAAATATTGTCCAAAATCTGTATATATTTTAATTTAATTTTACATTAAACGTTTATTCTTTCTTTTTTTTTTTTTCTCCCTCAGACTTCTTGTTAGCGGACACTTCTCTCTAACGGACACATTTTCGTTCCCCATGGCTGTCCGTTAAAGGGAAGTTTCACTGTATTAGGAAATTCTATCATTGTTTTATAATGTAAAGAAATACAGCATTCACAGAAGAATTTAAAAAACAAAAGTTCAGATCCAGATGGCATTACAGTGGAAATGATAAAATTTGGATATAATGAAATACGTCCATATTTAAATCTGCTTTAAAGTGAAATACTGCACAGTGGCTAATGTCTTACAAAAGGCAGATATTGCCAATTACCACCCTATCAGCCTGAGTTTGCAAAATTATAAAGTGTTTATTGAAATAATTCAAGAACATATTTCTCACTTGCTGGATGAGAATCAACCTGTGGAATAAGCTGGACTAAGCCTGCAGTGAGTTCAGTTATAAATCAAATAACAGAGAAGTGCTAAGACAACAAGATCTGTTCATTGATTACACTACAGCTTTTAACTCAGTGAGCCACAGAGTACTCTTCGCATTTCCATGAGCAAATATTTTCAAACAAACTATATTAAAAATAAATCATGAAACCATCTGAACAATGAGAGTCTCTCAGCATGTTTAAAGATGAAAATTATGGCATACTCTCCTGATGTTGAGAGACTCACTCAAGAAGTTCAGCAGCAAAAGTCAAATTTATTTTTACCTAATTGGATGTTGTTACATTTTTTGAGTATAGTAGAGCGTCGGTTATCTGGAATAATTTGAAAAGCTGATCTTTTTTCATGGTAGTACAGTAAGCTCCAGTTATAGTGGTCATGTCTGTAAACTGAATTTTGATTTTAACAAGGGAAAGATCGAGTTTACTGCCCATTTATAACAGATTGTACAAACAAAAAGGCCAATAAACCGAAAACTGCAAATTGTTTTTACTATTTTATGGTTGTGACCTTCAGAAATGTGCTGTAGAAAAAATATCACAAAAACTACTGGGTTTTCTCAGAAACCACGAGTGAATTTCAGATTAGTTTATCTACAGATTCTGTAAGAATAATATTGGCCCAAAACTCTGCAATTTATTATTTCTCAATTTTTTACGCTAAAATGTGAATGAAAAGAAAATGCGTAGTTTTAACATTGCATCAAAAACGGAAAATAACAGAGTTAGAAAAGGTGAAAATTTAGGAAGTCTCTCGAAAGAGTTTAATATGGGGACTTCAACAGTTTATGACATAAAGAAAAATTCCAATGTTAAAACAGAATTTGTGTCAATTATGGATATTGAAGGAGGATCTAGCAGGAAAAGGACTATGTTGAAACCTGAAAATTCTGCTTAGAGAGTGCACTTTATTTGGGTTCTTCAGAAGAAAAGTTTGGGTGAACCAGTGTTTTGTGAAAAAGCATTGGATTTTAATTGAAAATTAAGAGTTAACGAAGATTTTAAGGTAAGCACAGGTTAGCTGAAAAACTTTAAACTGAGACACGGTATATATGAACTAGACATTCAAGGTGAGAAACAGACGAATTGGCAGCGGTGTCCTTTGAAAAGTAAGTTTGATTCAATTAAGCAAATTAAGAGAAAGAAAATGTTTATAATGTTGATGAGACAGGCTTATTATGGAAAGTATTATCAAGAAAAACCGTCGCCACTAAAAGATAAATGCCCACACCAAGTTTTAAGATGAGAAAAGAGTGAGTTACAGTTGCTATGCATATGCTACTGGGACCCACAGATTATTCGTGCTCATTATCAGTAAGTTGAAGAAACCCCCAATAGCATTTAAAAATATATCTAATTTTCCTGTTTTGTATAAAAATAAAAATGCCTGGATGGATGTTTCTGTTTTCCGAGATTGCTTTATAATTTTTTTTTTTTTATTAATCATAAGGTAAGATTGAATTTATTTAATCTTACCTTATGATTAGATTAAATTAAATTTATTTTATCTTACTGGAAAAATTATCTGGAAAAGGTTTGACATCAATTATTCCAGATAATTGACCCTCTACTGTATTAATAAATATTTCAAAAAATATATTTTTTTAATAAACACTTTCCCACTCTATTCCATTTCTTAAAAAGCTCTCCCTCTGAGCTGAGGTGCAGAGGGTGCAGCTCTTTGGATTTTTTTTTTTAATTAAATCAAAAAAAATTTAATTTAAATCAAATTAAATTTAAAAAAGGCTGCCAACCCCTGTCCTACAGCAACTCTATAAGGTGACCTCAGCTCAAATCAAATATAGATTGGGAGATTAAGAGTGGGGTTAAACAAGGTGACCCGATCTCACCGAAACTACAGTTACACTAGAGTATATTTTCAGAAGCACACAGGAATTGCAAGAAATGCTAAATGAATTAAGGAAGTAGAAGTTGTAGAACAGATGTGTGAAATTGCCTTTAGCCAGTGGGTAGTTGATTGCTGGAACAGACTTCCATCTGTTGTTATGGAAGTTGATAGCTTAAATAAATTTATCTCAGAATTACGATTTTTGAGTTCTGCGACTATTGCAGCCAGTGAGCAATATATCTCTACTGGTGATTACCCTGGCTTCTGGTCTCTCTCTTGGCATAAGCTCATTACAAATATTGCTTCCTCTGAATCTAAAAAACTGGGTTTTCTCTTTTGCTCTTGGCATTACCTTTCTTCCAAACAGCTTTTCACTCTGCAGAAATCGCAGATCTGCCCTACCATGGAATATTATTCCTGAGAGAGGTTTTGGGGGCACCGCCCCCCCCCCCCCAAATAGATTCAGGAACTAGATTCCATTCACAGGAGGGCAGTTAGATTAATTAATGACTCGTGTCTAACAGTCTCTCTCCACTCTGTCTCAGAAATATTCTGTTTCTGCTATATGCCTTTCTATAGCTACTTCCATGGGCACTGTTCTGAATTGATTTCTATAGTTTCCCCTCTCTCTCTTCCAAACCAGTCCAAGCATGTGCAGCAACCAGTCAACATCCACTTACGGTTCAACTTCCAGCTCAGAACTATTTTTTCTTTTTTTCCTCAATTATTCATTCAACTTCCATTTTCTGCCACAATCTTCCTTCACATGTATTTCCTGAAAATTACAATCTGCAGAAGTTCGAGTCTTAATGACAACAAATATCTTCTTTCATCTCCTCAGCCTCCAACCCAGGCATGGTACTAAGTACTGTAGGTTCTAATACCTCTAGTGTTTGAGGCTTTCATTAAAAAAAAAAAAAAAAAAAAAATTCTAAAGAATAGCAGTTAAGGAATAATATTAATAACTGCAAAACTGTATATAGGTATCAGTGATTTCTGGATAAAGCAATTCAAGTGGCACCAAAACTACAACAGCTGATAATATGAGGGCTGTTCAATACAGAGTGGTCATAACTTTTTTTTACACATTTTTTTATTAATCATCCATTTGATTTGAAATGGACCATTTTGATGGTCCCTTTCAAAGTAGTCACCATTTTATGAAATGCACTTACTCGTAACGTTTCTGTCATTCTTCAAAAACATGGATGAAGCCATTTTTGGACATACGTTCGAAATTTACCGCTGATGACCGGAAATGTTTTCCTTGCAACTCCTTCAACTTTGCAAATAAAAAAAAAAAAAAAAAAATTGCAGAGTGCAAGGTCAGGGCTCCATGGTGGATGAGGAACATATTTGACATTAATGGTGGCTTAGTACTTGATGACAGTGTGAGCAATGTGAGATCTCGCTTTGTTGTGATGTCACAAATCCATCCAGCCACCTGTGTGCAGCTGTAATAATTTGTGATGAATGTCACCTGCGAAGTTTGTAGTATGGTCCTGTAACAGTCCAGTCATATGACATGCCACAACATGCTGGTCAACCTTTCCTCGAATATCAAAAAAAAAAAGAGGAATGTCTGTTACCTTTAATGCAGAAGCCATAACTTGAGCTTTTTTTGGTGTTGGCAATGACATACACTTCCAAATGGAGCTCTGTTCCTTACTCTCTGGGTCAAAATGATGTGCTGCTATCACCTTGTGTAGAACCTCACAATCTTCAGTAACCAACCATTGCAGCACCTGACCAACCTCCATGTAAACTTGCTACTGCTTGGATGCTAGTTGGAACCCAGTGTGCATAAAAACGTGTCATGTGCAAATAATCATGGAGAATAGCATGTGCACTTCCTACTGATATTCTAGACATATCTACCAGTTGCCTTACTGTTATATGGAGATCTCTCGTGATTACAGAAGCAGTAGTTGGAATTCCAGGAATGCCAATTTTTGTACCTCAATCACATCTATCTTTATACATTCTAAACCACCTGCAAGCTGTGCTATGTGGAAGTGTAGATTCACCACAAGCCACTTTCAACGTTTCATATGCTTCATCTGATCTTTTCTCGAGACACAAACTTTGAGAGTAGCACACCTTGCACATTATGTAGGCAAAACCAAACAGGCATAAACTTGACTGAATGACAAGGGCATACAATGCACACGATTCAACTGCACACTTGCAGTGGAATAGTGTGATGCAGTTTGGGTTGGTCTTAAATTGTACAGCTCATCTAGAAATAGCAAGCAGTATGGTTGTTGATGAAAAAAAAAAAAAAAACATTCACCCATCCATACTCTCCAGGGATTTGACTAGTTCTGCCTTCAATTTATTCAACCCATCCACTTCCATAACAACAGAAGATGGAAAACTGTTCTAATATGTTGTGCAAGGAGGATTCCTTGCACAGCATATTTCGCCGACCAGGCTAGCCAGGTAGGTAAAGTGCCTGTCTGGCAACCCAAAGGTTGCGGGTTCGATTCCCACCTCGGGCTTGGATCACAGTAAATGGTCCTTGAGGTTGCCACTGACATTCTCTCAGATATGCCAGACAACTGTACTTGCTAGCTAGGAGTCTAAAACGCTGATGGAACTGATATTCGGGTGACACTAAAGTCAAGTGGATCCAATTTCGGCGAAGCCCAGACGGTCTGTGACAGCCAAATCCTCTGCTTACACCTTCACGATGGTGGGACTGTTAGTAATCCTGGGTATAACCTCCATGCACAAGTACATGGTGGGTGACCACCCAGGTGTGAACCAACATAAGCAGGGGTCGAGGTGTGGCGCCCACACAACATGGAGGAAAGCCGCCTCTCTATGTTACCAGGCAGTGCTAGGTGGTAGATGACTCATCAACTGGTGAAATACCACCACTTTGCTTATTGGAGGCTTGAAGTGGTGAAACCCATGTTTAGTCTCTAGAGCTAAGTTCCGGTCAACCCTTCCATATCTCTTCCATCATGCAGTATGATTGATTACTTGAGGTTATGATGAACGTCGTGGTTATCAAATATTCCTTACATTTCGAGGGTACAGCTCTAAAACGGTGTTCGCAGGCCGGCCGCTAGTTAGCACACCGGACCGAACCTATTGGTAACTCTCTAGGAGGCTTCCGGATCAGCTAGTGTGTAATCTTGCTACCTCTACTCTGCCAGATAGTGACTGGAGGAAGTCCGAGTAGTGTGTATGCGGGGAGCATTGTCGAGGCCACGTTATGTCAAGGATCTGGGTATATTTTTACCATATCTACGCCCTATCCAAAAATTTCATTACAACATACAGCATGTCCCACCAACTTTTTCTTACTATTGAATTACACCATGAATTGTCAAACTAATAGAGTAAGCTTATCTGCGAAAAGATTGAAACCTCCCAAGGACTTCCTAATTCATTTCATAAATATACGTGGTCTCAATTCTAATCTCAACGATGTCCATTTCCACTTGCAGTCTGCCAAAACCCCCATGTACTTTTTCTGACAGAATCTCAGTTACCGGTTGATTCAATTACCGCTCATCTCAGTGCCCAAATTATTCGCTGTATGATTCCTTTTGCCTCAAAGGTGGTACTTGTGCATATGTCCGTTCTGATATTCCCTGTCAGAGACTTAGCAATTTGGAATCTCCTCTCTTTGATCTTCTCTGGCTTAAAATCTCTCTACCTCATTGTGTCAAATTCATCTGTTGTCTCTACCGTTCTCCCAAATCCACTAATCACTTGGAGCTCTTTGACTTCCTCTCTTTGCAACTTGACTTTCTCCAGTCCAACTTTCCTAACAGTGAGGTAATTTTACTTGGTGATTTTAATGTTAACAACTCCAGCTGGCTTCCGTTTTCTAGTCACACTGACCCAGCAGGTCGAGATGCTGAGGCTTTTGCAATTACTAATGACCTTGCACAGATTGTTCATTTATCAACATACCGGACAATCCTAATCATACAGCCAATACGCTTGATCTTTTTCTCACAAACAACCCTTCTAAGTACACGGTCGAAGTGAGAGGTCCTTTAGGCACTTCAGATCACAACTTGGTGATTGTCTCTTCTCCAATGGAACCTTTATCTCATGGCTATTCCCAACCTCACGTTGTTGAGCATTACAAGAATGCAAAATGGGATGACCTGCGAGACTTCTTTTCTTCTTTTCCTTGGTCGGATTACTGTTTCAAAACTTCTGATGTCAACGTTTGCTCAGATCGTGTCAGTGAAATTATTCTTGCAGGAATGGAATCCTTTATCCCAAACTCCATTTTAAAATTTGTCCTTTATCTAAACCTTGGTTCTCCAATAAATGTGCTAAGGCTGTCCAAGAGAAGAACGTTGCATATCGTAATTGGCTTGTTTCTAATTCTTCAGTTTCATTTCCTGCCTACACCGAGGCTCGCAACAATTGTAAAGCAGTTATTAATCAGTCCAAACTAGAGTTTGAACAGGCTAAGAGTAGAAAACTTGTTTCTTGCCCTAATGGTAGCCGAGCATTCTGGTCTCATGCCAAAGCTATTGGCCGCAACTTTTGCCCACCTCCGTCCAAAACAAGATTGATCTGTTGTCACTTCAGGCAAGGACAATGCTGACCTGCTAACATCCCATTTTCCTTCCAACTCGTGTATTAATGATCTTGGTAAAACACCTCCCACCATTCCCAACACGCTCCATTCAATGCCTCCTGTGGTCTTCCGTCAAAAGGATTTTGATGAATCTTGATGCTAAGAAAGCTTCAGGTCCTGATGGTATTTCTCCACTTGTTCTCAAAACCTGTGCTCCTGAACTTACTCCTATTCTTTGCTGCCTTTTTTCACTTTCTTATTCCAAAGGTGTTTTCCTTCTGCTTGGAAATTTGCTCATATCCAGCCAGTTCCTAAAAAGGGTGACAAATCCCTCCCATTGCAATTACTTCTACTCTTTCTAAAGTAATGGAGAAATCAATTAACTGCCAACTCTTAAACCCGTCCGATCAACGATCGCCAGTATGGATTCCGTCAGTGTCGATCCACTGGTGATATTTTGGCTTATGTTACCCATTTATGGACTAATTAAATGGAAAGGTTCGGTGATACATGAATAGTTGCTCTTGACATCACAAAGGCTTTTGATCGTGTTTGGCATAAAGGTTTTCTAAACAAACTTCCATCTTATGGTTTGCCAACTGTTTTTAGTAATTGGTTATCCAGTTTTCTCTCTGATTGCTGACTGAGGGTGATGGTAGATGGCTCTCTGTCTTCTAACTTCTCCACTAATGCCGGTGTCCCCCAAGATTCAGTTCTTTGCCCCACTCTTTTTTTTTTTGTATATCAATGACCTTCTTCCATTGACTGGAAATCCTATCCATAGTTTTGCCGATGATAGCACATTGCATTCAACTTTCCATTTTGAAAAACATTGTCCTGCTCAATCAGCTTCAACTTCTCGAAAATCTGCTACCAATTCTTTAAATGCCGATCTTCAGGTAATTCTCCAGTGGGGCAAAGACAACTTAGTTGATTTCAACCCTTCTAAAACTCAGTCTTGTCTTATATCTCGCAAAAAGGATTCTTCTGCTCCTATGCTTATCTTTAGTGACACTCCGATTTCTAGGCAAAATGATACATCTCTTCTGGGGATTACCCTGACTTCTAATCTCTCTTGGCACAAGCACATTACAAATATTGCTTCCTCTGCATCTAAAAAACTTGGTTTTCTCTTTCGCTATCGGCGTTACTTTTCTTCCAAACAGCTGCTCACTCTGTATAAATCGCAAATCCGCCCTTGCCATGGAATATTGTTCCCACATCTGGGGTGGTGCCCCCAAAACCTCTCTCAGGCTTCTTGATTCCATTCAGAAGAGGGCAGTTAGGTTTATTAATGATTCATCTCTAACAGAGTCTCTCCACTCGCTTTCTCATAGATGTACTGTTTCTGCTGCATGCTTCTTCTAAAAATACTTCCATGGGCACTGTTCTTCCGAATTTGCTTCTATAATTCCTGCTCTGTCTTTCAAAACAGTCTGAACACGTGCCGTCACCAGCCAACATCCATTTACTGTCCAACTTCAAACCCACAGAACCAACTTTTCATTTTCCTCATTTATTCATTCAACTGCCGTTTTCTGTAACAACCTTACTTCATACGTATTTCCTGAATGATTTCTCGTAATCTACAGAAGTTCAAGTCCAATGTCAACGAATATCTTCTTTCGTCTTCTCAACCTCCAACCCAAGCACAGTACTAAGTACTATAGGTTCTAATACCTCTCGTGTTTGGGGTTCACATAAAAAAAAAAAAAAAATGCAAAAACTTTGGGAGGTGCAATATGGCCATAGAAGCTGATGCACCAACAACTAAAAAAAAAAAACATATTTCCTGTTTGTTTCCCTGACAATAGTCACCGACAATAAAATAACTAGCTCTTGTGGGAACAGTGTATTCTGCCTCAGAGACTGTCACTGTATTGTCTGATGCACAAGAGTGAGCTCTAGTGTTGAGTTGGCAGAGCTTCATGCCCTCCACCTTAATTCCTTGGAGAACATTTACTCTACTCTTCAAACTCTTATAAATGTCCATCAGAATGCTGAGTTGGTACCTAATTTCTTCATAGCATGCACAAAGGTATGATCCTACTTGGCTGGATCATGCCTTCTTCCAGAAAGCCTGCAAACATTTCACAAGTTGCACTTTTTTTTTAGGCTGTGATGTGTTGGAGAATCACTGCTGATCTTGTTATCAGCAGTGATCATTCGTGTATTAAGAATTTGCAGATAAAGGAACCATTAGGTGGCAGTGATCACAGTGTACTGATGTGGGATTTACTTAAAGATATAATTACCATCAGGGGTAAAGGAAGGGGTTTTTGCTTCTGTAAAGGTGACTATAGTGGTCTCAGACAGTTTTTAAATTCTGTACAGTGGGACCAACTGATGATGTTACAAACAGCAAATTCTAAGTGGGAAGCATTCACGGAATTAATAGTGAGTTAAGTGCGATAGCATCATTAATACATAGCCAAATCAGAATTAACAGAATATTTGAAAGGCAGCATTGTTTTAAGTTATATCTCATATTGTGAATACCTTCACAACGAGTTGCCATGATATTGCACTACTTCGAATAACCTGAGGAGAAGACTAGAAAAGAATAGCGAAAGCTTAAAAAGCGGTACTCACCTTGAAATTAATCTGCGATGGTTTACTTAGGTACCGTGGTTAATGTTTACGTTGAATTGTTAAATTGAAAAATTAAAAGGGAGGGAAGTAAGTAGAAGTTGACTGAGTTAAATGGGCGCAAGGAAACAGAAGTGTACACATCCAATCCTTGGTTGTCATCAAAATAAAAAAGAAGAATGATTAAAAACTATGTAAGTGAATCCGGTGAAGCCAATAGTCGTTACGAGGACTTTCGTTAGTTAAAGAACGTCTTCAGTTGGTAATGTGTGGGGAGAGAACGCGTATGGTATTTTAAGAATAAAAAATTATACTCTCGTGACGCCTTTTTTGACATGTGGGAACTTTAATCTCGAGAGGTTCCAAATTGGGGAAAGATTGAAGGGGAGTTGAGAATTTAGAATTTGAAGGTTAGAGTGGTGCTTGTACCATTCGATAACTAGAGCTTCGTATTGAAGTATTCTGTAGCTGGATTTTAGTTTAATGATGGAAATGGCAGAATCGATGAGCGGGTTGTGGTTGCGAGTCTGGGCATGAGTTGTAAGTTCTGTGACAGATTGGTTAGACGTGAGCAAGTTCATTGTCCTGCTAGTTCATTGTGGTAACATCCCAACCAAAGACAAAAATAAAACTAACATCCGCATAATCCTCGCTTACCACAATGAACTAGCAGGACAGTTCCGACGCCTATTTAAAAACACTGATATCTCCCTTGTTTTTTCCACCTACAACAAATTAGGATCCTTCTTCAGCACCTATAAAGACACATACAAATATTCTACAAACGACCTTAATAATATTATATACCTCATTAATTGTCAACCAAACTGCAACACATGTTATATCGGAAGTACCACTACCAAATTTGGCTCATCAAAAACATCCAACACCCGTGCATACTACCATTTCCATAGTCTCACGTCTAACCAATCTGTCACAGAACTTACAACTCATGCCCAGACTCACAACCACAACCCGCTCATCGATTCTGCCATTTCCATCATTAAACTAAAATCCAGCTACAGAATACTTCAATATGAAGCTCTAGTTATCGAATGGTACAAGCACCACTCTAACCTCCGAATTCTAAATTCTAAACTCCCCTTCAATCTTTCCCCAATTTGGAACCTCTCGAGATTAAAGTTCCCACATGTCAAAAAAGGCGTCACGAGAGTATAATTTTTTATTCTTAAAATACCATACGCGTATTCTCCCCACACATTACCAACTGAAGACGTTCTTTAACTAACGAAAGTCCTCGTAACGACTATTGGCTTCACCGGATTCACTTACATAGTTTTTAATCATTCTTCTTTTTTATTTTGATGACAACCAAGCATTGGATGTGTACACTTCTGTTTCCTTGCGCCCATTTAACTCAGTCAACTTCTACTTACTTCCCTCCCTTTTAATTTTTCAATTTAACAATTCAACGTAAACATTAACCACGGTACCTAAGTAAACCATCGCAGATTAATTTCAAGGTGAGTACCGCTTTTTAAGCTTTCGCTATTCTTTTCTAGTCTATTAACACGGTACTTGAAGATTTCTAAAAATTTCGTACCTGAGGAGAAGCCTAATATTACTTTTTCCAGATGGATACCATCACCCAGACGGCACCTTTCAGGCCTATTTGGCCTTTCTTAGGTGGGTGGGTGGATGGATAGGTACCCAAGTGATGCAATGATTAGCATTAGCAGAGGCATATGATGCAAGAAAGCAAGCTTATGCAGCATCACCCAAAGATAAAAAAAAAAAAAAAACACTTCTATTTCACCCCTCCATTCAATCAAAATACCTGTCCAGCTGAGCCTTAAATTTATTTAGGCTATCAACTTCCACAACAAGGGATGGAAGTCTGTTCCACCAACCAACTACCCACTGGCTAAAGGCAAATTTCTGCCAATCTATCCTACATCTGAGTTTATGCGCTCTCAGGTGATTATTCTGAGCAAGTGGAAAGATCCCATTGGCATTAAGCATGCTCAAACCATTCAAGGCTTTATACACCTCTATCAGATAACCTCGCCGGTGCCTAGTCTCCAGACACTGTAATTTGCAAATCTTAAGCCTTTCTTTGTAAGAGCAATCCTTTGTTCCATTCACTAATCTTGTTGCCCTTCTCTGTACTCTTCCCAGCAGCTCTACATCCTTCTTGAAATGAGGCCTCCACACTTGAATACAGTACTCAAGGTGTGGCCTGACCATTGCCTTATACAAGGGAATCACCTCCTTATCACTGCTAGAAAAATTCCTATATAGCATTGACAAGACACCATGAGCTACTCTTGCAGCCCATCTGCATTGCTCAGAGAATTTCATATCTGCCTGCACAATTACCCCCAGATCCTTTTCATTTTCTACCACTGTCATTGTAGTACCACAGAGTTGATACGTTGCTCTGGGGTTGCTGTTTCCCATATGTAGTACTTAACATTTGTCAATGTTAAACTTCATTTGACACCTCTCAACCCATCTGCTCAACTTTTCCAGATCCTGATGCAGCAGCATAGCATCAGTAGTGTCCTTAACAAATTTGTTAACAAAGTTGGACATTAAATTTGATATACCATAATCAATATCATTTATAAATTCAAAACACAATAATGAACCCAACACTGAACCTTGACGGACTCCACTAATAACAGTCCACAATGAGCAGTGTCCATTGATTACTACTTTTTGTCTTCTCCCACTCAACCATCCCTTTATCCCATAGCAGCAATTTGCCTCCAATGCCACACTGCTCCAATTTGTGCAGCAGTCTTCCATGTGCAACAGTATCAAAAGCCTTTCTAAGATCCAAATATATAATTAAGTTATTCCCTATATCCAGTTCTTTTGTGACTGCATCATAGTATCCAATCAAATTGGTCGGGCAAAAACTTTCCCTTAACAAAACCATGCTGCGTTCGAGCTATAACTGAAGTTTTGTCTAGTTGATCCTGCAGTGCTTCTTTAACCAGTGCCTCCATCAATTTTACTGGAACAGAAGTTAAACTCACATGTCTATAATTACTTGTGTTAGCCTTGGATCCTCCTTTGTGAATTGGGGTCACATTTGCACATCTCCAGTGTATGGGTACCTCCCCTGACTCCAAGGAAGTTCTCATAATTAGGGCTAAGGGTTTGCTTACTTCCTTTGCTACCTCCTTTAATATAACTCGATAGATCCCATCCACCCCAGGTGCCTTTCTTGTGTTTATCTTCAACAATTTCTCCATCACTTTACTCTCAGTTATTACAAGATTATCTACCTTACTGCTAGAGTTGAATACACCTCTCGCATTCCCCTCGCTGAATAACTCGTGTGAATGTTGATGCAAAATATTCATTTAGTTTGTTAACTACCTGAGCAGGATCACCAACAGTTGAACCATCGATATCAAGTAGACCAATCTGATTCATCCCCTTCCTTCTAGAGTTTACATAAGTAAAGAACTCTTTGCTGTTTTTCTTCACATCCTTTGCCAATGATTTCTCGTAATCTGCCTTCGCCTGCCTAACCTCCTTTGTAACTTGGTTACAGATCAGCTTATATCTATCATAGGTTTCTGTGTCACGTGTTAATTTATATGTATCCTGTGCATTTTTCTTCTCTGCCATATATCTCCTTAGTTCATCTGACATCCATTTAGGCCTAAACCTTGAACAATATTAGTATTAGTAACTAGTATTAGTAACGGCCGAATGGTGCAAGAAAGCCTATGGCTTATGCTGCATCAGCCAAAAAAAAAAAAAAAAAAAAAAAAATCCGAACAAAACAATGATAAAAACAAAAAAAAAATAAATAAATAATTAATAAATAAAAAACAATAAAATAAAAAATAAATAAAAAGGAAATTAAACCTATCATCCTATGCGCTTCCCTTACCCAAAGTACTATCCAGATGACCTTTGAATTTCCCCAAACTGTCAGCCTCTACCACCCATGAAGGCAACTTATTCCAGTAATTTATAACTCGCTGGCTAAAATGGTCAGAAAAATGGCATAGCTGCCATTTTTCTGACCATTCCTGAAGTCTATTTAGGTCTCTCTGAAGAAGCTCAGCTTGACAGTGATCATTAACTACTCTACCAATTTTAACATCATCTGCAAATTTAGACATCACGCCCTCTATCCCTTCATCATTGTCGTTTATTAAAAATTAAAAACAACAGTGGTCCTAATCAACCCAATCTGAGGAATAGCCATTTATCACAACCCTCTGCTCCTGCCCTGAAGCCATCCTTCTATCCATCTAAGGATTTTCCCAGTGATTCCAACCTGTTCCAGCTTATAAAGCAACCGCTCATGTGGGACTGAGTCAAAAGCTTTGCTGAAATCTAAATAAACAATGTCGAAATTATTCCCTAAATCCAGCTCGTGAGTGACCCTTTCGAAATAGCGAACCAGATTTGTTAAACATGATTTTCCCTTTACGAAACCATGCCGAGTATCCTTGAGAATTTCAATTCGATCCAAATGATCCTGAATTCCACCCTTGATCATTGCCTCCATGATTTTCCCTACTACTGAAGTCAGACTGACAGGTCGATAATTTCCAACTTCACTTTTAGAGCCACCCTTATGTATGGGAGATACATTTGCACTTTTCCAATCCAAGGAAATCTCCCCAGAGTCTAGTGATGCTCGCATAATTAGCCTCAATGGTTCAATGCACTCGCCGCCTCTCTTAAGATTATAGGGTATATTCCATCAACTCCAGGAGCTTTACTGGTCTGTAGGCTCGAAAGTTTTTTCATTAAATAATCTTGTGAAATTTCAATATCATTAATTACATATTTTTTAACTTCGCTCCCACAATTTCCCATTGCCACAAAAGGCTTTTCATTTGTAAATATCGATGCAAAATAAATGTTGAGTTCATCTGCAAAGGCAGCTAGTGTATTTATTACTATCTCCTTTCCCTTACGTAAAGGTCCGATCTGGTTTGTGCTGCTCTTCTTGGCATTTATATATGTGAAGAATTCTTTATCCCCCCCCTCTTTGCTCTGTTTGCTAGTGATTTCTCATAAACTGCCTTTGCCTGTCGAACCTTTTCTGTGGCTCTATTACACATCACCTTGTAACTGTTATAGGCTTCAGTACTTTTTATTGCTCTGTAACCGTTCCATGCCACCTTTTTCTGCTCAAGTAATGCGGGAACGTCACTATTCATCCAACTTGGAACCCTTCTCGTGGAGTATTTTTTTAATGGTATATACGCATTCAAGGCATCTGTGATTAATGTTTTAAAAGCGTACCACAGTTCAATTGTATTCATTCTCAGCGCGATATCTACCCAGTTAATAGAGGCCATGTAGTACCTTAAGGCATTGTAATTTCCTTTCCTGAAATTAAAACCCATTCCTTTGCCTTTTACTTCTGCTACCTCTCTCGTCATCATCCACCGTAAAACTCCGTGATCACTTCCTGCTACTGGTTCCTCTACTGTCAGCCCTGTTATGCCATCTGATTCATGTGTGATGATGAGGTCTAGGATATTCTTTTCTCTAGTACTTTCCCTGACATGTTGATACAAATAACAATCATCTAGTTGATTTAAAAATTTTGTTCCCCATGTAGAGTTTCCTTCCCATTTACTCCAATCAATTAGAGGCAAATTGAAATCACCCATAATAAGGCACTGACGCTTACTTGCCCATTCCATTTGAATGTAGAGGCTTTTGTCATAACCTTCACAATCACCTGGTCTGTAGATTACTCCTACTCGCATTATACCTTTGTTTCCAACTATCTCACATCATACAGACTCTATACTAGCATGTGAAACGTCTGAATCCGGGAGAGCTATCGTCGCATTCAGGCTGCTTCTGATAAGAAGCATTACCCCACCACCCCTTCTATCTAACCTATCCTTCCTAAATACATTATACAAGCCGTACTGAAACTCATCATCCCCAATTTCCGGGTGGCACCACGTCTCTGTAAGCCCTATTATGTCCGTGTTACCTTGTTTTAACCAGCAGTTCGAATTCGCTCATTTTATTGACGACACTTCTAACGTTACTGTATAAACAATTAAGATTTACTGTTCTTGTATATTTAACAACCCTAACACAACCCTTGAAGTTTTTTAGGCTCTCTTCCCTGATATTAGCTACCCGCTCACCTGAAACGTCTTTACCCCAGAACATCTAGATAATACATCCAGTTGGGGTAACAGATAAGAACTCTTAAGGTATGTGCAAGAGTTACATTGACCAATATTATCAGATAAACGCGTGTCAGTATTACCCACTTCCCCCCCCCTAACTAGCAGTTTCCCTGAACCTTTAAGGTATCCCCAATAATACTGGCAAAAACTTTTGCACCACCTTTGTTTAAGTGTATCCCGTCTCTACAAAACAAATTCCTTCTACCTACAAGTGTGGGCCATGCTGATAGAAATTTACCCCCTAAAGCCTTGCTGATTCCTTCAAGTCTTGAGTTAATCCACAAGGCTCTTAATATATAATCCCTCCTATCGTGTCTGGGCAGAATTGCAGACACATAGACATTACGGCCTAGCTCGCGACATTTCCTCAGCATGGTCCTGTACAAATTTTTCCAACAAATCGTCAGATCGTGTACGTTTAATATCGTTTGCCCCCACATGAATAATAATATTTTCTTTACCCCCTTTAAAATCTGACAATCTGTTGGTGACATCATCAATAGTTGCTCACGGCAGACATACCCTGGTTCTGCTCCAACTATCTTTATTACAAAAATATTCCCCGTTTCCCTGACAATGGAGTCTCCTAATAAAACAATGTCCTTTTTAACCACAGTAGTTTGCACTTGGTTTTTCTGTTTTGAGGCTCGAATCGGGTGTGCATCACTTGGTAGATTGCTGGAGTTTTGAGTCCCTGACGAGCTACCAGATGCATTATTTTCGAGGGCAAGCACTCGTTTTTTCAGGGACTCAAATTGTTCCATCAGTGCACCAAATTGCACTCCTTACTTCGATGACAAAGAAAAGAATCCCCAGGTGAGGTAGGATTAGTCACCAGGTCGACCTTGGAAAACATTCCACAGGTTCCACAACGGATTAAATCATGACTCACCCGTAAATCGCCATCTGCTATTTCCGTGTGAGTCACGATACCCTGTGACGTGTTTAAGGCAGATCTCGTAACTACCATTATAAAATTAAATAAATATCGATGAAAGTAACTTTAAAAAATTATATCTATAATATTATTAAAATCAAACAGTTACAGGAAAACTTATAACAAAATAATCCAACAATATCTAAATAAATCAAATATTTAAAAGCACTATCCAAAAGTAAACCACTTAACTGAGGAGCCCTGTCTAAGTGCGTCCGCTCACCTCGAATGCCAACCTCGAACTGATATCCACACTGGTAGCGTGCACTTACATCTTTCTTAGTTGGTATGTAAAGCCTAGTAGCTTCCAAGATAAGTTCCTTGAATGCCTCCCATTTTGGATTTGCTGTTGGTAACATCATCAGTTGGTCCCACTGTATAGAATTTAAATACTGTCTCAGACCATCGTCGTTGCCTATATGAAAGTAAAAACCGTTCCCTTTACCCCTGATGGTAGTTACCTCTATGAGTAAATCCCACTTCAGCACACTGTGATCAGTGCCATCTAGTGGATCCTTCATCTGCAGATTCTTAATGCATGAAGAATCACTACTGATAATCACATCAAGACTATTACTCCCTCTAGTTGTCTCCCGAAAATGCTGATGAGGAAAACAATCATCCAATAAATCCACAAAAGCCTTGCTAGTGTGTGAGTGACCAACCCACAAATTCCAGTCAATATCTGGGAAATTAAAATCCCCCATTATATGACTCTCAGATGTACTGGCCCACTCTATTTCCCTGTACAGTATCTTATTATACTCATCAGAGTCATTAGGCTTATAGCACACTCCTACTTTCGATTTTGATCTCCCAATGCTTATGTCACACCAAACTGACTCGACACTGCACTGTTAAGCAATGTCGACTGGCTTCACTTCCTTGGATTTTATGTGTTTCTTAACTAATAGCATAACCCCTCCTCCCTTCCTATCCTGTATATCCTTTCTGTACACATTGTACTCCCCAAATTCCAGTTCTGTACTCCTTATATCTGTGTGACACCACGTCTCTGATATCCCAACAATATCGGCGCCTCCATAGCCAGGTGGGAAGGAGCAGCAGTGCGTAGCACACGCTTCTTGATTAGACCGGGGTTCGAGCCCGTCACCACCAAATACGGAGGATGCGGAAAGGTCAAGGGAATGACCACTGCATATTCCCGGAGCAATATGGTCTTAGTTGCTAATGCTCCTAAAAAAAACCAAAATAACAAAAATAACAAAAAAAATCCCAACAATATCTGCCTTTGATGTTTTGAGCAATACCTTAAATTCATCAAATTTATTTACCCTAATAAAACCCACGTGTTTACTTGTACCGCAGTGACCCCCAGTAGTCTCTGAAATACCCTGCATCTTGTTTTCCAGCCTGCTGCTCATTCCAATAGAAGCAGAGCAATAATCACTTTCACCTCTGCCATTGGCTACTGTTAATCTATTAGTCCTTGTATCCCCCCCAAGCTAGCAGTTTTCCGACTCACCTAACACTGCCTCAATAACATCAGCAAATATTCTTGCACCTTTTATATTTAAGAATATCCCAGTCCTGTAGAAGTCGTCTCTCCTGTACATACGAGGCTGAAAAAAATTCCACCCCTTGAGCCTTGTATAATCTTTCCAGGGCCGAACTGATCGACAGGACTCTCATCATATACTCCCTCCTATCGTGTCTGGGCAGAATTGCAGACACTTTCAAATTCAACCCGAATTCACGGCTTTTTGCAACAGTGACCTGTACTTGTTAAGTAATTCTGCTGGTCTCCTACGCTTAATATAATTAGTGCAGTTATGAAGTATAACTCCACAATATGAGAGGTGGTGTATGATGTGGGATTTACTTAAAGGTATAATTACCATCACAGGGGTGAAGGAAGGGGTTTTAAGAGAATGAGTAACATTAGTCTTCTCCTCAGGTGAAGTGTTACTTATTCGAAGTAGTGCAATATCATGGCAACTCGTGAAGGTATTCACAATATGAGATATAACTTAAAACGATGCCGCCTTGCAAATATTCTGTTAATTCAGATTTGGCTAGGTATTAATGATTCTATCGCACTTACCTTAAACATAGCCTAGACTTTCATAGCTTGAGTCTTTCGCCCTAAACGCTTTATAGTGGAAGCTACTAAACATTTCATACCTATTAAGAAATAATGTTCAAGGTTTTCATTTAACAACCTAAATGGTTGTCAAATGAACTAATGAGACTCGTGGCAGAGAAGAAAAATGCATGGGATGCATGTAAATTATCAAGCGACACAGAAGACTATAATATATATAAGCTAAATATATATAATTTTGTAATAAAGTCACAAAGGAGGTTAGGCAGGCGAAGGCAGATTACGAGAAATCTTTGGTAAAGGATGCTAAGAAAAACAGCAAGGATTTCTTTATTATATAAACTCTAAAAGGAAGGGGATGAATCTGATTGGTCCACTTGATATCGATGGTTCGACTGTTGATGAACCTGCTCAGAGAGCAAACAAACTGAATGAGTATTTTGCATCTACATTCACACATGAGTTATTAAGGTTTGAAAATGCCACAAGGTTATCAAACTGTAACAGGGTGCTTAATGATTTTGTAATAACTGAGAACAAAGTGGAGGAGAAATTGTTGAAGTTAATCATAAGAAAGATCTATCCAGTTATATTAAAGGAGGCAGCAAAGGAAGTAAGCAAACCCTTAGCCATAATTATGAGAGCATCCGTGGACTTGGGGGAGGTCCCCACAAACTGGAGATGGTTAAGTGGGAGAAGACAGAGGGTGGTAATCAATGGGTGCCGCTCTTCTTGGACTAATGTTATTAGTGGAGTCCCACAGGGTTTGGTGTTAGGTCCACTGTTGTTTTGTATATATATCAATGATATTGATGAAGGTATATCAGGCTTAATGTCGAAGTTTGCAGATGATACAAAGGTTGGCAGGGTTGTTAATGATAGTAATAGCACTGTGCTACTGCAACAGGATCTAGATAATTTGGGCAGATGGGCTAAGAAGTGGCAACTGAAGTTTAACCTTGACAAATGCAAAGTACTGCATATGGGTAGAAGTAACCCCAGAGAAACGTACCAACTGTGTGGTACTACACTTAAGGTGGTAGAAAATGAAAAAGACCTGGGCGTAATTGTGCAGTCAGATATGAAGTTTTCTGAGCAATGCAGACAGGCTTCCAGGCCAGGTCATGGGGTTTTGTCAATGATATATAGAAATTTTGCTAGCAGGGAAAAGGAGGTGATTATCCTTCTGTATAAGGCACTGGTTAGGCCATGCCTTGAGTACTGCGTACAGGTCTGGAGGCCTCATTTTAGATTTACATTAGGATGTAGATTTACTTGAGCGTGTACAGAGAAGGGCAACAAGATTGGTGAGGGGAATGAAGGGATCCTCTTACCAAGAGAGGCTTAAGTTGTGCAAATTGCAGTGGCTGGAAACTAGACACCTGTGCGGTGATCTGATTGAGATGTATAAGGCCTTGAATGGGTTGAGCACGCTGAATTCTGATGGGATCCTTGCACTTATTCAGATTACGAACCTAAGGGGACATAAATTCAAATTAAGAAAAGACATGTAGAATAGATGTGCGGAAATTTGCCTTTAGCCAGCGGGTGGTTAATTGCTGGAACAAACTTCCATCTGTCGTTGTGAAAGTTGATAGGGTGAATAAATTTAAGGAGGGAATGGTGTGTTTTTTTTTGGCTGATGCTGCATAAGCTCATACACTTGCTTTCTTTCATCAAATGCCACTGCTGCTACTACTACTACATCCGGATGGCTAGTGCAATATTGAGTCAATTTGGTGTGATATAAGCACTGGGAAAGCAAAAATGAGGGTAGCAAAGTCTTATAGGCCTAATGACTCTGAGTACAACAAACAACTGCACAGATTTATAGTGTGGTCTAGTAAATCAGGCTATCTTATAATGGGGGATTTTATCTTTCCAGATATTGAGTGGAATTTGTTGGTTGGTCATTAGCAGATGAGCAAGACTTTTGTGATTCAGTGGATGACTCTTTTCTATAGCAACATGTTAGAGAGGCAACAAGAGGGAGTAATACTCTTGATCTGATTATCAGCAGTGATTATTTATGCATGAAGAATCTGCAGCTAAAAGAACCACTAGGTGGCATGTATTGATTTGGAATTTACTTAAAGATGAAATTACATTCAAGGGTAAAGTGAGGGGTGTTTTTGTCAAAGTGACTACAGTGATCTCATTGCAGTTTTTAAATCCTATACAGTGGGACCAACTGATGATATTATCACAAACTTCTAAATGGGAAACAATTAAGGAATTAATCCTACAAGCTACTAAGCTTTTCATATTAACTACAAAATTCAAGGTATAGGCCTAAATGGATATCAGATGAACTAATGAAGCTTGTAGCAGAGAAAAAAAATGCATGTGTTGCATATAAATTATTGGGCAACACAAGTGTATGGTGAATATAAACTAGTCTAAAAAATTCACAAACGAGGACAGGTGAGAAAAGGCAGACTACAAGAAATCTTTGAGGAAGGTAACAAAGACAAACAGCAAAGACTACTTGATTATTATTATTATTATTATTATTATTATCATTAGCCATATGGTACAAGGAAGCCTGAGGTGTGGTCTAGTAAATGCACCAGCCTTATGCTGCACCAGCCAAAAAAAAAAAAAAATTCCCCGAGTTACCCCCTGAGAGAGAGAGAGAGAGAGAGAGAGATAAGTATAAAGGAATCACCAAGAGAGAGAAGAATGATGATATCCAGCACAGGACCCTGGGTTTGCCAAGCCCATACTCACCAGATGTGAGCCCCCGGGGTTAGATGTTTTATTTATGTAAACACTAGAAGAATGGAGATGAATCAAATTGGTCCACTCGATATTGATAGTTTAACTGTTGATGATCAGATTGATTAAAAACAATGTGTATTTGGTATCTATATTCACATATGAGGAACTCTTTAGGGAAGGTGATGTCAAACTCTAACAAGCAGCTAAATGATTTTGTAAAAACTGAGAGGAAAGTGGAGGAGAAATTGTTGAAATTAAACATAAGAAAGGCTCCTAAAGTGGTTGGGATCTATCTAATATTAAGGGAGGCAGTGAAGGAAGTAAACAAATCATTAGCCATAATTCTGGAGGCATCCCTGGATTCATGGGAGGTCCCAGGGAGCTGGAGATGTGCAAATGTATCCCCAACTCACAAAAGGTGATCAACTGTTGACACAAGTAATTACACACCTATTAGTTTAATTCTGTTCCAGGGAAAATAATGGAGTGACTGTTTAAAGAAGTAATGCACGACCATCTATACAAGACTATAGTGTTATACTTCAGACACAACATTGGTTTGTTAAGGGTAAATCATGTTTGACCAAACTGACTGGATACTACGATGTGGTGACAAGGGAACTGCATGCAAAAAGTAATTTATTATCATATTCTTGGATTTCGGGACAGCTTTTCATACTGCTGCATATAAAAGACTGCTGTGAAAGACACTGGACTTCTTGGCTACTGTTTTTACTTGTCCATAACAGTATAGAAACATAGTTCCTGATACACGGTTGGGCGATTCATCCCCTGATGAATTACCTAACCATGCATCAATATTTACTTCTGCTGACATTAACTTTGAATTTTTGCCTTCCCTTTATTGGACCTATAACTAATTGCCCACTCATATCTGATGACAGCTCCACCACTTTTTATTTTATTTGATTTTACTTCATTTTGTTTAATAATTTTACTTTACAGTTCCTTCACCTTCAAATTAGCTTTGCAAATTCAGCCCATAATTTTCTTAATTCATCATTAAATTTTAGGATATTAACATTCTTTCGCCTTTTCATATCTACATTACTCCTTTTTTTCTACTATCCTTATCCTTCTATTCCCTGGCACTTTGTGTAATTCTCACCTCCATCTATATAAACTTTTTTCAGATTTATTTACACTTACATGCTTTTATACTTTTACTGCTGCTTTGTGCATTTTGGTGCATTTGTCATACCTTGTTTATTCACTATTGTTTTTATTGTTATTTTTCCATCAACTGTCACTTTGATTTTAAATAACATTTTTTATATATATATATATATCCAAGTATGTAAAAAGCAAATAGGATAGTTAATTTATATCTAATTTATAATATTATTTCTAATATATAATAATATTAATTCGTCACAGATCAGATTAATGCCATCAAAAACGATTAAACATTACATCTGTCTGTATATTATTTGAGTTATGTTAATAGTGGTAAGTTATAATGTCTCTCTATCTCATTAATGTTACTATTTGGCTATTTTTACCATCATTCGGACAAGTTATGCTGGACGATAACTACAGAAACGGATAGCTTGTTAATTATGGTTGATACATTGAAAGGGTTAGCCCTCGAAAAAGTCCCTTTCAATGTATCTGATCGCCTATAATTAACATTTTAATTGTACATTTTATGTTATTGATATGCAAGATTTTCCTTGCTTTATTTTTGGCATATATATATTTTTTCCAGGTTACGTTGGACAGCCGCATAGGTTTTTTGGTTTTTCTTGAGAAGCTATCTTACTAGCTTTCACTTCATGTTATACATTATAACTTACCACTATTAACGTAACTCAAATATATATATATATATATATATATACAGTGTGTTTCAAAAATGATGGTCAATAATTTAAAGATGAAAATTACAAATTAAAATAAGCAAAAAAGGTCCCAGTGAACATCGGGCCGCAAATGAACTGTTTTCGAGATAATGCACATTTTCTGATAAAATCTGACACTGGCTATGGGAGCACTAGTTTAGTAAAAAGCTGTCAATCCTTTGCTAACATTGGTTTTATTAAACATAAGATAATATATTTATTTTTAATTTGGTTTCAACAACACAGAGTTTTACAGATGTTACAGGATGTTCTTTTTGACGCCCTTTACTCAACATCAGGTGTTATGCTTCTGGGCCTACCTGCTCTTACTCCATGTATGAAGCGCCCATGTTCTTTAAGACCTTGATGTACCCTGATGAATGTGCACCTGTTAGGCTGCCTTCAGTGGGGAAATGCTTCTTGGTACAAAGGTGTAGCCTCAAATGCACTGCTGTTGGCTTTACCATACACGAAGTGAATGTCCACATACTCTTCGTTACTGTAACCTCTTTCCATGTTGACTATCCTTTGACAAGTACTAGTATACCTGCTACGTCTCAGAGCATTGAGAGCGGTGAAAGGGAGAGAATGAACATAACCTAACCTAAACAAACAAGTCAGTGGTGGATCACAACTCTGTACGGTTCACCTTGTCAGTGGTGAATCCCTACTAGAAATGTGCAATATCTCGAAAACGATTCACTAAGGACCCACCTTTAAATTATTGACCATCCCTTTGGAAACAAACTGTATATATATACCAGCTGAACCTAAAGAAAATAAAATATTCAACGATTATACTTAGTTTATGGTTCTGTTTACATACTTTCTGCTACAGCTTAATTTTAATTCTCTGCAAATTTCACTTTGGCAAAGTTGACTTTACTTTTATGGTTAATTTTTTTTCAAATACAAACATAAATTATAATTAAGGCACTTACAACAATTCTTTTATGTAATAATATGTAATGCATTACTGCTAAAGACACTGGTAATAGGGTATCATATCTATTACTATGGAAGTAACATACCCCAGCATTGTCGCTGTAACGGTATTGCATCAGACATCCATCCATGTAACTATTCACTGAATGCAATAAAGATATTATAATAGTATTCAAGTTTAGTGATGCAGATTATGTTTGTAAACAAAAAAAAAAGCAAAAGCCCCCCCCCCCCCCAAATATATATATTTGCGCTGTGTGTGCTAAACATGCACAGTAGATGGTTTATGTGAAACATCCTTTACATTTTTTTAGGTATTTCGATTTGTTTTGAATAGGTATTTCGATTTGATTACAAAAAAAAGCTTTTTGTATTGTAAATATTTTATTGATCATTCAAAAATTTCTATAATTTCAGCTGGAAGACAAGATACAATGGATTTATAATAACCAAAATAACTTGCAATTGTAACGTATCTAATTGTCTATGGAAAACAGCATTGACTGAGGCACCTGATCTTGTAGTTGAAGTTTAGAAATTAGTGTTGAGAGTTAAATTGAACTTTTCTTGAAGGAAAGTAATTATTGGTTTAGTTTCTTCCAATCTGAACTTAACATTGAAATTTTTGCTCACGATCATGGGTATTTTATGTTAATATATTTTATCATTAGCATAGGCATATGATGCAAGAAAGCAAACTTATGCAGCATCAGCCAAAAAAAACAAAAAAAAAAAAAAAAAAACACTCCCATTTCACCCCTCCGTTTGTTTGAAATACCTGTCCAGCTGAGCCTTAAATTTATTTAGGCTATCAACATCCACAACAAGAGATGGAAGTCTGTTCCCAACCAACTACCTGCTGGCTAAAGGCAAATTTCTGCACATCTATCTTTCCTCAATTTGAATTTATGTCCTCTCAGGTGATTATTCTGAGCGAGAGAAAGAATCCCATCAGCATGCTCAAACCCTTCAAGGCTTTATACACCTCTGTCAGATCACCGCACCGGTGCCTAGCGTCCAGACACTGTAATTTGCAAAAACTTGAGCCTTACTTCGTAAGAGCAACCCTTTGTTCCATTCACTAATCTTGTTGCCCTGTACTCGTTCCAGCAGCTCTACATCCTTCTTAAAATGAGGCCGCCAGAACTGTATACAATACTCAAGGTGTGGCCTGACCATTGCCTTATACAAGGCAATAATCACCTCCTTATCCCTGCTAGAAAAATTCCTGTATATCATTGACAAGACAGCATGAGCTACTCTTGCAGCCTGTCTGCACTGCTCAGAAAACTTCATATCTGCCAGCAAAATAACCCCCAGGTCCTTTTCATTCTCTTCCACTGTCAGTGTAGTACCACAGAGTTGATACGGTACTCTGGGTTACTGTTTCCCATATGTAGTACGTTACATTTATCATTGTTAAACTTCATTTGCCACCTCTCAGCCCATCTGCTCAACTTTTCTAGATCCTGTTGCAGCAGTGTACTGTCATTAGTGCCATTAACAACCCTGCCAACCTTTGTATCGTCTGCAAACTTGGACATTAAGCCTGATATACCATCATCAATATCATTTATAAATACAGAAAACAACAATGGACCCAACACTGAACCCTGAGGGACTCCACTAATAACATTAGTCCACGATGAGCAGTGTCCACTGATTACCACTCTCTGTCTTCTACCCCTCAACCATCCCTTTATCCATAGCAGCAATTTGCCTCCAATTCCACACTGCTCCAATTTGCGCAGCAGTCTTCTATGTGCAACAGTATCAAAAGCCTTCTTGAGATCCAAATATATAATATCCAAGTAATTCCCTGCATCCAGTTCTTTGTGACTGCATCACAGTATCCAATAAAATTGGTCAGGCAAGGCTTTCCCTTAACAAAACCATGCTATGTCCGAGCTAAAACTGAAGTCTTGTCTAGTTGATCCTGCGGTGCTTCTTTAACAAGTGCCTCCATTAATTTTTCTGGAGAAGTTAAACTCACAGGTCTATAATTACTTGTGTCAGCCTTTGATCCTCCTTTGTGAATTGGAGTCACATTTGTGCATCTTCAGTCTATGGGTACCTCCCCTGAGTCCAAAGAAGCTCTCATAATTGTGGCTTACTTCCTTTTCTGCCTCCTTTAATATAACTGGATAGATCTCATCCACCCCTGGTGCTTTTTTTGTGTTTATCCTCAACAATTTCTCCTCCACTTTACTCTCAGTTATTACAAAATCATCTAGCTGAATGCCAGGGTTAACTTCACCTCTGGCATTCCCCTTCCTGAATAACCCCTTCTATGTGAATGTAGATGCAAAATACTCGTTTAGTTTGTTAGCCACCTGAGCAGGATCATCAGCAGTTGAACCATCAATATCCAGTGGACCAATCTGATTCATCCCTTTCCTTCTAGAGTTTACATAGGTAAAGAATTCTTTCTGTTTTTCTTTGCATCCTTTGCCAAGGATTTCTCATAATCTGCCTTTGCTTGCCTAATCTCCTTTGTGACTTGGTTATGGTCTTAAAAATTTTGCAAGAGAGGTTATATGTATGTACATATATATGTGAGTAGATCTTTTCAAAAATGAAATATATAAAATCAAAAATACAATCATGTCTAACTGACCTGCATTTATGACTTTTTAAGAATTAGAACTAGTACTCAAAACTCGATATTACAAAACTTAGTTGCATTCTACAACAACATTCAAAACATTAATTATAATTTTATTGTATTACTAACTGTACTTTTGTGATTAGTACAATAAATAAGTAATAATTAAAATTTTATATAAACAAACTGCTATATTTTGTATTACATATCCATTGATTTATTTTTGAATCGGTAGATATAGGTAGGTATAAAATTTGTTTCTCTGCATAACTTCAATGTTATGCAGAGAATGTAGTTTTCAGTAATTAGGAATTTTCTCTGGCCCAGCAAATATTCCAAAACTTCATATGCGGTCTGCTTCTGTAAAAGTTTGTGGACTCCTGCTCTACAGCTATTACACACATCTGTTTTGTGTCTGGGATCTGTGGTGCTTTCTTGTGCACACTGTAATCAGTGATAGGCTGAGATGTTCCACACTTTATCTGAGATTTTTCACATAAAATAAAAAATCTTTCATGCATACAAAGTAACCACAAGGTTTTATCTTGTTTTTATCTTGCAGTTTGATGAAATTCAAATGAATTGCACTTCTTATATTGTACGTTCAGAAAAAATGTGTCACGTGCTATAATCATGTCAGTAGTGAGTGCTCAGGACAGTCTAGTGGTGGGAGCATGGGAAGTGCCTCTGCCAGAAGCCGTGGATGACATAGGGACACATTTTTGTGACCAGTCAGATTTACTCGGTTGTATGTGACCCCAGGGATGTTTCAGATCAAAAATGATCTGAATTTAAGAGAGCTAGCAAATCATTACCACAAAATAATTTGTCCTTTTAAGTCAAACTTTTCTGAAAATTCAATTCCCGAAATTGATGAAATTAAATAAATTATTACACTAATATAATGTCCTACATACCCCTCCACAGATACATGGTCACGTCAAGTATCACACAACTATATATGTGCACTAGGTGGTAGATGACTCTCATCAACTGGTTCAATACCACCACTTTGCTTATTGAAGGTTTGAAGTGGTGGAACCCATGTTTAATCTTTAGAACTAAGTTCTGTCAACCCTTCCCTATCTCTTCCATCATGCAGTATGATTGATGACTTTTGAGGTTATGATGAACATCATGGCGAGATCCAATATTCCTTACATTTCGAGGGTACAGCTCTAAAACGGTGTTTGCAGGCCGGCCGCTAGTTAGCACACTGGACCGAACCTATTGGTAACTCTCTAGGAGGCTTCCAGATCAGCCAGTGTATAATCTTGCTACCTCTAATCTCCCAGATAGTGACTAGAGGAAGTCCAAGTAGTGTGTATGCGGGGAGCATTGTCGAGGTCACGTTATGTCGAGGATCTGGGTATATTCATACCATGTGTATGCCATATTCAAAAATTTCATTACTTCATACAGCATGTCCCACACACTTTTTTTTACCACTGAATACACCATGAATTGTCAAACTAATACAGCAAGCTTATCTGCGAAAAGATCTAAACTTCCCAAACACTTCCTAATTCATTTCACAAATATACATGGTCTCAATTGCAATCTCAATGATGTCCATTTCCACTTGCAGTCTGCCAAAACCCCCATGTAATTTTTCTGACAGAATCTCAGTTACCGGTTGATTCAACTACCGCTCATCTCAGATGCCCAAATTATTCGCTGTATGATTCCTTTTGCCTCAAAGGTGGTACTTGTGCATATGTCCGTTCTGATATTCCCTGTCAGAGACTTGGCAATTTGGAATCTCCTCTCTTTGATCTTCTCTGGCTTAAAATCTCTCTACCTCATTATGTCAAATTCATCTGTTGTCTCTACCGTTCTCCCAACTCCACTAATTACTTGGAGCTCTTTGAATTCCTCTCTTTGCAACTTGACTTTCTCCAGTCCAACTTTCCTAACAGTGAGGTAATTTTCTTTGGTGATTTTAATGTTCACAACTCCAGATAGCTTCCATTTTCTAGTCACACCGACCCGTCGAGATGCTGAGGCTTTTGCAATTACTAATGACCTTGCACAGATTGTTCATTTACCTACAAGAATACCAGATAATCCTAATCATACAGCCAACACGCTTGATCTTTTTCTCACAAACAACCCTCCTAAGTACACGGTCGAAGTGAGAGGTCCTTTAGGCACTTCAGATCACAACTTGGTGATTGTCTCTTCTCCAATGGAGCCTTTATCTCATGGTTATTCCCAACCTCGTGTTGTTTGGCATTACAAGAATGAAAAATAAGATGACTTGCGACATTTCTTTTCTTTTCTTCTTTTCCTTGGTCGTATTAATGTTTCAAAACTTCTGATGTCAACGTTTGCTCAGATCGTGTCAGTGAAATTATTCTTGCAGGAATGGAATCCTTTATACCACACTCCACTTTAAAATCTCATCCTTTATCTAAACCTTGGTTTTCCAATAAATGTGCTAAGGCTGTTCAAGAGAAGAATGTTGCATATCGTAATTGGCTTGTTTCTACTTCTTCAGTTTCATTTTCTGCCTACACCAAAGCTTGCAACAATTGTAAAGCAGTGATTAATCAGTCCAAACTAAAGTTTGAACAGGCTAAGAGTAGAAAACTTGCTTCTTGCCCTAATGGTAGCCGAGCATTCTGGTCTCTTGCCAAAGCTATTGGCCACAACTTTTGGCCATCTCTGCCCAAACCAGATGGTTCTGTTGTCTCTTCAGCCAAGGATAAAGCTAACCTGCTAGCATCCCATTTTTTTTCCAACTCATGTATTAATGATCTTGGAAAAACACCTCCTACCATTCCCAACACGCTCCATTCAATTATTCCTGTCCTCTTCCGTCAAAAGGACGTCAGAAGGATTTTGAGGAATCTTGATGCTAAGAAAGCTCCAAGTCCCGATGGTATTTCTCCACTTGTTCTCAAAACCTGTGCCCGTGAACTTATGCCTGTTCTTTGCCATCTTTTTTCACTTTCTTATTCCAAAGGTATTTTTACTTCTGCTTGGAAATTTGCTCATATTCAGCCAGTTCCTAAAAAGGGTGACTAATCCCTCCTATCCAATTATCGTCCCATTGCAATTACTTCTACTCTTTCTAAAGTAATGGAGAAATCAATTAACCGCCAACTCTTAAACTACCTAGAAACCTTCTGTCTGATCAATGATCGTCAGTATGGATTCTGTCAGTGTTGATCCACCGGTGATATTCTGGCTTATGTTACCCATTTATGGACTAATTCAGTGGAAAGGTTCGGTGAAACACAAGTAGTTGCTCTTGACATCTGAGAGGCTTTCAATCGTGTTTGGCCTAAAGGTCTCCTATGGTTTGCCAACTGTTTTTAGTAATTTTTGTATCCAGTTTTCTCTCTGATCGCTCACTGAGGGTGATGGTAGATGGCTCTGTGTCTTCTGACTTCTCCACTAATGCTGGTGTCCCCCAAGGTTCAGTTCTTTCCCCCACCCTTTTCTTCTTGTATATTATTGACCTTCTTCCATTGACTGGAAATCCTATCCACAGTTTTGACGATGATAGCACATTGCATTCTGCTTTCCATTTTGAGAAACCTTGCCCTGCTCAATCAGCTTCAACTTCTCGAAATTGTGCTGCCAATTCTTTAAATGCCGATCTTCAGGTAATTCTCCAGTGGGGCAATGACAACTAAGTTGATTTTAAACCTTCTAAAACTCAGTCTTGTCTTATATCTCGCAAAAAAGGATTCTTCTGCTCCTATGCTTATCTTTAGTAACACTCCGATTTCTAGGCAAAATGATATATCTCTTTTGGGGATTACCCTGACTTCTAATCTCTCTTGGCACAAGCACATTACAAATATTGCTTTCTCTGCATCTAAAAAACTTTTTTTTCTCTTTCTCTGTTGGCGTTACTTTTCTTCCAAATAGCTGCTCAATCTGTATAAATCGCAAATCCGCCCTGCCATGGAATATTGTTCCCACATCTGGGGTGGTGCCCCCAAAACCTCTCTCAGGGTTCTTGATTCCATTCAGAAGAGGGCAGTTAGGTTAATTAATGATTAACAGAGTCTCTCCACTCGCTGTCTCATAGATGCACTGTTTCTGCTGCATGCCTCTTTTACAGATACTTCAATGGGCACTGTTCTTCCGAATTAGCTTCTATAATTCCCGCTCTCTCTTTCAAAACAGTCCAAACACATGCCACCAACATCCATTTACTGTCCAACTTCAAACTCACAGAACCAACTTTTCATCTTTCTCCTTTATTCATTCAACTGCCGTTTTCTGGAACAACCTTCCTTCATACGTATTTCCTGAAAAGTCCAATGTCAACAAATATCTTCTTTTGTCTTCTCAACCCTCGAACCAAAGCCCCGATTAACTGGTGGCCCAAATAACTGGAATCCACTGTACTTTGTATACAGTGAAACTTCCCTTTAACGGACAGCCATGGGGAACGAAAATGTGTCCGCTAACAAGAAGTCTGAGGGAGAAAAAAAAAAAAAAAAAGAAAGAAAGAAAAATCGTTAAACGTTTAATGTAAAATTAAATTATATACAGATTTTGCACAATATTTTTGTAAATAATTTACATGCAATTGTGCTATGCATATTATGACTTTATCTTAAGAAAAATACACACAGTAATTACTTATTTTCTTCTGCACCTTCTTCCAGCTGATAATTTAGTTTTCAACATTTGTTTGGAGTGAAGAAACCATCGAAAGTCCTTCAGTATCTTCTTCAGCGGCGAAAAACATTTTTAAACGATTGATTTGTATGAACGCTTCTTCTATTTTCATCGGCGGTCCGTCGTTAATATGTTCTTCGACAGAATGACCTCCTTCCATTTCTTCATCCTCATGAGGAACTTCTTGAGAAATATCGATGATAATGTCATTGATATCTAGAGCACCATCTTCTGTAGTGAGGTTCGAGTCTATATCTTTGTAGCCAGGGTCACTTGTAGCTGAAGTATCGTACATTATCAATAGATGTTGAAGTTCTTGTTCTTCTTGGTGCTCCACATTGCTGTTCACAACTTCAATTTTTGCGTTTGAGAAGCCAGACTTTACAAAACAGTTCACGACAGTTTGTTTTCTAATTGCGTTTACTGAAGAGGAAATCCATTGAATTGCATCTAGGATGCTGATTTTCTTTGCAAGGTCACTCGCACATGTTACATCGTTCATGTTTGCAATGAGATGTCTTAAAACACGTTTTCTGTAGTGAAGTTTAAAATTTTTTATTATCCCTTGATCCAAGGGCTGACACTGCAGATGTGTTTGGTGGCAGAAAAACGATTTGAATGTTGGACAATCCAATGTGCGGGTGAGATGCAGCATTATCCATGAAAAGAATAATTTTTCTGTTTTGACGAATCATGTTTTGGTTAAAGTGAATTATCCATTCGCTCATGATATCTCGTGTCATCCACGCTTTTTTATTAGACTTCCAGTCAACATTCAAACGATTCAACTTTATGCCCTTGAAACAACGAGGATTTTGCGGTTTTCCTATAACAAGAGGTTGTTCAAAGTCTCCCAGCATATTTGTACACAATAGTACAGTCAAGCATTCCTTAGAAATTTTTCCGCCCTGGCACTTTTCGTTTTTAAGACTCATTGTTTTTTCAGGAAGAGCTTTAAAAAACAACCCTGTTTCGTCACAGTTGTAAATATCCTTAGCTTCAAAATCACGACATAAATCTTCCAATTTGACGGTCCACTCTGTTACAACCCCAATATCAACAGATCCACCTTCACCACTTACGGTTTTCCAAGAAATTTTATGCAGAGTTTTGAACTTGTCTAGCCATCCCACAGAAGCTTTGAACTCATTTACTCCCATAGATTTCGCAACCTCCAAAGCTTTTTCCCTAATAATAGGCCCATTAATGGGAATTTTTTTAGCACGTGCGCGACAAATTTGAAGTCCAGCAGTTTTCGGGAATGATTTTTGAACCTGATCATTTCCGTGTTGCCAAAACTGTTTGAGCAGTTCATTTTTTTTCTTCTTTAGGATGTCGCTTACCTGCATCTTCCTAATTTTGAATTTTGCAGCGAGATTGCGAACACTATTTTTTGCCGATCATACGCATTAACGAGTTTTATCTTTTAAAGTTAAATGTTTACGAGAAGACATTGTGCACTTCACAGGACACTGAACAAAACTGAAACTGAAAAGACGAAAAGCCAACCATATTCTCCCCCCCTTCCCTGCACACACCGAATTCATCAGAAGTTTTACACGTGCCTTAAAATTCTTGAAAAAGGGTTTAGAACCACGATGTAAACATTGATAAAATTCAGAGAATCGGAAATAGAAAATAAACACACGATTGAGGCAATAAGTGGAAGAAAAGTTCCTAGAAAAAGGGCCGTAAGCTCGCCCACTGTCCGTTACGGGGAGATCAAATTAAATGCTAATCTAAACGAAATAGTGCAGATTGCCTGTCCGCGTCCGTTACAGAGAATGTCCGCTAGACAGAAGCTGCAAACACGTTTAAACCAATGGAGGTGTCCGTTAGGAGAAGTTTCACTGTTTTTATTTTATAATCAGTGAATAGTACTAGAGAATTCGTTGGGGCTGAGCTGGATGGATTTTTGGCCGCATTCATCCTTGTTTTTTATCTGAGCTCTGTAATTAAAAAAAAAAAATTCTGATTTGAGTTTATTGGACAGCCAACTCAAAATATGAACAAATTAATATTTTAAAGCATTTAGGGTACAAATTTTTCAGATTTATGAATGTTCAGAATTTCATGAAAAAAAAAATTGAACTTAGGACCCACACAAAAATTCTACTTGGAACCCACATAGTGCTTCTAAAATAACAAAAGTAATGAATGTAGACTTTAAGTGGTGAAGATGTCTGGGAGCAAACGATGTTTGCTCCCAGAGCAATGACCCAAGAAACTCTTGCACTGAGATAATGATGGATATTGTAGTAAGATCCAATATTCCTTGTTTGTTAACAGGACAGATTGCTTCTACAGGGATGGGATACATTTAAATAGAAAGGGTGTAAGATATTTGCTGATGGTATTGAGGCAACGTTAGGTGAGTTGGAAAACTGCTAGCTGGGGGGGAGAGGGTTTTCAGACTAATAGATTAACAGTAGGCGCAGGCAGAAGTGGAAATGATTCTTACACTGCTTGTATTGGAATGAGCAGCCCAGAAAGCAAGTTGCTGGGGATTTCAGGAATTGCTAATAGTCATGAAACAAGTAAATACATGGGCTGTGTTAGGGTAATTAAGAGCAAGAACAGGTGCATGTATACTTGCATGCATACCAATGCTAGGAGTATAGCAAATAAATTTGATGAATTTGAAATGTTGGTCAAGATATCAAAGTCGGATATTATTCTGATATCAGAGACATGGCGTCACACAGATATAAGTAATACAGAATTGGAATTTGTGGGTACAATGTGTACAGAAAGGAGGAGGAGTTATGCTGTTAGTTAAGAATCACATAAAATCTAAGGAAGTGGGAAGGAGTTTTTTTTTTTTTTTTTGCGTTATGCGGTATAAGCTTGCTTTCTTGCATCGTGTGCCTCTACTCATGCTAATGGTAATTTTCACACTTTGAGGTTAGTTTTAAAATTTTCATGGAACTGAACTGAACCTATTCGCGATGCTCTACATTTGCTAATACATTATCTTCCTCAGTCTACTTTCCCTTTTCCTTACTGGAGCAAGTCTGAGTAGTCTGCATATATGGTGGGGGGGAAACAAGTTTTTGCTTTGTTGACATTAGCATCCTCCATATTTTGCCATATCAGCAGTGATCTCGCCTCCATCTATTGTCAGGGAGACGGGTAATATATTGTGTAAAATGGATAGATGGAATAGGACTAGGGTATGTCTGCCAGGGGCAAAAGTTGATGTTGTTGTTGTGAAGCAGATATCATCTTTTAAGGGCACAAAGGGTGATATTGTTGTACACGTTGGCACCAATGACATCTACAGATTTACTTAACAAGTACAGGTCAATGTTAAAAAAAGACTGCTTCTACAGAGATGGGATACACTTAAATAGAAAGGGTGCAAGAATATTTGCTGATGCTATCGAGGCAATGTTAAGTGGATCGGAAAACTGCTAGCTTGGGGTGGTTCACAGACTAAAAGGTTAAAATTAGCCACAGGCAGAGGTGAAGGTAATTCTTGCATTACTTCTATTAGAAGAAGCAGAGGCCTGGAGTGAGGGGTGCTGAGGGTTTCACGGACGTGGTCATGAAACAAATAAATATATGGGATGTGTTAGAGTAACTAAGAATAGGTGAATGTATACTTGCATGTATACCAATGCTAGAAATATAGTAAATAAATTTGAAATGTTGGTCAAGACATCAAAGGCAGATATTGTTGGGATATCAGAGACGTGGTGTTACACAGATATTACGACTACAGAATTGGAATTTGGGGAGTACAATGTGTACAGAAAGGATAGACAGGATAAAAGGGGAGGAGGGGTTACGCTGTTAATTAAGAAAAACAGTGTGTGGCTGTATAGAAAATTCACCGTGTTCCACTTTGCATTGGCTATACAACCAATCCTCGGCTTATGTAGATAATACTTGACTTATAGAAATTCGACTTTATGTAGTTTTTTGCTATTTTGCAGCTATGCAAAATAAAAACTTTCATTTTCTGAAAGATTGGTATATTAAAATGGAAAAAATTGAGAATGCCTGCAAGGTAAAAGCAGATTACCTGTAATTAAATGAAATTAAGATTAACATAAAAATAATAATGATAACAAAAATGGTACCTAATGCAGTGGGTCCTAGGACTTAACTACTTCATCAGAGGGTCAGCAGCCAAAACCATAGGAGCCACCGTAATAAGCAGGGTCTCTGTTTCTGTTATGATCTATATGTACACAATGTATACATAATAGCCGACCGGACAGAGACCAAAAGGAAGGAATAAAATTCAAACATAAATAAAAATAAAAAAGTAAAAATGCTAAAACAATGCTGATTAAATCCTCTAAAAGGTAAATAAAATGAAGGTTTGAATTAAAAATTGAAGTCAAAAAGCCCAGTATGAAATTTAAATAAAGTTTAATTTATTTTAAATTTCTAAATAAAGTTTATTTAAATTTCATACTGGGCTTTTTGCCTTCATTTTTTTAATTCAAACCATCAATTTTTTTATGTTTTAATTTTATTCCTTCCTTGTGATCTCTGTCGGGTTGGCTACGATGTATATATTGCTTACTGTACATAAAGATCATAACAGAAACAGAGACCCTGCTTGTTATGGTGGCTCCTACGGTTTTGGCTGCCGACCCTCTGATGCTGAAGTTACAACTGAGGAGAAAGATAGCTACAAGCAAATAAATAGCACAAAGGAAACAAATGTAATCATATTAAAACCTAAGACAATGCAAACATGCCATCACAGTTGCGAAGTCATTCCACCATTTGGCCTCTCTCATATTGTGGAACGACTTCGCAACTGTGATGGCATATTTGAATTATCAGGGTACCTGCCTGCCCACCGATGATGAAGCCAACTAGCTTCGAAATGGTTGTCTGGGTGGTGGTGGTGCCCACTGAGAATAAATAACAATAGTCTCCTCTACTAGAAGAGCATTATTTTTTCGAAGTAGTGCAATACCTGGTATCTCATTGTGAAGGCAGCCACAATATGAGATAAAATTAAGCGATGCCTTTACACTACGTATGTGGTTCTAACTCGCCATCCTGGCACAAGCAAGGAATGACTGCAACTCTTGCATATAGCTGATGCAATATACATGTCAATCTTATCTAATGCAATATGTAAGAAATTTTGCCATATATTTACATTATTCAGATGACAATTACACAATTTTAAGGGATGATGCACTTTCTTTGAACACTAGTGTACTAACAACACAAACACACCCACTGCATTCTCCCTCTGGCCTGCACCCCCAACTAAAGAAAAACATTAAGTTGAGGTGCCCAGAGAGTGCAGAGTGCAGTACTGAAAGAAAGAGCTGAAAAATGAACTGAAAGCCAGAAGAATTTAAAGAGTGTAAATGTGTGAGATATAATACACTAACCCTACATTTAATTTCTTTCTGCTTTCTTATTAGTCTTAATTGTTATGTATTAGTATAATAATTTACATCTCTCACACACACACACACACACACACACATATGCACACCACTGCTTGAAAAGCAGGATGAATGATGGGGGGGGGGGGGGGGTAAGCAACTTAAAAAAGAAAATGGAAGAAAAAGTACAAAAACAGAATGGAAGTAGAGAGTGAATGTGACATGAGTGAAGCAAATGTGCCTCCCACCCACCCATCCTGGATAGGATGATGGGCCTAACCCATCCAAGTAGACACCATGTCATGGCTACTTAGCTAGAATGGTGTGGATTGAGCACCAAAGTGGTGCTCCACCATAAGGATCCCTTTCCTTACCACATGGAGTGGTTGTTAGGTCCCCCCTCTCCAACCTCATTATGCATCCTCTTTGCCTGTTGGGTAACCCCACTGCCACCTGTTAACTCCAATTCCCAAGGCAGGATGGGCATCAAGTCCTGGGGCCCCCTTCTGTTTCCCATTTTAATCAGGTGGGTGCCTTCATTACTGTCCCCCTCTTTCTCTCTAACTCTTTAACCTCTCCCCCACTACTATCTTCCACTTTCACTTTTTTTTTTTTTAACTGGGCTCTCCCTGTCTGTAAGTCTTGGCACAGGATTTGCCCCGCCAGTGCTTTACACTCCCTACTGCCCGGCCCACCTCCTCATGGCTCTGGACGGTAAACTAGAGGTTTCTGTGTGAAAACACAGGGCTTTAGGCTAAGAGGCTGGGTGAACAACACAATTCCACACTAAACATCTGGCCTATAAAGTTTTGTATTCATCACATTGCTTGACACAGCACTGGGAGTACCCCCCCCAAAGCCACATTACAATTAACACTGTACACTATGCCCTTCTCTGTACTCATTCCAGCAGCTCATCCTTCCTAAAATGAGGCCTCCAGACCTGTACAGTACTTTCAGTGTGGCCTGACTATCATCTTATACAAAGGGATAATCACCTCCTTATCCTTGCTACCAAATTCCTGTATATCATCGACAAGACTCCATGAGCTGTTCTGGCAGCCTGCCTTCACTGCTCAGAAAAATTCATATCTGACTGCACAATAACCCTGAGATATTTTTCATTCTCCATTACTCTGAGTGTAGTAATGTACAGTTGGTATGTTACTCTGGGGTTACTGCTACTCTTATGCAGCACTCTGCATCTGCCCAACCTTTCTAGATCCTGTTGCAGAAGCATACTGTCATTAAAAACCCTGTCAACCTTCATATCACCAACAAACTTGGACATTCAGCCTGATATACCTTCATCAATATCACTAATAAATATAGAAAACAATGAATTGAACAAAATTCATGAAGGTATATGTTAAACATTTTTAATGTTGAGCATTAAAGTTCTATTCTTAATTTTGAATGAATGAATTGAACAAAATTCATAATTTAAAAAATTTTAATGTTGAGTATTAAAGTTCTATTCTTAATTTTTTTCCTATATTTGTTGTGTGTGTGTGTTTTTTTTTTTTTTTTTTTTTGTTTATCAGTTTTGTATAACATTAAGAAAAACGAGGTTGGGGATGTAAGAGTAAACATATTTCAAGGCAACAAGCCTTGAAATATGTTTACTCTTACATCAGTTATTCCTATTAAAATTATTTCTTATTTGATCATTATTACCATCATGTACAGAATAACACAGTTTCACTGAAAACACATTCATGTTTACTTTGTATATTTTGTATTTTTGTAAAAGTTAAAAAATTTTCTTACCAAGATCTTTCCCAAACCCTGACTGCTTATAGCCACCAAACGGAGCTGCAACATCAGTCTTGTTGTAACAGTTAATAAAGCATGTTCCTGAATGAAGCTGTTCACTAACTAACATTGCCTTGAAGATATCTCTAGTAAACACACCTGAAGCTAATCCATATTCTGTGTCATTTGCTCTTCTCACCACATTCTGAAGATCACTAATAAAAAAAAAAAAAAAAAAAAAGAATAAATTTTTTATGTAATAATAGGTTGCTTAATCATTTTTCTAAATATGCATTTCCTTTACTACACTTCAGTGGTAATATTTTTCCCTCTCCATTTAATATAGGTGAATTTCATAAACATTCACACAGCATGGCATTTCTGAATTCAAAAATTATACAACTTTTAAGGTAATGAAACTGCTTCATATTATACTCATTTAAATTTTATGGATTTTTTCATTTTTAACCAAAAGAGGTGTATACATCTAATCTGTTTTCCAAATTTCTTAGTATAGTCACAGTTAGTAAATGCCCACAAGGCTATTTATGGAAGGTAACACAAGGAAATGGTGTTCCTGAGGTGCTGGTAATGATGGCAATTTCTGTTCTTCTGGTGCAAAAGCAACTGAGGTTATGGTGTGCCACAAGCATGCCAAAAATAGTTAAAAAGGATATTTGGTAATCTTTTTTCAGAAGGGTTACCACATCAAAATATATATACAAATGTAAAATAGAATAAATGGTAGTATACTCTGACAAAAATGTATACACTAAATTATATATATTTGTAAAAATTTAAAAACATCTGACATGTGGTTATTGTCTGATAAAATTGTACCGAGTGTATAAAGCACAGTCAGATGGGTAAAGGTGGTAAAACATATTCCAAGCATAAACAAAACTTATGCAATCAGTTAAAATAAGTTTTATAGGTAAAATGATGTCACAAGACTCACACACAGGAGGGTCATCAGCCCTCAGCATGAATGAGTGTGGAGTCGAGCAAGAACAACTTCTTCACTATTAATCCTGTGTAGACTAGACTGCCATGTTTCAATTAAAGGCTTTATCTGATACAATTTATTTGTTGTCTGTCTATGCCATGAATTTTGCCATTGGGAGTGAATCTTGTTGTCAATAATTTGCCTGTAGTCTGTATAGGGGTTGTTGTTGTTATTTAGTTTTTAGGAGCATTAGCAACTAAGGCCATATTGCTCCGGGGATATGCAGTGGTCATTTCCTGACCTTTCCGCATCCTCTCTATTTGGTGGTCATGGGCTCAAATCTCGGTCTAATCAAGAAGCATGTACTACGCACTGCTGCTCCTACCCACCTGGCACCCTGTATAGGGGACTGACAGGCCATGATAATTAGTGGGAATTGCTAATTTGGCTGTAGTGTCAGCCAAATCATTTAGCTAATCCCAATGTGGCTAGGAATCCAGCAGAGGTGGATATTGAATTTATGTTCAGAGAGAGAGAATGTTTTCTGCTAAACCTGAAACAGTATTGTATCATGTATCCTGAAGCATTGTATCCCTCAAAGTTAATAAAGCCTGTAATACAGGGCTCACATCTGGTGTGAGTATGAGCTTGGCACACCCAGGGTCCTGAGCTGGATATCATCATTCTTCTCTTTCTTGGTGATTCCCTTCTATTCTGATGCTTGTCTCTCTCTCTCTCAGGGTATTTCAGAAATTTTCTTTTGGCTGGTACAGCAAAAGCCTCAGGCCTCCTTGCATCATATGGCTGATAATAATAATAATATGCTCAAGGAATCAAAATATATTGTAAACCATTGGTATTGGCAAGTTCTGTTATGGTCCAGGGCTAACTCTATTGCTTGAGTACAGTGCTGCAGTGTATATGCTAGATTCAAGGAGAATCTGCTCTGATATAGTGATGTCTGTAAAGACAGCAGCAGATCCTACATATGATTCTGACTTCAAGACAGTGTAAACTGGCAAGAAGTTGGAATGATTAGCTGGGTGTGTTGAATTGAGCTGTAAGTAGAAAGATGATGGAACACCAGACTTTACCCAGTTCTTAAGGGATAAGTCACATGCTGGAACGTGAGTGCACCAGGGTGGAAGGGGCTGCTTTTGTGATTGGGTAACCTTGTCTACTGTGATGCTAAGCTCTCTGAGTAACACTTGTACATGAATACTGAAAGAACGATTGGCAGTCTAAGAGGTACTGTACAAATTTTTCCAAAGCAACTCAAAAATAGATGTTAATGTAGGATTGTCTGGCAGCGATTTTAGCTTTAAAGCATACCTTAGAAACTGCTTATGTTGAAGCGATAATGGTGGTTCATTTGCTTCCACATATAGGTCCTGAACAGGAGATGTTCAAAATGCTCCAGTGGCAATATGGATAGACTGATACCGGATGGGTTCCAACCACTGAACTACAACACTGTTTCTGGTTGATGATACTTGGGACCCGTAGTCTAGTTTAGGTCATACAAGTGCATGGTAGATAATTTGGTCTGCACCCCAAAAGGAGAGAGAGCATGAACATTCAGGCCTCTCATGCACTCTGTGTAGAAGTTGACGGATATGTTTGAGAAAGGTCAACTCTTTATCAAATATAACTCTCAAGAATTTTGTGTCTGGCAGTACTGGAATAACACTTTGTCTGAGCCTCAATTCAGGTTCAGGATGAAGATTACACTTATGACAAAAACGTATATAAACAGGCTTCTACAGCAAGAACCTGAACCCATTAGCAACTGCCAAGGAATTAAGTCAATAGCTTGTTGCAGTTGTATTTCAATAACTTTCATGTTGCATAACTGAGAAAATATGCTCAAGTCATCAGCACAGAGGGCACTATTTACAACTGGAGGAAGTTGTTCTGTGATAGAATTTACTTTGGTGGCAAAAAGTATAACACTCAATACTGATCCTTGCAGTACTCTCTTCTTGACAAAATGGACGAGAGTGAGAATCCCATATGAACTTGGAAAGACAGATTGGCTAAAAAGTTTTTAATAAAAATGGAAGATTCTCACTAAGATCGGCCAAATCTCCAAGTTGTGTCATATGCTTTCTCCATATCAAAAAATATAAATACCAGATGTTCGTTTTAGGTATGCATCCCGAATGGATGTTTCCAGTCTAATTAAATGGTCCAGAGTGACTACTCTCCCGGATGCAGTGCGACAGGAAGCCACACTGCATGTGGGAGAGTAGGTCATTTGATTTTAAATACCAGACAAGATGAGTATTGACCAGTCTCTCCAGTATACTGCAAACACAGCTAGTCAGAGCAATAAGATGATAATTAGTAGGAAGACATTTTAGGATCTTTTCTGTGATAATGTAGAAGGGGCAGGTGATTCATAGATTTTGGTGAAAGGTGTTTAATCATTTCATAATGGATGGCATCTGGTCCACAGCACTTGTCTTAGAGAAGATTAGAGCTGTTCTCAGCCTGTGTATGGTGAAGGCCCTGTTGTAGAGATAAAGGCCTTTTGATGTGAAATCAAGTGCCAGTTTTTCACTTTTATGTTTCAGGACCAGGAATTCTGGGGAATAAGATGTTGCAGAGATAGGTTAGAAAATGTTTCCCATAGAGCATTGGCTATTTTGGTTCTGAAATAGTAGATCTATTATATTCTAGGATCGACGAAGGATGAGATGTATATTTTTCCTTCATTTTCTGGATTTTATCCCAGACCACCTTAGCAGACTGAATGATATGAAATGGATCCATGATTCCTTTAGCATTTTAGCATTAGCATTAGTAGAGGCATTTGATGCAAGAAAGCAAGCTTATGCAGCATCAGCCAAAAAAAAAAAAAAAAAAACCCACTTCCACTTCACCCCTCTGTTCGTTCAAAATACCTGTCCAGCTGAGCCTTAAACTTATTTAGGCTATCAACCTCCACCACAAGGGATGGCAGTCTGTTCCACCAACCAACCACTTTTTTTTTTTTTTTTTTTTGGCTGATGCTGCATAAGCTTGCTTTCTTGCATCAAATGCCTCTACTAATGCTAATGCTAATTCCTTTTTACTCTGATGGCTCATGTACCATGTTTTGGCCCATGCCATTTAGCTGTTAGATTGGCAGTAGTACGATATTGTTGGAATATCCTTCCAAGCTTTATTTTGAGCAATTTTGCAGCTGCTGTGCATTTCTACCATAGCTTGGAAAAAGGTGGAAATCAGGAAGATGTTTTCGGTATGACAGATGCTGCTGAACAAACAATATTTTCTATGATGTTTGTCACTACATCATTGATAGGCTCTTGACTAACTACAGTGCTGTCAAAATAAGCCAGATGTTGAAAGGTATTCAACCATGGTAATCAAAAAGGAAGATATGGTCTTCCACTAAATAGTGAGGTCATCACAGGGAAGTGTTAAATTCCACATGACATCTCCATTACGTCCCATTAAAGAGAGGAGAGAAGATAGAAAGATCAATGGCAGAAAGCATATAGGTAGGTATGCATGTGGAAGAAGGAATTAGTTCCCCCATTTAGAAGAGAGGTTATTTGTGGTGAGCACATCCCTTCCATTAATGTCAGCATTCCCACAAGGGCGTTATGTCCATTGAAATCCTTGAGAAGTAGGATGGGATGGAGGCAGTTGCACAATGAGATCAAGGTCCCTCTGGAAGATGTCGGCCCCGGGTGGCAAGTAAATCGAACAGACTGTTAATAAAATAAAAAAAAACGGTAAGACGAACTGCTACTACTTCTATGAGGGTGGTTCAATAAAGAATCGCCCTTATCTAGCTACAAAGGTGCCCGTTGATTCTTGGCACAGTTTTTAGTCCTCCTCTACATAGCCACCGTGCAGATGTACACATTTTTCTCATCAATGGATGAGGCTACGGATACCGTTTTTGTAGAAGTGGTGTGATTGGTCTTTGAACCATGACTCTGTTGCAGAAATGAGTGTCTCGTTGTCAGGGAAATGGGTCCCTCGAAGAAATGATTTGAGGGAAGGAAACAAGAAGAAGTCCAATGGTGCAAGATTGGGTGAGTATGCTGGATGGGGCAAGTATTTCATATCTACAAGTGGCTGCTTGTGTCGTTGCAATTTCAGAAGTGTGAACTGGGACATTGTCTTGAAGCATTCTCACACCTTTGGACAGCATGCCACGCCTACATGTTTTGATTTTCTCCCATAATTTTGTAAGTTGGCATAATAGGCACCTGTAATTGTTCTTCCTTTCAGCAGGTAATCAGTCATTATTATGCCTTTCTCATCCCAAAATACTGTCAGCACAGCAAGACCTTTCCTGCTGATGCTTGGACCCTTGCCTTCTTGGGGGTGGGGACCCATGATGTCACCATTCCATGGACTGTTTTTTACTTTCAGGATCGAAATGGTGTATTCAGCTTTCATCCTGAGTGATTAGACGAGAGAAAAAGTCTTCCTCATTTTTTTTTGCCACAGGGCTAACAACTCTTGTGATTTCTGTTGTCAGTCAGCCTTCTGGAAACCAGTCAATAATCGGAGAATCCATGTTGCACTCAATTTCTACAAATGGAGTTGGTCATGAAGGACTATTTCAACAGAGCCCACACTAATCTTCACCTCCTGAGACAATTCACGCACAGATATCCGGCAATCTTCCATGATTAACGACTCCACTTTTCTGATTGTGCTGTCATCGATGGCTGAATGGTGATGAACTGGAATGGGCTCATATTCTACCGATGTCTGACCACACCTAAACTGTCTATGCCAGTGCTTCACAATGCCATAGGATGGGCTTCAACCTTATATACAGCAGTCATCTCCTCATGGATTTCTTTAGGAGATTTCCCCCTTCAAGAACAGATACCGGATTACAGCTGTGGCTTCAACTTTGTCCATGATGCTACTTCGTCACACATTCAGCTCTGTAAGAGAAAAATAAATTAAGACACAGGGCTGAAATTTTACACCTTTAGTACAGAGACATGTATGATGCTACACACAAAATATCATGTGGAAGTAGGTTAGGACAATTCTTTATTGAACCACCCTCGTAAGTTAGTGGTAAGTGTTACAGGTTGAAAATGGGATCTGGTTGCCCACAAGGATAACAAATCCTGTGTGGGCAGGTCCATCCCCAGTTGTATCATTACATATGGAAGTAGTATTATGAAAAGAAGGCTTTCATTTGCTGTGAAATATGTTTCCTGCAAGCAAAGGTGTGTGTGTTATGGGTGTTTAATGGTGCATAAGCTACACTGGCTATAGTATGCATGTCCATAGAGATGTGTTAGGAAATAATTTAGAATTGAAGGCATTTCAATGTCATTTTAGGAACTATTCAGAAGCGATGATAAATTCCAATTTTTTTCAGAAAACAGAAAAGTTCATTAATGTTTGCCTTGTTGCCTATAATATGCTCTAGTGATATTGGTTCTTGTAGTTTATTCAGAGAAAGCAGGACTAATGTTCTGTCTTGGTTATATTGAGGACAGTCAACAAGAATATGATTGATTGTTAGATGTACTGATCAATGTGGACACTGAGTAGCATCATTCTTCCTTTCTAGTTGGTTGGATGCTTGAGTGCCAAAATTTTGGTTCCTGTTTCAATTGGAAAAGTTTGTTATTAGTTTGGGTGTGCCATAGCTCTTTCCACTGTTCAAGGCATGCTGCTTTTATGATGATATCATGGTCAGAGGCTGGAATATGAGCAGAGGTCAAATCTAATGTGGAGGGATTTTTTGTCAATATATCCACCTATACTGCAATGGACATTTCCCTTTATCCCTGAATGTGCTGGAATCCAACAAAAGTTCACTAATTGTTTATGTTGTTCAATTTTCAAGAGCAACTTCCTGATTTGGTTTAAAACAGGGTGATTTGTATGGAATGGATATCACATTGCTCTAATTGAGATGAGAGAGTCTGTGTAAATTAAATATTTTGAAGATAGGTAAAGATTCAAATTTTTTAGAGCTAATTTTATTCCATGTAGTTCTGTGGAAAAGTTGCTACACTCAGGTGGAAGGGAAGCTGAAATGTTAGTAGAGGGAAACACTGCTGCTGCTCCAACGGCAGATTGAGATTTGGATCTATCGGTATATATTAGTAGAAAAAATCAACATAGCCCTGAATATGACTTCCATGGAGTTGTTTCAGGTTGCGAGTCAGTAGATTCTTAACCCATTGAAGAAAATAAGTCAAATTTCAGTTGAGGAGGGGTAGTCCAAGGTGGATGAAAGTAATTCATCACCTGTTGACTATTGTGAAGAGGAACTTGCCAACTCTGTGATATTTCGAAAAGCCGTAGGCCTGCTGCCCTTATTTTATTAGGTTTATTTCTGTAGAGATTAGTAGTAGTAGTAGTAGTAGTAGTGGCATGTGATGCAAGAAAGCAAATGTATGAGCTTATGCAGCATCAGCCAAAAAAAAAAAAAAAAAAAATCACACCATTCCCTCCAAATGCCTGTCCAGTTCCTCCTTAAATTTATTCAACCGATCAACTTCCACAACGACAGATGGAAGTTTGTTCCAGCAATTAACCACCCGCTGGCTAAAGGCAAATTTCCGCACATCTATTCTACATCTGTCTTTTCTTAATTTGAATTTATGCCCCCTTAGGTTCGTAATCTGAACAAGTGGAAGGATCCCATCAGAATTCAGCGTGCTCAATCCATTCAAGGCCTTATATAGTTGTTGAGGATTGAAGAGGTATGGGTGAATAAGGATGCAAAGAGCAACTTTTTATTTAGGCTGCATACTTCAGTAATAACATTTTTCTGTGGAGGTGCAAAGGGGGTTTGTGAATTAATGTATAGACTATGAGTTGCAGATGTCCTGAAGGCTCCACGTGCAATCCGTAATGCACTGTGTTGTATAGGATCCAACCAGCGTAGTACACTCTTTTGGGCAGAATCGTAGACTGGAGCACCATAATCCAAATGTGATCTAATCATTGCTCTATATAGTCGAAGCAACGAGGTACGATCTGCTCTCCAAGACAGGGCGGATGAAACTCTTAGTATGTTGAGCTTTTTGAGACAGGTATTACGTACGAATTTAATATGTTCAAGGAAGTTTAACTTCTTGTCAAGGGTTAACCTCAAGAATTTGATGCTGTTGCCAATCGGAATGGTAAAGTCTGATATGTGAAGTTTGGGATCTGGATGTAATTTGCATTGATTGCAAAAATGTATAGCGACAGTTTTCTGTTGTGAAAGATGATAACCATTGAGCACTGCCCACTTTTGAATTTTATGTAATTATATCTGCAATTAAAGTTCAATAGATATCATGTTCTGAGAATGGTAAGAAAGAGAAAGATCATCAGCATAAAGGTAAGCCTCAACAGTATTTGGAAGTTCTTTAGTAATGGAGTCAATTCTAATGACAAAAAGAGTTGCACTCAGAACAGACCCTTGTGGAACTCCTTCTTCCTGCAAGAATGTCGTAGAAAGGGAGTTAAAATATCGTACTTGATAAGAACGACTCCATAAAAAGTTCTTAATGAATATAGGCAGGTTGTCTCTTAGACCAAGGGCATGAAGGTCTCGAAGAATGCGGTAACGTCAGGTGGTATCAAATGCCTTCTCTATGTCGATGGAGACCATAACAAGGTGTTCATTTCTGACAACGGCATTGAAAACTGCGAACTCTGCCTTGATCATAAGATCTAAGGCAGACCTGTTTTGGCGAAAGCCATGTTGACTATTACTCATTAGATTTTGGTCTTCAATTATCCAAACGAGTCGTTTGTGGACCATTTTCTCAAGGTTTACCAAGGCAACCGGAAAGGGAAATTGGCCTGTAACTAAAAGGACTGGAGGGATCTTTACTGGGTTTCCAAAAGGCCAAAATTGTGGCATGGTGCCAAGACATAGGATAGATTTTTTCCAGAAATATTCAATTAAAAAATAACAACAGAAGCTGTAATTGTTTGTCTTCAAGGTGCTGTAACATGATGTAAAATATTCCATTGGGCCCTGCTGCACTGTTGCATGCGGTTCTAATGGCTTGTAGAAGTTCCAAATACTGAAGAGGCTGGTTATATGGTAAGATTACAGAGGTGCGAAAGATAATGGGTAGCTGCTCAGTGATATTCTTGATTTTCTGGAATTCCAGGGAATAGCTTGATGCCGCTGAGACTTGAGCAAAGGTTTTGCCCAAGGCATTTGCTATAGTCAGAGGAGTAGAGAGTTCTTGCCCATTCCAAGAAAGGATTATTGAAGGGATGGTCGGAAACTTTCCAGAAAGCTGTCTAATTTTCTTCCATATTAATTTGCAGTCAGTGTTTCTATTTACAGTGGACGCAAACCGAGTGCAGGAGTCCTTCTTGGCTTGTTTTTGAATGAGACGTGCTCTTGCCCTTACTTTCTTATAGTTGATGAGATTAGCTGTGGTTGGGGATCGTCTGAAAAAATTCCATGTTTTATTTTTTTCCCCTCTTTGTTTCCGTACATTCATCATTCCACTAGTAGTTAAAATGATGCCGGGTCAGGAGATTCGTCAATGGAATTGAGTTTTTAGTGGCTGATAACAAATGGGATGTGATATATTCTTTCACTTCATCTATGGGTTGTAATTGGATAATTTCTTCATTCAGTTTAATTGCTGACTGAAATGTCACCCAGTCAGAACAAGAAAATCTCCATTTCCGGCAGGGTTCGGCTAATGGTGGTTGTGCAGTGAGCATATTACAAATAACTTGGAAATGATTGCTGCCTATAAGACCATTCCGTGACTGGAACCAGTACTGGGAAGCATATTGAAAGGTTGATTGCAGAAGTTTGTCCAGTTGGCAATTGGATGTACGTAGGTTCACCTGTATTAAGAATGGTTTCAATCAGTCGGCCATGTGTATCTAATTTCGAAGATCCCCATAAAGGGTGGTGACCATTGAAATCCCCCAACAGACAGACAGGGGAAGGTAACTGCAGTAGAAAGTTTTCCAGATCTTGGTAACAGAAAGTATGATTTAGTGGAAGATAGATTGAAACTAGTGTTATAGCAATCTGAGTAACGAAGCATTAGCATTAGTAGAGGCATTTGATGCAAGAAAGCAAGCTTATGCAGCATCAACCAAAAAAAAAAAAAAAAAAAACCACTTCCACTTCACCCCTCTGTTCATTCAAAATACCTGTCCAGCTGAGCCTTAAACCTATTTAGGCTATCAACCTCCACTACAAGGGATCGAAGTCTGTTCCACCAACCAACCACCCGCTGGCTAAAGGCAAATTTCCGCACGTCTATCCTACGTCTGTCTTTCCTCAATTTGAATTTATGCCCTCTCAGGTGATTATTCTGAGCTAGAGGAAGAATCCCATCAGCATTAAGCATGCTCAAACCATTCAAGGCTTTATACACCTCTATCAGATCACCTCGCTGGTGCCTAGTCTCCAGACACTGTAATTTGCAAAACTTAAGCCTTTCTTCGTAAGAGCACCCCTTTTTTCCATTCACTAATCTTGTTGCCCTTCTCTGTACTCGTTCAAGCAGCTCTACATCCTTCTTGCAATGAGGCCTCCAGACCTGTATACAATACTCTAGGTGCGGCCTGACCGTTGCCTTATACAAGGGAATAATCAGCTCCTTATCCCTGCTGGAAAAATTCCTGTATATCATTGACAATACTCCATGAGCTACTCTTGCAGCCCGTCTGCACTGCTCAGAGAACATCATATCTGCCTGAACAACCACCCCCAAGTCCCTTTCATTCTCTACCACTGTCAGTGTAGTACCACAGAGTTGATACGTTGCTCTGGGGTTGCTGTTTTCCGTGTGTAGTACTTTACATTTGTCAATGTTAAACTTCATTTGCCACCTCTCAGCCCATCTGCTCAACCTTTCCAGATCCTGTTGCAGCAGCAGCAGCATAGTGTCAGTAGTGTCCTTGACAACCCTGCCAACCTTTGTATCGTCTGCAAAATTGGACATTAAGCTTGATATACCATCATCAATATCATTTATAAATACAGAAAACAATAATGGACCCAACACTGAGCCCTGAGGGACTCCACTAATAACATTAGTCCACGATGAGCAGTGTCCATTGATTACCACTCTGTCTTCTCCCCCTCAACCACCCCTTTATCCATAGCAGCAATTTGCCTCCAATGTCACACTGCTCCAATTCGTATAGCAGTCTTCCACGTGCAACAGTATCAAAAGCCTTTCTAAGATCCAAGTATATAATATCAAAGCTATTCCCTGCATCCAGTTCTTTTGTGACTGCATCATAGTATCCAATCAAATTGGTCAGGCAAGACTTCCCCTTAACAAAACCATGCTGTGTCCGAGCTATAACTGAAGTGTTGTCTAAATGAACCTGCAGCGCTTCTTTAAACAATGCCTCCATTAATTTTCCTGGAACAGAAGTTAAGCTCACAGGTCTATAATTACTTGTGTCAGTCTTTGATCCTCCTTTGTGAATTGGGGTCACATTTGCACATTTCCAGTCTATGGGTACCTCCCCTGAGTCCAAGGAAGCGCTCATAATTATGGCTAAGGGTTTGCTTACTTCCTTTGCTGCCTCCTTTAATATAACTGGATAGATCCCATCCACCCTGGGTGCCTTTCTTGTGTTTATCTTCAACAGTTTCTCCTCCACTTTACTCCCAGTTATTTCAAGATTCTGTAGCTTACTGCTAGAGTTGAATACACCTCTGGCATTCCCCTTGCTGAATAACTCCTCATGTGTGAGTGTCGATGCAAAATATTCATTTAGTTTGTTAGCTACCTGAGCAGGCTCATCAACAGTTGACCCATCAATATCAAGTGGACCAATCTGATTCATCCCCTTCCTTCTAGAGTTTACATAAGTAAAGAACTCTTTGCTGTTTTTTTCTTTGCATCCCTTGCCAAGGATTTCTCGTAATCTGCCTTCGCCTGCCTAACCTCCTTTGTAACTTGGTTGCATATCAACTTGTATCTATCATAGGCTTGTGTCATGTGTTAATTTGTAAGTATCCCATGCATTTTTCTTCTCTGCCATATGCCTCATTAGTTCATCTGACATCCATTTAGGCCTAAACCTTGAACAATATTTCTTAGTTGGTATGTAAAGCCTAGTAGCTTCCAAGATAAGTTCTTTGAATGCTTCCCATTTTGAATTTGCTGTTGGTAACATCATCAGTTGGTCCCACTGTATAGAATTTAAATACTGTCTCAGTCCATTGTTGTCGCCTTTACGGAAGCAATAACCCTTCCCTTTACCCCTAATGGTAGTTACCTCTTTGAGTAAATCCCACTTCAGCACACTGTGATCACTGCCATCTAGTGATTCATTTATCTGCAGATTCTTAATGCATGAAGGATCACTGCTGATAATCAAATCAAGAGTATTACTCCCTCTAGTTGCCTCCCGAACATGCTGATGTAGAAAACAATCATCCAATAAATCCACAAAAGCCCTGCTAGTGTGCGAGTGACCAGCCCCCAAATTCCAGTCAATATCTGGGAAATTAAAATCTCCCATTATAAGACTCTCTGATTTACTGGCGCACTCTATTTCCCTGTACAGTTTCTTATTATACTCAGCAGAGTCATTAGGCCTATAGCACACTCCTACTCTCAATTTTCATCTCCCAATGTTTATGTCACACCAAACTGACTCAACACTGCACTGTCCAGCGATGTCGACTGGCTTCACTTCCTTGGTTTTTATGTGTTTCTTAACTAATAGCATAACCCCTCCCCCCTTCCTATCCTGTCTATCCTTTCTGTAGACACTGTACTCCCCAAATTCCAGTTCTGCATCCCTTATATCTGTGTGACACCACGTCTCTGATATCCCAACAATATCTGCCTTTGATGTTTTGAGCAATACCTCAAATTCATCAAATTTATTTACTAAACTCCTAGCATTGGTGTACACGCAAGTATACCTGCACCTGTTTCTATTCTTAGCTACCCTAACACAACCCATGTGTTTACTTGTACTGCAATGGCTCCCAGCAGTCTCTGAAATATCATACATCTTGTTTTTCAGGCTTCTGCTCATTCTAATAGAAGCAGTGCAAGAATCTCTTTCACCTCTGCCAGTGGCTACTGTCAATCTATCGGTCTTTGTCTCTCCCCAAGCTAGCAGTTTTCCGACCCACCTAACACTGCTTCGATAACATCAGCAAATATTCTTGCACCCTTTCTATTTAAGTGTATCCCATCCCTGTAGAAGCAATCTCTCCTGTTAACAAGTACAGTCCAGGCTAAAAAAAATTCTACCCCTTGAGCCTTGCACAATCTTTCCAGGGCCGAATTGATCGACAAGGCTCTCATCATATACTCCCTCCTATCGTGTCTGGGCAGAATTGCAGACACTTTCAAATTCAACCCTAATTCTTGGCTTTTGTTCAACAGTGACCTGTACTTGTTAAGTAATTCTGCCGGTCTCCTACTCTTAATATCATTAGTGCCAACGTGTACAACTATATCACCTTTTGTGCCCTTAAAAGATGATATTCGCTCTACAACGTCATCAACCTTTGGTCCTGGCAGATATACCCTGGTCCTGTTCCACCTATCCTTTTTACAAAGCATGTTCCCCGTTTCCCTGACAATAGAGTCACCAACAACTACTAGTTCCTTCGAGACCAGCGCATTCTGCCTTGGGGGTTGCCTCTGTGTCACGTGATGCCCAAGTGCAAGCTCTGGCATTGATGTGGGGCAGCTGAGAGCTTGATGGGCCCCTCAATTTAGTTTCTTCAAGGGCATCCACCCTGTCCTTGAAGCTCTCATATAGGCCCACAAGAACGCTGAGTTGTTGCCTGATATCGATACACTCCTTGCATCACGCACATACAGACATCCCCCATGGCAGTATCATGTCCCGTACCCAATTGCTCTGCAAACATCAAGCAAACAGTGCATTTTATAAGGCTGTGAGTCAGAGGACAACTGCCCCCCTCAGTTCTGCTCTGAGCCACAGCACTTCCATTAGTTTGAGCCTTTTGCTTTGCTGCTCTGGTCTGAGTCATGATTCTATTAATTTATTAATTAATTATAATTAATTATGCTATGTTATTAATTACGTTAAATATAATTAATTATATTTCGTTTGTAATCTAAGTCGTTATATGTATTTATTTAAAAGCACAATTTAACTGCTAACGAAGTTCAACTAACGCTATCTAGTACGGTATATAACTATCGTATCACAAAGGTGGGAAAGTTACGAACGGTAAATCTACGGACACTTAAGTATTAATTAACTTTCAAATCTCGCTGTCTCAATTCAGAATAAACTAACGATCCTTACTAGGTCTATAAGCTACTTACAGAAATAATTCGATGTAAAAAATATTCAATCAAGCGGCTAAATATGGCTAAAGAACTTCTCGTTCAGCGGAGTTGCAAACACGTGAATTTATGCCCCCTTAGTTTCGTAATCTGAACAAGTGGAAGGATCTCATCAGAATTCAGCATGCTCAACCCATTCAAGGCCTTATATACCTCAATCAGATCACCGCGCAGGTGCCTAGTCTCCAGTCATTGCAATTTGCAGAACTTAAGCCTCTCTTGGTAAGAGGATCCCTTCATTCCCCTCACCAAACTTGTTGCCCTTCTCTGTAAACGCTCAAGTAAATCTACACACTTCCTAAAATGAGGCCTCCAGACCTGTACGCAGTACTCAAGGCATGGCCTGACCATTGCCTTATACAGAGGGATAATCACCTCCTTTTCCTTGCTAGCAAAATTCCTATATATCATTGACAAAACCTTATGACCTGCCCTGGCAGCCTGTCTGCATTGCTCAGAAAACTTCATATCTGCCTGCACAATTACTCTCAGGTTTTTTTCATTTTCTACTACCTTAAGTGTAGTACCACAAAGTTGGTACGTTTCTCTGGGGTTACTTCTATCCATATGCAGTACTTTGCATTTGTCAAGGTTAAACTTCAGTTGCCACTTCTTAGCCCATCTGCACAAATTATCTAGATCCTGTTGCAGTAGCACACTGCCATTACTGTCATTAACAACCATGCCAACCTTTGTATCATCTGCAAACTTCGACATTAAGCCTGATATACCTTCATCAATATCATTGATAAATATACAAAACAACAGTGGACCCAATTCCGATGGGACTCCACTAATAACATTAGTCCACAAAGAGCAGCACCCATTGATTACCACCCTCTGTCCACTTAACCATCATTTATTCATTGTAGCAACTTACGCTTAATACAATTCTGCTCCAATTTGTACAATAGTCTTTCATTCGCAACAGTGTCAAAAGCTTTCCTGAAATCAAAATAGATGATATTGAAATTATTTTTCGCAATAATTCACAGCAATAATTCACACACATGCTGTGTGTGAATTATTGCTGCAGTCTTGTCTAGATGATCCTGCAATGCATCTTTAACCAGTGACTCCATTATTTTACCCGGAACAGAAGTTAAGCCAACTGGTCTGTAATTACTTGTGTCACCCTTCGACCCCCCCCCCTTTGTGAACTGGGGATACATTTGCACATCTCCAGTCCGTGGGAACCTCCCCTGAGTCCATGGATGCTCTCATTATCATGGCCAAGGATTTGCTTAGTTGCCTTGCCGCCTTCTTTAATATAACTGGATAGATCCCATCCACTCCAGGTGCTTTTCTTATGTTTAACTTCAACAATTTCTCCTCCACTTTTCTCTCAGTTATTACAAAATCATTAAGTATCCTGCTACAATTTGATAACCTTCTGCCATTTCCAAACCTTAATTCCTCCTCGTGTGTGAATGTAGATGCAAAATACGCATTCAGTTTGTTTGCTATCTGGGCAGGATCATCAACAGTCGATCCATCGATATCAAGTGGACCAATCAGATTCATCCCCTTCCTTTTAGAATTTATATAAGTAAACAAATCCTTGCTGTTTTTCTTAGCATCTTTTGCCAAGGATTTCTCGTAATCTGCCTTCACCTGCCTAACCTCCTTTGTGACCTGATTACAGACTAGCTTATATCTGCCATAGGCTTCTGAGTTGCTTGATAATTTATATGCATCCCATGCATTTTTATTCTCTGTTACGAGTCTGATTAGTTCATTTGATAACCATTTAGGCCCAAACCTTGAACAATATTTCTTAATAGGTATGAAACTTTTAGTAGCTTCCACGATTAATTCCTTGAATTCTTTCCACTTAGAATTTACTGTTGGTAACATCGTCAGTTTATCCCAATGTACAGAATTTGAAAACTTTCTGAGACCACTGTAAATGATATTGATGATGGTATATCAAGCTTAATGTCCAAGTTTGCAGATGATACAAAGGTTGGCAGGGTTGTCAAGGACACTACTGACACTATGCTGCTGCAACAGGATCTGGAAAGGTTGAGCAGATGGGCTGAGATGTGGCAAATGAAGTTTAACATTGACAAATGTAAAGTACTACATATGGGAAACAGCAACCCCAGAGCAATGTATCAACTCTGTGGTACTACATTGACAGTGGTAGAGAATGAAAGGGACCTGGGGGTGGTTGTGCAGGCAGATATGAAGTTCTCTGAGTAGTGCAGACCGGCTGCAAGAGTAGCTCATTGTGTATTGTCAATGCTATATAGGAATTTTTCTAGTAGGGATAAGTAGGTGATTATTCCCTTGTATAAGGCAATGGTCAGGCCACACCTAGAGTAGTGTATTCAGGTCTGGAGGCCTCATTTCAAGAAGGATGTAGAGCTGCTGGAACGAGTACAGAGAAGGGCAACAAGATTAATGAATGGAACAAAGGGGTTCTCTTACAAAGAAAGGCTTAAGTTTTTCAAATTACAGTGTCTAGAGACTAGGCACCAGCGAGGTGATCTGATAGAGGTGTATAAAGCCTTGAATGGTTTGATCATGCTCAATGCTGATGGGATTCTTCCTCTTGCTCAGAATAATCACCTGAGAGGGCATAAATTCAAATTGAGGAAAGACAGATGTAGGATAGATGTGCGGAAATTTGCCTTTAGACAGCGGGTGGTTGTTTGGTGGAACAGACTTCCATCCCTTGTAGTGGAAGTTGATAGCCTAAATAAGTTTAAGGCTCGGCTGGACAGGTATTTCGAACGAATAGAGGGGTGAAGTGGAAGTGGTTATTTTTTATTTATTTATTTTACTTTATTTTTTTTTTTTTTTGGCTGATGCTGCATAAGCTTGCTTTCTTGCATCAAATGCCTCTACTAATGCTAATGCTAACTCACACTGACTGGCTTTGCAGTGTTAACAGAGTACTTAACGCAGATTTTTGGGAAACCACGGGAACCGCATAATAATAACAGTTATGTCCACTTATCTGGGACAAGTCATTAGCCGTAATAATGATAAATGGCTGGAAGTCAAGAGAAGAATAAATTTTGGATGGATAGCATTCAGAAAATATAGTCACATACTGAGGAGCAATATCCAAATTTGTCTGAAACGTAAAGTAAGGAACCAATGTATACTCCCCACCATGACTTATGGAAGTGAAACTTGGGCACTCACCAAAAGAATGGAAGAGAAGCGGAGAACTACACAGCAAAGAAGGAAATGAATTATATTGGGAATTAAACTTTTAGATAAGAAGAGAAACAGATTAGGTAGCAAACTCAAGTAAAGGACATTCTTATCAAAAATAAACAATTAAATGGTTGTGGGCAGGACACATAACTTGAAGACATGATACCAGATGGAATAAGGACGCATGTCCTTAGTCCATTTAAGAAAATAACAGAATGGTACCCAAGAAGAACGAGAAGAAAACCTGGAATACAACAATGGAGATGGGCAGATGAAATTCATGAGTCCACATGGGTAGTAAATCAATGGCCAGTACACAAACCAGAAGGAACTGTAAAGTTGCTGGAGAAGCCTTCATCCTGCAGTGGATTGAAAATGGCTGATGATGATGACAATGATTATTGGCCATATGGTGCAAGGAAGCCTAAGGCTCCTTTGCACAATATGGCCAACTGTGAAAGTGATTCTTGCTCTGCTTCTATTGAAATGCAATTGAGCAGCAGCCTGAAAAACAAGGCATTGGGGATTTCCGGGACTGCTGGGAGTCATAGTGGAACAAGTGAATACATGGGCTGTGTTAGGGTAACTAAGAGTAGAAACAGGTGCATGCGTACTTGCATGTACACCAATGCTAGGAGTATAGTTAACAAATTCGATGAGCTTGAACTCCTAGTCAAGACATCAAAGGCAGATATTGTTGGGATATCAGAGACGTGGTGTCACAGAGAAATAAGCAGTGCAGAATTGGAATTTGGGGAGTACAATGTGTACAGAAAATATAGACAGGACAGGAAGTGAGGAGGGATTATGCTGTTAGTTAAAAAACACATAAAATCTAAGGAAGTGCATCCAATTGATGTTGGTGGACAATGCAATGTTGAGTCTGTTTAGTGTGATATAAGCACTGGGAAAGGAAAAATGAGAGTAGGGGTTATAGGCCTGATGAGTATAATGAGCAATTGTGCAGAGAAATAGAGTGGGCCAGTAAATCAGAGTGTTTTATAATGGGGGATTTTAATTTCCCAGAGATTGACCACTCACACACTAGCAAGGCTTTTGTGGATTTATTGGATGATTGTTTTCTACAGCAGTATGTTCAGGAGGCAACTAGAGGGAGTAATACTCTTGATCTGATTATCAGCAGTGATTCTTTGTGCATTAAAAATCTGTAGATAAAGGAACCATTAGGTTGGCAGTGATCACAGTGTGCTGAAGTGGGATTTACTTAAAGAGGTAACTACCATCCAGGGTAAAGGGAAGGATTTTTGCTTTCGTGTATTTAAATTCTATACGGTGGGACCAACTGAAGATGTTACCAACAGCAAATTCAAAATAGGAAGCATTCAAAGATTTAATCTTGGAAACTACTAGGCTTTTCATACCAACAAAGAAATATTGTTAAAGATTTAAGACTAAATGGAGGTTAGATAAACTAATTAGACATGTGACAGAGAAGAAGAATGCATGGGATACATATAAAATAACAGGTGACATAGAAGCCTATGATTGATATAAGCTGTCTGTAACCAAGTCACAAAGGAGGTTAGGCAGACGAAGGCAGCTTATGAGAAATCTTTGGCAAAGGAGGCAAAGAAAAACAGCAAACAGTTCTTTACTTATGTAGACTCTAGAAGGAAGGGGATGAATCAGATTGGTCCACTTGCTATCAATGGTTCAACTGTTGATGATCCTGCTCAGGTAGATAACAAACTAAATGAATATTTAGCATCTAGATTCACACATGAGGAGCTATTCAGGGAGGGGAATGCTAGAGGTGTATTAAACCCCGGCAGTATGCTAGATAATCTTGTAATAACTGAGCGTAAAGTGGAGGAGAAATTGTTGAAGATAAACATAAGAAAGGCACCTGGGGTGGATGGAATCTATTCAGTTATATTAAATGATGTGGCAAAGGAAGTAAGCAAACCATTAGCCATAATTATGAGAGCTTCCCTGGACTCAGGGGTGGTACCCTTGGACTGTGCAAATGTGACACCCAATTCACAAAGGAGGATCAAAGGGAGACATAGGTAATTATAACCCAGTGCCTCCATTAATTTATCTGGAACAGAAGTTAGTTTAACTTCTGTTCCAGGAAAATTAATGGAGGAACTGGTTAAAGAACCATTACAGGATCATTTAGACAAGACTTCAGTTATAGCTCGGACACAGCATGGGTTTGTTAATAAGGAAGTCTTGTCTGACCAATCTGATTGGATACTATGATGTAGTCACAAAGGAACTGGATGCAAAGAATAACTTTGATATCATATTTGGATCTTAGGAAGGCCTTTGATACTGCTGCACAAATTGGAGCAGTGCAGCATTGCTGCTATGGATAAAGGGATGGTTGAGTGGGAAAAGACAGAGGGTGGTAATCAATGGACACTGCTCTTTGTGGACTAATGTTATTAGTGGAGTCCCTCAGGGTTCAGTGTTGGGTCCACTGTTGTTTTCCGTATTTATAAATAATATATTGATGATGGTATATCAGGCTTAAAGTCCAAGTCTGCAGACAATACGAAGGTTGGTAGGGTTGTTAATGACACTAATGACAGTATGCTGCTGCAACGGGATCTAGAAAAGTTGAGCAAATGGGCTGAGAGCTGGAAATTGAAGTTTAACATTGACAAATGTAAAATACTACATATGGGAAGCAGTAATCCCGGACTAACGTCTGAATTCTGTGGTACACACTGACAGTGGTAGAGAGTGAAAAGGACCTGGGGGTAATTGTGCAGGCAGATAAGAAGTTTTCTGAGCAGTACAGACGGTCTTCAAGAGTAGCTCATGGTGTCTTGTCAATGATATACAAGAATTTTTCTAGCAGGGATAAGGAGGTGATTATCCCCTTGTATAAGGCAATGGTCAGGCCACACCTTGGGTACTGTATACAGGTCTGGAGGCCTCATTTTAAGAAGGATGTAGAGCTGCTGGAACGAATACAGAGAAGGACAACAAGATTAGTCAATGGAACAAAGGGTTGCTCTTTCGAAGTAAGGCTTAAATTTTGCAAATTAAAGTGTCTGGAGACTAGGCATCTGCAAGGTGATCTGATTGAGGTGTATAAAGCCGTGAATGATTTGAGCATGCTCAATGCTGATGGGATTCTTTCTCAATTCATTGAGGATTCATTTCTCTAGTTTTCTAATACTTTATTTAGTTTATTCAGTATCCCCTCTTTTCTAGCAGGATTCATTGAGGATTCATTTCTCTAGTTTTCTAATACTTTATTTAGTTTATTCATTATTATTTTACTCTTATTTTTTTGGTTTCTTCAGGCAACTTTATCTTTACATTACATTGTTAACCCCTGGTCACTGCCATGATGAGTAGTTGCAACTGCAACACTATGTACATCACTACCTCAGTGTTGCAATAAAGATTTCTTTCTCTCTCTCTCTCTCTCTCTCTCTCTCTCGAACTTCGTCTTACTGTATCATAACTCCCTAGAACCTTTCTTCCACTACTGGCTTTAGTTCAACTCCACCAAGTGTGTAAGTTTTTTTGGGGATACTGTTTCCCAGTTCTTAAAACTGGGGAACAGTATCCCCTGTTTTCTGGATTAAAGCATAGCTTAAAATTTTCTGACAATCTCTGAAGTCTAGCTAGTTCACTCTGAAGATTAATGATCTCTGCTTGGCAGTGATCATTAATCTTTGCATCACCTGCAAATTTAGACTTCACACCCTTTATCCTTTCATCACTGCCATTTAAGAAAATCAAAAAAAAAAAAAAAAAAAAACAGTGTCCCAATACTAATCCTTGGGGAACCCCACTTCTTAAATTAATCCAATCTTAGGAATAACCATTTATCAATTCTCTGCCTCCTGCCCTGAAGTCATCTTGCTATCCATGCAAGGATTTTCCCTGTGATTCGAACCTGTACCAGCTTATGAAGTAACCGCTCGTGTGGAACTGAGTCAAATGCTTTGCTGAAATCCAAATAAACAATGTTGAAATTATTCCTTAATCCAGTTCATGAGTGATGCTGTTGAAATACTTAACCACATTTGTTAAAGATGATTTTCCCTTTACAAAAGCATATTGCGTAGCCTTCAGAATTCCATTTCTATCCAATTGATCCTGAATTTCACCCTTAATCATTGCATCCAAGATTTTCCCTACTACTGAAGTTAGACTGACCATCCAGTACACTTTTAGAGCAACCCTTATGTATTGAAGATACATGGGCACTTTTCCAATCCAATGGAATCATCCAGAGTTCAGTGCTGCTCTTATAATTAGCCTCAATTTATCCTATAGTATTATGGGAGGGGGGGTCCATGAGTTCAATGTACTGGAGCCTTACTGGCCTGTATGCTCAAAAGTTTTTTCATTAAATAATCAAGTGAAATGTCAATATCATTAATTACATATTTTTCAACTTCACTCCCATAGTTCCTCATTGGCACAACGGGTTTTTCTTCATTAGATATCGATGCAAAATAAATATTTAGCTCATCTGCAACATCAGCTGGGGCATCTAATACTATCCCACGTCCATTACATAAGGGTCCTCTCTCATTTGTCCTTCTCTTTGCATTTATATACGTGAAGAATTCCTTATCCCACTCTTTGCTCTCTTTGCCAGCAATTTCCCATAATATGCCTTTGCCATCCTAACCTTTTCTGTGGCACTATTACAGATCAATTTGTAGGTGTTATAGGCTTCAGTACTTTTTATTGTTCTGTAACTTTTCCAAACCATCTTTTTCTGCTCAAGTAATCTGGCAACTTCATTATTTATCCAACTTGGAATCCTCCTCATGGAGTATTTTTTTAATGGTATATATGCATTCATGGCATCTGCGATTAGTTTTAAAGATATAACAAATTCAATTGTATTCGCTCTCTGTGAGATATCTACCCAGTTAATAGAGGCCACTTAGCACCTTAAGCCGTTGAAATTTCCTTTCCTGAAATTATAACCCCATTCCTTTGCCTTTATCTACTTCTATCTTTCTCTTTATTGTCCACTGTAGAATACCATGATCACTTCCTGCTACTGGTTCCTGTACTGTGAGCTGTGTTATGTCATCTGTTTCATGGGTGATGATCAGGTCTAGAATATTCTTCTCCCTGAGATGTTGATACAAATAAAAGTTATCTACTTTGATTTAAAAATCTTGTGATTTTGAACTTCTGTCCTTAGTCACTTTGGGCAACTGGAGTCGTTCTGTGAGAGGGTTGTCAAATATTGAGCATATAGGTTCTAATGTTGGGTATATATATCTATATCCATATTAACTCCTTTGGCCCCAAGGGTAAAATAAACAGGTTTCCAGTCCTGCTACATGGAAAAAGTAGACATGCCACAAGTGACCAAGCAGGAGTGAATAAAGGCGGCACATTGCAAGCGGAGTAATAATACATTGTAAGTGGGTAATGCAGTAATGTTGCAAAAGGAGTATAAGTGAAAAGCAAATTGTTAACTTTCCCACAAGAAACACTTGATCGCTGGAATGGTTGGCACTGTGGCCTACTTTTACTAAAGAGCTAAATCCCACAATCTTAATTTATGAAAATGATAAAAAGTTAACCAATAAGACATTTTAGATGACATTTTTTTTTTCATAAAATCTCAGACTTTTTTTTAAAAATTCTCAAAAACTGTATTTACAAGAGAAGAAATAGGAAAAGAAATAATTTTTATATAAACCTAAATCTAGAACTAACAACCCATTGAAATGTTTATTATATTTATTCTGGAGTGAAGGGACTGGGAAAGAATCTATCTTGTAGAGATTGGATATACTAGGACAAAAGTGCATTGGTTTTTGCCAGTATTACTGGGGATTGTTTTACAGGTTCACAAAAACTGCTAGCTGTGTATGTGTGTGTGTGTGGGGGGGGGGGGGTTGGAGAGTGTAATATACTTATGTGGTTTAGGAGGTGTGTTAGGGTATCAAGCTATACAAGAATACCTAATCTTAACTGAGTATACAGTAAAAGAGTGCTACCAATAAAATGAGTGAATTTAAACTCCTGGTTAGGGCAACTAATGCTGACAAAATAGGAACAGAAATGTGGGCACCTACAAATAGGGGATATTTTAGTTTCACTGTGGTATGTAGATTGAATTTAGGAGGGACAGGGAAGATAGAAGGGGTTGTGGGCATGCTTTTTATCAAAAGTAGCATGAGCATGATGAAAGCTGTATGACTCTTTGTAGTCATGCATGCTAGTACAGAATCTGTGTGGTGTGATGCAAAGGTATAATAATGACAGTGGGAGTAATCTGCAAATCAGAAGAATATGAAGATTATGATGAGGTCCTCTAACATGCAAATAGAATGGGAAAGCCAGCATGAATTTTTTTTTTTTTTTTACGGCTCATTTCAATTGGCCCTAACTGACCGGAAAAAGTTGAAGGGGAACTCATCATGGGGAATAAAATTTTTAAATCAACTAGTAGATTGTTATTTGTATCACAATGTTAGGGAAGCTACAAGGGGAAAATATTTCAGACCTGGTTATCTCACACAGATCAGATGACATCAATAGGGCTGATAGTACAGGAACCATTAGCTGCAAGTGATTAAAGTTCTGAGTTGGATGATAAGAAGAGAGATGGCAGTTATTAAAGGCAAAGGAATGGGTTTTATTCCTTTGCAAATACACAGGGCAAATATTAGAATTATAGCACAACTTCAATTATATTTATGGCATAGAGACCACAGAGACCTTGGAAGCATATATAACAGTGTTTCTCAGCTGGTGGTATGCATACCACTGGTAGTACGTGGAAAAAGAAATAGTAGTCATATTAAGTCACACTTGAGTCACATTAAGTCAATTATTTTTGTTAAATATTTGTTTAAGTTTTCCCAATTTATTGGATTTAATTGTTATTGATTACAAATAAATCGCTATGTTAACCAGATATTTTAGTTTATTTTGTATTGTTTTGTTTAATATTTGTTATTTAGTTTGTTCAATTTTTGTATTAAAAATTATATAAAAATAGGTATAATTTATAACATATCCCTTATTATGCAAATATTCTTGACTTTACTTCTTAATACAAATACATATTTTAATGAGTGGTACCGAAATTTTTCAATTTTGGTTTTGGTGGTACAAGTATTTAAAAAGATTGAGAACTACTGAAATATAACATTAAGAAAATATAGTACAAGAAGGATTTCAAGATGGATGAATAATGAACTAACCAATTTAAGAGCAGTAAAAGATAGAACAAGTAAGTTACAGAGCGATATGAAATAAAAAACCCCAAACACGAAAGGTATGAAAACCTATAGTACTTAGTACCGTGTGTGGGTTGAAAGAGAAGTATGGGGGGAGGGAATGCCGGAAACTTTGCTCTAGAGACTAAACATGGGTTTCACCACTTCAAGCCTCCAATAAGCAAAGTGGTGGTATTTCACCGGTTGATGGAAGTCATCTACCACCTCTGAAGCCTATAACAGCTACAAATTTATCTCTAACAATGCCACAGAAAAAAACATTAGGGTGCCTTGCATTGGCATTTATAGAAAGTAAAACCCTTCATGGTGAAGAGACACTGTATGGGCAAGGCTGGAAAGCATAAAATTCATGATACTGAAATTTCAGATGATTATTTATTATCATAACTTTGAAGTGTAATGGCAAAAGACTCCTTGAAATTTTGCCATGTACCTTGTAATTTTTAGGGAGAGAGAGAGAGAGAGAGAGAGAGAGAGAGAGAGAGAGAGAGAGAGAGAGAGAGCATTAAACTATTGAGATTAATGATGAGGTCATCAGGAGACTCAAGAGTTATTCTCTAGAATTGGAGAAGTTCCAATGTATTGCCAATACATTGCAAAGGCTATAAGAGTGAAGTGGGTAACTACTGACCAGTCAGTCTGACTTCACTGGTAGGAAAAATCATGTTTCGATCTGAAAAATTACAGGCCCAAATAGACAATAATGGAAGTTTGGAAGAAACAGAGCATGGATTTATAAAGGGAAAATGTTTAACCTGGTTTGTGATATTCACTATATTTTCATAATTGAATGATTAATAATTGATTATTTCAATAATCAACTATTTAAAGTATCTAGTTTTTATATTAAGTATAAAACTAATGATGCCATGCACATTAGTTGTTTATGACTACTAAAAATCAACAACAAGAAAACCAAAGAAAGAAAAAAAAAAAAAAAAAATGATGGGAGAAATGAGTGGGGGATTCTATTTGATGTTATCAAAGCTTAACATAAAGTTCATTTACCACTCGGGCACTGGTTTTGTCCTCTCTCTCTATCAGTATTGTCGATTTCATATCCAACTAATTTGCATTGATTATTTTGTTATGACTCTTGATTATGCCCATCGCTAAGTTGACAGAATCACTCATGAGCTGGATACAGGAAATAATTTTGACATTGTTTACTTAAATTTCAGTAAACCATCTTATTCAGTCCCACGTGAGAGGATATATTATAAGCTGGAACATGTTGGAATCACAAGGAAAATCCTTCAATTGAGGCCCTGAGTGCCAAGCAATTTCTGAGCTCTGTAAAGTCATTTCTTTTAAGTTCTTTCAAAAATCACAGTAGATTTCATCTTACAAGTAGCAAGTTAAGTCAGGAAAGAAAAGACCACCTTTCCTTTCATTTTTATTAGAGTTACTAACCAAACTAACCTAACAACTGCTTGGCCATTCATGGCATTACTCCTGCCTCCCCATGGTGGGGCTGGTAACCTGAGTTGTAAAACCAATCCTCGGGGCCAAAAGGAGTATAAAATGGAGAAAGAAACCTTTCCTCCACTTGATCAATTGAGATCATCTACCGATACGGACCAATCTGATCGTGACTATTACCAAAATAAAAGACGGAAAAAAAAAAGTCAACAAGATCGCACAGCCTTTCTCCTTATACATTCACTGTTGGATTATCCTGTGAGCAAATTATCCCTATTTCTAAATCAGAAATGTTTGGAAAATGCTGTAGGACCACCAAAGATGGTAAAATGTTTAGTCTGGAGATCTGGTAGAAATGATAAAACCAAAGCATTCAGAAACATTAATGAAACTGACCACTTTCGGTGGAATACCTGTGAAAATAACACTACATGCCACTCTGAATACCTCCAAAGGAGTTATAGCAGAGTGGGACCTAATTACCCTCTCAGAGGAAGTAATTTTGAAAGAGTTGGCTGATCAAAGAGTGATACAAGCAAAGAGAATATTAATCAGGAAAGATGGGGAATTAACGCCTACATGGAACGTAATACTAACTTTCAATACACCAAATTTAACGACAACAATTAAAGCAGGATATCTAAATTGTCGTATAAGTAGATATATACTGAATCCGATCAGGTGTTAAAGTGCCAGAAATATGGACACTCCCAGGTAGAAATACTGTGCCACTATGATATGCCCAAATTGTGGTTCAACAGAACACACCCAAGCTGATTGTACTATAACCTCCTTCACCTGTCCCAATTACAAAGGTAATCATCTGGCGTATTAAAAAATTGTGGAAAGTGGGAAAAAAATACAAAACAGAAAACAAAGTAACATACCAGGAAGCCAAAATGCACATTATGCACTTTACGCTGGAATGCACACATGCACAAGCAACTCAACACAATGTTTCTATTGCTACTCAGACTGACATCACAGTCCCTCCAAATACTTCAATTGCCGATTGGGCCAGGTCCATGCTTAATGCTAAGCTGCAACCTGCCAAACAAAGTTTACAAGAACAAGGAAGCAATTTCAGTTCCACTCAATATACCTACAACTACTAAAAAAGCAGACAAATCAGCACCAATGGAGCATGTAGAGATCAAGAAGCAATCCTCCATGGATGCACAGTGACTAGTTTTCCCAAAAAAGGTAGGCATAAAATTGAAAGTAACAAACAAACTGCTCAAAAAAAACACAAAAAAAAAAAAAAAAAACAGACAGATCAAAACACAACTTCCAAAAACCATGTAATGCAGCACATTCTTCAATGGGCATATAGCATTCTTTGAAATGTCTATTCCCTAGGGTTGAGAGGACACTTACACAATTCATTCAGAATTTTCTTAAGCACACAACCTTTCAAGTTCTTCACCAGAATGTACTATCACAATATTTTATCCAGGAAGAAGGGGTGCCCCAGGGGTTCATACTTAGTTCCACCCTGTTTGCAATTCAAATAATCACCATGACACAGAATATTTTCAAAACTGTAGAGATATATATGTATGCCGATGATCTTGCCATATCATGCCATTCATCAAATATTAATACCATTGAGAGATAGCTACAACTTTCCACAAATAAGCTGGAGACATGGACCGAACAAAATGTTTAGTCTATCAGAACAAAAGACTATTGCGATCCACTTCTGTAAAAAAATGCAAATTACATCCAGAACCTGAACTTAAATTGAGAAATCATCCGATCCCTCTCGCCAGCAATATACAGTTATTGGGTTTAACATTAGGAAGAAAAATAAATTTTGCCATGAATATAAGTTGTCTTAGGACCCTCTTCTTGAAAAACTCAATATACTCAGAGCCATTTCTGCCATGGCATGGGGTGCAGATAGATACACTATCAACACTATCTGCACTTGTTCGTTTTCTCTCATCAAGTTGCATCTAGACTATGGTGCAACCATCTATGACTCAGCCAGGAAAAGTGTGCTTACAAACCTAAATATATAGCACAGTGCTCTTCGCACTGCTCTTGGGGAATTTCGAACATCCCCAGTCCAAAAGTCTCTATATAGAGATAAATGAACCTCCTCTCCACCTCAGAAGGAAAATGTTACTCCTCACCTAAGCAACCAGACTTAAAAGGCTTTCAGATGATCCCAATCAAACGCTACTCTTCAACCCTAAATGGATAATATTCTATAACAATAGACCCAATGGTATTAGACTAAAAGAGTTGATTCAATGCTGGAATATACATCTTGGAAACATTCTAAAAGAAACTAAAATACCTGATCCACCCTGGACCACAAACCTACCTTATTTCCAACAATGGGGAAAAAAAGTCCTTTGAAAACTGTAACATCAAACAACTGCATGAAGGGCATGCTACTAGTAATGTGCAGAGCTGCATAATATATATGACAGCTCAAAATCAGATGCCACTGTAGTTGCTGCAGAAGTCTTTCCCTCGTTCACAGTATCTGTATTATCTCTCCTGACTGAATGCAACAGTTATACTGCAGAACTGTATGCAATCCAGCTAGTTATAGACAATATCACTATCCATCTCAACACTCAAAGTTTAATATATACAGACTCCATGAGTGCACTGTCCACAATAAGTAATAAATTCTCAACCCCACATCCCATGGTGCCTCCGTAGCCAGGTGGGCAGGAGCAGCAGTGCATAGCACACGCTTCTTGATTAGACTGGGGTTTGAGCCCGTGATCACCAAATATGGAGGATGTGGAAAGGTCATGGAATGACCACTGCATATCCCCAGAGCAATATGGCCTTAGTTGCTAATGCTCCTAAAAACCAAAACAACAACCCACATCCCATAATAAAAGAAATCTGGTCTTGTCTAAATAATTTACGGAATAGGAATCTTCGTATACTGTAAGCTTCGGTTGGATTCCAGGGCATTCTGTCATTGCAGGTAATGAAACAGCAGACTAGGCAGCCAAATATCACCATCTTACCAAGAACCCTATATAAATTTACTAACATATCTGTAGAGACAAGTGGTTAAACATTTGGAAGACACATACGAACAATAAATTATTTGAAATTAAACAAGAATCACAATTATGGAATTCCAGTTTAAGGAAAACAGGCATGAAGAGGTAATCTGGCAAGATTACGCATAGGGTGCGCGCGCGCGCGCACACACACACACACACACACACACACACACACAGATCCTGCTCATGGGCGATGATCCTCATATATGCACACATTGCTCTTTTTACTCTCACATCAGAAATACTACCTTCGGCTCTCTAACACTAATGTAAGAACCCTTATCATTAAACCATCTGTGGGAAAACAATGCTTATCTGGATGAGCTCTTTGCCTATCAAACAAACCAGGCTATATGAATATTTCCGATGTCAAATACATCAAATTTCCAGCATCAATCCAAATACATGTCAACCATCACTAATCAGGCCACCGTAATCCGTACGCACTGCTGCTCCTGCCCACCTGGCTACGGAGGTGCCTTGGAATTTGCATGGTGAATAACATCCAATATTCTTGGGCTATATTCAAATAATCTTGGGTTCTTAACCCATCAGCAATGGCAAAAATGATTGTTCTTCTATGCATGAGGGAGGTTAATCCCATGCGCATGCATTTGAAAAAAAAGCAGCAAAAAGTAATTCAAAATTGTTCACTTTTATTTTTAATATTTTCTGAATAAAAACCATGAAAAATACATTTTTTTTTATTAAAAAAAACATTTTTAATAAATTTTTGAAATCAAAACTCCCTTCAGACATGTCCTCAAGTGAGAAATGTAAACTGATAAAGCTGCACACTTCAACAATGTGTAATTGGATACCAAGCCTGACACTAACAACAATGCTGCATGAAATTTGAGGTAGTAGTAGTAGCATGTGATGCATGAAAGCATGTGTATCAGCTTATGCAGCATCAGCCAAAGGGGGAAAAAAAAAAAATCACATCATTCCCTCCAAATGCCTGTTTAGTTCCTCCTTAAATTTATTCAACCTATCAACTTCCACAAAGACAAAAGGAAGTTTGTTCCAGCAATTAACCACCCGCTGGCTAAAGACAAATTTCCGCACATCTGTTCTACATGTCTTTTCTTAATTTGAATTTATGCCCCCTTAGGTTCGTAATCTGAACAAGTGGAAGGATCCCATTGGAATTCAGCGTGCTCAACCCATTCAAGGCCTTATACATCTCAATCAGATCACCATGCAGGTGCCTAGTCTCCAACCACTGCAATTTGCAGAACTTAAGCCTCTCTTGGTAAGAGGATCCCTTCATTCCCCTCACCAATCTCGTTGCCCTTCTCTGTATACGCTCAAGTAAATCTACATCCTTCCTAAAATGAGGCCTCCAGACCTGTACGCAGTACTCAAGGCATGGCCTGACCATTGCCTTATACAGAGGGATAATCACCTCCTTTTCCCTGCTAGCAAAATTCCTATATATCATTGACAAAACCCCATGACCTGCCCTGGCAGCTTATCTCCATTGTTCAGAAGACTTCATATCTGCCTGCACAATTACTCCCAGGTCTTTTTCATTTTCTACCACCTTAAGTGTAGTACCACACAGTTGGAACGTTTCTCTGGAGTTACTTCTACCCATATGCAGTACTTTGCATTTGTCAAGGTTAAACTTCAGTTGCCACTTCTTAGCCCATCTGCCCAAATTATCTAGATCCTGTTGCAGTAGCACACTGCCATTACTGTCATTAACAACCCTGCCAACCTTTGTATCATCTGCAAACTTTGACATTAAGCCTGATATACCATTGATACCATCAATATCATTGATAAATATAAAAAACAACAGTCGACCCAACACAGAACCCTGTGTGACTCCACTAATAACATTAGTCCACAAAGAGCAGCACCCATTGATTACCACCCTCTGTCTTCTCCCACTTAACCATCCTTTTATCCATTGTAGCAACTTACCCTTAATACCATTCTGCTCCAATTTGTACAATAGTCTTCCATGCGCAACAGTGTCAAAAGCTTTCCTGAAATACAAATAAATGATATCAAAATTATTTTTTGCATCAAGTTCCTTTGTAACCACATCATAATAACAAATCAAATTTGTCAGACAAAACTTTCCCTTAACAAACCCATGCTGTGTTCGAATTATTGTTGCAGTCTTGTCTAGATGAGCCTGCAATGCATCTTTAACCAGTGACTCCATTATTTTACCCGGAACAGAAGATAAACTAACTGGTTTGTAATTACTCGTGTCACCCTTCGATTCCCCTTTGTGAATTGGGGATACATTTGCACATCTCCAGTCCGTGGGAACCTCCCATGAGTCCAAGGATGCTCTCATAATTATGGCCAAGGGTTTGCTTAGTTGCTTTGCCGCTTCCTTTAATATAACTGGATAGATCCCATCCACTCCAGGTGCTTTTCTTATGTTTAACTTCAACAATTTCTCCTCCACTTTGCTCTCAGTTATTACAAAATCATTAAGTATCCTGCTGATAACCTTCTGCCATTTTCAAACCTTAATAATTCCACATGTGTGAATGTAGATGCAAAATACTCATTCAGTTTGTTGGCTGAGCAGGATCATCAATAGTCGAACCATCGTTGTCAAGTGGACCAATCAGAATCATCCCCTTCCTTTTAGAGTTTATATAAGTAAAGAAATCCTTGGTGTTTTTCTTAGCATCTTTTGCCAAGGATTTCTCGCAATTTGCCTTTGCCTGCCTAACCTCCTTTGTGACCTGATTACAGACTAGCTTATCTGCCATGAGCTTCTGAGTCGCTTGATAATTTATATGCATCCCACGCATTTTTCTTCTTTGTCACGAGTCTCATTAGTTCATATGATAACCATTTAGGCTCTGACCTTGAACAATATTTCTTAATAGGTATGAAACTTTTAGTAGCATCCACGATTAATTCCCTGAATGCTTTCCACTTAGAATTTACTGTTGGTAACATTGTCAGTTGATTCCACTGTACAGAATTTAAAAACTTTCTGAGACCACTGTATTCACCTTTAAAGAAGCAAAAACCCTTTCCTTTACCCCTGATGGTAATTATATCTTTAAGTAAATCCCACATCAGTACACTGTGATCACTGCCATCTAGTGGTTCCTTTATCTTCAAATTCTTAATACACGAATGATCACTGCTGATAACCAGATCAAGAATATTACTCTCTCTGGTTGCCTCTTGAACATGCTGCTGCAGAAAACAATCATCCAATAAATCCACAAAAGTCTGACTAGTGTGTGAGTGACCAACCCACAAGTTCCAGTCAATATCTGGGAAGTTAAAATCCCCCATTATAAGATATTCTGATTTACTGGCCCACTCTATTTATCTATATAATTGTTCATTGTACTCATTCGAGTCATTAGGCCTATAACACACTCCTACTCTTATTTTTGCTTTCGCAGCGCTTATGTCACACCAAACTGACTCAACAGTGCACTGTTCATCTATATCAACTGGGTGCACTTCTTTTGATTTTATGTTTTTCTTAATTAACAGCATAACCCCTCCTCCCTTTCTATCCTTTCTGTACACATTGTACTCCCCAAATTCTAGTTCTGCATTCCTTATATCTGTGTGACACCACGTCTCTGCTATCCCAACAATATCCGCCTCTGATGTCTTGACCAACACTTCATATTCATCAAATTTATTTACTATACTTCTAGCATTGGTATACATGCAAGCATACATGCTCCTATTCTTTGTTACCCTAACACATCCCATATACCTACCCGTTCCACGATGACCGCCACCCATCCCTGAAACCCCCAACACCCCACGCTCCAGGTCGCTACTTATTCTAATAGAAGTTGTGCAAGAATTACCTTCACCTCTGCCTACGGCTACTGTTAAACTATTAGTCCTTGAATCCCCCCAAGCTATCAGTTTTCCGACCCACCCAACACTGCCTCGATAGCATCAGCAAATATTCTTGCACCCTTTCTATTTAAGTGTATCCCATCCCTGTAGAAGCAGTCTCTCCTGTTAACAAGTACAGTCCAGGCTGAAACAAATTCTACCCCTTGAGCCTTGTACAATCTTTCCAGGGCTGAATTGATCGACAAGGCTCTCATCATATACTCCCTCCTATCGTGTCTGGGCAGAATTGCAGACACTTTCAAATTCAACCCTAATTTTCGGCTTTTGTTCAACAGTGACCTATACTTGTTAAGTAATTCTGCCAGTCTCCTAATTTTAATATCATTAGTGCCAACGTGTACAACTATATCACCTTTTGTACCCTTAAAATATGATATCTGCTCTACAACGTTATCAACCTTTGCCTCTGGCAGACATACCCTGGTCCTGTTCCACCTATCCTTTTTTACAAAGCATGTTACCCATTTCCCTGACAATAAAGTCACCAATAACTACTAGTTCCTGTGGGACCAGCGCATTCTGCCTTGGGGGTTGCCGTTGTGTTGCGTGATGACCAAGTGCAATGTGGGCAGCTGAGAGCTTGATGGGCCCCTCAATTTCGATCGTTCGAGGGCATCCACCCTGTTCTTCAAACTCTCATATAGGCCAATAACAACGCTGAGTTGTCACCTGATTTCCTTACATTGCGCACACACAAAGACATCCCACATGGCAATATCATGTTCCGCTCCAGAGAGTTCGGCAAATATTTCACAAGTTGCACATTTTTTTAGGCTGTGATGCATTGGAGAATCCCCCCCCCCAGTTCTCCTCCCGAGTCACAGCACTCTTGCCACTTTGTTCCCGTTTCGTTGCTGCTCTAGTTTGGGGCATGCTATTTTAAATTAATAAGATCAATAAATTAAATTTATTTATTGATATTAATTGATAAATGTCAATACTATGCTATCTAATAGAAACAGTGAAGCGTATTACTCTATATAATTATGCGTTAGAGCTACCTCAATTAAAAATTTTAATTCCCTACCACTATATACAAAAACAATGGCTGCAAGATTCGAACGAAATAACGGTTTTATGAAAATTAAGTAGTAATCTACAAAAACTCTTTATCTAAATTAAGATAAAAATAACCAGTGTAATTATAACTATAAGTCTACGTATTAAGTACAATATAAAATAACAATTATGTAAATAAAAATGCAAACACTTATCGCCTTTTCGGAGCCTGTAACTCACAGCTGTAATTTTTAAAGATAGTCAGCGCCCTCTCTCTGAAATATTATATGAATATTTCATATAATAGTTTCATTGCAGACAATACTTTGATTCCACAAAGCCCGACAGTGTTACTAACTGGAGGAAAGTGTGCATCAATTAAGCATTTCACTATCAGTAATTGTATGTGGTAACACCACTCAACATAATAGGAATAGTAATAGTATTCACCATATAGTGCAAGGAAGCCATGGGCTTTTGCTGCCCTGGGAAAAAATAAACAAAAGTAAATAATAAAATACAAATTATATGCTTCTCTCCTCACACAGGTAACTATCCAACTGACTTTTGAATTTATTCAAACTATCACCCTCTACTACCTGCAAGGGCAACTTGTTCCAGAAATCAACAACTCTCTGGCTAAAAGAAAACTTCCTACAATCTAATCTAAACCTCATCCCCTGTAATTTGAATTTATGGGCCCTACCTTCTGGAATTCTTTATAAAAGGGAAAATTGCACCTTCATTCATTCTGCTAATCTCTCTAAGAACCTTATAAACCTCAATCAGGCTACCCCTGAGGTGCCTGCTTGCCAAGCTCTGTAAGCTCATATAATCTGAGTCTATCCTTATACGGTCATCCTTTTGTTGACCTCACCATTTGAGTTGCCCATCTTTCGACCCTTTCAAAAAGCCGAATGTCCTTTTCCAGATGGTCTCCATACTTGAATGCAGTATTCCAAATGTGATTACAGTTGCCTTATACAGTGTGGTTATGACTTCCCTCATTTCTACAGGATAGCATTCAATTAATTCTTGACATGAACACTGTGGACTTTCCTGGCTGTCTGTTTGCACTGTTCAGAAAACTTCATATCTGCCTGTATCATAACTCTCAAATCCCTTTCTTCCTCCATTGTTTTTTTTGAATTCAACTCTAAGAAGTGTATAATCTATTTGAGGGTTGCTATTCCCCAAGCATAAAACCTTGCATTTGAATTCAACCCTACCAAGTGTATAATTTATTTGAGGGTTGCTATTCCCCAAGCATAAAACCTTGCATTTGAATTCAACCCTACCAAGTGTATAATTTATTTGAGGGTTGCTATTCCCCAAGCATAAAACCTTGCATTTGAATTCAACCCTACCAAGTGTATAATTTATTTGAGGGTTGCTATTCCTCAAGCATAAAACCTTGCACTTAGCTGCATTAAAACACAGCTGCCACTTCTCTGACCATCTTTGAAGTCTGCTCAAATCATCCTAAAGGAGCATTGCTTGGCGTCGATCATTAACAACTCTAGAAACCTTTATGTCGTCTGAAAATTTTGATATCACACCTTTGTCATCCCTTTGTCAATGTCATTTATGAAAATGAGCAACAACAGTGGTCCAAGAACCAATTCTTGAGGAATCCCACTCCTGATATTACACCAAACTGAAAAATATCCATTAATCACAATCTTCTGCCTTCTACCCTGCAGCTACAAGTCTTAGAATCTTACCAGTAATGTACAAGCTTATACAGTAACCTCTCATGAGGGACCAAGCTTTACTAAAATCCAAATAAACTACGTTGAAATTGTTCCCTACATTCCTCATGAGTAACTCTGTCATAATACCTACTAAGTTGGTTAAACATGATTTTCCTTTAACAAACTATGTTGTATGTTCTTCAGAATGTCATATAGTATATATCTAATTGCCCCTGGATTGCATTCTGAATCATTGCCTCTAAGATTTTTCCTAGCACCGAAGTCAGAGTAAGTGGTCTGTAGTTACAGACTTCACTTTTAGAACCACTTTTAAGTATTGTCGATATGCTGGCACTTCTCCAATCCAAGGCGCCTCCGTAGCCAGGTGGGAAGGAGCAGCAGTGCGTAGCACACACTTCTTGATTAGACCGGGGTTCGAACCAGTCACCACCAAATACGGAGGATGCGGAAAGGTCAGGGAATGACCACCGCATATCCCGGAGCAATATGGCCTTAGTTGCTGATGCTCCTAAAAAACCAAATAACAACAACAAATAACAACTTCTCCAATCCAAAGGAATCTCCCCAGGTCCATCATAATTAACCTTAATGGTTTTCAATACACTCCCGAGTGGTCTCCCTCAAAACTACCAAGTATATACCATCCGGAGCCTTACTTGCCTTTATACTCAAAAGTTTTTCTAATATACAATATTCTGTACTTGCGAATCATTAATTTCATATAGTTCAGTCCCATCCGCACAGCCTCTTCTCAACATGGGCTTTCATAAGTAAATACAAATGCAAAATATCTATTCGATTCATCTGCAACATCAGCTGGTTATCTAAGACTTTCCCACACCCAGTCCACAAGGGTCCAATCTGATTAGTTTTCTTCTTTGTTGTATTCAAATACATGAAAAAATTCCTTGTCTCCATTCTTTGCTCTCTTAGCCAATGCTTTCTCATATGCAGCCTTGGCCTCCCTAACCTCTTTTTTTGGTAGTATTACAGATAAACTTGTACCTGTTGTAGGTACAAGTTTATCTGTAATACTACCAAAAGTTTATCTGTAATACTATCTGTAAAATATTTTCATCGCTCTATAACTATCCCATGCTATCTTTTTCTGCTATATTTGACTGGCCAGCTCCGTAGTCATCCATTTCTGCATCTTCCTCCTGCAATATTTTCTTAATGATATATGTGCATACAATCAGGTTTTATGATTTACATTTTGCTTGCCGACATGTCGAAAGAGAGTTTTAACTTAAAAAATTAATTTAAAATATGTTTTTAACATAAAAAGTGGATTTGTCACAGTTTTATTCAAATAATAATTCTTCGTAATTCTTTCTGAATATTTCCTAATAATGGAATAATTAAGAGATTTCTGGAATTTTCCGTGGAGAAATTAAAGAAAATTTCAAGTGTGTGGATGGAGTAGATGAGAGTATAATTTGCAGAAGTATTGCTGGAGTCTCTCATCAACCCTGTGTGACAGGTGTGGGGTTAAAGTTACTCCTTAAATTTTGTGAACAGCTGTTTTTCATATCCTTGGTCTACATCATAATGCAGATTAACAATTCAGGATTAATATCATATCAATATAACATTTTCCTTGGTTGTATGTGGCCATATAGATTGAACCTTACTATTAACATTCTTTAAAATTTTATTTTTTAAATTTCAAAAATTCTTTTAAATTCTGCAGAATTTGATTTTGGAGGATTGAAGAACAGCTTTCTCTTCAGATTCACATTTATAAAATCTTGCAGATTCTTCTCCAGTCACTTTGTAGTGCTTGTATTATTAGCTGAATGGTCAACAGAGAAGTGCAATAGCATAAGCATTGCAGCTGATCATGGTTCAAGTCCATATGACTACTAAATATGGTTAATGATTATATTCTTGTAAAAATGATAGCAGTAAACCCTTTTGATCAATGTGGTTGTGCTAGGGTATAAAAAGATTATCTTGTTCTTTCTTAAAAATTAAATAAACATTACTGCAATATTACAAAAATATTATGGAAACATTTTATAGATACCTTGTATTTAGTAAAACCTGTGTTTCAATGACAAGGTAAGTCATTCATAATAAATCTCATGCAAATACAATAAAGTTATTCATGTACAATTCAGTTAATATTGGGTTATGCTTATCAGTAATCATTAATTTTTAATGTAAAACTGAAAGCAGAAGAATTTATAGTATAAATAAGTTCAAAAATTTAATTACACTTTTAAGATCAAATATTTGTAAAGATTCATAATAAGATTTCAGTGAAAATGAAAGGTGCATAACTTTTACCCAGTTTTGAATGTTGATATTATCATGATTGGTCCAAATGATTCTTCTTTAGCAATATGCATATGATCTTCAACATTTGTGAATATAGTTGGTTCCATGAAAAAACCTAAAAATATAAAATCAATTTTAGCAATGCAGTTATCCAAATTTTATATCTTTTTTTTTTTTCAAAAAATAAAAGTGAATAAATTTGTGAGAGTGAAGATTCAGAATGGACCAGAACATGCTATGGCACTGTTGAGGTTCATAACATGCATCAGTAATGTAATGTAATGCACATCTTTGATAATTAAAAATAATATATTTTTTTTAATGTGCATTCTGGTTCATATAATGTTCCATTTTTTTCTCATGGTCTGAATAAATGGATATATTCTAAAAGGGGATCTAGAATTAAATGCAGAAGAAACTACAGAAATAGAAGGGAAAAAAAAAACATTAAAAATTAGAAAAAAAAGTGTAGACATGGGTAAAATAAATGACGAGTTAATAAAATATAGAGGAGAAAAGCTAACTACAAAATTATCAGAAATACTGAAACCAGATTTTAAAGAAAGATCACATCAAATAATTGGTAAAAAGCATAACATTATCAACTACATAATAAAAGGGGATTAGCATTAGAAAAGGCATATGATGCAAGAAAGCAAGCTTATACAGCATCAGCAAAAAAAAAAAGAACTTAATTCCCTCCATCCACTAGCTCCAAACATTTGTCTAGTTCTGCCTTGACAAATGTTTGGAGCTAGTGGATGCAAACATTTGTCTAGTTCTGCCTTGAATCTATTTAAGCTATCAACTTCAACAATGACAGATAGAAGTTTGTTCCAGCAATTAACCACCCACTGGCTAATGGCAAACTTCCGCACATCTATCCTACAACTGTCTTTCCTCAATTTGAATTTATGCCCTCTCAGGCGACTATTCTGAGCAAGAGGAAGAATCCCATCAGCATTGAGTATGCTCAAAACATTCAAGGCCTTACCCACCTCAATCAGATCACCTCGCAGGTGCCTAGTCTCCAGACACTGTAATTTGCAAACTTTATGCCTTTTTTTGTAAGAGCAACCCTTTGTTCCATTCACTAATCTTGTTTACTTGAAATCGAGTTGTTCTTGTGAATCTTGTAATCTTGGAACGAGTACTAATGTGTACTCATTCCAGCAGCACTACATCCTTCTTAAAATGAGGCCTCCAGACTTGTAATACAGTACTCAAGGTGTGGCCTGACCATTGCTTAATCACCTCCTTATCCCTGCTAAAAAAATTACTGTATATCATTGACAAGACACCATGAGCTAAGCAATTGCCAGAAAATTATAGGTGTTTTAATTTATAAAACACGTCAGTGAAACTATATACAAAGGTAATATATATCAGAAAACTTAAATAAAATTATAGAATTAAGCAATGAGCAACAATGATTTATGACAATATACAGTGCCAGACAAAAAAAACTGCATCATCTTAAAAAATGTAAACATTTGTAGTGAAACATATAAGATATTGTTTGATTACAGTCATTTTTGTTTGTCGCAAAGCAAAGATATTGCATCAGATAACGCTTCTATTGCATCAGACAGTAACTGCAAAGTATTCCATCAGCCATTTCTATAAATATGGCATTGGAAGGGTATGAAAACGTCATTAGTATCCTGTTTAGTAGAGGCGTAAGCATGGCTCCACATGTTCAGTTGACACCAAGAAAAAAAAGTTTAGCTATTGCTCTGTCCTGGGAATGGCTTTCTATGCATATTATCGCTGATAAAATAGGCTACCACCAATCAACAGTATCCTGGGTGCTGAAATTAAAGTGTGAAACCGGTGATGTGAAGAGAAGACCTGGATCAGGCCATAAGAGAATGACTACGCCTTCCCAAGATTAATATTTGAAATGGCTATGCTTTTGTAATCACCATGCTAATTCTCCTGATCTAAAACTGGACTTTGAGATGGCCTCTGGAGTTTAAACAAGTGCACAAACTATCCAGAGACAGCTTTCGGAATGCATGCCTATCAGCTCAAGAAGAAACCTTTGTTGACCCAACAAATGAGGAAGAAGCAACTTGCTTCGGCTAAAACGCATTTTTCCTGGACAAAAGGGAAATGGGACACAATCAATTTTTCTGACAAATCACAATTCAACCTGCATGGCTCGGATGGTAAGCGATATATCAGAAGAAGAAAATCGGAGGCATACCATCCTGACTGCACAACATCGACTGTAAAGTTCCCTGCCGGTCAGATTGTCTGGGGATGCATAACAAGCAAAGGGGTGGGGCGAATTAAGTTTATTTTTGGAACGGTGAATGCAGAAACCTACACTACTATCTTGGAGGAGTGCCTGAAACCCATTATTAGGGATCACCACACAGACGTACAAAACTACATTTTTCAACAGAACTCAACACTTTGCCACATAGTAAAATTGGTAAGTTTTATACTATTTAGATTTAATGATCAGTTTGTCTTCTTGTCTCACAAGGCAAGAAGACAAACTTACACCAATGTTTTCCCTTGTTTTTCTCCCTTAAAGTGCAGTTATACGTCAGAAATGCTGGCATTACAGTGTTGGACTGGCCCAGCAACAGTTGAGATCTGAACCCTACTGAAAATTGCTGTTATATAATGTTGTCTAAAATTGCTCAAAAGCCAACAAGTAAGATTCAGCTGCAGGAGAGCATTGTAAAGGTGTGGTACCATGAAATTGGGCAACTGTATATCCAGAAGTTGATATTCCAGAACTCTATGCCAGATTGTTGCAAGGCTGTAATTGCAGCTCGAAGAGGAACAACGAAATATTGAGGACTTATTTTGCTGATTTACTGTACATAATAGTATTATGTTAACTTGTAATTTCACATATACATGTAAATGCAATAATATGTATGTTTGTATGTTATGATTGTCATTTGCATGATTTCTAATATATTTCCATTAATTATGCATTTTGGGAAGATATTTATGATATATCAGGTGGAGTCTTTTTATTGGATTTCATTCACAGAGATATATATCCCATCTAACAAATGCATTTCGAACATTTCTGCAACTCACAATGCAGCGCAAAACACATTATTTGCAAAATTCACAAGTGATGCAGTTTTTTTGTCCATTACTGGTTGATAAAAGAAAAAAATTCTTATTAGGAAGCAGATAATAGAAAAATGATTTAAAGTATAATAACCAATTTATGTGTTTCATAGATTTAGCGAAGGCTTCTGATAGAGTTAAAATAAAAGATTTAATAGATATCTTAAAGCTATGCAAAGTTCTTCAACAGTCAATAGAACTAAGCACACACACACACACACACACACACACACACACACACACACACACACACACACACACACACACACACACACACAGTAATGAAATAATGTTAAAATGTAGAGGCCATTCTGTGTTTAAAAACACGAAGCAATCCATGAACTAACCGGACCCTAGGCAACAATGGTTAAACATAAATATTAAACTCAATAAAAATTATATATAAATAGCCGTCCATGGGAAAAGATACTTTGCAAGGGACTTTGTCGAGGGCTAAACCCCTACAAAATACCAAATATCAGTTTCTAGGACCTAAAGAAGTCCATAAGTACCTGTAAGATGGGTATAATATAATAAGATACGGGTACTTATGGGCTTCTTTAGGTCCTAGTTATACAGGCAGATGACAACAGAAACTGATAGCTCTGCCAGCCATGGGTTTGGTATTTTGTAGGGGTTTAGCCCTCGACAAAGTCCCTTGCAAAGTATCTTTTCCCATGGACGGCTATTTATATATAATTTTTATTGAGTTTAATATTTATCTTTAACCATTGTTGCCTAGGGTCCGGTTAGTTCATGGATTGCTTTGTGCTTTTAAACACAGGATGGCCTCTACATTTTAACATTATTTCATTACTACATAACAGATGTAATGTTCTATCACTGATGGCATTAATCTGATTGGTTAATATTAGTAAATATAACATCACAGTTCCACGCTTTAGTAATTTGATTCTATATATATATATATATATATATATAAGGTCAATAAGTGCACAATCAAGAGAGATCAAATTAACAGAAATTAACAAAAGGACTACGACAGGGAGACTCACAGAGTTCAACTATATTCAGCCTGATAATGGATAGATTAATTAATGAAGTAAATAAAACAATTACAATAAGAAAAACTTAAATATAACATGCTATATAGATGTTACATTACTAATGGCTAAAAGTGAAAATGATTTTCATAGAATGCTATATCATTTTAGCAAAGCTATATCATTTTAGCAAATATCCACACAGGAAACATCTATACAGAAAAAAAAAAAAAGAGAGAACAGCAAAACAACCACAGTGAGATGAAAACTAGGATTAGAAAAGAAAATGACAGAATGAGTAATTAAATTTAATTACTTAGGAACAATTCATGGAAAAGTACAAGAAACATTACAAGTAAGTAGAATACTGTTGAGGGAGGAGTTAAATAATATAATTTGGAACAATCCAAACTTTAATCAGGATGTCACAGTTAAAATGCATAATTACAGTAAGACCTATAATAAAGTATGCAGCCAAGACAAGAGGTACAGCAACCAAAATAAAACAAATACACAAAATTATATACAGGCACTCCCTGGGCTTATGTAATACTGAACTTAGGGAAATTCGACTTTACGTAAGTTTTTGCTGGCCGGTGAAACTTAACTTAACCTAAAAAAAATGGGGAAATGTATTTTGCATCCCATAGGAATAAATGGAGGCATCGTGAAAATATTGTAATGTGAATCCAATAACACATTGTTTTTTTTTTTTTTTTTTTTGGTAATTCGCCCCAAGACCCCGGAAGTTGAAACTTTCATTATACAGGGTGTTTCAGTTAAACGTTTCAGAACTTCTAAGAGGGGTAGGGTACATCCTGACAACTCGAAATCATATACCAATGGGCAGAATCGAAAATTCCGAGCTTTAGTGCAGGGAATCTTAATTTCGCACAAGAACGCCAAGTTAGTAGGATGGATGATTACATGAACGTAGAGTTAGCCGATATGCATTTGGCGTACGGGGCTGCAAATTGTAGTGGGCCAGCCGCACAGCGTTTGTACGCGGAACGATATCCGACGAGGCGTATTCCCAGTCATAATTTCTTTGCAAGACTGCACCAGAGGTTAGCTGAGAGAGGTTCATTTGAAAGAGCTGACAGGGACAGGGTAAGAACAGCATGGACTCCAGCCGTCGAACAGAATGTGCTGCAGCATGTACAGGGGAATCCAAGAACGAGTACACGAAGTCTAGCAAACGCAGTCGGGGTTTCCCATTGCAGCGTCTGGAGGATTCTCCGAGAACAAGACATGTATCCGTTTCACATGCAGCGTGTCCAGACACAGCAACCGGAGGATTATGCACCTCGTATTGCTTTCGCACAGTGGTACCTTGGAAAATGTGCTACAAATCCCCTTTTTCCTGCTGAAGTGTTGTTTTCCGATGAGGCATCCTTCACAAGGGAAGGAATTTTCAACACTCATAACGAGCATATCTGGGCGGTCGAGAACCCGCATGCAATACGACGTCGTGCAGCACAGATTCGATTTTCGGTCAATGTATGGGCCGGTATTATGGGAGATCACCTCATCGGACCTTACCTGTTACCGTGTCGCTTAACCGGACCTATCTACTTGATCTTTCTGCAGCAAGTATTGCCACAACTTTTGAGAGATGAACAGATTTCTGCATCGACGCAACAGACAATGTGGTTCCAACACGATGGAGCCCCTGCCCATAATAGCGGAGATGTTCGTAACTACCTGGATGTCACATTTGGTCAACAGTGGATCGGACGTGGTGGTCCCGTGCGTTGGCCTGCTCGGTCACCTGACCTATCATGTCTTGATTTTTATTTCTGGGGTCATATGAAATCGCTAGTTTATGACACCCCTGTTGACAATGCTGAGGAGCTGGTTGCAAGAATCGCAGAAGCTGCCGAAGAAATTCGAAATTCGCCTGGAGTATTCCAGAATGTTCGGATGTCCATGCGTCAGAGATGTGAGGCGTGCATTGTAGCCCGTGGAAGAAACTTCGAACACTTACTTTAATCCATGTACCTTTTGCTTCTTTTCATGTATTATTAAAACAATTTCTCACTTACGGTCTCTTTTCTTTATGGTGCTTCTGTGTACAACACTGCTTCAGGAAAGCACTTCCAACCCCACATTGCTATATGATTTCGAGTTGTCAGGATGTACCCTACCCCTCTTAGAAGTTCTGAAACGTTTAACTGAAACACCCTGTATAACTAAGCTATTTGCCTCTCTAAAAGGTCATTTTTATAATGGAAATTGCACTACACTTTCATCGTTATCATATGTTCCATTAAAAGAATCAGTTTAACACCTTTGTGAAATTTTTCTAAAACACGTCTGGAGGTCATTACCATAAAACAATAAAAACAATTTGCACTTTCCGTTTTATTAAGCTTTTCTATTAGTGCAATCTATTATAAACAGGTAGTAAACTTGATCTTATTGCATTTACAATAATATCAATAACTAGAATTCTGTGGGTTTTTACGTTATGGTATTATGGTGAAATGAGTTCCCCTTCACTGAAATCTTCAATCATAAAAAACATATATAAATTTTCAGAATCTTCTCTTCATTCCTATTTACTTATTACAATGGTGAAGGGAAAATGACAAAAGGAAAGTGCATGTGGTGGCAGTGCTAGGAAATCAAACAAAACTGATTTAGAACTGAAGATGATTAAGAAGTACAAAGCAGGACAAAGTTTGTTGTCTATTAGTAGTAGTAGTAGTAGTAGTAGTAGTAGCAGTGGCATTTGATGCAAGAAAGCAAGTGTATGAGCTTATGCAGCATCAGCCAAAAAAAAAATATCACACTATTCCCTCCAAATGCCTGTCCAGTTCCTCCTTAAATTTATTCAACTTATCAACTTCCACAACAACAGATGGAAGTTTGTTCCAGCAATTAACCACCCGCTGGCTAAAGGCAAATTTCCGCACATCTAATCTACATCTGTCTTTTCTTAATTTGAATTTATGCTCCCTTAGGTTCGTAATCTGAACAAAAGTGGAAGGATCCCGTCAGAATTCAGCGTGCTCAACCCATTCAAGGCCTTATATACCTCAATCAGATCACCGCACAGGTGCCTAGTCTCCAGCCACTGCAATTTACAGAACTTAAGCCTCTCTTGGTAAGAGGATCCCTTCATTTCCCCTCACCAATCTTGTTGCCCTTCTCTGTACACGCTGAAGCAAATCGACATCCTTCCTAAAATGAGGCCTCCAGACCTGTACGCAGTACTCAAGGCGTGGCCTGACCACTGCCTTATACAGAGGGACAATCACCTCCTTTTCCCTGCTAGCAAAATTCCTATATATCATTGACAAAACCCCATGACCTGGCCTGGCAGCCTGTCTGCATTGCTCAGAGAACTTCATTACTCCCAGGTCTTTTTCATTTTCTACCACCTTAAGTGTAGTACCACACAGTTGGTACGTTTCTCTGGGGTTACTTCTACCCATATGCAGTACTTTGCATTTGTCAAGGTTAAACTTCAGTTGCCACTTCTTAGCCCATCTGCCCAAATTATCTAGATCCTGTTGCAGTAGCACACTGCCATTACTGTCATTAACAACCCTGCCAACCTTTGTATCATCTGCAAACTTCAACGCTAAGCCTGATATACCTTCATCAATATCATTGATAAATATACAAAACAACGGTGGACCCAACACCGAACCCTGTGGGACTCCACTAATAACATTAGTCCATGAAGAGCAGCACCCACTGATTACCACCCTCTGTCTTCTCCCACTTAACCATCCTTTTATACATTGTAGCAACTTAGCATTAGCATTAGCATTAGCATTAGTAGAGGCATTTGATGCAAGAAAGCAAGCTTATGAAGCATCAGCCAAAAAAAAAAAAAAAAAAAAAAAGTAACATAAATAAATAAAAATAACCACTTCCACTTCACCCCTCTGTTCGTTCGAAATACCTGTCCAGCTGAGCCTTAAACTTATTTAGGCTATCAACTTCCACGACAAGGGATGGAAGTCTGTTCCACCCACCAACCACCCGCTGGCTAAAGGCAAATTTCCGCACATCTATCCTACATCTGTCTTTCCTCAATTTGAATTTATGCCCTCTCAGGTGATTTTTCTGAGCTAGAGGAAGAATCCCATCAGCATTGAGCATGCTCAAACCATTCAAGGCTTTGTACACCTCTATCAGATCACCCCGCTGGTGCCTAGTTTCCAGACACTGTAATTTGCAAAACTTAAGCCTTTCTTCGTAAGAGAACCCCTTTGTCCCATTCACCAATCTAGTTGCCCTTCTCTGTACTCGTTCCAGCAGCTCTACATCCTTCCTGAAATGAGGCCTCCAGGCCTGTATACAGTACTCTAGGTGTGGCCTGACCATTGCCTTATACAAGGGAATAATCACCTCCTTATCCCTGCTAGAAAAATTCCTATATATCATTGACAATACACCATGAGCTACTCTTGCAGCTCGTCTGCACTGCTCAGAGAACTTCATATCTGCCTGCACCACCACCCCCAGGTCCCTTTCATTCTCTACCACTGTCAGTGTAGTACCACAGAGTTGATACGTTGCTCTGGGGTTGCTGTTTCCCATATGTAGTACTTTACATTTGTCAATGTTAAACTTCATTTGCCACCTCGAAGCCCATCTGCTCAACCTTTCCAAATCCTGTTGCAGCGGCATAGTGTCAGTAGTGTCCTTGACAACCCTGCCAACCTTCGTATCGTCTGCAAACTTGGACATTAAGCCTGATATACCATCATCAATATCATTTATAAATACAGAAAACAATAAAGGCCCCAATACTGAACCCTGAGGGACTCCACTAATAACATTAGTCCACGATGAGCAGTGTCCATTGATTACCACTCTCTGTCTTCTCCCCCTCAACCACCCCTTTATCCATAGCAGCAACTTGCCTCCAATGCCACACTGCTCCAATTTGTGCAGCAGTCTTCCATGTGCAACAGTATCAAAAGCCTTTCTAAGATCCAAGTATATAATATCAAAGTTATTCCCTGCATCCAGTTCTTTTGTGACTGCATCATAGTATCCAATCAAATTGGTCAGGCAAGACTTCCCCTTAACAAAACCATGCTGTGTCCTAGCTATAACTGAAGTCTTGTCTAGATGATCCTGCAGTGCTTCTTTCACCAGTGCCTCCATTAATTTTCCGGGAACAGAAGTTAAACTCACAGGTCTATAATTACTTGTGTCAGCCTTTGATCCCCCTTTGTGAATTGGGGTCACATTTGCACATCTCCAGTCAATGGGTACCTCCCCTGAGTCCAAGGAAGCTCTCATAATTATGGCTAAGGGTTTGCTTACCTCCTTTGCTGCCTCCTTTAATATAACTGGATAGATCCCATCCACCCCAGGTGCCTTTCTTGTGTTTATCTTCAACAATTGCACAGATTTAGGTCTCGCTGCTTCAACACAATACTATTTTAAGGGGATGTGTGTATAAAAGAACATGTTAAAGGATCAATGCATTTAAGATCAAGAGTGGTCACAAAACAGCATTCAGGTGCTATATCGAAGAGGGAAAACACTATTAATAATATGAATGGAAAATCAGATTCAGAAGCAAGTGCCCCTGAGTCTAATGGCCATTCAAACAACTGCAAGAAGTATTTATGAAGATATTAAATAAGTACGGCAAACCCCAAGCCAAGTTCATGGAAAGCAATGGGTGGTTTAATAGGTTCAAGTTGTGTCGGTTTCCACAACGTTAAAGTATGCGGTGAAGTTGCCAGTGCTGATTCTGCAGCTGCAGAGAAATTTTGTGATGTGTTGGAAAAAAACCCTTCTAAATCTCCACAGCCCTCAACTTCCACAGTGGCGTGCTTATCAGCTGGAGAGTTAATTCCGGCAACAATGCTCGAAAGGTAAAACTTGTTGATGTTATGCCTGTCTCCTCTCTCTTTTTTGTAATTTTATAATTTTGAAATTTTTGTAATTTTATACACTTCTGTAATTTTTTTTCTGTGCATGAGATAAAAAAATTGAATAAATAATTCTATTTATATGTTCATTGAACATTTATTTTTTGCTTCAATCAAATTCAGTGCGCATAGTGGCAATTGCTGCATAAGCATTTAGAGAAATTCCGACTTACTTAGAGTTCTGTGGAACACAACCCTTACGTAAGTCGGGGAGTGGCTATAAATGATAACATAAAATAATAACACATTCAGAGATAAAGTTAAAAATGAGAAAAATCAGGAAACAATGCAAATACAACCTATTAATGAGAGGATACATAATAGAGAAAAATAATGGGGATATCACCCCGGGGGCTCACACCAGGCACACCCAGGGTCCTGAGCTGGATATCATCATTCTTCTCTTTCTTGGTGATTCCCTTTTGTGTCTCTCTCTCTCTCTCTCTCTCTCTCTCTCTCTCTCTCTCTCTCTCTCTCTCTCTCAGGGTAACTCGGGAAATTTTTTTTTTGGCTGGTGCAGCATAAGCCTCAGGCTTCCTTGCACCATATAGCTAATAATAATAGATAGGACAAATAATGATAGGTGGACAAAAACAAGATCCTGGCTGCTACTGCAGAAAATTTGCAGTGATTAAAATGGATAAATTTTTGGAAAATTTTGACTTTTTTATTTAATTATATTATCATAATTGTATTTAATAACTTAAATTATCCTAATCACTTATATTAACTTATTTTTTGAATTTAGCTAAGTATTCCATAAGTTACAACTTAATATTCATTTGGTAATTTTGGTGCGAATATCATAGTAGTTAATTGCATTATCTTAAACTGCAATCAAGAAATAATTCAAAGGATTCTAATCATGTGTTTCACCTCATTTTTGTACTTAGCTAAGCATCTAAAAAGTCAATAGTGCTATACAGAACTGCAATAGCATGGCATGTACTGCCGTAGGCAGAATAGTGCAGCATTATTGTACTCTTATCTCTTAGTTGAGTGCAGCATTTTAATATTAAAATAAAACTTAAATCATGCCTCAAAGAAAAGCATTGGGACAAATTTGGCTCAATAGAAATCACTGATGGAAGTGGTTCTCTTGCAGGGTTATCTCTAGTGGGCCACGATATAGCCGAAGGTGATGTTCTTGTGGGCTTCCACTGCACAAAATGTGAGGAAATTAAGTGCCAATTCAGCATTATGATGGACTTATATGAAATGTTGAAGAACAGGGCTGATGCTCACCAAAGGAATAAAAGGAACATCAAGCACTCAGCCAATGCTTGGCCCTAAGACTTGTACATCACATGAAAAAAATTACTTGCTACACGGCAGAAAGTACTGGTCCCACATGATATAGCTATTGTCAGGGAAACATGAAATATATTTTATAAAAAGGAGAGGCAGAATAGGACCAAGTCATATTTTCCAGGAGGAAAAAGTTGATGATGAATAAAGCAGTTATTTTTTATGGCCACAAAAGGTAATACTGTTGCACACAGTACTAATGATATTAAGAGTAGGAGATCTGAGGATCTGATTTTTTTTTTTTTTTTTTTTTGTAGTTGTTGGCGCATCGGCTTCTATGGCCATAATGCACCTCCCAAGGTTTTTGCAGTACTTTGATCCAAGCACGAGGCGGGATTCGAACCCACGACCTTTGGGTTGCCAGGCAGGCACTTTACCCACCCGGCTAGCCCGGTCGGCGAGGATCTGATTAAAAGTATAGGACAATACTGAGAAAAGGTTAAGATTTAGGATTTAAATTGAAAGTGTCAGCAACTCTTCCTAGACATGATAGGAGAGCACATGAGAACTTGGTCAATCAATTTTTCCCTGGAGAGGAGAGACTGTGGAAACTTGAGGGGGTAGAATATCTCTCACCATGGTCCGTGTTTGTTAACAGGTGAGAATGTTTTTACAAGGATGGGATACACCAAAATAGAAAGTGTGCAAGAATATTGCTGATACCATTTGAGGCAGTGTTTGGTTGGAAGGCTGCTAGATGGGGAGAATACACAGTCAAATAAATTAACAGCAGCCACAGGAAGAGGTGAAAGTGATTCTCGCAATACATCTATTGGGACATGTGGCAGCCTCGAAAGCAAGGTGTAGGAGATTACATGGTGGGAGGGGGGTTCTTGTGGTACAAGCAAATAAGTAATGCTTGAGGCTGTAACAGACATTATCTTGGGTATATACCAAAACTGAACTTGCTACTTGGAAGTCTAAAACCCTGATATTCATGTGACTCTCAAGTCAAGTAGGCTGAATTTCAGCAAAGGCTGGTCATTTTGTGACAACTAAATCCTATGTGTGTGCGCCTTCACAATGGTAGGACCTTTAGTAACCCTGGATGCAATCCCCATGTGCATGTACTATGTGCCTGAAATACAGCACATAGTATACTGAAGGCGACCAGCTAGGTGCAGGGTTCGAGGTGGGGCATTCACACCATACAAAGGAATGTCGCCCCTCTGTGTTACAAGCAATACTAGGTAGATGACTCTCATCAAAATGGTGCAATACCACCACTTTGCTTATTGGAGACTTGATGTTAGTCTCCAATAAGCAAAGTCTCCAGAGCAAAGTTCCAGCAACTTCCCCAATCTCTTCCATCATGCAGTACAATTGATATCTTTTGAGATTATGATGGACATAATGGCAATATCTAATCTTCCTTACATTTTGAAAGTACAATCTAAAATGGCGTTTGCAGGTAGAAAGCTAGATAGTTCACCAGACTGAAGTTACTGGTAATTCTCTAGGAGGCTTCTGGATCAGATAGTGTATAATCTCACTGCCTCCACTCTGCCAGATAGTGAATGGAGGGAGTCCGAATAGTGTGTATGTAGGGGAGCATTGTCGAGGCCACGTTATGTCAAGGAGCTGGATATATTCTTGCTGAGTATATGCCATATCCAAAAACTTCATTACTTTTTACATGTCTACCCTAACTTTTCTTATGACTGAATATATCATAAATAGTCAAACTAATAAAACAAACTTATCTCCAAAAATATCTAAACCTCCCAAACATTTCATTCATTTCACAGAGATACGTAGTCTCAGTTCCAATCCCAGTAATAGGCGCCTCCGTAGCCAGGTGGGAAGGAGCACAGTGCACAGCACACGCTTCTTGATTAGACCGGGGTTCGAGCCCGTCACCACCAAATACGGAGGATGCGGAAAGGTCAAGGAATGACCACCGCATATCCTGGAGCAATATGGCCTTAGTTGCTAATGCTCCTAAAAACCAATCAATCACCAATCCCAGTAATGTCTCCAAACCCCATGTACTTTTTCTGACAGCATTCCAATTATCGGTTGATTCAACCACTGCTTGTCTCAGTTGTCCGAATAGTGTGTATGTGGGGGAGCATTGTCGAGGCCATGTTATGTCAAGGAGCTGGATATATTCTTGCTGCGTATACTTGGATTCATACAGCAAGTATATAGGATTCACACAGCAAGTAAAGGATTCATATAGCAAGTATATTCATACTTGCTGTATGAATCCTTTCGTGTCAAAGGTGGTACTTGTGCATATGTCCATTCTGATATTCCGTCAGAGACTCAGTAATTTAGAATCTCCTATTTTTGACCTTCTCTGGCTTAAAATCTTTCTACTCCATTCTGTCATATTTATCATTTGCTGCTATCATTCTCCCAACTCCACAAATCACTTAATCAGGTAATTTTTCTTGGTGATTTTAAAGTTCCCAACTCCAGCTGGCTTTGGATTTCTAGTCAAACAGACAGAGCTGGTTGATATGCTGAGGATTTGCATTTACTAATAACTTCATGCAGATTTTTCATTTATTATCAGAATGCCATAAAATCCTAACCACAAGCTCAACTCCCTTGATCTTTTTATCACAAACAACCTTTCTAAGTACATGGTCTTAGTGAGTTGTACTTTAGACATTCCAGATCGCAATTTAGTGATGATTTCTTTATGAATGGAGTCTCTCTCTCTCTCTCTCTCTCTCATGTGGCCCTTCTCAACCTCGTGTTTTTTGCCATTACTAGAATAAAATGGGATGATCTGCAAGAATTCTTTTTCTTGGTTGGATTTACTGTATTCTGATGTCAACATTTGTTGAGATTGCAGTGAAATTATTCTTTTAGAAATGAAATACTTTATTCCATACTCAACCTTAAAATCTCATCCTTTATCTAAATCTTGGCTTTCCAATAAATGTGCTAAGGCTGTTCAAGATAATAATGTTGCATATCGCAATTTGCTTGCATCTAAATCTGCAGATTAATATTTTGCCTATAGCTCTCTGTCTTCTTACCTCTCCACTAATGCAGTTGTTCCCCAAGGTTCAGTTCTTTCTCCTACTCTTTCTTTTTGTATATTAATTACCTCCTTCCATTGACCCAAAATCCTATCCTTAGTTTTACTGATGATGGTACATTGCATTCCAACTTCCAGTTTGAGAAACCTTGCTCTGCACAAACAGCTTCAATTCTAAAATATCCACTACAGTTCCCCAAATGCTGATCTCCAGTGGGGCAAAGAAAACTTAGTTAATTTCAATCATTCTAAAACTGAGTTCTGTCTTATATCTTGCAAAAAGAAATTTTTTTGCTTCTATGCTTCTCTTTGATGATACTCATATTTCTAGATGAGATCACATATCTCTCTCTCTCTCAGGGATTACCCTGACTTCTAATCTCTCTCTCTTCACTCTAAAAAACTGGGTTTTCTCTTTCACTCTTCGACTACTTTCCTTCTGAACAGCTGCACACTCTGTACAAATAGTAAATCAACTCTATCATGGAATATTGTTCCCATTTCTGGTGCAGTGATCCCAAAACCTCTCTCAGGCATCTAGAGAAGGAGGGCAGTTAGGTTAATTAATGACCTGTTTCTAACAAAGTCTCAACTCTCTGTCTCACAGACATTCTGTTTCTGCTGCATGGCTTTTCTACAGATTCTTAAATGGGCACTGTTCTTCTGAATTGGCATCTATATTTTCTGCTGTTTCTCTAAAACTAGTCCAAACATGTGCTACAACCAGTCAACATTCACTTACCTTCCACTTTCAAACTCACAGAACAAACTTTTATTCTTCCTCATTTATTCCTTCAACTTCTGTTTTCTGGAACAACCTCCCTCCATATGCATTTCTTGAAAATTACAATCTATAGAAATTTAAACATAATGTCGACAAGTATTAGTATTAGCAATGGCCACATGGTGCAAGGAAGCCTAAGGCTTATGCTGCATCAGCCAAAAAAAAAAAAGGAAAATTAAATAATAATAAGAAAATTTAAAATGTATATAAATAATTAATAAAAGAAAAGGAAATAGAGCCCATGCATTTTCCTCCTCCAACGGGTAATTATCCAGCTGACCTCCAACTGTCAGCCTCTTCAACCCATGTAGGTAATTATTGCAGTAATTTACAACTCACTGGCTAAAATAAAACTTCTTGCAATCCAGTCTAAATATCTCCCCCGTAACTTGAAATTATGGCCCCTAGATCTAGAATCATTTATAACTGTGAAAATTTCATCCTCATTCATTTTATTTATGCCTCTCAGAGCCTTAAACACCTCAACAAAGTCTCCTCTAAGGTGCCTAATTCCCAAGCACATATTCAAAGTCTGTCCTCATATGGATGCCCCTTTGCCGATCTCGCCAGGTGAGTTACCATCTTTGAACCCTTTCAAGAAGCTCAATGTCTTTCTTTAGGTGTGGTCTCCATACTTGAATACAGTATTCCATGTGTGGTTTAACAATAGCCTTACGCACTGAGTGATCACTGAATTATGGCCACCTAACTAATACTTCGTAGGGACTCCTTTTGCCCTCAGTACAGTAGCTATCCGAGGTGGCATTGATTCAACATGAGGTCATAAGCGTTCAGGAGGTATGGCCAACCAAGGTGTGTGTAATGCTGTCGGCAATGCAGGTATGGAGGCGACTGGTGATATGCCTTTCCATAGTGTCTCTATGGGATTGATATCAGTGGAGTTCGGAGGCCAATCAATATGCTGGAAGTCAGTACTGTGTTCGTCAAACCATTCCTGCACAACAAATGCCCGATGGCTTGCCGCATTGTCATCTTGGAAGACACCATCGTCATTCGGGGAAAAGCGCAACATAGTGGGATGTACACAGTCAGCAATCAGTTGACGATAGCAGAGACCACTGATACGTTGTTCCACATGCGCCAGGGATCCAAGTTCCTGCCAGTGAAACATGGCCCCTCACCATACAACCGCCTCCACTGGCCTGCACTTTTGATACCATGCATAATGGATCTAGAGTCTCATGTTGTTGATGTCAAAGCCATATACAACCATCCATGGTGCGAAGTAAATAACATGACTCATCTGATCAGCATACCTTCTTCCAATCTTCTAATGTCCAAGCTGCATGCTCTTTGCACCAGGCAAGTCTTTTACAGCGATGAACCTCGGTTAGGAGAGGATGCCATAGTGGTCGTCTGCTGGTATAGCCACACGTGCGAGCATGTGGCACATGGTGATACCAGATATTGTTTGGGGGTTGGCCCATGTTGTATTGGGTAGTCAACTCTTCAACAGTGCTGCGCCTGTTCGTTTATATGAGTCGTCAGACCCGGCACTCACCTCTAACATCAACCTTTCACTGACCTTTACAGTTTTTGCCATCGGGTTGTTCTTTTACCATTTTGACACCAGTCCCGGTACACTTTAACTACAGCGGCTCTTGAACACCCCACCAGTTCAGCCATTTGGGAAATCGAGGCACTAGCTTGTCGAGCACCCACAATCTGTCCTTTATCAAAGTTCGATAAATCCCTCCTTTTACCCATCATGCTTGGAATTTTACTACCTACTGAACCACTGACACCTTATCTATGCTATGTAGGTCGACTAACTGCGCACTCTTGTAACTCACATGTTCAATGGGTTGCATTCAGTTTTCATAGGGATGGTCATAATTCAGTGATCACAGTGTATAATGGGATTATGATGTTCTTATCTTTACTAGCAAATGTTTGATGAATCATCAATAGGAGACACCATGGGCCTTCCTTGCAACCTGTCTACAAGGGAATGATCTATCTTCTCAACCTTCAACCCAAGCATGGTAATAAGTACTATTGGTTCTAATACCTCTCATGCTTAGGGTTTTCATAAAAAAAAAAAAATTGGAAGTGTTAGGGTTAAGGAAAGTAAAAATATGTGCATATATACTTGAATGTACTAGAAGCAGGAGATCCCCATAATTCTCCATCTTCAGAACCTCAGCATCAGACTACTAGGCGAAGGTAAAGAAAGCCAACATGAGAAACGTCATGTTGGCTTATGCGGAAAATTAGTTTCCCGATACAGCACTTTAGTGCAGTTCGTTTGGTAAACAGATGGTAGGTGTTATTGGTCTGGAGCAGAAGTCGAGAACAATATATTGATTGACAGGTAGGTGTGGCAAATGATGTGTTGATTGGTGCACAAAGACAACACATGATAACATTGGTTCAGTATCACTTCAGTAACACTCAGTACTAATGGTAACTTGCCTAATAAACGCTTTCCATAATGGTGAAAAAATGTCAGGTTATCTCCACTTGAATCCTGTGGAAGCTTGAACCTCCCCGTCCCGAAGTGGAGGGGGTAACCTAACCTTTTTTCTTTAGAATCATGGGTGGACTAGTGAATAAATTGTTTATTAACAAATTTTTAATTTATTATTACTGTACACGTATCATAACATCAATCAACACCTCAATAGCTATTCACTATATATATATAAAGAATCTTTCTTTCTTTCTTTCTTTTCCTATTATTTCCTAACCTACCATTTAAGGTCAGGTTACGAAATATAACAAAAAATAAAGAAACCTTTTCCTTTTTTTTTTTCGTAACTAAACCTAAATCAACAACATAGTAAAAACACTCATGAAATTCAAAAATCTGCTTTCAATAAAGAGAAAAAAAACATAATGAAGAACATAAAAATGAATGGAATGAAACTTTTATTAATTTAGTTTTCCTCAAAATATCAACAGACGTTTTATTTTCCTTACAAATTTCTTCCATCTTTAAAAGATTCATCGCTTCTATTACCTGTTTACCATTCATTGCAAAACTATTATGCACCGTTCTTCACTCATAAATACACATTATAATGCGAACCAATGACTACACAGTAGCTTGTCGCCTGTCGTGCCCACCACCAATCATTTCATCGTTTGCCACGCCTACCTGTCAATCAATATATCCTTCTCGATTTCGGCTCCAGACTGATAACACCTACCGTCTGTTTACTGAGCGAGCAGTGCTAGTCCGGTGTCGGGAAACTAATTTTCTGCATAAGTTATCCAATGTTTCTCGTCCTCATGTTGGCTTTCTTTACCTTAGCCAACTAGATTGTAGATATAGCTTAGCTTAAGTGGAAGACTGGTAGAGCCAAAAAATGCTGGATCAATGGAAAAAAAATAACCATATATGGAAATAAAAGCAAGGATTGAAATGGCCAGGCAGTTTTTTCCTTAAAGTGAGATCTGCATTGTGCAGTGGAAACCAGTGCCAACTACTATATTTGTGGCATCTCCACAACACAGACCACTTTCTGTCTTCTTGTTGTCATGGTTTTTCTCCTTTCTTATATTATACAAGTTAGGAAAATCAGACATGTCATTTACAGAATAACCAGATAGTTCTCACACTGCTTCACATCAACTCATTTGCCTTGGCTCTTTACTGCAAACCTACCTCACTGTAGGAGACCCCTTCAATTCTCCATCTTTCAAACCTAAGCTGCCGATGAATTTGTTTTCGGCACCTCTGCATTATGGACTAACTCTGCTGCTCTCTTCTTGTCAGAGGCCCTCTGTTGATATGGTGTAGGGAACAACAAGCACCTTCTATAATATCAGAACAATTACCACACGTCCATGTTGTTATTCATTCCATTCTGACTATATATCAACTCCATTGTGTCTTTGCTCTAAGAAGAAGCTTCATTTCCTTCTTATATTGTAGCACTAGACTTTTCTTGGAAATGTCTTGTGCAAACTATTGAAATGACCAAAAATCTTGTTGCATTTTACCCAGCAGGTCCTTTTGTTCTTCATTCAACCTGTTCAGGCTTCTTATCCTTTTTTTTTTTACCAAGCGAGCAGTGCTAGTCCGGTGTCGGGAACAATCTTTATGAATAACAATGGGACAAGAACGTGTGTCATTTCCTAACGGAGGGTTGAAAACCACCACAGCAAATGTCTCTTGGTCTCTAGTAACTTTGAATAGCTGCTCCCCCCCCAGTAATTGTCTTTTGTTGTTTCACATCAGTTGTCTGAGATATGTATTTCTTTTCTTTACATTCTTTAGCATTTCAGAGGTTTTTTTTCCCAATTCTCTATAGGACACGCTAATTGGTCACCCTTACTCTCCAGTCCACGGTATCTTTAACGTTCTTCTGTATTTTCACATCTTAAATGTTTCTAGTCTCATGGAGGTGTTAGTTTTCAGTGTCTATGTCTTGGCACCATACAACAAAACTGACCAAATCTCATCAAGTGGATTCTAAGGTGGAGATCCAGGTTCCCACTGCACAATGCAGATCTCATTTTAAGGAAAAACTGCCTGGCCATTTCAATCCTTGCTTTTATTTCCATATATGGTTATTTTTTTCCATTGATCCAGCATTTTTTAGCTCTACCAGTTTTCCATTTAATATGAGAGGGGGGTGTTGGCATTGTCCGTTTAAATACCACGAGCTTAGTCATGCTGAAACTAATCCCGAGGCCCATTCTTTCGCTTTCCTCATTCACACAATTGAGGAATATCTCTAAGTCCAAAAATATTAGTTATACAAAGTATAATTCCATCTGCATAGTGATGAGGTTTTTAATCACTCTACCACTGACAGATATTGCATTATTTCTTTCATCTAATGATCTTGAAATGACATCTTAGTAAATGTTAAACAGTAGGGGGAAGAGTACACATTCTTGCTTCACTCTGTGTTCAGTGTTGATGTTTGCTGGCTTTCTGCTGTCAACTGCAACTGATGTCATTTGGTTCCAGTAAAGGTTTCTGATTATTCAAATGTCCTTTTCATCAAGGCCTTCTGAAAGTCAAAACAAAGATGCTGATCTGTTATTCACTACACCATTGCATCATGACCTGGGTACAAAATAGTGCTTCTCTTGTGCCCAGTCCTTTCCTAAATACAAACTGAAGATTGTTCATTGACTCTTCATAATTACTGAATATTTGATTTTGAATTATTTTTAGGAACATTTTTAGGACTTGGCTTATCAAGATGATTAGTCTGAAGTCTCCACAAGTCCTGGTGTTTAGTTTTTGGGGAAAAGTGATGAACATCTATATCAGCCAATCCAGAGGAATGTCACCCATCTCTTAAATTCTGATAAATAATTCAACAAGAATGTCAGTGTTTTTGTAGTCAAACAACTTGACCATTTCTGCTAGGATTTCATCACTCTCTTTGGCTTTTCTCTTCTTCACTGATTTCATCACCCTCTCCACCCTGAATCTTAGGATGGATGGTCCTACCACTGTATTGGTGTCATTTAATTCATGATCACTGTCAGTGAGGAGGTCTTTTATGTATTAGGCCACTGCTTTTTCTGGTTTTGCTGATTCTTCCATAATAATCTCACTTTGTCACTTTGGATGTTTCCTTCTATTAATTCCTAAAATCATCCTTAATCTTTTTGTAAAGATTAAAATCATCATGCTTTTCTTGCAGTGCTTCTATTCCTTTGCATTTTTCTGTGATCCAGCACTCTCTAGCTTCTTTAATTTTGTTCTTATTCAGTCTATTCACCTCCTTGTACCTTAATGCAATTCTTAAATGCTCTGTACTGCTCCTTGAATGTCAAAATTTCATCTGTCGTCCAGTCCTACTTCTCCAGATGTTTCTTATAACCTAGAACAGCCGAGCTCATTTTAGTCAGAACAGATTTAAACCCATCCAAAGATCTTTCACCCCCGCTGTTGTTGTTATTTGGTTTTTAGGAGCATTATGGATATGCGGTGGTCATTCCCTGACCTTTCCACATCCTCCGTATTTGGTGGTCACAGGCTCGAACCCCGGTCTAATCAAGAAGCATGTGCTATGCACTGTTGCTCCTGCCCACCTGCTACAGAGGCACCCCAACCTTCACCCCCGCCTCCTAACTTTGGATGTGCTGCACCCTTTTGTTAAGGTATGTTTTCATCACCTCATACATTTCTGGATTTTTTAATTTCTCTAAATCAACTTTCTTAATTGGTTGCTTTCTCCTAATAGCCTTCAATCTCAGTTTGATCTCAATTATGACTGGATTGCAGTTGGAATCCGTATCTGCACTGGAATATGTCTTGGTGCTCTTAACACTGCTCCAGAAATGTTGGTTAATCATGATATAGTCAATTTGGTTTCTGACTACATTTTTTTTGCTGCCTAGTGGGGACTTCCATGTACAGATCCTTCTCTTGGTAAGTGTTCGCAATCATCAATTCTCAAAATTGTATCAGTCGATTCCTGCTTTCATTCCTTGCTTCAAGATAAAATTCTTCTACAGTTTCACCAGATTTCCCTTTCCAGCATTCAGATCTCCCATAACAATAGTAGGTCTTTTTCTTTGTTAGTTTGGCTACTTCTTCCAGTTCGGTATAAAAATGTTCAATTTCTACATCTTCCTTATCAGCCGTAGGAGCACACACTTGAATTATGTTGACATTTAGAGGGTTGTCCAATCAGCTGGAGTGACAAAGTTGAGGATGCCCTTAGTGATTAGGATCCCCACTTCATGGTGGTCTATGTGATCATTTCTACACAATAGTACAAAGTCATGTTGTGTCACTGGAAATATACATGCCTGTTGGTTTCACATAGCCCCTAATCCCATCACTTCATTAAGTCTTTTCATCTCCTGGGTTACATTCTTAAGTTTTTGAGTCACATTTTCACAGCAAACAGCATTGTGATGTTCCACACTCCAATTTGCAAAAGATTCGCCACTTTTAGCCCAGAATTCTTAGCACCCCATCCCATTAAAGGGATGTTGTGAACTTGGGGCTGGTTGTTGTAGCTTTTTTGCCATAGTGATTGTTCTAGGGATATAGTAATGCAATAGTTTCCCTGCTGGATTTCTGCATTGCATTTAATTGCAGTGCTGGAATGACAAAATCTATCACTAAGCAGTCAGGACAGTGACTGTTCAGATAGCTTCTATCACCCTCTGCTTATGCTGTAGCATAAGCAGAGGGTGATAAAATAGCACCTCTGGACAAGGGCAGGAGCCCTTGTCCAGAGGTGCTATTTAGCATTAGCATTAGCATTAGTAGAGGCATTTGATGCAAGAAAGCAAGCTTATGCAGCATCAGCCAAAAAAAAAAAAAAACCACTTCCACTTCACCCCTCTGTTCGTTCAAAATACCTGTCCAGCTGAGCCTTAAACTTATTTAGGCTATCAACCTCCACCACAAGGGATGGCAGTCTGTTCCACCAACCAACCACCCGCTGGCTAAAGGCAAATTTCCGCACGTCTATCCTACATCTGTCTTTCCTCAATTTGAATTTATGCCCTCTCAGGTGATTTTTCTGAGCTAGAGGAAGAATCCCATCAGCATTGAGCATGCTTAAACCATTCAAGGCTTTATACACCTCTATCAGATCACCTCACTGGTGCCTAGTCTCCAGACACTGTAATTTGCAAAACTTAAGCCTTTCTTCGTAAGAGCACCCCTTTGTTCCATTCACTAATCTTGTTGCCCTTCTCTGTACTCGTTCCAGCAGCTCTACATCCTTCTTGAAATGAGGCCTCCAGACCTGTATACAGTACTCTAGGTGTGGCCTGACCAGTGCCTTATACAATGGAATAATCACCTCCTTATCCCTGCTGGAAAAATTCCTGTATAAAAGGGTATCTTCTCTTAGGTATGTTGTTTTACTGGGCTAAAGAGTCAGGCCTACACCAGTTTGAATTTGAGTTTTCCTTCTCCTATCTCTCTTAGTCTGGCTCCTACCTCAAAGACTTATCCGTCTTGAGTGGGCCTACTAGTAGCTACGTTACTGCCAGCATGGTTCATAAGGTAGTCAGAGCAAGCAAGCCCCATCACTGTGACAAGGTGAAGATACCATCAAGGAGGCTGTTTGGACTAGGAGTATTTTTCACCAGCTACAGCTGCAGATCTTCATATTAGTAGCACTGATATATAACACACTCCCATGTTTCTCTTAATTCCACAGAAGCACTTCTCTGATTAGAAACACTCATTCAGTTTGCTAAAGAAAGAACAATGTCCTATTAATAGAAACATTGAATGGAGACTGGACAGACTATTTACAAATGAGATATGGAAGCCCATTCTTGAAAAATTTTGAGTAACCATCCCATTTCCTGACTGCAGTCATGCCAATTGAGCATTAACTGATTTCACAATCATTTCTTCTATCTTGTCATGTGTCATTGATGTCCTTGGTGAATTATCTATCTGTACACCCATTCAGGTCACAAGTGATGGATCTATGAATACAATAGATCCATCACAAGTGAAGGATCTATTGTATTCATATACCATTAAAAAAAAATACTCCACGAGGAGGGTTCCAAGTTGGATGAATAGTGAAGTTGCCACATTACTTGAGCAGAAAAAGGTGGCATGGAAAGGTTACAGAGCAATAAAAAGTACTGAAGCCCACAACAGCTACAAGATGATCTGCAATAGAGCCACAGAAACGGTTTGACAGGCAAAGGCAGTTTATGAGAAATCACTAGCAAACAGAGCAAAGAGGGAGGGATAGGGAATTCTTTAATTATATAAATGCCAAGAAGAGCAGGACAAACCAGATCGGACCTTTACGTAAGGGAAAGGGGATAGTATTAAATACACCAGCACCAGCTGCGATTGCAGATGAACTCAACAGTTATTTTGCATCGATATTTACAAATGAAAAACTGTGGCAATGAGAAATTGTGGAAGCGAAGTTGAAAAATATGTAATTAATGATACTGAAATTTCGCAAGATTATTTAATGAAAAAACTTTCGAGCCTACAGACCGGTAAGGCTCCTGGAGTTGATGGAATAGCCCATAATCTTAAGGGAGGCGGCAAGTGAGTGCATTGAACCATTGAGGCTAATTATGCGAGCATTATTCTGGGAATCTCCCCAGAGCATAGACTCTGGGAAGATTCCCTTGGATTGGAAAAGTGCCAATGTATCTCCCATACATAAGGGTGGCTCTAAAAGTGAAGTGGGAAATTATCGGTCTGACTTCAGTGGTAGGGAAAATCATGGAGGCAATGATCAAGGGTGGAATTCAGGATCATTTGTATCGAACTGAAATTCTCAAGGATACTCAGCATGGTTTTGTAAAGGGAAAATCATGTTTAACAAATCTGGTTCGCTATTTCGAAAGGGTCACTCACGAGCTGGATTTAGGGAATAATTTCGACATTGTTTATTTAGATTTCAGCAAAGCTTTTGACTCAGTCCCACATGAGCGGTTGCTTTATAAGCTGGAAGAGGTTGGAATCACTGGGAAAATCCTTAGATGGATAGCAGGATGGCTTCAGGGAGGAGGCAGAGGGTTGTGATAAATGGCTATTCCTCAGATTGGGTTGATGTAAGAAGTGGGGTTCCCCAAGGATCAGTATTAGGACCATTGTTTTTTTTTTTAATTTTCATAAACGACATTGATGAAGGGATAGAGGGCTTGATGTCTAAATTTGCAGATGATGTTAAAATTGGTAGAGTGGTTAATGATCACTGTCACGCTGAGCTTCTTCAGAGAAAGAGACCTAGATAGACTTCAGGAATGGTCAGAAAAATGGCAGCTATGCTTTAATCCAACAAAGTGTAAGGTATTACACCTGGGAAACAGTAATCCCAAAATAACTTATTTACTTGGTGGAGTTCAACTAAACCCAGTACTGGAGGAAAGGGACTTGGGTGTTACGATACGGTCAGACATGAAATTCTCTGAGCATTGTAAACAGGAAGGCCCATGGTGTCCTAGCGATGATCTATCAAACTTTTGCAAGTAGAGACAGGGATGTGATAATCCCATTATATAAGGCTTTTGTTAGACCACACTTGGAATACTGTGTTCAAGTATGGAGACCGCACCTAAAGAAAGACATCAAGCTTCTTGAAAGGGTGCAAAGACGGGTCACTTGCATGATGAGATCGGCAAAAGGGCATCCTTATGAAGAAAGACTTTGAATATGTGGACTGCAGAGTTTGGAAACTAGACACCTTAGAGCAGATTTGATTGAGGTGTTTAAGGCTCTGAGAGGCATCAGTAAAATGAATGAGGACGAAATTTTCAAGATTATAAATGATGCTAGAACTAGGGGACATAAATTCAAGTTAAGGGGGGAGATGTTTAGATTGGACTGTAGGAAGTTTTATTTTAGCCAGCGAGTTATAAATTACTGGAATAAGTTGCCTACGTGGGTGGTAGAGGCTGACAGTTTGGGAAAATTCAAAGCTCATCTGGTACTTAGGGTCAGGGAAGCGCATAGGATGACAGGTTTAATTTCCTTTTTTTTTATTAATTATTATTATTTATTTATTTTATTATCATTGTTTTGTTTGGTTTTTTTTTTTTTTTTTTTTTTGCTGGTGCAGCATAAGCCATAGGCTTTCTTGCACCATGCGGCCATTACTAATACTAAAAGCACCTATGTCTAAAAACTAGGTAGAGATCCATTGGCATTCACCCAGATAAGACTTGCAAAGCTCCAGTCAATACTGTGTGATAGGTCATCACTAGTTTTAAGAGCATATTTCACTGAGTAGAGAGGAGCTCTTTTGTATTTTTACTCTGTAGTACATCTGTAATCCAGAAATGCCACATTAGGAAGAAAATTACAATCTTGTTTTAAATTTAGTGCCTTGCCCTTTATTCTTTCCACATTATCCCTGTTATCATACCTGAAACCTTTTAATTTTTTTTCTGAGATGTAATTTATATGTGTATAATTTTCAGCTTTCTATGTAACTGAATTTCCAAATATTTCACAGTTTGAATGATTCTAAGTTACCACCATCTATTAAAACATGGGGATGCATATTTATTGACAAATTCCCAACCTGGTTTTTTTTTGCATATTTAAAATTTACACATCTCATTCACCTTGTCTGAAGGCCAGGCCTCAACATAGATTAGAAAAGGCTGTACTGCTTTAAAGTGTAATAACAGTCTGGGTACACTGCAGCATAGACTCTTTGAGATAACCATATATATTGCATCCCAAAGTTGCCATTTAATGATGCTGGATATAGGCCTGAATGGCCCATTCTATTACATCTCACATACATGTTCGGCTAAGATCAGGTCAGTAATGGAAGGACAGAGAACTTTCCAGAATGCTTGTTGACCAGTCCAGTAGTGTCTTGTTATGTTAGCAGATGGTTTCCATAAATGTATGCATACCAGTGGGAGTGAGGAAAGCAGGTTCTCCCATCCAAACATTCTGCAAATCATTACAGTGCCCCAATGGGCACTCTCTAATCTCCTTTGTGCAAGGGAGGTTTGAGAGCCTCATGCTGGTTATACCACATCCATCTACATGGCGCAAGAAGAAATGCTATTGATCAGACTAGGTAACCCACTTCTCATCCAATAGGTTTGCACCCATGCCACTGTAGTTGCATTTGCTTATGACAGGCTATTGGCTGTGACGGCCCCAACCATGCTGGTGGCTGCCACATGGTGAACGTTGAAATGGGTTGAGCTACCTTCATATATTTTATGACATGGTCAACTGCTCCACTGTGGCATGATGTTCAGCATGCTGGTTCCTCCTCTGGCCTCTTTAGTTAACAAATTTACCCACATGGAACCCATGACTGGTGATTAATAATTAGTCCACTCTTGTTACAAGTATCAGAAACATTGGAGAAAGGTGACCATTACCAAAGGTGGCCTTCAAGTACTCTGGTCTGAATGATCATCACCCTGTTGAAACTCTGTTAGTTATATCTCTGGCCCATTCTTCATGTGGAATGAAAAATGGGTCAGAGAAGAAGTTAATTTTATGCCTACTGAGGCCCTATCCTTATTTAGGGACGTGGTTGCAGACAGTGCACATTACGGCAAGGATGATATTACTAATGCAGTGCTATATTAGTATATAAACCAATGGCTTGGCCATATCTCAAACTTCATACTGGTTTGGACACACCTTATTTTAGTAAGATATAGAGAATTGTTACCAAGAAAGACTTGAATTCTGTAAATAACATTTACAGAATTCAAGTTTACAAATGTGTTCATCATATTCCTAGTTTACAAATGTGTTCATGCATATTCCTAGTTTACAAATGTGCATTTGTAAACTAGGAATATGCATGAAGACTTAATGTAATATAAGTCTTTTAAACAGACTAAGAAAATTAAATACTGATGACCACTACACTGTGTTGCCACTTTATTAGGTACATCTATCTAGTAGCATGTTGAGCCTCCTTTAGCCTTCAAAACAGCCTGAATTCATCTAGGCATGAATTGAACAAGATGCTGAAAATTGTGCAGGAATATCTGTGTGTCACGCAGTTCCTTGAAATTCGACGGAGGTGTAGGCCTGCAGCGAACAGCCCTTTCCACCTCATCCTAAAGATGTTCAATCGGATTGAGATCTGAAGTCTGAGTGGGCAGCAAAGAAAAGTCATTGTCATTTTTTCTGGAACTGTTCCATAATGATTCAGGCTTTGTGCACCGGCACATTATCCAGCTGGAAGTAACCATCTGACTGAGGATAAACTGTCAACATGAATGGATGCACTTGGTCAGCAACAGTGTTTAGGTACAATGTGGCATTCAAACATGAATCTATGGGTATCAATGGACCCAACGTGTGCCAAGAAAACATTCCCCACACCATAACACTGCCCCCACCACCTTGTACAGTAGCTGTCAGACATGATGGTTCTTGAGATTTGACGGAGGTGTAGGCCTGCAGTGAACAGCCCTTTCCAGCTCATCCCAAACAACATGAATTCATGTTGTTTTCGCCATATTCTGAGCCTTTCATAGACATGTTGCACCAGGAACTTCGACTTGTCAGACCAAGCAACTGTTTTCCAATCCTCGATAATCCAGTGCTGATGTTTCTGTGCCCACAGGAGGCATGCTCTCTTGTTCTTCATTGATAACAAAGGTACGCGATGTAGCCGTCAGCTGTTGTAGCCCATTCGTGACAAATTGTGACTAGTGGTCCATTGCGATATTTTGTTCTGTGCACCATGGTTGTATTCTGATATGATGTGCGACATTGTGGCCTGTCTGTTTGCTTGCACAATTCTAGCCATCCTCCTCCTCTGACCAACAAGCGATTTTCTTCCACAGGAGTGCCACTGAGAGGATGTTTTCTGTTCGTTGCACCATTCTCAATACACCCTTGAAACTGTGGTGCGTGAAAAGTTCAGGAGAACTGCCATTTCAGAGATGCTTTGTCCAGCACATCTTGCACTTACTACCATGCCTTGTTCGAAGTCCGTTATCTCACTCCTTTTCCCCATTCTTGCTACGGTTTATACGCTTAACTGATACTAGAAAGATTGTTCTGCTGCATTTATATCCACAACTGTGGTCATGTGACTTGCAACATTGTGAGACAAACCATTTGTGTGCACAGCAGGAGTGTACCTAATAAAGTGGCAGCACAGTGTATATATTGTTACTTAGGTAACACACAGGGGAAATAAATTTAAATTGAATAAGGATGGTTGCAGAACAGAAGAGTGGAAATGTCTTCAGCCAGAAAGTAAATGATTGTTGTTGGAATAAATTTCCACTTATCAGTGTAGAGGTAGGAAATTTTAATTCAGGCAAATGAAGTAGCTAAAAAATCTCCCCCCACCTCCATCTGATACAATAAAGGCTTGCTTTCTTGCATCATTGTGCATATTAATATGTAAATACATATATCTAATATTACACAAATATGAGGGAGGAAAACTTTTCAGGAGGGGGGGGAGGGGAACCTCCTTCACTTGAAACCAATAGACCACAGCTTTGATTAAGAAACATTTAATAGTTCTTCAAGCTGCACAGGAAACTAAACCTCTGAACTTTACAAACCCTTCTTCCCTACATCACCACAGATGACAAACAAGGAAATCTACTGCAAAGCCATTATGAATTGTAAAAACTTAAACAAAAAATTTTCAATAAACAAAATCAATGTATTAACTGTCATAAATACAAATACACGTAAGCATCCCTTATACTAACACCCATTATAACAGCTTGTTTTAACAGTTAATCAACTAAAAGTTTTAATTAACTTCTTAAAATATTACTTAAGCAAATTAAATATAACAATAATCTAACACATTAATAATAAAAATCTAGTTCCAACTTTGTATTAATTGATTTTAGGTATTATGACAGTGCAAATTGTTTTCTTAGTCTCTGAATTTGTGAAGGACAAAAAAAAAAAAAGAGGCAAAGACTTATTTATACGTGAACCTTACCTGTCAATCAGAATAGTATGGAGAAGTTAAAATTAAAAGGCAAAAGTTAAAATGAAATGACACAGGATGAAAAGGAATTTTTATAGGTTAAAAAAAAACCCATAATTTCATCTGAAAAGTGCAGCCCTTTCTCTCAATCATGTTAGAGAATTTCCGAGCCCCAGTAAAAATACAAAGCTATTTGAGCCATATAAACTATCATAGAGAAATCATGCATCCTTGTAAACCTACCTGCTTTATTTATTCTCTTTCCTCCATAAATTAAAGTGGCACCTTCTTTTATACCTATACTACAATATTCTAGTAATTTTTCCAGATGGTCTCTGAAAAGAAAATGATGATTCTGAATATCTAAAGGAAAATAATTACTGTTGATTTCACCACAATTTTGCTGTTATTTTACATTACAAAGAGAATTCAAGTAGCATGGTCGAGAGAACACGATCAAGTCTAGTCTGGTCTGGTCTGGTCACTTTAATGACCCCCCTCCCAGGAGAGTGACCCAGACAGAGTGTTACTATACTTAATCCTGCTCTCTCAACCATTTTACTTGAATTCTCTTATTAACACAAATTAGCAATAAATAAATTAACAACAAACACAACTGATACCACACAAGGCAAAATTTAAAAGTAATACTCTGTTGAAGTTAAGATTTGTAGTTCTTAAAGATGAACTGCTATACAAGCAAGGATAATCTGTTTAAGAGCTAGTTAATAGCCTCATCACTATCTTCCATACCTGTTAACTACTGATTTAAAATATTTTGCAGGCTTCCAATTTTAGTATTAGTAACATATAAGCCCAGTGGTCAGGAGCGAGAGTACATAGCATGCGTTCCTTGAGTGGACCATGGTTCAAGCCTGTGACTACTAAATACGATAAATATTTGTATTTACAATTTATTGTAAACTCTACTGACTTGGTTGTCATGACGGAGTATAAACAGAAATTTAAGTGGCAAATGATGCAAGAAAGCACGCTTATAACAGCATGGACAAAAAAAAAAAAAAAAAAAAAAGCACAACCCCTGTTGGAACAAACTGTATCTACTTGCCTTCAGCAAGTAGCTGATTGTTGGAACTGGCTGAAGGCAAATTTTTGCACAACTAGCATGCAAACTTCCTTCCTCAATTTGAAAGCATGCCCCATCATGTGTTTAGTGTGAGCAAGAGAAAGGACTCCATCAGCACTGAGTATACTCAATCCACTCAGAGCCTTAAACACCTCAATCACATCTCCTCAAAGGTGCCTAGTTTCAGATAGCAATTTGCAAAATTGAAGGCTTTCCTGGTAGGAGCACACTTTTGCTCCCTTCACCTATTTTGTTGCTCTTCTCTCTACCCATTCTAACAGATACATGTCATTCCTAAAATGAGGCTTCCAGACTTGTATACAGTATTCATAATGTGACCTAACCATTCCTTAACTATGCTGACAAAGTTCCTGTATAGGTGCTCTGCAAAGTGCTCTAAAGCAAGTCCCTTGCTTTAGAGCACTTTGCTAATACAGCGCTTTTCAATTATATTCATGTTTATTATTTTTGTCTTAAGGGGATTTTCGGCAGTGAGTGCACACTAGCTGACTCAGAGTTGAATCGAGTGAGTCGACCAGCACCATTTTGTTACCCACGCTCAGTTCGTTTAGAGCGTTTGCACACTTCATGTCTCAGTGTCATATTCTGGCAATTTTCAAAATTTTTCAAACTTTTTACTTCTGTTATTGTGATTATTAATCACAGTACAATGGCCCCTAAGTGTAGTGCTAGCGAAAAGAAGAGTTGCAAGCCTCTTACTTGAAATCAAAAGCTAGAAATGATTAAGCTTAGTGAAAAAGGTACATTGAACACCAAGACAGGCTGTAAGCTAGTTTGGTGCACCAAATAGTTAGCACAGTAGTGAACTAGGGAGAAATTCTTTAAAAAAATTAAAAGTGCTACTCCAGTGAACACGAAAGTGATAAGAAAGCGAGACAGCTTTATTGCCGATATGGATAAAGTTTCAATGGTCTGGATAGAAGACCAAGCCAGTCATGATATTCCTTTAAGCCAAGTCCTAATCCAGAGCAAGACCCTAATTCTCTTCAATTCTATGAAGGCTGAGAGAGGTGAGGCAGCTGCAGAAGAGAGGTCTGAAGCTAGCAGAGGTTGGCTCATGGGGTTTAAGGAAAGAAGCCATCTCCACAACATAAAAGTGCAAGGTGAAGCAGCTAGTGCTGATGTAGAAGCTGCATAAAGCTATCCAGATGAGTTAGCTAAGGTAATTGAAGGAATCGGCTAAGCAGCAGATTTTCAATGCCGATTTCAAGGCCCTATATTGGAAGAAGATGCCATCTAGCACTTTCATAGCTAGGGAAGAGAAGTCAATGCTTGGCTTCAAAGCTGAAAAGGATAGGCTAACTCTCTTTTTAGGGGTTAATGCAGCTAGTGACTGTAAGTTGAAGCCAATGCTCATCTACCATTCTCAAAGACTTATGCTAAAGCTAGCCTGCCTGTGTATTATAAATCGAATAAAAAAACCTGGATGGCAGCGGATCTGTCGAGGCCTACTGCTTAGTAAAAAAAATTCCTTTCAAGATATTACCGATTAGTAACAATACACCTGGTCACCCAAGAACTCTGAAGGAGATGTACTTGGAGATTAATGTTGTTTTCCTGCATGCGAACACAACATATATACTGCAACCCATGGATCATGGAGTAATTGCTGCTTTCATGTCCTATCATTTAAGACGGACATTTGTTAAGGCTATAGCTGCCTCAGATAGTGATACCTCTGATGGGCCTAGGCAAAATAAATTGAAAGCCTTCTCTGGAAAGGATTTACCATTCTAGATGCCTTTAAGAACATTTGTGATTCATGGGAAGAGGTCAAAATATCAACATTAAAAGGAGTTTGGAAGAAGATGATTTCCACCAACATGGATGACTTTGAAAGGTTCAAGACTTCAGTAGAGGAAGTGACTGCAAATGTGGTGGAAATAGCAAGAGAACTGGAAGTGGAGCCTGAAGATGTGGTTGAATTGCTGGCATCTCATGATCAGCCTTTAATGGATGAGAACTTGCTTTTAGTACATGAGCAAAGAAGGTTACTTCTTGAGATGGAATCTGCTCCTGATGAAGATCCAGTGAGCATTGCTGAAATGACAACGAAGGATTTAGAATACTATGATGGCTTACTTCATACAGCAGTGATGCCAATTTTGAAAGATATTCTACAGAGATAAAATATTTTCAAACAGTATAGCATTCTACAGAGAAATCCTTCATGAAAGGAAGCATCAGTCAATGAGGCAAACTTATTTGTTGTCTTATTTTAAGAAAGTTCCACAGCTACCCCAACCTTCAACAGTGAGTAGTCCTACCATTCAGCAGCCTTCAACAGCCATCAATATCAAGGCAAGACTCTCCACCAGCAAAGAGAATAAGATTCTCTTTGCTAGTGGAGAGTCGTTTTTTTATGGCTAGTGCTATTGCACACTTAATAAATGATAGTGTAAATCTGTTTTTAGGCTTTTATATGCACTGGTAAGTGAAAAAAAGCTGCGATTCGCTTTGCATTCGTGATCTGGAACCTAATCCGCCGTATCAGAGAGGTATGCCTGTATATCATTGAAAAAATTTCCATGAGATGTCCGTGCAGCCCATCTATACCGCACAAAAAATTTCATGTCTGAGTGCACAATTATACCCCTGGTTTTTTTTCATTCTCCACTACTCTCAGTGTAGTACCACACAATTTCTAAGTTATTGTGGTTGTTATTTGGTGTTTAGGAGCATTAGCAACTAAGGCCATATTGCTCTGGGGGATATATGGTGGTCATTCCCTGACCTTTCCGCATCCTCCGTATTTGGTGGTGACGGACTTGAACCCCGGTCTAATCAAAAAGCATGTGCTCCGCGCTGCTGCTCCTTGCGAAGTTATACTGGGATTACTGCTACTCTCAAGCCTAACACTTATTGATCTTAAATTTTAATTGCCACATCTGAATAGCTTTTCTAGATCTTGTTGCAGTGGCATATTATGATTACTGTCATTATCCACTGTGGAAATCTTTGTATCATCTGCAAACTTATACATTAAGTCATGCTATTAATTTATATTGGTATGCCATCAATATAAATATTAAATATAGAAATAAACAATGGGCCCAGCACTGAAACCTGAATCCTCCACTAATATTATTATTTTGTTATTATTAGCCATATGGTGCAAGGAAGCCAGAGGCTTATGCTGCACCAGCAAATAAAAAAAAAAAAAAAAAAAAATTATGAATTACCCTGAGAAAGAGAGAGCAAGAGTCAGAAGTAGAGGGGAATCACCAAGAAAGAGAAGAACGATTATATCCAGCTCAGAACCCTGGCTGTGCCAAGCCCACACTCACCTGATGTGAGCTCCTGGGGTTAAAAGTAACTGAGGGCATGTCCAGGATTAAGGGTAGTCGGATAGGAGCAGTGTCCATTGATAACCACTCTTTGTCTTCTACCACTCTAACATTCTTTTATTATAACAGTAATTTTCCCCTAATCCCATAATGATTTAATTTGTACAGCAGACTTTTATGTGTAATGGTTCTAAAGTTTTTTGAAATTTTATATATATCATGTCGAAATTATTTTTGGCATCCAGTTCTTTTGTATGTGTTGTTCTGGAAGTTGATAGCTTAAATAAATTTAAGGAAGATCTAGACAAACTATTGGAGGAAATGAATAAGCAAAATGGGAGGTGTCTTTTCGTTTTTTGGCTGATGCTATATAAGCTTGTTTACTTGCATCATCTGTCACTGCTAATGTGACTGTGTCAACATATCCAATTAGAAAAGTCAACCCTTAACAAATCCATGCTGTGATTGCTTTCTTGTTAAAATGGTCCTTGCATTACTACTTTAAATCCAGTGACTCCACTATTTAATTAGGAACAAAGTCAAGCTGGCTTCTATTCCTAAGAAAATAATGGATATTTTTCAGGTGATCCTTCAATCCTTTAAATTGGCGATACATTAGTACATCCCACAGTCCAAAGAGACTTCCTGTCTCTATGGACTACAATTAATGCTATAGCCCATAAAAATTTCCTGTGAATCCAAGAATGTTCCCATAATTAGCATTAGTTGATGCAAGAAAGCAAGCTTATAGAGCAGTGGTTTTCAACCTTTTAATTTATTTCCTTTTGTGGCACCTCTACTCAATTTTCTGCCTGTTAGATCTGATTCTCTCTCTCTCTGTGTATATATATATATATATATATATAATATTTAAAAAATATATTTATGACAGTTATTACAATAATATAACTATAAACAAAATTGCAATTCATAATACAAATTATATATATATTATAATTTTATTCTGTATATAGAGGTACTAAATAAACATCAATTATATATAGTTCATCACCAAAGTAAAAAGATACCGTACACCTTTTTATAATGAAATAAATATATACATTTTAAAAAAAAGGCTAAGTGTAAGTAACTTAAATCCAAATTACGTTGTTGTTGTTGCAGCACCCTGGTTGAAAACCACTGTTATAGAGCATCAGCCGAAAAAAAAAACCCTTTTCCATTTCACCCATCCAGTCACTTCAAATGTTTGCCTAGTTCAGCCTTAAATTTATTTAAGCTATTAACTTCCACAACCATAGATGGAAGTCTGTTCCAGCGATCAACTATCTACTGGCTAAAGGCAAACTTCCACACATCTATTCTACAACTGTCTTTCCTCGATTTGAATCTATGCCCCCTTCAGGTTCTTAATCTGAGCAAGTGGAATTATCTCATCAGCATTGAGCCTGCTCAAACCATTCAAGGCCTTGTACACCTCAATCAGCATACCTTGCAGGTGCCTAATCTCCAGATGCTGCAACTTACAGAATATAACCCTCTCCTGGTAAGAGAACCTCTTTGTTCCTTTCACCAATCTTGTCCTTCTCTGTACTCGTTCTAGCAACTCTACATCCTTCCTAAAATGAGGATTCCAGACCTGTACGCGGTACTCAAGGTGTGGCCTGACCATAGCTTTATAGAAAGGTATAATCACCTTCTTGTCCCTGCTAGCAAAATTCCTATAAATCATTGACAAAACTCCATGACCTGCTCTAGCAGCCTGTCTGCACTGTTCAGAGAACTTCATATCCAACTGCACAATTATCCCCAGGTCATTTTCATTCCCAACCTCTCTCTGAGTGTAGTACCACACAGTTTGTACATTTTTCTTGGGTTACTGCTACCCATATGTAGTACTTTGCATTTGTCAATATTAAACTTCAGTTCGATATTAAGCCTGATATACCTTCATTGATATCATTAATAAATACACAAAACAACAATGGGCCCAGCACCAAACCCTGGGGGACTCCACTAATAACATTAGTTCACATAGAGTAGTGTCCATTTATTACCACTCTCTGCTGTCTCCCACCCAACCATCCCTTTATCCATTGCAGCTACTTGCCCTTAATGCCATACTACTCCAATTTCTACAGCAGTCTTCCATGTGCAACAGTATCAAAAGCTTTCCTGAAATCCAAGTATATGATAACAAAATAATTTTTTGCATCCAGTTTCTTCGTGACTATGAATTGTTATTGTTATTTGGTTTTTAGGAGCATTAGCAACTAAGGCCATATTGCTCCGGGGATATGCGGTGGTCATTCCCCGACCTTTCCGCATCCTCTGTATTTGGTAGTCATGGGATCGAACCCCGGTCTAATCAAGAAGCATGTTCTACACACTGCTGCTCCTGCCCACCTGGCTACGGGGGCACCCTTTGTGACCACATCATAGTATCCAATCAAATTGGTCAGACAAGACTTACCCTTAACAAACCCATGTTGTATCTGAACTATTACTGCAGCCTTGTCTAGATGATCATTTCTTTAACCAGTGACTCCATTATTTTCCCTGGAACAGAAGTTAAACTAACAGGTCTATAATTATTTGCATTATCCTATGAACCCCCCCCCCCTTTGTGAATTTGGGATACATTTGCACATCTCCAGTACATGGGGACCTCCCCTAAATCTAAGGAAGCTGTCATAATTATGACTAAGGGTTTGCTTACTTCCCTTGCTGCCTCCTTGAATATAACTGGATAGATTCCATCTGCCCCAGGTGCCTTTTTTATGTTTAACTTCAACAATTTCTCTTCCACTTTCCTCTCCATTATTACAAAATCATTTAGCTCCCTGTTAGAGTTGAGTAAACTTCTGTCCTCCCCTTACTTACAGAATTCCTCGTGTGAATGTAGATGCAAAGTACTCATTAAGTTTGTCAGTTATCCGAGCACCAACGTCAAGTGGACCAATTTGATTCATCCCCTTCCTTCTAGAATTTACATAAGTAAAGAAGTCCATTTTTTCTTTGCATAATTATAGCTGAAAGTATGCTTATCCTGTTTGCTGTCTCCCTTAATTCAATTAATTCCCCCCGGGGGGAGAACTTTTTCATGTTTAAGTCCAGAATATTTTTCCACTTTCTTCTTGGTTATCACAAAATCATTTAGTTTCCTGTTAGAATTTGACACACTTATGGCACCCATTATCCCTAAAAAGAAGTTCCTCATTAGTGAGCTAAAATTCTCATTTCCTATCCTTAATGACATTTGTTATATGCAAATATAAATATTTGTCATTTTGTCAGCAACCTGAGCAGGTGCATCAATGATTAAATGATTCATATTTAAGTTATATAATAATTGAATGGGAAGCATTCAAAGAACTTATCTTGCAAGCTACTAGGCTTTACATACCAACTAAGAAATATTGTTCAAGGTTTAGGCCTAAATGGATGTCAGATGAACTAATGAGGCATTGCAGAGAAGAAAAATGCATGGGATACATACAAATTAACACGTGACACAGAAGCCTATGATAGATGCAAGTTGATCTGTAACCAAGTTACAAAGGAGGTTAGGCAGGCGAAGGCAGATTACGAGAGATCCTTGGCAAGGGATGCGAAGAAAAACAGCAAAGAGTTCTTTACTTATGTAAACTCTAGAAGGAAGGGGATGAATCAGATTGGTCCACTTGATATCGATGGGTCAACTGTTGATGACCCTGCTCAGGTAGCTAACAAACTAAATGAATATTCTGCATCGACATTCACACATGAGGAGTTATTCAGCAAGGGGAATGCCAGAGGTGTATTCAACTCTGGCAGTAAGCTAGGTGATCTTGTAATAATTGAGAGTAAAGTGGAGGAGAAACTGTTGAAGATAAACACAAGAAAGGCACCTGGGGCGGATGGGATCTATCCAGTTATATTAAAGGAGGCAGCAAAGGAAGTAAGCAAACCCTTAGCCATAATTATGAGAGCTTCCTTGGACTCAGGGGAGGTACCCATGGACTGGAGATGTGCAAATGTCACCCCAATTCACAAGGGAGGATCAAAGGCTGACACAAGTAATTATAGACCTGTGAGTTTAACTTCTGTTCCAGGAAAATTAATGGAGGCACTGGTTAAAGAAGCACTGAGGATCATCTAGACAAGACTTCAGTTATAGCTCGGACACAGCATGGTTTTGTTAAGGGGAAGTCTTGCCTGACCAATTTGATTGGATACTATGATGCAGTCACAAAAGAACTGGATGCAGGGAATAGCTTTGATATTATATACTTGGATCTTAGAAAGGCTTTTCATACTGTTGCACATGGAAGACTGCTGCACAAATTGGAGCAGTGTGGCATTGGAGGCAAATTGCTGCTATGGATAAAGGGGTGGTTGAGGGGGAGAAGACAGAGAGTGGTAATCAATGGACACTGCTCATCGTGGACTAATGTTATTAGTGGAGTCTCTCAGGGTTCAGTATTGGGTCCTTTATTGTTCTCTGTATTTTTAAATGATATTGATGATGGTATATCAAGCTTAATGTCCAAGTTTGCAGACGATACGAAGGTTGGCAGGGTTGTCAAGGACACTACTGACACTATTCTGCTGCAACAGGATCTGGAAAGGTTGAGCAGATGGGCTGAGAGGTGGCAAATGAAGTTTAACATTGACAAATGTAAAGTACTGCATATGGGAAACAGCAACCCCCAGAGCAACGTATCAACTCTGTGGTACTACACTGACAGTGGTAGAGAATTAAAGGGACCTGGGGGTGGTTGTGCAGGCAGATATGAAGTTCTCTGAGCAGTGCAGACGGGCTGCAAGAGTAGCTCATGGTGTATTGTCAATGATATATAGGAATTTTTCTGGCAGGGATAAGGAGGTAATTATTCCCTTGTATAAGGCAATGGTCAGGCCACACCTAGAGTACTGTATACAAGCCTGGAGGCCTCATTTCAAGAAGGATGTAGAGCTGCTGGAACGAGTACAGAGAAGAGCAACAAGATTAGTGAATGGAACAAAGGGGTGCTCTTACAAAGAAAGGCTTAGGTTTTGCGAATTACAGTGTCTGGAGACTAGGCAGCAGTGAGGTGATCTGATAGAGGTGTACAAAGCCTTGAATGGTTTGAGCATGCTCAATGCTGATGGATTCTTCCTCTTGCTCAGAATAATCACCTGAGAGGGCATAAATTCAAATTGAGGAAAGACAGATGTAGGATAGATGTGTGGAAATTTGCCTTTGGCCAGCGGGTGGTTGGTAGGTGGAACAGACTTCCATCCCTTGTCGTGGAAGTTGATAGCCTAAATAAGTTTAAGGCTCGGCTGGACAGGTATTTCGAACGAATAGAGGGGTGAAGTGGAAGTGGTTATTTTTTATTTATTTATTTTACTTTATTTTTTTTTTTTTTGGCTGATGCTGCATAAGCTTGCTTTCTTGCATCAAATGCCTCTACTAATGCTCATGCTAAAGTTAATCAGTGAGATTCATCTGCTTCCTACTAATGTTTACAGAAGTAAAAAAAGTATCTACTGCTTTTCTTTGCATGCTTGTCCAGAAACCTAACATACTCTTTATTTTAGTTTGTCTAATCTCCTTTGTAACTTTATTGCAGGCTAGTTTGTATCTATTATAGCCTTCCCTGTTTTCACCTGATGATTTATATACATCCCATCTATTTTTATTCTCTACCACAAATCTGATCAATTAATCTGATAGTAGTTTACACCTAAGCCTAGAACAGTATCTCTTCGTTTATATAAAAAGCCTAATAGTTTCTATGGTAACTTTCCTGAATGCTTCCCATTTAGAATTTGTTGTTGGTAACATCAGTTGGTTCGACATGCATAGAATTTAAAAAAATGTCTGAGACCAATAAACGTAGAAACATCTTTAAGAAAATCCCACATCACTATGTTATATTCACAAGCACCTGATTCTTTTACCAATTCTTAATTAGATAGTATGAATCAGAGCTGTACTACTCAATATGTTCTACGTTGATAATAATATTAGTAAAATAATAAGAGGAGTTTACCTCAATATAGTCCGTAGAACACTTCCGTATGATACCTTCCAGAAATTAAAACGGAAAAAACGAAAAAAATCGACAACTTACCAGTACATTAGAGTAAAATATAAATAATTAAATAATCAATTTAACACAATTCAAATCAATTTAAAACAATTAAAAATCAAATTAACGCAATTAAAAGAATCTAACGAAAATATTCAAAATGCTTCAGGAAAGAAAATCGTTTTGAATATTTTCGTTAGATTCTTTAATTGCGTTAATTTGATTTTTAATTGTTTTAAATTGATTATTTAATTATTTATATTTTACTGTAATGTACCAGTAAGTTGTCGATTTTTTTCGTTTTTTCTGTTTTAATTTCTGGAGGGTATCATACGGAAGTGTTCTACAGACTATATTGAGGTAAACTCCTCTTATTATTTTACCAATTCTAAATGCATGAAAAATAGCTGATGTTAATCACATCAGGTGTATTGCTTTCTCCCGTTTGCTTCTCTAACATGCTGGTGTAGGAAATAGTCATTCAATAAATCCATAAATGTTTTATTACTGTATGAGTGACAACCACAAATTCCAGTGAATATCTCGAAAGTTGAACTTCCCCCCCATTATGAGATATTCTGATTTACTGGCTGGCCTAGTCTGTCTATCTGCATAGTTACTCGTTACACTCATCAACATCATTAGGCCTTTAGCACAGTCCTCCTCCTCTCAGTTTTGTTTTTCAAGTGACTGAACATTGAATTAGCCACCCATGTTAGTTCGATGCATTGCCTTAAATTTTATGTGCTTTTTAAATGATAGCATAATTTGTCCTGTATATCTTTTCTGTTTTTTTATACACCCACATTCAAATTCTGCATCTCTTATGACTGAGTGACGCCATGTCTCCAATATCCCTACAATGTTCACATTTGATGACTTAACCAGTACTTCAAATTCATTCACTATGCTTTTAGCATTAGTTTACATGCAAGTATACATGCAATTATTTTTGCTTATAGTAACACCAAAACAAGAAATGTATTTCCTTCCCTCATGATGAACAACAGAAGGCATTGTAATCTCTCTCATCTTGATTTTCAGGCTGCTGTACATTTCAATAACAAAAATGCAAGAATCACTTACAGTTCTTCCTGTGACTCTAGTTAATCTATTAGTCTGTGTATCCCACCAAGCTAGTAGTTTACTGACTTATCTAATTTTGCCTCGATAGCATCAACAAATATTCTTGCACCCCTTCTCTTTAAATTTATCCCATCCCTGTAAAATCACTTTCTCCTGTTAATAAACAGAGACTACACTGAGAAAAATTCTACCATATGATTCCTTGCACAGTCTCTCTAGGGCCTAATGATTGGTAAGACTCTCATCATGTACTTGCTGCTATCACGTCTGGAGAGTATTGCTGACACTTTCAAATTTAACCATAACTCACAATTTTTCTCAACAATGACTGTACTTGTTAAGTAAATCCCCAGATCTCCTACTCTTAATTCTATTCATTATTACCAGATACAACAGTATCACCTTGTGTGTGCCTTTGAAATATGACAGGTGCTCTACAACATCATTAGCTTTTCCCCAGGCAGACATACCCTTGTCCTATTCCAACAATTCTTTTTACAAAGCATATTTTCCATTTCCCTGAGAATTGGGCAGTGACAACAGGTACTTCCTATTGACCAGCACACTCTGCTGTATAGGATCTCTTTGTGCCCTGCGTTGAAGAGTTGGGAAGCCGTCTTAATCACAGCCTTTTAAAATGCACTGCTTGCTTGATGTTTATGGAGGGAGCAATTGGGTACGGGACATGATATTGCCATGTGGGATGTCTTTGTGTGTGTGTGTGTGTGTGTGTGTGTGTGTGTGTGTGTGTGTGTGTGTGTGTGTGTGTGTGTGTGTGTGTGTGTGTGTGTGTGCACGATGTAAGGAGCGTACGGAAATCAGGAGACAACTCGGCATTGTTATGGGCCTATATGAGAGCTTCAAGGACAGGGTGGATGCCCACGAAGGATCTAAATTGAGGGGCCCATCAAGCTCTCAGCTCCCCACATCAATGCCAGAGCTTGCTCGTGATCATCACGCAACACAGTGGCAAACCCCAAGGCAGAATGCGCTGGTCCCACAGGAACTAGTAGTTGTTGGTGACTCTATTGTCAGGGTAAAGGGGAACATGGTATGTAAAAAGGATAGGTGGAACAGGACCAGGGTATGGCTGCCAGGTGCTGATGTTGTAGAGCGGATATCATCTTTTAAGGGCACAAAAGGTGATATAGTTGTACACGTTGGCACTAATAATATTAAGAGTAGGAGACCGGCAGAATTACTTAACAAGTACAGGTCACTGTTGAACAAAAGCCGAGAATTAGGGTTGAATTTGAAAGTGTCTGCAATTCTGCCCAGACACGATAGGAGGGAGTATATGATGAGAGCCTTGTCGATCAATTCAGCCCAGGAAAGATTGTGCAAGGCTCAAGGGGTAGAATTTTTTTTCGGCCTGGACTGTACTTGTTAACAGGAGAGATTGCTTCTACAGGGATGGGATACACTTAAATAGAAAGGGTGCAAGAATATTTACTGATTCTATCGAGGCAGTGTTAGGTAGGTCGGAAAACTGCTAGCTTGGGGGGGGAGACAAAGACCAATAGATTGACAGTAGCCACTGGCAGAGGTGAAAGAGATTCTTGCACTGCTTCTATTAGAATGAGCAGAAGCCTGGAAAACAAGATGCATGGTATTTCAGAGACTGCTGGGAGCCATTGCAGTACAAGTAAACACATGGGTTGTGTTAGGGTAGCTAAGAATAGAAACAGGTGTAGGTATACTTGCGTGTACACCAATACTAGGAGTTTAGTAAATAAATTTGATGAATTTGAGATATTGCTCAAAACATCAAAGGCAGATATTGTTGGGATATCAGAGACGTGGTGTCACACAGATATAAGGGATGCAGAACTGCAATTTGGGGAGTACAACGTCTACAGAAAGGATAGACAGGATAGGAAGGGGGGAGGGGTTATGCTATTAGTTAAGAAACACATAAAAACCAAGGAAGTGAAGCCAGTTGACATTGCCGGACAGTGCAGTGTTGAGTCAGTTTGGTGCGACATAAGCATTGGGAGATCAAAATTGAGAGTAGGAGTGTGCTATAGGCCTAATGACTCTGATGAGTATAATAAGGAACTGTACAGGGAAATAGAGTGGGCCAGTAAATCAGAGAGTCTTATAATCGGAGATTTTAATTTCCCAGATATTGACTGGAATTTGGGGGCTGGTTACTCACACACTAGCAGGGCTTTTGTGGATTTATTGGATGATTGTTTTCTACATCAGCATGTTCGGGAGGCAACTAGAGGGAGTAATACTCTTGATTTGATTATCAGCAGTGATTCTTCATGCATTAAGAATCTGCAGATAAACGAACCACTAGGTGGCAGTGATCACAGTGTGCTGAAGTGGGATTTACTCAAAGAGGTAACTACCATTAGGGGTAAAGGGAAGGGTTATTGCTTCTGTAAAGGCGACTACGATGGACTGAGACAGTATTTAAATTCTATACAGTGGGACCAACTGATGATGTTATCAACAGCAAATTCAAAATGGGAAGCATTCAAAGTGGAGTCCCTCAGGGCTCAGTGTTGAGTCCATTATTGTTTTCTGTATTTATAAATGATATTGATGATGGTATATCAAGCTTAATGTCCAAGTTTGCAGACGATACGAAGGTTGGCAAGGTTGTCAAGGACACTACTGACACTATGCTGCTGCAAGAGGATCTGGAAAGGTTGAGCAGATGGGCTGAGAGGTGGCAAATGAAGTTTAACATTGACAAATGTAAAGTACTGCATATGGGAAACAGCAACCCCCAGAGCAACGTATCAACTCTGTGGTACTACACTGACAGTGGTAGAGAATTAAAGGGACCTGGGGGTGGTTGCGCAGGCAGATATGAAGTTCTCTGAGCAGTGCAGACGGGCTGCAAGAGTAGCTCATGGAGTATTGTCAATGATATATAGGAATTTTTCTGGCAGGGATAAGGAGGTGATTATTCCCTTGTATAAGGCAATGGTCAGGCCACACCTAGAGTACTGTATACAGGCCTGGAGGCCTCATTTCAAGAAGGATGTAGAGCTGCTGGAACGAGTACAGAGAAGAGCAACAAGATTAGTGAATGGAACAAAGGGGTGCTCTTACAAAGAAAGGCTTAGGTTTTGCGAATTACAGTGTCTGGAGACTAGGCAGCAGCGAGGTGATCTGATAGAGGTGTATAAAGCCTTGAATGGTTTGAGCATGCTCAATGCTGATGGGATTCTTCCTCTAGCTCAGAAAAATCACCTGAGAGGGCATAAATTCAAATTGAGGAAAGACAGATGTAGGATAGACGTGCGGAAATTTGCCTTTAGCCAGCGGGTGGTTGGTTGGTGGAACAGACTTCCATCCCTTGTGGTGGAGGTTGATAGCCTAAATAAGTTTAAGGCTCAGCTGGACAGGTATTTGGAACGAACAGAGGGGTGAAGTGGAAGTGGGGTTTTTTGGCTGATGCTGCATAAGCTTGCTTTCTTGCATCAAATGCCTCTACTAATGCTAATGCTAATGAGTCTGATACTTTATTTTATGGTTACGTTTTCAAAGGATAATGGTATTTTTCTGAATGAATTACAGGATTATTGTTATTTTGTTATTTGTTTTTTTTTTTTTTTTAGGAGCATTAGCAACTAAGGCCATATTGCTCCGAGGAGATGCAGTGGTCATTCCCTGACCTTCCTGCATCCTCCGTATTTAGTGGTCACGGGCTCGAACCCCGGTCTAATCAAAAAGCGTGCGCTACGCACTGCTGTTCCTGTCCACCTGTCTATGGAGGCCCCCAATTACAGGATTATCTCTTATGTATATCAATATGTTAGAGATGTTGCACATGGAACAATATTTTTGATTTTGTCTTTGCTCAGGATTAAACTGATACTGAGAATCTTTGTAATGAAGAACAACTTTCATGTAGCAGTAAAATAGTTATCAAGAATGATAAGAACTTTTTGCTACTAATACTAAGTTTCTTCATGAAAATTTAGTATTAGTAGCATCAAATGATGCAAGGAACCAAGCTGGCATAAAAAAAAAAAAAAACCACACACTTTCCATAACACTGTTCAGCTTCTGTAATATTAATTTGTGTTTCGTTCAATTTATTTAAACTACACACTTCTACAACACCAAATGGAAGTTTGTTCCAACAATCAACTATACTGTGGCTGAAGGCAAACTTCTGCACATCTATCCTGCAACCATACTTCTTCAATTTAATTTTGTGTGTCCAAATATGTAAGGTATGAGAACCTATAGTACTTATCCACTATACTGTGCTGTATAGTACAGTGCATAGATTGAAGTTTGGGAAGATGAAAGAATATACTTGTTGACATTAGACTTGAATATCTACAGATTATAATTTTCAGGAAATACATATGAAGGAAGCCTGTTCCAAAGAGCCGAAGTTAAAGGGTTGCTATTGTTATTGTTATTTTTGGCGCAAGGACTGCTCAGGCCATATTGTGCCTATCAGTGATGTGGGAGATAGTCATGATGAGTGTTTTGAGAACAGACAGAAACGATCATATAAGTTTATCCGTTTGATAAATGAGAAAAATTCTGTGGGATTGGCATCATTACCTATGATATGACAGGGCTTCAAAGATTCTTTAAGATTAGGAAGAAAACTGAATGAGAGTTGCCGGGCATGCAAGTACAAGGTGCATTCAACAAGAATGTGCTTCATTGTGAGTTGAGAATTGCAGTGTGTACACTGAGGAGGATCATTGCCTGTAAGGAGAAATAGGTGAGTAATGTGACCAATTCTTGCTCTGGATAGGATTATTTCTTCCTTTCTGTTGTCCCAGAAGCTAGAGGCCCATAACTGTGGATCTGGTTTTATTTGAAAGAGCTTATTATCTGTTTTAGTTTGCCTTATAAGTGTCCATTGTTCCTTACATATTCTTTGTATATTAGATTTGTAGTCAGCATATGGAATGAGAGAACATGATGAATCTGAATTAGAAGGATGTTTGGCGGCATAGTCTGCACATTCATTTCCAGGTATCCCAGTGTGGCCTGGGATCCAGCAAAAAGAAAGACTACTAGCTGACATTCCTGAGTATGTATCAACATACATCTTATAGTTTTTATTAAAGGATTCTTTAGTGAGGAGGTGTTTTGTAAGGCTATAAGTGTACTCTGCAAATCTGTATATATTATATTCTTTTTGAATGGACAAAAATGGAGAATATTTTCTAGGGCAAACTTGACAGTGAATAACTCAGCTGTACAACTGCTACATTCAGTGGGAAATGATATAGAGATGGTGTTAAAAGAGAAAACTGCTGCAGCATCTACCCACTATCAGACTTTGATCCATCAATATATATTTTTGTAAAAAGAGGATAATTCTCTGTGTGAGCAGTATAGAGTTGCTGTTGTATATTGATATTTGCAAGGGAATGTTTTCCTCAATTTAGGAAGTAATTGTCGCAGGATGGTTTAATATAGGACCATGGGGGGACTGAACAGTTTGGATCTTGGAGGACTTTTTCAAGGTGTACATTCCAAGTGTTTGATAGTGCCTGTAATCTGATACCAGTAGGCTGAACTGCACTGGGTTTATTTCTATAGAGCATTTTAAACTGTGAATCACTAAGTATATGCCAAATTGGATAGGTAAGTATGCTTCGAATTTTAGCTGCATAGACGTTGAATGTTGAATATGTGCAAGGCGTGTTAGCACACTATCCCTGGCAGAGTCAACACTGAGGCACCATAATCAAGACGAGACCTAATTAGAGTTCTATACAATTGAAGCAGGGTATAGGGGTCTGCACCCTATGTTCTCGAAGAAAGAACTCTGTGTGTATTCATTTTTTTCTGGCAAGTAGTCCACAAATATTTGACACGTTCTATGAAATTAAGCTTACTATCAAAAATAAATAAGATCTTTATTGTACAGTTCACCGGTACACGCAGGTACCACGACCATACAATACCCTTCACGGCATCATGCCAGGGGTTAACATATTGTTCAGATCCAGTTTTTTTTTTCTAATAACAAGCAATTTCATAAAATTTTGTTCTCAAAGATTCAAAAAAAAATTTTTGAACAAATATTATCAATATCATTTTTAATCAGGCCGAGGAGGCGAATTCTTTTCATGACTGATATAGGATGACTTGTTAAGTGAAGCTCCGGGTCAGGATGCATCTTTCGTTTGTTACAAGCTTTGTTATCTAAGTGTTTAAGCATTATATAATACACTCCGTCTGGAGCAGCATGCACTGTTCTTTGAGGTATATATAGCTTCTTGAAGTTCAATCATAGTAAGTGGCCGATTGTATGATATACATGATTTGGTTTGAAGTTCAATCAAGATTTTTCAGCTGAAGCTTTAATCTTCTGAAATGAGTGGTCATATGCAGTCAGTGCAGACAACTGTGAGAATACAGAGCCTAAAGCATTTGCAATTTCTGCAGGAGTACACAGTTCCTGTCCATTCCAGTTGGGGAGGATAGAGGAGGAAATTTGCCATTTAGTTGTTTTATTTTTCTTCATATTATTCTAGAATCTGTATTTTTATTAACTGGATTTGCAAATCGGACCCATGAGTATCATTTTTCTTTCTTCCTGATATGGTGAGCCTTGCTCTGAGTTTATAATTTTTAAGATTATTGGTAGTAGGATGTTTACGGAATTTATTCCAGGCTCAGTTTTTTTCTTTTTTAGCACTCTTACAATCCTCATTCCACCAATAATTCATGGATCTACAGGAGCTTGACTGTGGGATGGCAATAGCTGCAGCTGCTAGGTTGTTGTTGTTGTTGTTATTTGGTTTTTAGGAGCATTAGCAACTAAGGCTATATTGCTCCGGGGATATGTGGTGGTCATTCCTTGATCTTTCCGCATCCTCTGTATTTGGTGTTCATGGGCTCGAACCCCGGTCGAATCAAGAAGCATGTGCTACGCACTGGTGCTCTTGCCAACCTGGCTACGGAGGTGCCAACAGCTGCTAGGATTTGTTTAGTAATACGGTTGGTGACTATTTCAATTGGATGAGATTCGATGATCTGATTATAAAAGGATACATGATAAGTGTACTTTGCCCAATCAGCCTTGGAAAATTTCCATTTCATGCAGTTTTCTGAAGACACAGGGTGTGAAGTTTGAATTTTACAGATTAGTGGATAGTGGTCACTGTTAAGTGGATCATCAAGAGCCGTCCACTCGATACAAGGAAAGAGGATCGGAGAGCAGATAGACAGATCTGCTGAGGAGACTGTTCCTGTGGAGAGATGGATGTAAGTTGGTGAACCAATACTGTATTTAGGATGGTTAAATTCTGCCTGTCAATGAGCATTTCAATAAGTTGTCCCCGTCCATCTACACTGGGAGACCGCCACAATGGATGGCCATTGAAGTCACCCAATAAACAGAAAGGGGTTGGCAACTGCAGAATTAAATCATCAAGTTCATGAATAGTGCAAGGCTGACTGGGCAGCAGATAGATAGATAGATAGAAATCACTGTTATAGTGACTCCAATTGCTATTTACATAGCAACAGCTTCAGTAGAGGTTTGCTAAGGAATGTGTCTGCAAGGGACTCATGAATCTATGAGAATGGCAACTCCACCATGAGCTTTATTTGTAACCGGTCTATTTTCTCTGAAAAGAGTATAATTTTTGATCGAGAAAGATACCTTAAGAGTTAAATAGGTCTCTTGTAAACAGATGCCAACCAGATTATGATGTTCCAATTCCACTACAATTGGAACTCTACAATTCCACTGGACTATGTTGTTCATTGTTTAGATTTAGATGAAGGAGCTGAGTTTGTCTGTTTTTTAAAAGTCTGTTTGACACAGTCACTTTTAATTATTTTAGTTGTCTCACTATTTTCAGGGAACCAGCTAGGTTCTCGAGACATTTTTAAATGAGAAATGGCGATAGATTGCCTAAGGGCTGGTTTGTTATTGATTGCAGAATAAGAAAACTTGGGTGTTCAATTCAAGTAGCATCCACCCTCAGTCTCTTTGGATTGGCAGAGTCAATATCAGGTTAATGCAAATCCATATGATTCGGATTTGCAGTCATAATCGTGAGGAAATTGTCACATTCTATGTTTTGCTCTTTTTGGTCCTGGGGGTTTGCTTTTCCACCCAGATTTCCAGCCCTGCCACGGGGAGGCAGGAGCAGTGCCACTAAGTGACCAAGCGGCTGAGTTATTTGGTTAGTACTGTTAGAAATAGAAACAGAAAGGTGGCCTTTTGTTTTTTAGCCTTTGTCTACTTCTTGTAGGGTGAAAGTGCTACAGTAATTTATAAATAAAGAGAATGATAGTTGGAACGAAATATAATCTATTCAAAGGCTCTTTGGATATAACACTTTTTGGAATGCACAGAAATTGTTTGGTCATGGAATGCTTGGCACCCGGGGCCGAAGTTAAAGGGATAAATGAGGAAGGAAAAAAGGTTTGATCTGTAAGTTGGACAGAAAATGGATGCTGACTAGTTTCCTGTGTATGTTTTTAAAAGGTAGAAGAAGGAATTACACCAATTCAGAAAATGAACATTGATGAGATAGAGTGGAGAGACGTCTTAAGAAATAGAGATATGTGATCTTGCCTCTAAAAATCTGGGTGTCATCAAACAGTTCTAACTCAGCATAGGAGCAGAAGAATCCTTTTTATGAGACTGAGTGTTAGAAGGATTGAAATTAAGTCATCTTTGCCAGAGGGGAGAATTACCTGTAGATTAACACTTAAGGAGATGATGGGAGATATTTGAGAAGTTGAAGCTAAAGAGAAGTTTGTAGAGGGCAATGGTTCTCAAACAGGAAGGTGGAATGCAGAGTGCTATTACCACCAAAACTACGGATAGGATTTCCAGTTAGTGAAGAAGTTCATTAATACATAAGAGGAAAAGGGTAGGAGAAAGAACCGAACCTTGGGAACACCAGCATTACTGGAGAAATTATAAGACAGAGACCCATCTGTCATCACTCACAGAGAGCAGTCAGAGAGAACTGGATACCCAATTGCAAAAATACATATGCCTGAGTTGCATCAAAATTTTCCATTACATTTTTCCATAGATGTGTAAACATAAGGCAGCATATCATCAGTTGATTCACACTGACAGGATTCATACTGGTGATCACTGATCAAATGGAGGGTTTCTAGGTGGTTTGAAGTCCATCTAGACAAGTCCACTGAAGTCCATCTAGACAAGACTTCAGTTATAGCTCAGACACAGCATGGTTTTGGTAAGGGGAAATCTTGCCTGACGAATTTGATTGGATACTATGATGCAGTAACAAAAGAACTGGAGGCAGGGAATAACTTTGATATTATATACTTGGATCTTAGAAAGGCTTTTGATACTGTTGCACATGGAAGACTGCTGCACAAATTGGAGCAGTGTGGCATTAGAGGCAAATTGCTGCTATGGATAAAGGGGTGGTCGAGGGAGAGAAGACAGAGAGTGGTAATCGATGGACACTGCTCATCATGGATTAATGTTATTAGTGGAGTCCCTCAGGGTTGGGTCCATTATTGTTTTCTGTATTTATAAATGATATTGATGATGGTATATCAAGCTTAATGTCCAAGTTGCAGACGATATGAAGGTTGGCAGGGTTGTCAAGGACACTACTGACACTATGCTACTGCAACAGGATCTGGAAAGGTTGAGCAGATGGGCTGAGAGGTGGCAAATGAAGTTTAACATTGACAAATGTAAAGTACTACATATGGGAAACAGCAACCCCAGAGCAACGTATCAACTCTGTGGTACTACACTGACAGTGGTAGAGAATGAAAGAGACCTGGGGGTGGTTGTGCAGGCAGATATGAAGTTTTCTGAGCAGTGTAGACGGGCTGCAAGAGTAGCTCATGGTGTATTGTCGATGATATATAGGAATTTTTCTAGCAGGGATAAGGAGGTGATTATTCCCTTGTATAAGGCAATGGTCAGGCCACACCTAGAGCACTGTATACAAGTCTGGAGGCCTCATTTCAAGAAGGATGTAGAGATGCTGAAACGAGTACAGAGAAGGGCAACAAGATTAGTGAATGGAACAAAGGGGTGCTCTTACGAAGAAAGGCTTAAGTTTTGCAAATTACAGTGTCTGGGGACTAGGCACCAGCGAGGTGATCTGATAGAGGTGTATAAAGCCTTGAATGGTTTGAGCATGCTCAATGCTGATGGGATTCTTCCTATTGCTCAGAATAATCACCTGAGAGGGCATAAATTCAAATTGAGGAAAGACAGATGTAGAATAGACGTGAGGAAATTTGCCCTTAGCCAGCGGGTGGTTGGTTGGTGGAACAGACTTCCATCCCTTGTCGTGGAAGTTGATAGCCTAAATAAGTTTAAGGCTCAGCTGGACAGGTATTTCGAACGAACAGAGGGGTGAAGTGGAAGTGGTTATTTTTTATTTATTTATTTTTTTTTTTTGGCTGATGCTGCATAAGCTTGCTTTCTTGCATCAAATGCCTCTACTAATGCTAATGTTTGAGAGCTGGCAGTTAATGGATTTCTCCATTATTTTGGAAAGAGCAGAAGTGAGTTCAATGGGACAAAAATTGGATGGGAAGGATCTGTCATCCTTTTTAGGAACTGGCTGGATATGAGTAGATTTCCAAGAAGTAAAATTACCACGGATTTTCCTGCTTATAAAATCACAGAAGGAAAATCGCCATTGGAATAAGAAAGTATAAAAAGGCAACAGAGAAAAGAGTAATCCTAGGAGCACAGGTTTTGAGAACAAGTGGACAAATATCATTAGGATCTGGAGCCTTCTTGGCATAAAGATTGTTTGTAATTCTTCTGACATTGTTTTTATGCAAGACCATAGGAGGCATTAGATAGAGTGTACTGGGAATGGTAGGAGAAGATCATCAATACAAGAGTTAGAAGAAAAGTAGGATGCTAGTACATTGACTTTATCTTTAGCTGAGGACAAATGAACTGTCAGCGTTTAACAGAGGTGTGGATAGGAGTAGGGATAAGAAAACACTGTGGGCAACAACTGTGCTAAGAGACCAGAATTCTCAACTACTGTTTGGACAAGAAGTCAGTTTTCTACTCAGGCTGTCCAAAATGTAGTTAGGACTGATTATTACCTACTTAAGTAGAAAACAGAAGCCAGCTGGAGTTGTGAACACTAAAATCACTATGGAAAATTACCTCACCATTAGGAAACTTGTTCAACTGGAGAAAGTTGTGTTCCAAAGAAAGGAAGTTGAAGAGTGCCAAAGTAAAGAATAAAAAAGATTCAGATGGTTAGTGGAGCTGGGAGAAATGAAGCAGCAGACAAATTTGAGAAAACTGGGTACAGAGATTTTAAGACAGACCAATATCGAAAAGAGGAGATTCCAAATTACTGTCTTCGGTTGGGAATATCAGAATGGAAATAAATATAAGAACCACATTTGAAGCAAATGGAACGATACAGCAAATATTTAGGACAGCTGATATAAGCAGTGGTTGAAGCAACCAATAATTGGGATTAACTGAGAAAAAAAGTGTTATTTGGCAGACTGCACGTAGAAATATTATTTTTTATTATTATTAGCCATATGGTGCAAGGAAGCCTGAGGCTTATGGTGCACCAGGCAAAAAAATAAATAAATAATTCTGAATTACCCTGAGAGAGAGAGAGAGAGAGAGAGAGAGAGAGAGAGAGAGAGAAGAAGAATGATGATATCCAGCTCAGGATCCTGGGTGTGCTAAGCCCATACTCACCAGATGTGAGCCCCTGGGGGTAAATAGATATATCACTGAGAACATGTATATCTGTGAAATGAATGAGGAAGTGTGTGTGTGAGAGGTTTAGATCATTTCTAAGTTGCCTGAGCAAGTGGAAGGATAGCATTATCATTTAGCTTAAGCCTTTCAGCATACTTACAGCTAAATGGAAACTCAATCCATTCAGACTGTTTAAAACCAAATGGATAACTTAACTCATTTATCCTTAAACACCTCCTCTTATAGGTACCTAGTTTCCAGATGGCACAAATTGCAGAATTGAAGTCCTTGGTAAGAGCAACCTTTTGTTTCCACTCACTAATCTCATCGCTCTTCTTCTTCTGTGCACCCATTCTAACAGCTATGCATCCTTCTTAAAATGTGGCTTCCAGACCTGTATCCAGTACCCTAGGTATAGCCTAACTAATGTCTAATACAATGGGATAATCACCTCCTTACTTCTGCTGGGAAACCTGCTGTGTATCACTGATAAAATGAATGTCTTAGCAGTTTGTCTGCAATGTTGAACTTTATATTGGACTGCAAAATTATCCACAGTCCTTTTCATTCTTCTCTGTCTTGAGTGTAATACCACACACTCAGCATGTTATTCTGTAATTACTGCTAGTCATGTGCAGGTTCTTGCATTTGTCAATGTTAAACTTCAATTGCTGCTTTTCCCATTTGCCTAATTTTTCTTGATATTGTTGCGGTAACATACCTGATTACTGTTACTGACCATCCTTCCAACTTTTCTGTCATCTGAAAACTTGATTTATGATGGCTACAGCAATTATGTAAATTCTATTCAACAAAAGCATTTCTTGGTGCTGTTTGTGCAACTAGCTGGCAGCCCGCCTTGCTGTGTTTCATATGTTTTGTTTTTACTATGACTTACTGATAATATCAGTATTATTGTTTATCCATTTCTGCTTAGAATAATTTCTCCAATTCTGTTAATTTATTCAAACTACCAACTTACAACATTAGATGGAATTTTTATTATAATAATCAATTATTCTCTATCTCAAAGCAAATTCTTCAACATCTATTCACCACCACTCTCTTTTAAATTTAAATTCTCATGTGTGTGTATGAATGAGAGAGAGAGAGAGAGAGAGAGAGAGAGAGAGAGAGAGAGAATAAATCTGCTATCATCATTTATTTATGTAACCCTATTGAAACCTTAAAAACTTCATCATATCATCATCATGGAGGTGCTAAGTTTCCAGATGATTCAATTTACAGAACTCCGTCTGTCTTGACAAGAATAGATAAAAGAAGAGGCTTCTGAGAGGGCTAGAGCAGAAGGATCCGGCACAGAGTTGAATATAGGTGCGAAGCTCAGCCTTGGAATCTATGCAAAGGGATCCCCATAATAGATAGTGGCCATTCATCCACTTTGTATCTCCTAAAATACAAAGCAGAGGTTGGCTAGTATAGGGTGATTCATAAGTATGTTTCCACTCTTATGGCAGTTTTTGTTTCAAATTGTTGATTCACTCCAATCAGAAAAAAAAAAAAAAAGAAAAAAAAAAAAAAAAAGGAAAAAAAAAAAGAAACACGGTGACAGACTTATGTTAGAGGAATATTGGAAAATGGCTGCATGGATGGAAGTGCTTATCCCCCACACGAGTGTAAAGGATGTTTGCAGCTTACTTTGAGAAGCCACTCCAAACCAACTAACTATTCAAACAATCAGCAAAAAGTTTAGGCTTTTCATCCAAAGAGCTCTATCATTGATTGAAATATTAACAAAGCTAACAGTGCAATGTTAAACTTGTCTTCTAATCTTTAGCACTTCTAAATTATTTCTTTTAAATAATTTTTAAGTGATGTGGCTGCAAGCCATATCACATACAAAATTCTTCATTTGCTATAAAGAAGAAAATAAAATCTTCCTTGAAAAGCAGAACATTTATGCTATCATTGTCTGTAACACTGCCTTCTCAGATGGGGCAACATTCTTGTCTGTGAAAAAATGAACCTACACAATAGTGTCACATTTGAGGATTAGAAAACCCTCATTATGTAAGTGAATATGAGAGGGCCTCATCCAAGGTAAATGTTTGGTGTGCCATTACTTGTCAGAAAGTGACTGGACAGTACTTTAGCATTACTTGAGGCATATGATGCAAGAAAGCAGTCTTATATAGCATCAGCCAAAAAAAAAAAAAAAAAAAACTTCCTGTTTCACCTATCCATTCACTCCAAAAGTTTGTCTGACCTTGAATTTATTTGTTCAGCCTTGAATTTACTTAAGCTGTCAACTTCCAACGACAGATGGAAGTTTGTTCCAGTAATCAACCATCTGCTGGCTAAATGCAAATTTCTGCACATCTATTCTACAATTCTACAACTGTCTTTCCTCAATTTGAATTTATAACCCCTCAGGTGCAGAATCTGAGCAAGAGGAAGAATCCCATCATCATTGAGCTTGTTCAAACCATACACCTCAATCAGGTCACCTCACGGTGCCTAGTCTCCAGACTGCAATTTGCAGAACTTAAGCCTTTCTTGGTAACAGAAACCCTTTGTTCCATTCACTAATCTTGTTGCCCTTCTCTGTACTTGGTTCCAGTAGCTCTACATCTTTCCTATAATTAAGCCTCCAGACCTGTATGCAGTACTCAAGGTGTGGCCTGATAATTGCCTTATACAAGGCAATAATCACCTCCTTATCTCTGCAGGGCACTTCTGCACTTCTTCTAGGAAGAAACAGTCAAATGCTGAAAATTACATGTTACAAGAACATGCCTCTGAGGAACTAACTATCTCTCAGTATCTTCGCACACAGATACTATCAATAGGAGTGTTCTCCCACATTTTTCCACATTATGTGCATGCCCAACTGGACACAACCTTTGGACATTACTGGATTGGCCATGCTGTGCCTCTGAATTGATCCCCAAGGTACATTGGGGATCAATTCAGATTTGATGTCGGATTTTTGGCAGTGGGGTATGGTCAAGGGCAGGGTATTTGAATATTTTTTACATCGAATTATTTCTGTAAGTAGCTTATTGACCTTAATCCACAAATGCCAGGTATGCTAGCTTGGGGGGAGACAAAGACCAATAGATTGACAGTAGCCACTGGCAGAGGTGAAAGAGATTCTTGCACTGCTTCTATTAGAATGAGCAGAAGCCTGAAAAACAAGATGTATGGTATTTCAGAGACTGCTGGGAGCCATTGCGGTACAAATAAACACATGGGTTGTGTTAGGGTAGCTAAGAATAGAAACAGGTGCAGGTATACTTGCGTGTACACCAATGCTAGGAGTTTAGTAAATAAATTTGATGAATTTGAGGTATTGCTCAAAACATCAAAGGCAGATATTGTTGGGATATCAGAGACGTGGTGTCACACAGATATAAGGGATGCAGAACTGCAATTTGGGAAGTACAACGTCTACAGAAAGGATAGACAGGATAGGAAGGGGGGAGGGGTTATGCTATTAGTTAAGAAACACATAAAAACCAAGGACGTGAAGCCAGTCGACATCGCTGGACAGTGCAGTGTTGAGTCAGTTTGGTGTGACATAAGCATTGGGAGATCAAAATTGAGAGTAGGAGTGTGCTATAGGCCTAATGACTCTGATGAGTATAATAAGGAACTGTACAGGGAAATAGAGTGGGCCAGTAAATCAGAGAGTCTTATAATGGGAGATTTTAATTTCCCAGATATTGACTGGAATTTGGGGGCTGGTTACTCACACACTAGCAGGGCTTTTGTGGATTTATTGGATGATTGTTTTCTACATCAGCATGTTCAGGAGGCAACTAGAGGGAGTAATACTCTTGATTTGATTATCAGCAGTGATTCTTCATGCATTAAGAATCTGCAGATAAATGAACCACTAGGTGGCAGTGATCACAGTGTGCTGAAGTGGGATTTACTGAAAGAGGTAACTACCATTAGGGGTAAAGGGAAGGGTTATTGCTTCCGTAAAGGCGACTACGATGGACTGAGACAGTATTTAAATTCTATACAGTGGGACCAACTGATGATGTTACCAACAGCAAATTCAAAATGGGAAGCATTCAAAGAACATATCTTGGAAGCTACTAGGCTTTACATACCAACTAAGAAATATTGTTCAAGGTTTAGGCCTAAATGGATGTCAGATGAACTAATGAGGCATATGGCAGAGAAGAAAAATGCATGGGATACTTACAAATTAACACATGACACAGAAGCCTATGATAGATACAAGTTGATATGCAACCAAGTTACAAAGGAGGTTAGGAAGGCGAAGGCAGATTACGAGAAATCCTTGGCAAGGGATGCAAAGAAAAACAGCAAAGAGTTCTTTACTTATGTAAACTCTAGAAGGAAGGGGATGAATCAGATTGGTCCACTTGATATTGATGGGTGAACTGTTGATGATCCTGCTCAGGTAGCTAACAAACTAAATGAATATTTTGCATCGACATTCACACATGAGGAGTTATTCAGCAAGGGGAATGCCAGAGGTGTATTCAACTCTAGCAGTAAGCTACAGAATCTTGAAATAACTGGGAGTAAAGTGGAGGACAAACTGTTGAAGATAAACACAAGAAAGGCACCCGGGGTGGATGGGATCTATCCAGTTATATTAAAGGAGGCAGCAAAGGAAGTAAGCAAACCCTTAGCCATAATTATGAGAGCTTCCTTGGACTCAGGGGAGGTACCCATAGACTGGAAATGTGCAAATGTGACCCCAATTCACAAAGGAGGATCAAAGGCTGACACAAGTAACTATAGACCTGTGAGCTTAACTTCTGTTCCAAGAAAATTAATGGAGGCACTGGTTAAAGAAGCACTGCAGGATCATTTAGACAAGACTTCAGTTATAGCTCAGACACAGCTTGGTTTTGTTAAGGGGAAGTCTTGCCTGACCAACTTGATTGGATACTATGATGCAGTCACAAAAGAACTGGATGCAGGGAATAACTTTGATATTATATACTTGGATCTTAGAAAGGCTTTTGATACTGTTGCACATGGAAGACTGCTACACAAATTGGAGCAGTGTGACATTGGAGGCAAATTGCTGCTATGGATAAAGGGGTGGTTGAGTGGGAGAAGACAGAGAGTGGTAATCAATGGACACTGCTCATCGTGGACTAATGTTATTAGTGGAGTCCCTCAGGGCTCAGTGTTGGGTCCATTATTGTTTTCTGTATTTATAAATGATATTGATGATGGTATATCAAGCTTAATGTCCAAGTTTGCAGATGATACAAAGGTTGGCAGGGTTGTCAAGGACACTACTGACACTACACTGCTGCAACAGGATCTGGAAAGGTTGAGCAGATGGGCTGAGAGGTGGCAAATGAAGTTTAACATTGACAAATGTAAAGTACTACACATGGGAAACAGCAACCCCAGGGCAACGTATCAACTCTGTGGTACTACACTGACAGTGGTAGAGAATGAAAGGGACTTGGGGCTGATTGTGCAGGCAGATATGAAGTTCTCTGAGCAGTGCAGACGGGCTGCAAGAGTAGCTCATGGAGTATTGTCAATGATATACAGGAATTTTTCCAGCAGGGATAAGGAGGTGATTATTCCATTGTATAAGGCAATGGTCAGGCCACACCTAGAGTACTGTATACAGGTCTGGAGGCCTCATTTCAAGAAGGATGTAGAGCTGCTGGAACGAGTACAGAGAAGGGCAACAAGATTAGTGAATGGAACAAAGGGGTGCTCTTACGAGGAAAGGCTTAAGTTTTGCAAATTACAGTGTCTGGAGACTAGGCACCAGCGAGGTGATCTGATAGAGGTGTATAAAGCCTTGAATGGTTTAAGCATGCTCAATGCTGATGGGATTCTTCCTCTAGCTCAGAAAAATCACCTGAGAGGGCATAAATTCAAATTGAGGAAAGACAGATGTAGGATAGACGTGCGGAAATTTGCCTTTAGCCAGCGGGTGGTTGGTTGGTGGAACAGACTGCCATCCCTTGTGGTGGAGGTTGATAGCCTAAATAAGTTTAAGGCTCAGCTGGACAGGTATTTTGAATGAACAGAGGGGTGAAGTGGAAGTGGGTTTTTTTTTTTTTTTTTTTTTTTTGGCTGATGCTGCATAAGCTTGCTTTCTTGCATCAAATGCCTCTACTAATGCTAATGCTAATGCTAATGATGTTTTATAATCATTTGCTTTCTCCATTACCACAATCTTTCTCCATTACCATTACCACTGTGATATTACGTCAAGGTGATATCACAGGTAATGTTGAGAATCTTGTCCTAAAGCCAGCTAGCTCTTTTGATTAATGCTCATCAAGTATTCTTTCTAATCTGTTAGTAATGACCCTTGTGAACAATTGTAGATGTGGGATAACAAGCTAATTGGTATATAATTTCCAATTTCTGATTTATCTCCTTTCATATGCAGTGAATCTATGATTGCATTAATTCACTCCTTGGGTGTCATGCCTTTTCTAATGCATTTTTTGAAGAGTCTTGCCAGTTTCTGTGTCATGTCTCTTCCTCCCAATTTTAACAATTCTACAATAACTTCATCTTCCCCAGGAGCTTTCTGATTCTTAATTTTCTTCAATGCATGTTCTACCTCATCGGGAAGGATATCGGGCGTCGTATGTGTTACTATTTTGTGATCTTTCTCACTGCTGGCATCATTTCCTTGTATAATTCTCTATAGTAGTCTTCTGCTATTTGAATTATCTTTCTCTGCTATTTATAAGTACACCATCTCTATTCTTCAGTTTCAGTATCATTTGTCTTTCTGTACTGCTCATAGCTGCTGATTTAAGTCCTTTGTTTTCTCTTAATGCTGGTTCTACTTTTCTTCTGTTAAATCTTCTTATGACCTCTCTGAATCTCTTTCTAATGGTTTTGCATAACTTAGTATACTCAATTTTGTCCTTGTCAGTGTTTATCTTGCTCTTCATTTGTCATCTTCAGTTCATCATGACAAGTGTTTCTTGACTAATTTTTTCTTCTTTGGATTTCTTTTAACCTATAGGTTTATTGGGCTTTATCACTTTCAGAAAGTTGTAGAAGTCCTGAACAGTCTGCAGAAGCTCAAACTTGTTCTTACGTTCCAGTACATAATGCTTTTTCTCCTCTTCTGTTATCTCAAAGACCTTATATTATTTACTCGAGTCAGTTTTTTTCCTTTCTTTTCTTACATCTATATCAAGTGTGCATCTTACCATTCTGTGATAACTTCCAACGTATACCTTGTTCAGGAAGGTAACATCATTCATAATATATCTTCTGTTAGTGATAAAGTTGATTTCATTAGTTGTTAATCCATTTGGGCTCTTCCATGTCCACCTTCTGCTCACCCTTTTCTTGAAAAAAGTTCATTACTGACATTTCTCAAGGTTCTGCAAATTCCACAAGTCTTTCACCTCTTTCATTTCTTTCACCAATTCCAAAAATCATCATTCTTCTCTTTTTTTGGTGATTCCTCTCTCTCTCTCTCTCTCTCTCTCTCTCTCTCTCTCTCTCTCTCTCTCTCTCTCTCTCTCTCTCTCTCTCTCTCACACACACAGGGTAACTCGGGAATTTTTTGAATTTTTTTTGGCTGGTGCAGCATGAGCCTCCGGCTTCCTTACGCCATATGGCTAATAATAATAATAATAATAATAAAAGTCAGATAACTTATGTGGAAAATTAGTTTCCCAATACGGCACTCTAGTGCTGCTTGCTCGGTAAACAGACGGTAGGTGTTATCGGTCTGGAACAACGTCAAGAACGATATATTGATTGACAGGTAAGAGTGGCAAATGATGTGCCGATTGGTGCGCAAACACAACACATGATAACATCAGTTTAGTAGCAATCAGAAGCACTAATGGTAACTTGCCCTAATCGCATATGCCCTAATGAACGCTTTCCATATGGTGAAAAAAAGATCAGGTTACCTCCACTTGAATCCCATGGGAGCTTGAACCCCTCCCGAAGTGGAGGGGCTAACCTAACCTTCTTTCTTTAGAATCACAGTCATATTTAGAAATATATTCATAAAAAAATAAATTTTTTATGACTGTATTTTTATTTTCTTGTTCAATAATATGCCCTAATGGTAAAAAAACAAAAAAGGCCAGATTACGAAATATAACAAAAAATAAAGAAACCTTTTCCTTTTTTCGTAACCAAACCTAAATCAACAATATAGCAAAAACCCTAATGAACTCCAAAAATCTGCTTTTAATAATGAGAAAAAAACATAATGAAGAACATAAAAATGAATGGAACGAAACTTTTATTTAGTTTTCATCAAAAAATGAACCAACGTTTTATTTTCCTCGCAATTTTCTTCCATCTTTAAAAGATTCATTGCTCATCACAAAACTATTATGCACCATTCTTTACTCATAAATACACAATAATGCCAACCAATGCCTACACAATAGCTTGTCATCTGTCATGCGCACCACCAAATCATATCGTTGTTTGTCACGCCCACCTGTCAATCGATATATCCTTCTTGATTTCGGCTCCAGACCGATAACACCTACCATCTATTTACCGAGTGAGCAGCGCAAGAGTCCAGTGTTGGGAAACTAATTTTCTGCATAAGTTATCTGAAGTTTCTCGTCGTTCTTGTGTTGGCTTTCTTTACCTTAGCCATTTCTCTTTCTGTACTGTTTTGTCTCTTTCCAACTTTAGCATTGAAGTCCTCCATAATGATAGTGTGGTGAGTATTCTGCTCATCTAGATGAGAATCTTCTAGATGGGTATTCTGCTCATCTAGATGAGAGTCTTCTAGATGGGTATTCTGCTCATCTAGATGAGAGTCTTCTAGATGGGTATTCTGCTCATCTAGAAGACTCTCAGTTTTGGCGTACATTTCTTCAACCTCTTCATAATCATGGCTCGATGTTGGTGTATATTGTAACCTTTAGAGCTTGTACCTCTTAGAAATCTTGAGTAGTAGTGACACCCGTGGTGACGTACTTTTGAATTACAAAATGTTGTTTTTTAGACCAGAAAGAATGAACTGAAAGAATTTAGAATGTTTTTCACAGACCAGAAAGCAACTCCACCTTTGGTCCTTTCACTGTTTCTACTGGTGTACAGCAGATTTCCACTTGATAAACTTATAAGTGATTCATTTCTTCTTCTTCTTCTTGTTTCAGTCAAACTGATGGCATTCCAATTCACATTTTCTAATTCTTTTTCCAGGTCTTATATCCTGTCTTCTGCCGATGAGTATTCTTACGTTGTAACAGACCAAGTTCAGTTTCTGTGCATGGTTGCCCGGTCAAACCCAGAGATTCTTAGCACCCTCTGCTTCCACTCTGATCCTCTCACTGCCATAAAAGGGGGAGTGAAAGCCACTGGAGACTAAGGGCCCATTTGTTTTGTCGTGCTCACATGTGTTGAAGGGTTTGGTCTTTTCCTCTTCACACTGACCAGACGTCTTGAAGAGAACCACTCTACACTTTCAGTGCCACCTATGTGACGTAACAGGGCTTATCATCGAGAAGGTGTGTATGGGTGGATTTTAGGGAGGTATGCCAACCGGACTTCTCTTAAATCTTCTGAAATAGAAAAATATTGGATCTATCAGTGTTTTAGACTAAGTGTCTGATAACACATAGAATGGCTGTTCCTTTCTGAGCTCCCTTAATTTTCTTAAATGAGATGAACAAAGGGATAGAGGGCACAATGTCAAAATTTGTAGATGGTATCAAAATAAGTAATGATTAGTTAATTATCATCGAGAAGGCTTATCGAGCCAAGCACAGATTCTTTGGGACAACCTAGACAGACTTCAGAGATGGTCTGAAAAGTGGCAGGTACATTTTAATGCAGTAAAATGCAAGATCTTATTACACTTGGGGAACAGCAATCCCAAAATAACCTGATGGGGTTGAACTAAAAACAGTAAAGGAAGGAAGACAATTCTTCACCCGTTAGGAAAACGACTTCTACTGCCATAACGATAAGATGCACTGTCTGTAGAAATCTTTTTCCTATTTTAAAACAGTGGGAAGGAGAGATAAACAATCTAAGACTGAGGCAGTCTGGGGGGGGGGGTGTACTCGTAATTAAATTCAGTCTCGAAGGCATTACACTCATGAACTCCAATAATCTGCTTTTAATAATGAGAAAAACTATTTAATACATCGTTTTCGACTTCTACGGACACTACCGATAACACGGTAACACCGAGAATGCAGGAAGAAACTGATGTGGGAAGCAAGTTTGCCTGGTATAAGTTTACCACAGTTTCTCATGGTTTTCGTGTTGACTTTCTTTACCTTCGGCAATGAAAAATTTTTTTTTTTTAATATAAGAGGATAAAATACATGAAAGGATTTGATAAAAGGGTTACCCTTTATTAGAGAAAGGGATAATAAAGGATTACCCTTTATTACCCTTTATTAGAGAGTTGGAGTGTGTTTTATAGGCTTAATAACCGTGATGAGTATGCTAAACAGTTATACAGGGAAAGAGAGAGGGCCGGCAAATCAGAATATCTCACATAATGGAGGATTTTAACTTTCCAGATGCTGACTGGAATTTTTGGGTTGGTCACCACACACCAGCAAGATGATTGTGGATTTCTTGGATGACTGTTTTCTACAGTAGTTCATTAGAGAGGCAACAAAAGGAAGCAATATTCTTCATGTGGTTATCAGCAGTGATTCTTCATGCATTAAGAATCTGCAGATGAAACACCTACTGGGTGGCACAGTGTACTAATGTGGAATTTAATTAAAGTCATAACTACTGTCATGGTCAAAGGAAAACGGTTTTGCTTTCGTAAGGGTGACTAAGGTGGTCTTGGATAGTTTTTAAATTGTGGGTAGTGGAACCAACTGATGATATTGCTAACAGCAAATTAGCATTAGCATTAGCATTAGTAGAGGCATTTGATGCAAGAAAGCAAGCTTATGCAGCATCAGCCAAAAAAAAAAAAAAAAACCCACTTCCACTTCACCCCTCTGTTCGTTCAAAATACCTGTCCAGCTGAGCCTTAAACTTATTTAGGCTATCAACCTCCACCACAAGGGATGGAAGTCTGTTCCACCAACCAACCACCCGCTGGCTAAAGGCAAATTTCCGCATGTCTATCCTACATCTGTCTTTCCTCAATTTGAATTTATGCCCTCTCAGGTGATTTTTCTGAGCTAGAGGAAGAATCCCATCAGCATTGAGCATGCTTAAACCATTCAAGGCTTTATACACCTCTATCAGATCACCTCGCTGGTGCCTAGTCTCCAGACACTGTAATTTGCAAATCTTAAGCCTTTCTTCATAAGAGCACCCCTTTGTTCCATTCACTAATCTTGTTGCCCTTCTCTGTACTCGTTCCAGCAGCTCTACATCCTTCTTGAAATGAGGCCTCCAGACCTGTATACAGTACTCTAGGCGTGGCCTGACCATTGCCTTATACAATGGAATAATCACCTCCTTATCCCTGCTGGAAAAATTCCTGTATATCATTGACAATACTCCATGAGCTACTCTTGCAGCCCATCTGCACTGCTCAAAGAACTTCATATCTGCCTGCACAACCACCCCCAAGTCCCTTTCATTCTCTACCACTGTCAGTGTAGTACCACAGAGTTGATACGTTGCTCTAGGGTTGCTGTTTCCCATGTGTAGTACTTTACATTTGTCAATGTTAAACTTCATTTGCCACCTCTCAGCCCATCTGCTCAACCTTTCCAGATCCTGTTGCAGCAGCATAGTGTCAGTAGTGTCCTCGACAACCCTGCCAACTTTGTATCATCTGCAAACTTGGACATTAAGCTTGATATACCATCATCAATATCATTTATAAATATAGAAAACAATAATGGACCCAACACTGAGCCCTGAGGGACTCCACTAATAACATTAGTCCATGATGAGCAGTGTCCATTGATTATAAATGGGAAGTATTGAAGAAAGTAATCAAAGAAGCTACTAGGCTTTTCACAACAAAGGAGAAATACTGTTCAAGTTTTAAACTTAAATAGAGGTCAGATCAACTATTGAGACACGTGGCAGAGACGAAAAGTGCATGGGATGCATATAAATTATCAGGTAATACAGAAGCCTATGGCAGATATAATAACTTAGCCTGCAATCAAGTAATGGTGCTTTAACCCCAGAGTAGTAGTAGTGGCATGTGATGCAAGAAGGTAAGTGTATGAGCTTATGCAGCATCAGCCAAAAAAAAAAAAATCACACCATTGCCTCCAAATGCCTGTCCAGTTCCTCCTTAAATTTATTCAACCTATCAACTTCCACAACGACAGATGGAAGTTTGTTCCAGCAATTAACCACCCGCTGGCTAAAGGCAAATTTCCGCACATCTATTCTACATCTGTCTTTTCTTAATTTGAATTTATGTCCCCGTAGGTTCGTAATCTGAACAAGTGGAAGGATCCCATCAGAATTCAGCGTGCTCAACCCATTCAAGGCCTTATACACCTCAATCAGATCACCGTGCAGGTGCCTAGTCTCCAGCCATTGCAATTTGCAGAACTTAAGCCTCTCTTGGTAAGAGGATCCCTTTATTCCCCTCACCAATCTTGTTGCCCTTCTCTGTACACGCTCAAGTAAATCTACATCCTTCCTAAAATGAGGCCTCCAGACCTGTACGCAGTACTCAAGGCGTGGCCTGACCATTGCCTTATACAGAGGGACAATCACCTCCTTTTCCCTGCTAGCAAAATTCCTATATATCATTGACAAAACCCCATGACCTGCCCTAGCAGCCTGTCTGCATTGCTCAGAAAACTTCATATCTGACTGCACAATTACTCCCAGGTCTTTTTCATTTTCTACCACCTTAAGTGTAGTACCACACAGTTGGTACGTTTCTCTGGGGTTACTTCTACCCATATGCAGTACTTTGCATTTGTCAAAGTTGAACTTCAGTTGCCACTTCTTAGCCCATCTGCCCAAATTATCTAGATCCTGTTGCAGTAGCACACTGCCATTACTGTCATTAACAACCCTGCCAACCTTTGTGTCATCTGCAAACTTCGACATTAAGCCTGATATACCTTCATCAATATCATTGATAAATACCCAAAACAACAGTGGACCCAACACCGAACCCTGTGGGACTCCACTAATAACATTAGTCCACGAAGAGCAGCACCCATTGATTACCACCCTCTGTCTTCTCCCACTTAACCATCCTTTTATCCATTGTAGCAACTTACCCTTAATACCATTCTGCTCCAATCTGTACAGTAGTCTTCCATGCGCAACAGTGTCAAAAGCTTTCCTGATGTATCAACTGTTTTATACAACAATTGGGGTGGTGGAGAGTGAAAGGGACCTGGGAGCAGTTGTGCAGTCAGATATGAAGTTTTCTGAGCAGTACAGACAGTCTGCAAGAGTAAGTCATGGTGTCTTGTCAATGATATATAGGAATTTTTCTAGCAGAGACAAGGAGGTGATTATCCCCATGTATAAGGCAATGGTCAGGTCACACCTTGGGTACTGTATACAGGTCTGGAGGCCTAATTTTAGGAAGGATGTAGAGTTGCTAGAATGAGTACAGAGAAGATTGAATAGAACAAGGGGTTGCTGTTATGAAGAAAGGCTTAAGTTATGCAAATTATGTTGTCTGGACACTGGGCACCTGTGAACTGATCTGATTGAGGTATATAAGGCCTTGAATGGTTTGAGCAAGTTCAATGCTAATGAGATTCTTCCTCTTGCTCAGATGAATCACCTGAGGGGGCATAAATTCAAATTCAGGAAAGACAGTTGTAGAAAAGATGTGCAGAAATTTTCCTTTAGCCAGCAAGTGGTTCATTGCTGGAACAAACTTCCATCTGTCGTTGTAGAAGTTGACAGCTTAAATAAATTCAAGGCAGAACTAGACAAACATTTGGAGCGAATGGATGGGTGAAATGGGAAGGTTTTTTTTTTTGACTGATGCTGTATAAGCTTGCTTTCTTGCATCATATGCCGCTACTAATGATAATGCTATGTCACAAAGGAAGTCAAGCACTATGAGAAGTCTCTGGGAAAGAAAGCAAAGAAAAACAGCAAAGACTTGTATTAACAGTAGAAGGAAGGGGCTGAATTATATTGGTGCACTTATTATCAATGGTTTAACTGTTGATGACCTTGCTAAAGTTGTGTTCAAATTGAATACATATTTTGCATCTACATTCATACACTCACTTCTGGCATTTCCTTCCCTAAAGGAATTCTTTAGGGAAGGGGATGCTAGAAGTTTATCAAACTCTAACAAGGAGCCAAATGACTTTGTGACAACTGAAAGGAAAGTGGATGAGAAATTGTTGAGGATGGTCATAAAACAGGCAGTTGGAGTGGATGTAATCTATGCAATTAATTTAACGGAGGCAGCAAAGGAGGCAAGCAAACTGTTAGCAAACTGTTGGCAAAGGTGGTTAACAACAGTCATCAGGATGAGCTACTGCAAGATCTAAGAAAATTGGGTCGATGGGCTGAAAAATGGCAGTTGAAGTTTAACATTAACAAATGCAAGGTACTGCACATGGGCAGTAGTAACTCTAGAGTAACTTATCAACTGTATGGTACCACACTCAGGATAGTGGAGAATGAAAAAGACCTGGGGGGGTTAATTATGCAGTCAACATAAAATTCTCTGAGAGCATCCTTGGATTCAGGGGAGGTCTGCAGATGTACAAATATATAAAAAATTCATAAAGGGTGATCAAAAGACAACATGAGTAATTACAGACCTGTCAGCTTAGCATCTGTTCCAGGGAAAATAATGGAATCACTGGTTAAAGAAGTAATGCAGGACCAAATGGGCAGGCATGGAATTATACTGCAAACAGAGAATGGATTTGTCATGTCTAACTAATCTGATAGACAATGCAATGACCAAGAAACTAGATGCAAATATAATTTTGACATCATATACATGGATTTCAGAAAGGCTTTTGATACTGTTGTACAAAAAGACTGCTGTACAAACTAGAGCAATGTGGTATTAAGAGCAAGTTACTGCTATAGATAAAGGGATGGTTAAGTAGAAGAAGAAGTAGACACTACTCTTCATGGACTAAATGTTATTAGAGGAATTTCTCAGTGTTGGGTCAATTGTTGTTTTCAATATTTATCAGCGAGCTTTATGAAGGTATATCAGGCTGAATTTCTAAGTTTGCAGATGATAAAGGTTGGCAAAGGTGGTTAACAACAGTCATCAGGATGAGCTACTGCAAGACCTAGGAAAATTGGGTCGATGGGCTGAAAAATGGCAGTTGAAGTTTAACATTAACAAATGCAAGGTACTGCACATGGGCAGTAGTAACTCTAGAGTAACTTATCAACTGTATGGTACCACACTCAGGATAGTGGAGAATGAAAAAGACCTGGGGGAGGGGGGGGGTAATTATGCAGTCAACATGAAATTCTCTGAACAGTGCAGGCATGCTGCCAGAACAGGGCATATCTTTTGCCAATGATATACAGATACTTTGCTGGCAGGGATAAGGAGGTGTTATCCCTTTGTATAAGGCTATGGTTAGGCTTCATCTTGAGTAGTGTATACAGGTCAGGAGGCCTTACATCAGGAAGGATGTAGACCTACTGGAATGGCTGCAGAGAAAAGCAATCAGATTGTGAACAGAATAAAAGGATGCTCTTACCTAGAAAGGCTCCAGTTCTGCAAATTGCAGCGTTTCGAGACTAGGCACCTTCAGGGAGTTGTTTAAAGTTTTCTGATTGAGTTGTTTAAAGTTTTGAGTAAGCTGAATGTTAATGGTGTACTTCCACTTGCTGAGACTACCCACATGAGGTGACATAAATTCAAGTTGAGGAAGGATGGCTGCAAAATAGATGTGTGGAAGTGGACTGATGGGTTGGATAAATTCAAGGGAGAACTAGAAAAACTTTTGGAGGATATGAATGGGTGAACTGTTTTTTTTTTTTTTTTTTTTTTTTTGGCTAATTCTATATAAGCTTGCTTGCTTCCTTGCATCAAATTACTACTTCTACTACTAATAATAAATGAAGCTTTGTTCCAACGATCAACCACCTGGTGGCTGAATGCAAACTTCCTCACATCTACCTCCAACCCTCCTTCTTCAATATCAATTTATACCCCCTCATATGTGTAGCCTGAACAGGAAGAATGCCATCAGCACTGAGCCTGCTTAATCCATTCAACACCTTACACACCTCAATCATCATCATCTGGCAGCAGGTGCCTAGTCTCCAGATAGTACAATTTGAAGAACTGAAGAGTTTCTTATAAGTCCACCCTTTCATTCTCTTCACCAATCTCATTGTCCTTCATTGCACCAGTTCCAGCAGATCTACAACCTTCCTAAAATGTGGCCTCCAGATCTGTATGAAGATGCAGCCCTACCACTGCTTATACAATGGGATAATCACTTCCTTGTCCCTTCTAGCAAAGATCCTATATATCATTGACAAAAACACCATAAGCTGAATAGCAGCCTGTCTGCATTGCTCAGAGGACTCCATAACTGACTGCTCCAAAGTCTGTCTTTTTCACACAATCTATATTAATCTTTGATTACTGCTACCAATGGGCAGTACTTCGCATTTGTGAATGTTAAACTTCAACTGCCATTCCTCAGCCAATCTGCATAATTTTTTTAAAATTTTGTTGCAGTAGCTTATCTTGATTACTGTCATTAATTAGTATTAGCATTAGCAAAAGCACATGATGCAAGAAAGCAAACTTATATAGCAACAGCCAAAAAAAACAAAAAAACACACACACGCACACACCCTTCTTATTTCACTCATTACTTCCTCCAAATGTTTCTCTAGTTCTGTCTTGAATCTATTTAAGCTATCAACTTCTATAACAGAAGGAAGTTTGTTCTAGCAATCAACCACCCGCTGGCTAAACACAAACATCCACACATCTATCCTACAACTGTCTTTCCTCAATTTGAATTTATGCCCTCTCAGGTGATTATTCTGAGCAAGAGGAAGAACTGAATCAGCATTCAGCATGCTCAAACCATTCAAAGCTTTATACACCTCAATCAGATCACCTTGCAGGTGCCTAGTCTCCAGACATTGTAATCTGCAAAACCTTAACCTTTCTTCGTAAGAGCAACTATTTGTTCCATTCATTTATCTTGTTGCCCTTCTCTGTACTCGTTCCAACAGCTCTACATCCTTCTTAAAATGAGGCCTCCAGACCTGTATACAGTACTCCTCTCCTTCACCCCAATAGAAAAATTCCTGTATATTATTGACAAGACACCATTAGCTACTCTTGCAGATCATCAGCACTGCTCAGAAAATTTCATATCTGCCTGCACAATTACCCCCAGGTCCTTTTCACTCTCTACCACTGTCAGTGTGTACCATACAGTTGATACGTTACTCTGGGGTTACTGCTTTCCATATGCAGTACTTTACATTTGTCAATTGCCACCTCTCATCCCATCTACTCAACTTTTCATTAACAACCCTGTAAACCTTTGTATTGTCTACAAACTTGGACATTAAGCCTGATATACCATCATCAATATCATTAATGAATACAGAAAACAACAATGGACCCAACAGTGAACCCTGGGGACTCCACTAATAACATTAGTCCACGAATTACCAACTCTGTCTTCTCCCACTCAACCCTCCCTTTATCCACAGCAGCAATTTGCCTCCAATGCCAATCTATGCAGCAGTCTTCCATGTGCAACAGTATCAAAAGCCTTTCTAAGATCCAAATATATATCAAAATTATTCTTTGCATCCAGTTCCTTTGTGACTACATCATAGTATCTAATCAAATTGGTCAGACAAGACTTCTTAAACAAACTCATATATGCTGTGTCTGAGCTATAACTGAAGTCTTGCCTAGATTATCATGCAATGCTTCTTTAACCAGTGCCTCCATTAATTTCCCTGAAACAGAAGTTAAACTAACAGGTCTGTAATTACCTGTGTTTCCCTTTGATCCTCCTTTGTGGATTGGGAATCACATTTGCACATCTCCAGTCCATAGATACCTCCTTTGAGTCCATGCCAACCTTTGTGTAATCTGAAAAGAATAAGATATTAAGCCTGATTTATCTTCATCAATATCGTTAATAAATATAGAAAACAATAATGGGAGACTGGACCTGAACCTGGTGAACTCCACCAATTTAGGGTTGAACTTGAAAGTGTCTGCAATTCTGCCCAGACACGATAGGAGGGAGTATATGATGAGAGCCTTGTCGATCAATTCGGCCCTGGAGGGATTGTGCAAGGCTCAAGGGGTAGAATTTTTTTCAGCCTGGACTGTACTTGTTAACAGGAGAGATTGCTTCTACAGGGATGGGATACACTTAAATAGAAAGGGTGCAAGAATTTTTGCTGATGCTGTCGAGGCAGTGTTAGGTGGGTCGGAAAACTGCTAGTTGGGGGGGGATACAAGGACTAATAGATTAACAGTAGCCAGTGGCAGAGGTGGAAGTGATTCTTGCACTGTTTCTATTGAAATGAGCAGAAGTCTGAAAAACAAGATGCAGGATATTTCAGAGACTGCTGGTAGTCATTGCGGTACAAGTAAACACATGGGTTGTGTTAGGGTAGCTAAGAATAGAAACAGGTGCATGTATACCTGCGTGTACACCAATGCTAGGAGTTTAGTAAATAAATTTGATGAATTTGAGGTATTGCTCAAAACATCGAAGGCAGATATTGTTGGGATATCAGAGACGTGGTGTCACACAGATATAAGGGATGCAGAACTGCAATTTGGGGAGTACAACGTCTACAGAAAGGATAGACAGGACAGGAGGGGAGGAGGAGTTATGCTATTAATTAAGAAACACATAAAGTCCAAGGAAGTGAAGCCAGTCGACATCGATGGACAGGGCAGCGTCGAGTCAGTTTGGTGTGACATAAGCATAGGGAAATCAAAATTGAGAGTAGGAGTGTGCTATAGGCCTAATGACTCTGATGAGTATAATAAGATATTGCACAGGGAAATAGAGTGGGCCAGTAAATCAGAGAGTCTTATAATGGGGGACTTTAATTTCCCAGATATTGACTGGAATTTGTGGGTTGGTCACTCGCACACTAGCAAGGCTTTTGTGGATTTATTGGATGATTGTTTTCTACATCAGCATGTTCGTGAGGCAACAAGAGGGAGCAATACTCTTGATCTGATTATCAGTAGTGATTCTTCATGCATTAAGAACCTGCAGATAAATGAACCACTAGGTGGCAGTGATCACAGTGTGTTGAAGTGGGATTTACTCAAGGAGGTAACTACCATCAGAGGTAAAGGGAAGGGTTTTTGTTTTCGTAAAGGCGACTATGATGGTCTAAGACAGTATTTAAATTCTATACAGTGGGACCAACTGATGATGTTACCAACAGCAAACTCAAAATGGGAAGCATTCAAGGAACTAATCTTGGAGGCTACCAGGCTTTACATACCAACTAAGAAATATTGTTCAAGGTTTAGGCCTAAATGGTTGTCAGATGAACTAATGAGACATGTGGCAGAGAAGAAAAATGCATGGGATACATACAAATTAATGGGTGACATGGAAGCCTATGATAGATATAAGTTGGTCTGTAACCAAGTCACGAAGGAGATTAGGCAGGCAAAGGCAGACTATGAAAAATCCTTGGCAAAGGATGCAAAGAAAAACAGAAAAGAGTTCTTTACATACTTGAACTCGAAAAGGAAAGGGATGAATCAGATTGGTCCACTGGATATTGATGGTTCAACAGTTGAGGATCCTGCTCAGGTGGCTAACAATCTAAACGAGTATTTTGCATCTACATTCACGCATGAGGAGTTATTCAGGAAGGAGAATGATGTAGGTAAAGTAAACATTGGCAGTGAGCTGGATGATTTTGTAATAACTGAGAGGAAAGTGGAGGAGAGATTGTTGAGGATAAACATAAAAAAGGCACCTGGGGTGGATGGGATCTATCCAGTTATATTAAAGGAGGCAGCAAAGGAAGTAAGCAAACCCTTAGCCATAATTATGAGAGCTTCCTTGGACTCAGGGGAGGTACCTATGGACTGGAGATGTGCAAATGTGACCCCAATTCACAAAGGAGGTTCAAAGGCTGACACAAGTAATTATAGACCTGTTAGTTTAACTTCTGTTCCAGGTAAATTAATGGAGGCACTGGTTAAAGAAGCACTGCAGGATCATCTAGACAAGAATTCAGTTATAGCTCAGACGCAGCATGGTTTTGTTAAGGGCAGGTCTTGCCTGACCAATTTGATTGGATACTATGATGTAGTCACAAAAGAACTGGATGCAGGGAATAACTTTGATATTATATATTTGGATCTTAGAAAGGCTTTTGATACTGTTGCACATGGAAGACTGCTGCACAAATTGGAGCAGTGTGGCATTGGAGGCAAATTGCTGCTATGGATAAGGGGATGGTTGAGTGTCAGAAGACAGAGAGTGGTAATCAATGGACACTGCTCAACGTGGACTAATGTTATTAGTGGAGTTCCTCAAGGTTCAGTGTTGGGTCCGTTGTTGTTTTCGGTGTTTATGAATGATATTGATGATGGGATATCAAGTTTAATGTCCAAGTTTGCAGATGATACAAAGGTTGGCAGGGTCGTTAAGGACAATACTGACGCTATGCTGCTGCAACAGGATCTGGAAAGGTTGAACAGATGGGCTGAGAGGTGGCAAATGAGGTTTAACATCGACAAATGTAAAGTGCTGCATATGGGAAACAGTAACCCCAGAGCAACGTATCAACTCTGCGGTACTACACTGACAGTGGTGGAGAATGAAAAGGACCTGGGGGTAATTGTGCAGGCAGATATGAAGTTCTCTGAGCAGTGCAGACGAGCTGCAAGAGTAGCTCATGGTGTCTTGTCAATGATATACAGGAATTTTTCTAGCAGGGATAAGGAGGTGATTATTCCCTTATATAAGGCAATGGTCAGGCCACATCTTGAGTACTGTATACAGGTCTGGAGGCCTCATTTCAAGAAGGATGTAGAGCTGCTGGAACGGGTACAGAGAAGGGCAACAAGATTAGTAAATGGAACAAAGGGTTGCTCTTACGAAGAAAGGCTTAAGTTTTGCAAATTACAGAGTCTGGAGACTAGGCACCGGCGAGGTGATCTGATAGAGGTGTATAAGGCTTTGAATGGTTTGAGCATGCTCAATGCCAATGGGATTCTTCATCTTTCTCAGAATAATCACCTCACAGGGCATAAATTCAAATTGAGGAAGGACGGATGTCGGATAGATGTGCGGAAATTTGCCTTTGGCCAGCGGGTGGTTGGTTGGTGGAACCGACTTCCATCACTTGTTGTTGAAGTTGATAGCCTAAACAAATTTAAAGCTCAACTGGACAGGTATTTCGAACGAACGGAGGGGTGAAATGGGAGTGGGTTTTTTTTTTTTTTTTTTTTTTTGGCTGATGCTGAATAAGCTTGCTTTCTTGCATCATATGCCTCTGCTAATGCTAATGCTAATAACACTGGTCCATGTAAAGTATTGTTCATTAATAACCACTCTGTGTACTCCCACTGAACCACCCTTTACCCAGAGCATTAACTTGCCCTTAATGGTACAATGCTCCAATTTTTACAGGAGTGTTTTATGTGCACAGTATCAAAAGCTTTTCTGAAGTCCAAGTATATGATTTCAAAACTATTTTTTTATCCAGTTCCTTGGTTACTGGACCACAGTATCCAATCAAATTGGTCAGACAAGATCACCCCTTTTCAAATCTATACTGTAACTTAAGTATAAGTGCACTCCTGTCTAGCTGGTTCAGCATTACTTTTTTTAACCAGTAACTCCATTATTTTCCCTGGAAGAAGTTAAGATAGCAGGTCTATATTTATTCATGTCAACTTTTGATCCACCTTTGTAAATTGGGGATCCATTTGCATATCTCCAGTCCATAGGGACCTCCATTGAATCCAATGATGTCCTCATAATTATGGATAAGATTTTGATGAACTGTTGGCATTCCCCCCCCCCAAAGAACTCCTCATGCATGAATGGAGATGCAAAATATCTGTTCAGTTTCAACAACAGTAAAACCATCAATATCAAGTAGACCAACATGATTCAATCCCCCCCCCACTTCTTCTACTGTTAATATATGTAAAGAAGTATTTGCTGCTTTTCTTGGTATACTTTGCTAGAGCCTTATCGTAATCTGCGTAAACTTGATGTTCCTCCATTGTAATTGGATTACGGACTACTTTATATCACCTGATAATTTATGTGCATCCCATGCAGTTTTTTTCTCTGTACAGAATATAAAACTGTCTGGGACTACTGTAGTCACTCTTATGAAAGCAAAAGTTCTTCACCTTTACCATTGGCAGTATTTATGTCTTAAGTAAATCCCACATCAGTACACTGTGATCACCGCCATTCAGAGGGTCTTTTATTTTCAGATTCTTAATGCATGAAGAACTGCTGATAATCAGATAAGATTATTGCTTTCCTCTTGTTGCCTCTCTTACATACTGTTGAAGAAATCAGCTCACATACACCACTGGACCTACTAAACTCATTTTTTCAGTAGTGAAAGATTACTACTAAAGAAGTTATACAAGAAAATAATAAAGAAAAACCTGTCGCCTAACAAAGCCTATATCCAAATTGCATTCAATGTGATTCAATGTACTTGCTTTCAGTGATGATTAGCAGTGAGGTAATAGCAGTCTTTGATCAGGTCTGTGCTATTGTTAAGAACAGTATTAAACAAAGTGTTCAAAAGACTTGTTTTTACTTTTTTAAGACAGACAATGCAACCTTATGCACTAAGTTAATTTAATGTTGAAGCATATAAGTTAACCAGTATTAACTGGTAAATTAGAAGCAATAAGTATTAACTCATCAACGATATTGATATGATTTTTTTTATTATTTTTAAACTAATCTTCATTTGTTTACAATTGAAAATTACAAGAATTCCATTCATTTTACTGTTTGTTTAACCCTTCTTAAATCCTGTTTCTTTTAAATCCTTAATTTTTACTAAATAAAACCTTGACTTTTAATTAACAATACTTTTAAAATTTTCTTTAATGTAGTCCTTGTTAATTTAAATGATTTTTATTCTTTGAGGAGGTTTTTTTATTTTTATATTTATGAATATATTAATTTCATGTTACTATTGGTGGTAACAAAAGTAATTTTTTTTATACAGCTTTGACCAAACTAAGTTTCTTGTTTAGTGCACAGATTTCATATTGTGGAGGCACCTTCACTTTGGTATTGCACTACTCTAAATAAAATGCTCCAGTGCAGAAATATTACAGCAGAGTAATACCAAGGCAATATCATGGTGAAGGAGTTTTTTAGTAATGACTTCTACATAATTTATCATATTTTTTATTAAGATATATTTAAAATTTATTTATTTGGGATACATTTTGATATAGTAAATTATTAAATTAAATTAGTAATAATCTTTTAAAAAGTGTTATTTTCAAAGAAACCTGTCATTATTATTGCATGCTTTAATTTATATTTTAACAAAATTTTATACTTATTTCAATTAAGGTGCAATTGAGGATTATGTAATTTCTCATATAAAACATCCAATAATATAAAATATACACAAATATCTCAAATAAAATATTATATTTTGTTGTTGTTGGTGTGAAAGTTTAATGACACAAGGGCAACTGTGGCCAATATGTGTCTGTCAGCGTCATTATGTTCATTTTAATGATTTAGGATGGATATATCAGAGTGTATTTATTATTCCTAGATGTTTAATATATATAAAAAGCTCACTGAGGTTTTCTTTGTCACCAAGTACATGAGAGAGGGTTAGAAGAGCTTGCAAGTTTGCTAATGATTGGAAGGATGTGGTTCGAACGGCTGAATAGGATGGACAATCAATCAGGATGTGCCTTACTGTAACTTGTATCTGACAGACAGACAGAGCGGTGGATCTTCTCTTAAAAGTAAATGTTTGTGAGTGAGGAAGGTATGTCCAATGTGCAGTCTTGTTAATATAACTTCCTCCTGTCTATTTGTACGTGAGCTAGATCGCCACAAACATAGATCTTTTATTATTCTGCGAAGTTTATTGCACGATTGGTCCCTCCAAAGTTGTTTCCAGATGGAAGTATATTTGGTACGAAGTACATCCCTATAATCTGTAAATAGTACAAACTGAAAGTTATCTTGTATATTAAGATCTGGATTTTTTGCGGCTTGGTCTGCATGATTATTTCCTAGAATTCCAGCATGGCTGGGAATCCAACAGATAGACACTTGTTTTCTTGCTTTATGCAAAACTCTGAGTTGTTTTTTGATATGCTGAATCAAGGAATTTGAGGAATGTTTGCTGTTCTGTAAAGCTGCTACTGCACTAAGGGAGTATAGATTCGAGCAGGTAGAAGTTGATGCTGGGTAATATCATCCAGTGCTAGTTTAATAGCATATAATTCTGCTGTGAAAATACTGCAAACATGAGGCAAGGAGACAGATATAATATATTCCGGTAAAACTACTGCGGCACCTACTGAGTTGTTCGATTTTGAACCATCCATGTAAATCTGATGACTGTTTCTATTTTCAAAACTGTGCAGTGCATGAAGCTTCTGTATAATGATTGGAGAGATCTCTTTTTTATTCCAGTTTGTAAGATGTGATATGGATAAAGGCACAGTCAGAATCCAAGGAGGTTCTGAGTTTATATCTACTGCAGAAATGTGCTGGAAATGTATTTTCCAAACTTGAGCTAAGTGTCTGAGGCGCAGTCCTGCTGGTTTATTTTCATTTGGCTTGTAATCATAATTACTTGTCCATGGTGGATTGTGAATAATGGACCAATTTGGATGTGATGGTTGACTATATATTTTTGCCGCATACATGCACAGTAGATAATCTCATCAAAGATGCAGCAGGGATTCCGAAGCATCTGCATACAGGCTGTAGATTGGTGAAGTTCTAAATGCTCCTAGAGCTATGCGGAGAGCATTATGGTGAATGGTATCTAGGCAACGTAAGATGCTCCTTCTTGCTGAACCATATACAGGAGATCCATAATCTAAACGAGATCTAATCAAAGTTTTATATAATAGTAATAATGTGGACCTGTCGGCTCCCCAGGCCATTGAAGATACTGTGCGCAAGATGTTAAGTTTTAAGAGGCAACTAGTTCGAAGTCTTAGTATATGTTCATGAAAGATTAGTTTTCTATCTATTGTTAAGCCCAAAAAGGAGAAATTTTGAACAACAGGTAGAGCAATTTTATTTAAGTATAAGACCGGTTCAAGATGAAGACCACGCATTTTACAGAAGTGTATAACAACTGATTTTTTCTCAGATATTCTATATCCATTATTTTGAGTCCATACTTCTATTTTTGTTTATGGATAATTGCAGCTGTTGTTCAATTGTGTTCATGCTTTGTGATTGAAATGAAATGGAAAGATCATCTGCATACATATATATTTCCAATGGTGGGGGTATAACCTTTGTGATATTGTTCACCCACAGTGCAAACAGGGTTGCACTTAATACTGAGCCCTGGGGAACCCCTTCCTGTTGTATATAGATTGTAGATAAACAGCCTTTATATCATACCTGAAATGTTCTGTCGGCAAGAAATTTTCCCATAAATTACGGAAGTTGTCCTCTGTATCCTAATTGAAATAGATCTCGTAGAATTCCGAATCTCCATGTTGTGTCAAAGGCTTTTTCAAGATCTAGATTTACCATCACCATATGCTGCTTTCTTATAAATGAGTTTCTATTTGTTTCCACTTTGACATGTAGGTCAAGTGTTGATCTATTTTTCCTAAATCCAAATTGGTGGGGTGATAAAAAATTCTCTTTTCCAGCAATCACGTAAGTCTATTATGCACCATTCGTTCAAGGATTTTTCCTAAGCAGCTGGTCAGTGAAATTGGGCAATAATTATATGTATAGGAAGAATCTTTTCCGGGTTTGGGAAACGCAAGGACAATTGCATGCCGCCATATGGATGGATACAGGTTGTTCAGAAAAATTCTATTATATAGAGCTAGCAGGATTTCCAGACAATTAGAGTTTAGGTGTTGTATCATAGTATAATAAATGCCATCGGGACCTGGTGCGCTATTAGGTAATTTTGTAATGGTTGTAAGTAATTCCTCTTTTAGAAATGGTAGATTATAGGAATGAGATATCTTGGTAGAGAAATTCAATTTACTCCGTTCAGCTTGCCCTTTATATTTTTGAAAGTCAATGCTGTAACTGCTGATATGGAAGTGAAAGAGTCAGCCAAAATTTCTGATATCTGGTTTGTTTGAAAAACGTCCTGCCCTTTCCAATGGAAGATTGGAGATTGTGTGATTGGATATCTTCCACTTAAAATCCGAATTTTTTTCCACACCAAACCAGGATTCGAGTTCCTAGTAAGTGAGGAAGCGAACATGATCCAAGACTTTTTCTTTGCTTTTTTCTGAATTCTCCTCGCTTCAGCTTTCGCTTTTTTATATGCAATTAAATTGGCGGTAGTTGGTTATTGACGGAATCTATTCCATGCACGATTTTGTTTTGTTTTTGCTGTTGCACATTCTGCATTCCACCAAGAGTTGTACCGTGCCTGCCTTGCCTTATTTATTTGAGGTATTGTAGCTTTGGAAGCTTCTAGCAGTTGATCGTTGATATATAAGACAGCATCATCTATTGGCAGGGTTTCTAGGAATTGCTTATCCAGTTTGATTAATTGCATATATTTACTCCAATTAGCTTTTTTAAAATTCCATACTGCTCTGGTTCCTTCTGTAAGAGTTGATTGTGTCTGTATGGAACATACTATCGGAAACTGATCACTGTTGTAAGGATCATTCAACGCGAACCATTCTATACTAGGATAAATTGATGGAGAATATATTGTTAAGTCTATTGCAGAGGTGATAGCTGTACCCAAACTGATATAAATGTGAGATCCAGTATGCAGTAAATTCAGTTGTTAATCATCTATGAAAGTTTCGATTATGTTACCTCTACTGTCTGTGTGAGTAGATCCCCACAAATGATGATGGGCATTCATATCTCCCATAAGGCAGTAGGGAGGTTGAAGCTGCATAGTAAGATCGTTTAATTCCGATCTGGAGAGAGGGATATTTGGTGGAAATAAATGGACGAGATTGTGATAGAAATTCTAATGGCTATTCTTACTGTTACTGCTTCTAAGTTGGTTCTTAATGTTGTTTGCTTAGCTGGTATATGAGTATTCACCAAAATTGCCACTCCTCCTTTGACAGTTCTGTTATCATTCCTGTCTCTCTGGAAAAGTGTATAATTTTGAAATGTGGGTGAAGACTGAGGTGTTAGATGGGTCTCCTGAAGGCAAATGCAGGCCGGTTTATACTTCTGAATAATATCTTTTATTTCATCCAATTTTCCACATAAACCACGACAGTTCCATTGTATAATAATATGTTGCATTATTTAGGTCTCGGGACGATTTGTTGAATTTGACTGCGCTTTTGAGTTTTTTCGTTTATCATATTTGGGTCTATCTTTCTTCGGAAAATTAGAACAAGGTGTATCAATATCTTCTGCAGGGTGTAGTTCTAGTATGTTTTCTCTCTCTGTTCATCTGTATCCGTTTGGTCTATGTTTCTGTTCACACAGTTTACTAGATGATGTTTGCTTTGTTTTTGAAGATGTTATTTCTGATTTCTGCTTTCTAGGTACGGAAGTATCCTGCTCTTTAGTACTGGATGTTTCTTGTGAAACTGTTTTTGTCATCAATATTACTTTACTCCAGTCTATAATTTGATTTAGAGGTATTGCTACCTCCGTTTCAGTGGCTATATTTTTCTGTTGTTTCACTGCTGAAGCATAGGAACATGAAGGTTTGGTTGCAAATATCTGTTTTCTTGCTTCCGGATAAGATACTTTATTTTCTACTTTGTATTTTTGAATTTGCTTTCCCAATACCAACATTTTGCATGTCTTCGAAAAAGCAGGATGATTTTCGTGACAATTGGGACAGAGTGGTGTAGCGGATGTGCAGTTTGCTTGATTGTGGTCTTTTGATCCACAGAGTGGACAGATGGGATCACTGCGACATGTCGCCTGAGAGTTGTCCGTATCGCTGACAGTTGTTAACACCTTATTGGATTTGGTATATATGGTCGGATTTTGCAATTTAAATATCCTGCTTTAACTGAATGGAAAAGATATGGATTGTTAAAGGTGAGAATTACTGATCGGGTTGGAATGAGAATTCAGTCTTTCTTCATCATTATCCTCCTAATATGTATCACTTGTTGTTCTGTTAGCTCGCTCAGTAGTTCTTCCTCTGAAACAGTCAAAAGGTCCCATTTGGTAATAACACCTTTCGATGTATTGAGGGAATTATGTGGGGCAATTTCAACTGGTAGTCCTGCAAAAGTTTTCATTTGTAGCAATTTTTCCGATTGATGACTTAATGAGGTTTCTACTAAGAGATCACCTGACTGTAATCGTTTTATCATTTTTGGTGATCCAACCATGGACTCTATAGTCTTCTGAACTAAGAAAGGGGATAATTTCCCAACGGCTTGTGATGATAACAAATGTATCACCAAAAAAAAAAAAAAAAAAAAAAGGGACAGTAGGCTGAGAGCTGATTATTTTCATTCTCTTAGCCCGAGACATGTTCAGCTGTAAATCATCACATTTATTGGAGTTAACTTTCTCCAATCTTGTGTTGTTAGTTTTTTGGTCCATTTTCAACTCCTTTTAGTCCTGGGTGATGTCTTTTCACCCAGGTCCAGCCCCGCCATGGGGAGGCAGGAGTAGTGCCACCAAGTGACCAAGCGAGTAAAATATAAGGTTAGTACACAGAAAAATTAAGAAAGGTTATTTTCCTTTCTGAAACTTCTTCCTTATGCTTTAAGAAAGAGAGTTCTTATTATATATTTGAATAACGGAAGGAAAACCATGTGAACTCAAAGTGAAAAGCTTATCTCTCTAATATAATCGCAGTAGAATTCGCAGGGAAGATTGCTTGGCCTCAAGATTCGCTTAGCACCCGGGGCCATCATATTTTGTATTAACCATAAAATGTCTAGAGTAAAATTTATATAGCATTATAGACATATGGTAAATATTAATAACTGCCACACAATGAGGCATCTTACAATGTTCTTTTGTAAAGAATAAAAAATTTATAAAAACTTAAATAAAAAATTAATTTTGTTTGGCCAGTGCAACAAAAGCTGGTGACGTTGCACTATATGGCTGATACTACTAAAAAATTAATAAAACCTAAGAATTATTTAATTCAACACACAAATAATTAAGATAATAACAAAATAAAATTTTTATATTAAAAGAAAATGAAAGTTAATTTACTTATGATTTTGGGGTCCATGTTGCGTTGATCTGTTAAATGGATCTCCTATAACCATTTTCTTCACTTCTTCTAGCTAGCCAAAGAAAGCAGTAATATGAGAGAGAGAGAGAGAGATGGGGGGGGGGTACAGTTGTGGTGAAATGCTATGCCATTAGAATATGATATGAATGAATTGAACTATGATTTTTTTTTTTTTTTTTTTTTTGTCCTGGAGTTTCACAAATAGTCAAGCAAAGCAGATTAACTTAGAATATTATTTACTAAAAAAGAAGGAACTATTTTGTAACATTAATCTCATATTGCCCCTTTTTGTAACACAACTGGTATTACCCACTCTAATAGGCCCTAGATTATGACACTTTAAAAAAAAATATATCGATTTTTTAATGATAATTGGAGTGCTCTGATGATTGACCTTTTAGCACTACATTGCAATGCACATTAATTTTATTTCTTTTTCTTAATAATAATTCAGTATTTTGTAAATGTGTTTTTGACTATTAAAATATATATTCATTAGTTAAAATACAAACATTAGTTGTAAGAAAAAATGTTAATTATGCTTAATATTTTAGAAAAATATTGGTAGCATAAAATAGAAACATAAAATCCTTAATCCAGCTGCAAGTGTTCAGAACTTGTCAAGTGTTCATAATAATTGCACAATCATACACCAACCGTTATTATTTCATTATAAATAAATAGTGTTATGTTATATTAAAATAATGATGTAGATAAATAAAATAAATAGAATGACAAAATTCCACAGGATAAAACTGATAAAAAGGTAACTGTCTGTACAATAAAATATGAAATTTTAAACTGCAAAGAATTATTTACAATAAAACAATGTAGATAAAACACAGGATGATAAAAGTGCTAAAACACTGTAGCTTTCAGAGGCATCTGCCTCCTTTTTCAACCGTTGAACAGTTGTGTGTCAACTGTTTCTATTGAAACTGTTTCTATCTTCCTGAATATTGATAAAATTCTACTCAAATTTGTCTTTGAATTAATATTTTCATATTTTTCACAAAGTAATAACGTGAAAGATCATGACAGGTCCTGTATGACTGTTTTTCTTTCTGTAACTTTTTTGTGCATTAGTACTGTACTTTACAGTTCCTATTCACATTTCATGTTTATATTTTTGGGGGGGGGGATGCATGCTTGTATTCCAGGTTAAGGTTAGCCACTAGTTATCTGTATCTTTGTAAATATGGCATTGTCTCAGCTTTAGAAGAAATGTTTCAAAGCTTTTGAAGAGAATTAGCTGAAAATATGTGAGAATTCTTGATAGGGCTCCTGCAACTTTTCTTGTAATTGTTATGCGTACAGTTCTGTTAAGTTTGTGACTAAAATGTACTGTTTGTGACTAAATTTTTTTCAATTATTTAAAGTAAAACTACAGAGTGTTCTGATATACTTATTAAGTTTTTTGTCTGATTTTTTATAAAAAAATAGTTTTGTTGTCTAGATTATTTTTATTATCACTTTTATTTATTTGAAAAAATGTATTACTGATGACATCTTCAGCCATGTGGGTATAAAATATAATATATATAAACACATACTGAGCTGGCTTTGTATTAGCAACTTACCTAATACCTCATGGACCACCTTTTGCCTGTAATACAGCCTGCACATGTCTTGGTATGGTCTCCATAAGGTGTGCAGGGTGTCCTGGGGAGTACTTCCCATGCCTTGCACAATAGGTCCAGCAGTAATGCCCACAGTGTCAGATGAATGGTCATCCAATGTATTTTCCAGTAGGTCTCAAACACACAAATGGACTGAAATTGGGACAGCTGGGTGGACGTAGGAGGAGAAGAAATTCATTATCATGTTCCTGTAACCATTTAGAAACTTACGAGGCCTAGTAGATTGATAACTAGTTTCATTATTAACTATATATGTCAATTTTAATCAGTTTGCTAAAACTATTGATAGATGCTGGAGTTGTCTGGATACACTGTTGTCATGAAGTGTGTGTGTGGGGGGAAGGATACATTAGCATTAGTAGAGGCATTTGATGCAAGAAAGCAAGCTTATGCAGCATCAGCCAAAATAAAAAATAAATAAATAAAAAATAACCACTTCCACTTCACCCCTCTGTTCATTTGAAATACCTGTCCAGCTGAGCCTTAAACTTATTTAGGCTATCAACTTCCACGACAAGGGATGGAAGTCTGTTCCACCAACCAACCACCCGCTGGTTAAAGGCAAATTTCCGCACGTATATCCTACATCTATGCCCTCTCAGGTGATTATTCTCAGCAAGAGGAAGAACCCCATCAGCATTGAGCATGCTCAAACCATTCAAGGCTTTATACACCTCTATCAGATCACCTCGCTGGTGCCTAGTCCCCAGACATTGTATTTTTGCAAAACTTAAGCCTTTCTTCGTAAGAGCACCCCTTTGTTCCATTCACTAATCTTGTTGCCCTTCTCTGTACTCGTTCCAGCAGCTCTACATCCTTCTTGAAATGAGGCCTCCAGGCCTGTATACAGTACTCTAGGTGTGGCCTGACCATTGCCTTATACAAGGGAATTGTTGTTGTTGTTGTTATTTGGTTTTTAGGACCATTAGCAACTAAGGCCATATTGCTCTGGGGATATGCGGTGGTTATTCCCTGACCTTTCTGCTTCCTCCGTATTTGGTGGTAATGGGCTCGAACTCCGGTTCGAGCTTCTAATCAAGAAGCGTGTGCTACCGCACTGCCGCTCCTGCCCACCTGGCTACGGAGGCGCCATACAAGGGAATAATCACTTCCTTATCCCTGCTAGAAAAATTCCTATATATCATTGACAATACACCATGAGCTACTCTTACAGCCCATCTACACTACTCAGAGAACTTCATATCTGCCTGCACCACAGAGTTGATACGTTGCTCTGGGGTTGCTGTTTCCCATATGTAGTACTTTACATTTCCCAATGTTAAACTTCATTTGCCACCTCTCAGCCCATCTGCTCAACCTTTCCAGATCCTCTTGCAGCAGCATAGTGTCACTAGTGTCCTTGACAACCCTGCCAACCTTCGTATCGTCTGCAAACTTGGACATTAAGCTTGATATACCATCATCAATATCATTTATAAATACAGAAAACAATAATGGACCAATACTGAACCCTGAGGAACTCCACTAATAACATTAGTCCACGATGAGCAGTGTCCATTGATTACCACTCTATCTTCTCCCCCTCAACCACCCCTTTATCCATAGCAGCAATTTGCCTCCAATACCGCATTGCTCCAATTTGTGCAGCAGTCTTCCATGTGCAACAGTATCAAAAACCTTTCTAAGATCCAAGTATATAATATCAAAGTTATTCCCTGCATCCAGTTCTTTTGTGACTGCATCATAGTATCCAATCAAATTCGTCAGGCAAGACTTCTGCTTAACAAAACCATGCTGTGTCCGAGCTATAACTGAAGTCTTGTCTAGATGATCCTGCAGTGCTTCTTTCACCAGTGCCTCCATTAATTTTCCAGGAACAGAAGTTAAACTCACAGGTCTATAATTACTTGTGTCAGCCTTTGGTCCTCCTTTGTGAATTGGGGTCATTTTTGCACATCTCCAGTCCATGGGTACTGCCCCTGAGTCCAAGGAAGCTCTCATAATTATGGCTAAGGGTTTGCTTACTTCCTTTGCTGCCTCCTTCAATATAACTGGATAGATCCCATACACCCCAGGTCCTTTCTTGTGTTTATCTTCAACAATTCCTCCTCCACTTTACTCTCAGTTATTACAAGATTCTCTAGCTTACTGCCAGAATTGAATACACATTTGGCATTCCCCTCGCTGAATAACTCCTCCTGTGTGAATGTCGATGCAAAATATTCATTTAGTTTGTTAGCTACCTGAGCAGGATCATCAACAGTTGACTCATCGATATCAAGAGGACCAATCTGATTCATCCCCTTCCTTCTAGAGTTTACATAAGTAAAGAACTCTTTGCTGTTTTTCTTTGCATCCCTTGCCAAAAATTTCTCGTAATCTGCCTTCACCTGCCTAACCTCCTTTGTAACTTGGTTACAGATCAACTTGTATCTATCATAGGCTTCTGTGTCACGTGTTAATTTGTATGTATACCATGCATTTTTCTTCCCTGCCATATGTCTCATTAGTTCATCTGACATTCATTTAGGCCTAAACCTTGAACAATATTTCTTAGTTAGTATGGAAAGTCTAGAAGCTTCCAAGATAAGTTCTTTGAATGCTTCCCATTTTGAATTTGCTGTTGGTAACATCATCAGTTGGTCCCACTGTATAGAATTTAAATACTGTCTCAGTCCATCATAGTCACCTTTACGAAAGCAATAACCCTTCCCTTTACCCCTAATGGTAGTTACCTCTTTGAGTAAATCCCACTTCAGCACACTGTTGATCACTGCCACCTAGTGGTTTATTTATCTGCAGATTCTTAATGCAAGAAGAATCACTACTGATAATCAAATCAAGAGTATATCCCTCTAGTTGCCTCGGGAACATGCTGATGTAGAAAACAATCATCCAATAAATACACAAAAGCCTTGCTAGTGTGTGAGTGACCATCCCCCAAATTCTAGTCAATATCTGGGAAATTAAAATCCCCCATTACAAGACTCTCTGATTTACTGGCCCACTCTATTTCCCTGTTCAGTTTCTTATTATACTCATCAGAGTCATTAGGCCTATAGCACACTCCTACTCTCAATTTTGATCTCCTAATGCTTATGTCACACCAAACTGACTCAACACTGCACTGTCCAGCAATGTCGACTGGCATCACTTCCTTGGATTTTATGTATTTCTTAACTAATAGCATAACCCCTCCTCCCTTCCTATCCTGTCTATCCTTTCTGTAGACATTGTACTCCCCAAATTCCAGTTCTGCATTCCTTATATCTGTGTGACACCATGTCTCTGAAATCCCCACAACATCTACCTTTGATGTTTTGAACAATACCTCAAATTCATCAAATTTATTTACTAAACTCCTAGCATTGGTGTACACGCAAGTATACATGCACCTGTTCTTTTTCTTAGCTACCCTAAAATAACCCATGTGTTTACTTGTACCCCAATGATTCATAGCAGTCTCTGAAATATCCTGCATCTTATTTTCCAGGCTGCTGCTCATTCCAATAGAAGCAGTGCAAGAATCTCTTTCACCTCTGCCAGTGGCTAATGTTAATCTATTAGTCCTTGTATCCCCCAATCTAGCAGTTTTCCGAACCACCTAACACTGCCTCGATAGCATCAGCAAACGTTCTTGCACCCTTTCTATTTAAGTGTATCCCATCTAGGGCTTGCAAACCGGTTAAATCGGTTTTTATATTGAGTTGTTAAAACCGAAACCGAGCTTCTAAAACCGGATTCGAATATTTTGTTAGTTAGCTCTCGAATATAGTTTTTTGTTACGCACATTTTCTTTTGTTTGTTAGTTTGTCTGGATCGTTCAACTGCTTTATGTTTTAAACATGTTTTTTATTTTATTTTATGTTTGGGAACGAATCTCCGGGCAAGTTGCCCAAATCTAGGATGGAATACCTTTTATCTTCCCACCTGTATCATGGCACGATGCAGGTGTATTCATTTACGACTGAGTGAGTCGGAGCGATAGCGTAAAAGAAAATGCTCAACATTTCTCCGTTCCATCTATCTTGTTCGCCAGGCAAGTTATGGTACGTGCCTTATTGATGGTTACCCACTAGAAACAGATTCGCTGAATATTGCATCAATTTTCAATTGTAGAAAGTTTTTTGCTCCTTTATTCCTATTAAATTTGCGATCAAATGTTCTCCAAAAAGCAGCTTCACCAAATTTAGCTTTTATGTAATTTTGAAAATACAATAGATTTAATTGAGAAAAAAAAAATTGCGAGTAAATAAATAAAAAATTTCTTTCGTGAAAATTTTGAAACTTGCCTCGTTTAGACTCTTCATTCAGTGCTCGCGGGAGTGACGCATAGTATTGTGCCTTTGTTATCTTCAATATTTTTATTTAAAATTGTTGGTGATATAAATTCCTACTAATTAATATTTATTACTCTTAATATGTCTAAGGTGAAATCAAATGTATGGAATTATTTTGCTCGAAAAAGCAAAGATGAAACACAATGTTCGAAATGTAATTAAGTCGTCTGGAGGATCTACATCATCTTTGATGTTGCATTTAAAGAAAATGCATCAGATTGACATTAAACAAGATAACAGTGAACCTCCCGTAAAAATGGTAAGAACATTAGAAAACTTTATCGTTAAAAAATCTATGGAAGAAGAGATTTCAAAATTAGCTGCTTTAGATGGATTTTCTTTTAATTCAATTGCCAAGAGTGAGTTTATACAATCAAGCCTTCACCTTCAGAGAAATAAATACGATAAATTACCACCAGCCTCAGTGAATGGAATTAAAAATATGGTTCTGAATTATTATAAAACTAAGAAAGAAGAACTCATTCAGCATTTCAAAAATTCATTGGTTTTGGGTGCACGGTATTCATTGACTCTAGACGAATATACGTCTATACAAAATAAAAGGTATATGAATATAAATGTGCATTCAAAAGATAATTATTGGTCATTAGGTCTTATTGAGATTAATGGTTCACTTGATACCAGAAAAACTGAGCATATTGTGAATGGACACTTGAAGAAATTTGGTTTGAACTTGGATGAGGATATTGTTGCCTGCACCACCGATGGAGAAGCAATGATGATTAAGTTTGGCAAGAAAATTACGCCTAATCATCAACAATATATAGCCCATTGTATACATTTGTCAGTTATATATGTACTTTATGAAAAAGCAATCAATTATAGTGCCACAGTCTCTGAGTCTCCCAAAGACAATGAAGAAAATGAAAATAATGAAGAAAGTAGTGATGATGAAGCAGTTGAAGAAAGACAGCAAGGCATGCTTTATCAAACCGACTTTACCGATGAGTTCATTTATTTCTTCAATCCAATGGCCAATATTGCACAAACTATTAACAAAGTCAGAAAAATTTGCAAGCTTTTTCGAAAATCGCCTACCAAAAATGACGTATTACAAAATTTTGTTAAAGCAAAATTTAATGGGAAAGAATATAAACTTATATTAGATTGCAAGACTAGATGAGATAGCACATTCTATATGATTGAGAGAGTTTTGAAATTGAAAAATTGCATTCCAAATGCTCTATGTGCAGTACTGTCAACTGAAGCTGTGTCTGACGATGACTGGAAAACACTTGAATTGCTAAGTGAAGCTTTGCGACCAGATGAAATGATTCTGAAGGCTATAACCTCAGAAGATACAGACTTACTTAAAGCAGAGTCCTCAATAGAATTTCTGCTTGCTAAGCTTGATACAGCACAAAACCCATTTGCTTTAAAATTTCACCAAAGCCTTTTGCAGCGTTATAATGCAAGACGAAATTGCCAAACTTTGGCTTTGCTGAGCTATGTACACAACCCCGAAAAGTTTAGGAAAAAAGATTCAGGTTCAAGAACTTTTTGATTTTCCAAGTAAGCAAGTTTTGAAAAAGCATGCTGTAGAGATTTATCAGAGATTATTTGCAAAACATTCCGAAGGAGTCTTAGCGTTGAATGAAGAAACTGAAAATAAACGAACCGTTCTTTTATAAGAAAACAAAGGCTTGTCTAGTTCCAATGTTGGAGATGCACTCATGCGAGAGTATGTAATAGTGTAATAAAGAGATTAACTGAAGAGCCTTCAAAATATCCGAGTGAATTGGAAATCAGCAAAGAATTTAAAATTTTGGAGGCAACTAGCTATAGAAGTGAAAAGCTGGAGAAAGTTTATAGAGCACTGCTGACCATTAAACCAACAATTGTCCAATCTGAGAGAGTGTTTTCGATCATTGGTCTCTTTAACACAAAAATAAGGTCAAGTCTATCAGGAAAAATGCTTAATATACTGTGTTTTTTAAAGGATCATTTTCAGAAAAATGATCCTTTGGATAGATCCCATCCACCCCGGGTGCCTTTCTTGTGTTTATCTTCAACAGTTTCTCTTCCACTTTACTCCCAGTTATTTCAAGATTCTGTAGCTTACTGCAAGAGTTGAATACACCTCTGGCATTCACCTTGCTGAAAAACTCCTCATGTGTGAATGTCGATGCAAAATATTCATTTAGTTTGTTAGCTACCTGAGCAGGATCAACAACAGTTGCCCCATCAATATCAATGTCTAAATGATCCTGCAGTGCTTCTTTAGCCAGTGCCTCCATTAATTTTCCTGGAACAGAAGTTAAGCTCACAGGTCTATAATTACTTGTGTCAGCCTTTGATCCTCCTTTGTAAATTGGGGTCACATTTGCACATTTCCAGTCTATGGGTACCTCCCCTGAGTCCAAGGAAGCTCTCATAATTATGGCTAAGGGTTTGCTTACTTCCTTTGCTGCCTCCTGTAATATAACTGGATAGATCCCATCCACCCCGGGTGCCTTTCTTGTGTTTATCTTCAACAGTTTCTCCTCCACTTTACTCCCAGTTATTTCAAGATTCTGTAGCTTACTGCAAGAGTTGAATACACCTCTGGCATTCACCTTGCTGAAAAACTCCTCATGTGTGAATGTCGATGCAAAATATTCATTTAGTTTGTTAGCTACCTGAGCAGGATCAACAACAGTTGCCCCATCAATATCAAGTGGACCAATCCGATTCATCCCCTTCCTTCTAGAGCAATAAATAGTAAAGTAATTTCCCCAAGCTGTTTTTTTTCCCATTATTTTTATTTATTTATTTATTTATTATTATTATTATTATAGGGCTTATTATTTTTTTGTTTACTATACGAGAAGATAGTTTTTATTCAAAGGATTTGAATACAATTTGTAATTTTGTATAATCTCAAGTTGGTTACTTTTTTGGAGAATTTTAATTTTTTTATCTTTTTTACTATAAGAGGTGATAGATTTTGTTTAAAAGATTTGATTACGATTTGTACAATCTACCCAAGATAAAATAAATACCTGTGTTATAAGCTTTTAATTATTTTCCCTAAGTCTGAAAAAATCAGTTTTAAAACCGGTTTTAAGAGTAAACTTCGGTTAAACTCGGTTTTATGCAAGCCCTAATCCCATCCCTGTAGAAGCAGTCTCTCCTGTTAACAAGTACAGACCAGGCTGAAAAAAATTCTACCCCTTGAGCCATTCACAATCTTTCCAAGGCAGAATTGATTGACAGGGCTCTGATCATATACTCCCTCCTATCGTGTCTGGGCAGAATTGCAGATACTTTCAAATTCAATCCTAATTCACGGCTTTTTATCAACAGTGACCTATACTTGTTAAGTAATTCCGCTGGTCTCCAACTCTTAATATCATTAGTGCAAACGTGTACAACTATATCATCTTTTATCTTTTGATGGTTCAACTGTTGATGATCCTGCTCAGATAGCAAACAAACTGAATGAGTATTTTGCTCTACATTCACACATGAGGAATTATTAAAGTTTGAAAATGGTAGAAGGTTATCAAATTGTAGCAGAATGCTTAATGATTTTGTAATAACTGAGAGCAAAGTGGAGAGAGAAATTGTGAAGTTAAACATAAGAAAAGCACCTGGGGTATTAGTATTAGTAGAGGCATTTGATGCAAGAAAGCAAGCTTATGCAGCATCAGCAAAAAAAAAAAAAAAAAAAAAACCCACTTCCACTTCACCCCTCTGTTCGTTTAAAATACCTGTCCAGCTGAGCCTTAAACTTATTTAGGCTATCAACCTCCACCACAAGGGATGGAAGTCTGTTCCACCAACCAACCACCCGCTGGCTAAAGGCAAATTTCCGCACGTCTATCCTACATCTGTCTTTCCTCAATTTGAATTTATGCCCTCTCAGGTGATTTTTCTGAGCTAGAGGAAGAATCCCATCAGCATTGAGCATGCTCAAACCATTCAAGGCTTTATACACCTCTATCAGATCACCTCGCTGGTGCCTAGTCTCCAGACACTGTAATTTGCAAAACCTTAAGCCTTTCTTCGTAAGAGCACCCCTTTGTTCCATTCACTAATCTTGTTGCCCTTCTCTGTACTCGTTCCAGCAGCTCTACATCCTTCTTGAAATGAGGCCTCCAGACCTGTATACAGTACTCTAGGTGTGGCCTGACCATTGCCTTATACAATGGAATAATCACCTCCTTATCCCTGCTGGAAAAATTCCTGTATATCATTGACAATACTCCATGAGCTGCTCTAGCAGCCTGTCTGCACTGTCAGAGAACTTCATATCTGCCTGCACAACCACCCCCAAGTCCCTTTCATTCTCTACCACTGTCAGTGTAGTACCACAGAGTTGATACGTTGCTCTGGGGTTGCTGTTTCCCATGTGTAGTACTTTACATTTGTCAATGTTAAACTTCATTTGCCACCTCTCAGCCCATCTGCTCAACCTTTCCAGATCCTGTTGCAGCAGCATAGTGTCAGTAGTGTCCTTGACAACCCTGCCAACCTTTGTATCGTCTGCAAACTTGGACATTAAGCTTGATATACCATCATCAATATCATTTATAAATACAGAAAACAATAATGGACCCAACACTGAGCCCTGAGGGACTCCACTAATAACATTAGTCCACGATGAGCAGTGTCCATTGATTACCACTCTCTGTCTTCTCCCCCTCAACCACCCCTTTATCCATAGCAGCAATTTGCCTCCAATGTCACACTGCTCCAATTTGTGTAGCAGTCTTCCATGTGCAACAGTATCAAAAGCCTTTCTCAGATCAAAGTATATAATATCAAAGTTATTCCCTGCATCCAGTTCTTTTGTGACTGCATCATAGTATCCAATCAAGTTGGTCAGGCAAGACTTCCCCTTAACAAAACCATGCTGTGTCTGAGCTATAACTGAAGTCTTGTCTAAATGATCCTGCAGTGCTTCTTTAGCCAGTGCCTCCATTAATTTTCCTGGAACAGAAGTTAAGCTCACAGGTCTATAATTACTTGTGTCAGCCTTTGATCCTCCTTTGTAAATTGGGGTCACATTTGCACATTTCCAGTCTATGGGTACCTCCCCTGAGTCCAAGGAAGCTCTCATAATTATGGCTAAGGGTTTGCTTACTTCCTTTGCTGCCTCCTGTAATATAACTGGATAGATCCCATCCACCCCGGGTGCCTTTCTTGTGTTTATCTTCAACAGTTTCTCCTCCACTTTACTCCCAGTTATTTCAAGATTCTGTAGCTTACTGCAAGAGTTGAATACACCTCTGGCATTCACCTTGCTGAAAAACTCCTCATGTGTGAATGTCGATGCAAAATATTCATTTAGTTTGTTAGCTACCTGAGCAGGATCAACAACAGTTGCCCCATCAATATCAAGTGGACCAATCCGATTCATCCCCTTCCTTCTAGAGTTTACATAAGTAAAGAACTCTTTGCTGATTTTCTTTGCATCCCTTGCCAAGGATTTCTCGTAATCTGCCTTCGCCTGCCTAATCTCCTTTGTAACTTGGTTGCATATGAACTTGTATCTATCACAGGCTTCTGTGTCATGTGTTAATTTGTAAGTATCCCATGCATTTTTCTTCTCTGCCATATGCCTCATTAGTTCATCTGACATCCATTTTGGCCTAAACCTTGAACAATATTTCTTAGTTGGTATGTAAAGCCTAGTAGCTTCCAAGATAGGTTCTTTGAATGCTTCCCATTTTGGATTTGCTGTTGGTAACATCATCAGTTGGTCCCACTGTATAGAATTTAAATACTGTCTCAGTCCATCGTAGTCGCCTTTCCGGAAGCAATAACCCTTCCCTTTACCCCTAATGGTAGTTACCTCTTTGAGTAAATCCCACTTCAGCACACTGTGATCACTGCCACCTAGTGGTTCATTTATCTGCAGATTATTAATGCATGAAGAATCACTGCTGATAATCAAATCAAGAGTATTACTCCCTCTAGTTGCCTCGCGAACATGCTGATGTAGAAAACAATCATCCAATAAATCCACAAAAGCCCTGCTAGTGTGTGAGTAACCAGCCCCCAAATTCCAGTCAATATCTGGGAAATTAAAATCTCCCATTATAAGACTCTCTGATTTACTGGCCCACTCTATTTCCCTGTACAGTTCCTTATTATACTCATCAGAGTCATTAGGCCTATAGCACACTCCTACTCTCAATTTTGATCTCCCAATGCTTATGTCACACCAAACTGACTCAACACTGCACTGTCCAGCGATGTCGACTGGCTTCACTTCCTTGGTTTTTATGTGTTTCTTAACTAATAGCATAACCCCTCCCCCCTACCTATCCTGCCTATCCTTTCTGTAGATGTTGTACTCCCCAAATTGCAGTTCTGCATCCCTTATATCTGTGTGACACCACGTCTCTGATATCCCAACAATATCTGCCTTTGATGTTTTGAGCAATACCTCAAATTCATCAAATTTATTTACTAAACTCCTAGCATTGGTGTACACGCAAGTATACCTGCACCTGTTTCTATTCTTAGCTACCCTAACACAACCCATGTGTTTACTTGTACCGCAATGGCTCCCCAGCAGTCTCTAAAATACCATGCATCTTGTTTTTCAGGCTTCTGCTCATTCTAATAGAAGCAGTGCAAGAATCTCTTTCACCTCTGCCAGTGGCTACTGTCAATCTATTGGTCTTTGTCTCCCCCCAAGCTAGCAGTTTTCCGACCCACCTAACACTGCCTCGATAGCATCAGCAAATATTCTTGCACCCTTTCTATTTAAGTGTATCCCATCCCTGTAGAAGCAATCTCTCCTGTTAACAAGTACAGTCCAGGCTGAAAAAAATTCTACCCCTTGAGCCTTGCACAATCTTTCCAGGGCCAAATTGATCGACAAGGCTCTCATCATATACTCCCTCCTATAGTGTCTGGGCAGAATTGCAGACACTTTCAAATTCAACCCTAATTCTCGGCTTTTGTTCAACAGTGGCCCGTACTTGTTAAGTAATTCTGCCGGTCTCCTACTCTTAATATTATTAGTGCCAACGTGTACAACTATATCACCTTTTGTGCCCTTAAAAGATGATATTCGCTCTACAACATCATCAACCTTTGCCCCTGGCAGACATACCCTGGTCCTGTTCCACCTATCTTTTTTACAAAGCATGTTCCCTGTTTCCCTGACAATAGAGTCACCAACAACTACTAGTTCCTTCGGGACCAGCGCATTCTGCCTTGGGGGTTGCCTCTGTGTCACGCGATGCCCAAGTGCAAGCTCCGGCGTTGATGTGGGCAGCTGAGAGCTTGATGGGCCCCTCGATTTAGTTTCTTCGAGGGCATCCACCCTGTCCTTCAAGCTCTCATATAGGCCAACTAGAACGCAGAGTTGTTGCCTGATATCGATACACTCCTTGCATCGCGCACACACAAAGACATCGCCCTTGGCAGTATCATGTCCTGTACCCGATTGCTCTGCAAACATCAAGCAAACAGTGCATTTTATAAGGCTGTGAGTCAGATGACAACTGCCCCCCCCTCAGTTCTGCTCTGAGCCACAGCACTTCCATTAGCTTGAGCCTTTTGCTTTGCTGCTCTGGTCTGAGTCATGATTCTATTAATTTATTAATTAATTATGTTATGTTATTAATTATGTTAAATATAATTAATTATATTACGTTTGTAATCTAAGTCGTTATATGTATTTATTTAAACGTACAATTTAACTGCTAACAAAGTTCAACTAACGCTATCTAGTACGGTATATAACTATCGTATCACAAAGGCGGGAAAATTACGAACGGTAGCGGAGTTGAAACACGTGGAAACCCTTACCGATACTTTTATGCAATTACAAGGCCGAGTAAAGAATAAATACACCAAATTAATCAGAAAATCACAAAATAATGTTATACTACTAAATTTAAATCAAAGGTTTTTGAAAAACAATAATTTCAAATCAATAAGAAAAATCCACTTAGCGGCTTTGAACACGACCGTCTCTAGTAGCCTCGTCAGCAGTTCGTCAGCACCTCGTTAGCCTCGTCACATGTTCCAATACAAACAGCACAAGAATGATTGGATCTATGGGATGGGTGTATGGGATCTATCCAGTTATATTAAAGGAGGTGGCAAAGCAACAAAGCAAACCCTTAGCCATAATTATGAGAGCATCCTTGGACTCAGAGGAGGTTCCCACAGACTTGAGATGTGAAATGTATCCCCAATTCACAAAGGGGGATCGAAGGGTGACACAAGTAATTACAGACCAGTTAGTTTAACTTCTGTTCGGGGAATTTAATGGAGTCACTGGTTAAAGATGCATTGCAGGATCATCTAGACAAGACTGCAGCAATAATTCTGACACAGCATGGGTTTGTTAAGGGAAAGTCTTGTTTCACAAATTTGATAGGATATTATGATGTGGTTACAAAGGAACTGGATGCAAAAAATAATTTTGATATCATATATTTGGATTTCAGGAAAGCTTTTGACACTGTTGCGAATGAAAGACTGTTGTTCAAATTGGAGCAGAATGGTATTTAAGGGTAAGTTGCTACAATGATAAAAGGATGGTTAAGTGGGAGAAGACAGAGGGTGGTAATCAATGGGTGCTGCTCTTCATGGACTAATGTTATTAGTGGAGTCCCACAAGGTTCAGTGTTGGGTCCACTGTTGTTTTGTATATTCACCAATGATACTGATGAAGGTATATCAGGCTTAATGTCAAAGTTTGCAGATGATACAAAGTTTGGCAGAGTTGTTAATGACAGTAATGGCAGTGTGCTACTGCAACAGGATCGAGATAATTTGGGCAGATGTTGTTGTTGTTTGTTATTTGGCTTTTAGGAGCATTAGCAACTAAGGCCATATTGTTCCGGAAATATGCGGTGGTCATTCCCTTGACCTTTCCGCATCCTCCTTATTTGGTGGTGACGGGTTCGAACCCGTGAGCAGTGCAGACAGCAATTTTGCATGAGGTATAAGGAGGTGATTGTTGCCTTGTATAAGGCAATGGTCAGGCCACACCTTGACTGCTGCATACATATCTGGAGACATGATTTTAGGAAGGATTTAAAGTTACTAGAACAAGTGCAGAGAAGGGCAACAAAATTGGTGGGTGGAACATAGGGTTGCTGTTACCAAGAAAGGCTTAATTTCTGCAAATTGCAGCATCTGGAGACTAGGCACCTGCAAGGTGACCTTGAATGTGAACTTTTATGGCCTTGAATGGTTTAAGCAAGCTCAATGCTAATGAGGTTCTTCCTCTTGCTCAGATTACTCACCCGAGGGGACATAAATTCAAATTGAGGAAAGTCAATTGTAGAATAGATGTGCAGAAATTTGCCTTTAACCTGCGGGTGGTTGATAGTTTGAACAAATTTTCATCTGTTATTGTGGAGGTCAAAAACTTAAGTAAGTTCAAGGTAGAACTAGATAAGCATTTAGAGTGAATGGATGGTTTTATTTATTTATTTATTTTTTTTCTATATAAGCTTTCTTGCATCATATGTCTCTGGTAATGCTAATTCCAACAGGGTTGCACTACTTGGCTATCCCAGACCATTGCATTATTTTAAAAAATTCCTCTGTGTCTGCAGGAAAGAAGATCAAAGACAGGATTAATTACAGTTTTTTTAACATGCAATATGATGGGAACAAACAAGATGAAGCCGCTAGTTACAGGCAAGAGTAACTCGCCTAGACATTTTAAATGAGTAAAACAGCTGCCTGATGAATATGCCAATAACACCAATACTTGGATGACAGCTTCTTTATTTGAAGATTATCTTCATAAATGGGATTGGCAATTGGATAAGAAAAACAATAAAATTGCATTGGTTTTGTACAACTGCTCAGCTCAGCCAAAGTTGACTTTCAAAAATATTGAATTAATCTTTCTACCATCAAATACCATATCACTGATTCAACCTCTTAACCAGGGAATAATAAAAACCTTTAAGACCTTTTATAGATTGGGTAATGAGGTAATCGAGTAATCATCCAGTCTACAGATGATTTGAGAACATCATCCGATATCACAAAGCAGATTATTGTTCTAGATGCACTTCATATGGCAATGAGTGCCTGGGAATGAACTTTCTGAAACTTGCATCAGCAACTGTTTCAAAAAATGTGGATTAATTATTCATGATGGACAACTAAGTCACGATACTGATTACATTGAAAAGCCTGAAGACATGGGTGAACAGGAGTTTAATAATTGGGTGGACATAGCCAGTAATCTAAAAGTTACTACAGCTTTAACAAATGAAGAAATTGACCAATCTATTACTGATAGTTTCACCAAGGAACAGAAAAATGAAGATGAACCCAACCGAATTCCACATACAAAACAGGCAAGCTCGTGAAGCTGCAGCTGTCCTGAGGAGTGTTGGAAGAAACTGGTGCAAGTGATCATGAATATAGACTGTTATATAATATTGAGAGCGCCTCTGTAGCCAGGTGGAAAGGAGCAGCGGTGCGTAGCACACGCTTCTTGATTAGACCGGGGTTCGAGCCCGTCACCACCAAATATGGAGGATGCAGAAAGGTCAAGGGAATGACTACCGCATATTCCCGGAGCAATATGGCCTTAGTTGCTAATGCTCCTAAAAACCAAATAACAAACAAACAAACAAACATAATATTCAAAAAATTTATAAAGAGATTTTGTAGTGATATTTTAAAACAACCGTTTAAAACAATCAAAAATAAGTGAAATTTTTAAATTATAATACTTTTACAAAGTGTTATGTTTAATTAATATGTATATTAATTAAGTATGTAATTATAATTTTTTTTTTTTTTTATTTAGCATTAGCAAGGGCACATGATGCAAGAAAGCAAGCTTATATAGCATCAGCTAAAAAAAAAACAAAAAAAAAAAAACATACACATCCTTCTCATTTCACAATCCACTTGCTCCAAATGTTTGTCTAGCTCTGCCTTGAATCTGTTTCAGCTATCAACTTCTACAATGACACATGGAAGTTTGTTCCAGCAATCAACCACCCACTGTCTAAAGGCAAACATCTGCACATCCATCCTACAACTATCTTTCCTCAGTTTGAATTTATGCCCTCTCAGGAAATTATTCTGAGCAAGAGGAAGAATTCCATCAGCATTGAGCATGCTCAAACCACTCAAGGCTTTATACACCTTGATCAGATCACCATGCAGGTGCCTAGTCTCCAGACACTAATTGCAAAACTTAAGCCTTTCTTCATAAGAGCATCCCTTTGTCCCATTCACTAACCTTTTTGCCCTTCTCTGTACTCGTTCCAACAGCTCTACACCCTTCTTAAAATGAGCCTCCAGACCTGTATACAGTACTCAAGGTGTGGCCTGACTATACCCTTATACAAGGGGATAATCACCTCCTTCACAATACTAGAAAAATTTCTGTATATCATTGACAAGACACCATGAGCTACTCTTGCAGACCGTCTACACTGCTCAGAAAACTTCATATCTGCCTACACAATTATCCCCAGGTCCTTTACATTCTCTATCACCCGCAGGATAGTACCACACAGTTGATACATTATCTGGGATTACTGCTACCCATATGCAGTACTTTACATTTGTCAATGTTAAACTTCAGTTGCCACCTCTCAGCCCATTTGCTCAACTTTTCTAGATCCTGTTGCAGCAGCATACTTCATTAGCGTCATTAACAACCCTTCCAACCTTCATACTGTCTAGAAACTTGGACATTAAGCCTGATATACCATCATCGATATCATTGATGAATACAGAAAACAACAATGTACCCAACACTGAGCCCTGGAGACCTACACTAATAATTAGTCCATGAAGAGCATTGTCCATTGATTACCACTCTCTGTCTTCTTCCACTCAACCATCCCTTTATCCATAGCAGCAATTTGCTTCCAATGCCACACTGCTCCAATTTGAGCAGCAGTCTTCCATGTGCAACAGTAACAAAGAATAACTTTGATATCAAATATATGATATCAAAGTTATTCTTTGCATCCAGTTCCTTTGAGACTACATCACAGTACCCAATCAAATTGGTCAGACAAGGATTCCCCTTAACAAACCCATGCTGTGTCCGAGCTATAACTGAATCTCTAGATGATGATCCTGCAATGCTTCTTTAACCAGTGCCTCCATTACTTTCCCTGGAACAGGTTTCACCACTTTTCTAGCCTTCCGACATGATATGTTCAGCGCTGCCTCGAGTCTTTGAATTTTTTTCTTTTTCCTCCTTCCACCTCTGGTATATCATGAGCGGTGTTTTTATTTAGCATAATTTAAAAGAAGCTAACGAACATGACTAAAAGTAATAAACTATTTTTCAAGCACAATTTAATATGGCAATTAATCAAAATGATGGTGAAAATTTCCCACGAACTCAAAATTCTTTGTCTATATTAGAAATAATTGAATAACTTACTACTCTGCTTATAAATTCTTCATGAATTGATTCTTCCAAAAACAAACGACCTGCAGCAATGCAATTTTCTCCTTTATTAAAGAAAACACCATTCATAGCCTGAAAATTGGAATATAAATAGAATGTAAATATAAATGTGTGGAATATAAATTACACACATTTAAAATCTTATGTCAAATTACACACATTTAAAAAAATTAAAAAGTGTAATATTGTAAATTTGTTATTACACACATTTACAATTAGTCGGAACAAATTATAATCCTTAACTACATACAACAATGGGTGCACAAACTGCATTACTATAAATTTTTCACAAAACAAGCACCAGAACTGGAACAATTACCCTTACAGATTAAATTTTATTATAATCTGTAAACTAACCAAAAATTATTCAGTGTTCTATTATATTATAACATAACATACAAAGCTAATTAATTATATATACAGAAAATGGTGGTTATAGCAACCAAGTTTGCAAATTGAATTTTGATTCTAATAAGCAAAAATCAATGAACTTTATCCACAGGCTATAAAAATAAAGATAAAAGCACAAGTTTACACTTTATTATCAATTAAATGATGCATGTAAATCTGAATATTATCCACAGGTTAGCAAAATAAAAATAAATTTATATTTACATACAGTTTAATTAATATTAATTAAACATAACACTTTGTAATATGATTATAATTTTAAATAGACACTTATTTTAGATTGCTTTAAATCATCACTCATCACCATCTATCATCGTTCCGCTATTCCAAGGGTCGACTTTATGAAGTCTCGCCATCATACCCAGTCCATGTACTTCTCTCTGTCATTGATTTGACTTCAGTTTCCTCCTCTCTTAATGACATCGGTCTTTATCATGGCTTGCCATCTCATTAGCATTAGCAGAGGCATACGATGCAAGAAAGTAAGCTTATTCAGCATCAGCAAAAAAAAAAAAAAAAAATCCCATTTCACCCCTCCATTCATTCCAAATGCCTGTCCAGCTCAGCCTTAAATTTATTTAGGCTATAAGCTTTCATAACAAAAGATGAAAGCCTGTTCCACCAATCAACTACCCACTAGCTAAAGGCAAATTTCTGCACTTCTATTCTACAACTATCTTTCCTCAATTTGAAAACTGTGCCCACCCTCAGGTTCTCAGTCTGAGCAAGAGGAAGAATCTCATAAGCATTCAGCTTGCTCAACCCATTCAAGGCTTTATACACCTCAATCAGATCACCTTGCAGGTGCCTACACTCAGGTGCTGCAATTTGCAGAACTTAAGCCTTTCTTGGTAAGAGCACCCCTTTCTTCCCCTCACCAATCTTGTTGCCCTTTGTTGTACAATTAGTACAACAAAGGGCAACAAGATTGGTGAGGGGAACAAACTCTACATCCTTCCTAAAACGAGGCCTCCAGACCTATACCAGTATACTAGGTGTGGCCTGACCACTGCCTTGTATAACGAGATAATCACCTCCCTGTCCCTGCTAGCAAAATTCCTATATATCATTGACAAGACTCCATGACCTGTCCTGGCAGCACGTCTGCACTGCTCAACAAACTTCATATTTGACTGCACAATTACTCTCAAGCTTTTTTCACTTTCCACTTTCCTAAGTGCGATCACCATCCGAACGCCTGCAACGGTGGAGTGAATTCTTCAAAGCTTTGTATAATCACGACCCACCTCAGGGACCGCCAGCAACAGCACTCTCGATCGACCCCCCTGAGGTCTCCATGGTCGATGTTGAGCCTACAGTAGAAGAAGTGAAAGCAGCCATACAATCCCTGAAGAATGGCAGGGCACCAGGAGTGGACCAAGTCACCACAGAAGCGATCAAAGCCGGGGGAGATGTACTGCTTCGCCGACTACACTCACTCCTCAAAACCATCTGGTGCACTGAACAAATTCCGTTAACGTGGAGGAAAGCCATTATCGTACCAATCCACAAGAAAGGTGATAACCGGGACTGCAAGAACTACCGTGGCATCAGCCTCCTTTCCATCATCGGAAAGGTCTTTATGAAGATCATCCAGTCAAGACTGCAAAAACATCGCGAGCAAACCAGTCGAGAAGAACAGGCAGGATTTAGACCCGGGCGAGGATGCTGTGATCAAATCTTTGCCATTCGTCAGCTGATGGAGGAGAGGATCCGGTGTGGACAGCGAACCGTCATTGTTTTCATTGACTTTAAGTCTGCTTTCGACTGTGTCCACCGGCCTGCCTTATGGAAACTACTAGAGGTTGAACATGTACCTCGAAAAGTCATCACACTCCTCCAAACTGCATACAACGGTTTAACCAGCCAGGTGCGCATCCAGAACGATTTATCTGAGGAATTTACCATCCAAACTGGAGTCCGCCAAGGGGATGTAGCCTCCCCATTGCTTTTCAACATCGTGGTCGACGCCATTATGAGGCAAGCATTCAGAAACAGACAGGGCATACAATATGACAAGGATCACTATGTGACTGACCTGATGTTTGCTGATGATAGTGCTATCCTTGCCGGTAACGACGCTGAAGCCACGGACATCCTCTACGACATTGCCCGCATTGCCCGGCCATACGGTTTGAAGATCAATGCTGGTAAGACAAAGGCCCTGACAACAGATGGGTCGCAAACCACCATCTATCTCGAAGGCGTCCAGATCGAGCAAGTGCAGGACTTTAAATACCTTGGGGCGCTGGTCCAGGAGAAGAAAGTTGCATCCACCATGGAAATCCACAGCAGAATTGGACAGGCGGCCACTGCGTTCGCCTCGCTCAAATGGTGTCTATGGAAGAGGACCAACATTTCCACAAAGACTAAAATCCGACTCTTCCGGACTTTGATCCTGCCCATTCTTCTTTACGGATCGGAAACATGGATTTGTCTCAAGTTAGATTTGAACAAACTTGAGGTATTCCAAATGCGATGCCTGCGGCAGATCTTGGGCATCTCTCTTCGCGACCGCATCACTAATGATACCATCCGCGCCAGATGCCAACAGCAACCAACCATTGCCGACCAAATCCAGAAGCGAAGGCTCAGATGGTTTGGCCACGTATGTAGAATGGACACGAACAGAATACCATCCACACTCCTTTGGAGACAACGACCCACCCAATGGAGCATCCAACGGACCCCGCCTAGGAAAACGTGGGCCAAGCAAGTGGAAGATGACTTGAAGAGCCGACGTCTCGACCTTAACCAGGCCAGGACTGAAGCCATGGATCGTAAGGTATGGAAGAACATCACAGAGCAAGTCCGAAACCCTGCGGCACCTACAGCAGCATACTGGTTGCGTGGCCAACCACCTCCCCCAGCTGCCAGCTAAGGACCAAAGAAGAAGAGAAGAAGTGTAGTACCATACAGTCGGTACACTTCTCTTTGGTTATTGCTACCCATAAGCAGTACTTTGCATTTGTAAATGTTAAACTTCAGTTGCCACTTCTCAGCCCATTTTCCCAACTTATCTAGATCCAGTTGGAGTAGCATACTGTCTTTACTGTCGTTAACAACCTTTGTATCATTTGCAAACTTAGACATTAAACTTGATATACCTTCATCGATATCACTAATAAATATACAAAACAACAATGGGCCCAACACCAAACCCTGGGGAACTCCACTAATACCGTTTGTCCATGAAGAACAGTGTCCATTGATTACCACTCTCTGTTGTCTTCCACTCAACCATCTTGTAACAACTTACCTTTAATGCCATACCTCTCCAATTTGTACAGCAATCTTTCATGCGCAACAGTATCAAAAGCTTTCCTGAAATCCAAGTATACGATATCAAAATTATTTTTGGCATTAAGTTTCTTTGTGACCACATCATAGTACCCAATCAAATTGGTCAGATAAGACCTCCCTTTAACAAACCCATGCTGTGTCTGAACTATTACTGCAGTCTTGTCTAGATGATCCTGCAATGCTTCTTTAACCAGTGATTCGATTATTTTCCCCAGAACACAAGTTAAACTAACAGGTCTGTAGTTGCTTGTGTCACCTTTTGAACCGCCTTTGTGAATTGGTGATACATTATTATTATTATTATTAGCCATATGGTGCAAGGAAGCCTGAAGCTTATGCTGCACCAGCCAAAAAAAAAAAAAAAAAAAAACATTTCTGAATTACCCCGAGAGAGAGAGAGAGAGAGAGAGAGAGAGAGAGAGAGAAAACAAGAGTCAGAAGTAGAAGGGAATCATGAAGAAAGAGAAGAATGATGATATCCAGTTCAGGACTCTGGGTGTGCCAAGCCCATACTCGCCAGATGTGAGCCCCTGGGGTTGAATTTGCACAACTCCAGTCCACAGGGACCTCCCCTGAGTCCAAGGAAGCTCTTATAATTATGGCTAATAGTTTACTTACTTCATTAGCTGCCTCCTTTAATATAACTGGATAGATCTCATCTACCCCAGGTGCCTTCCTTATGTTTAACTTCAACAATTTCTCCTCCACTTTGCTCTCAGTTATTACAAAATCAATTAGCTCCCTGTTAGTGTTTGATAAACTCTTCATGTGTGAATGTAGATGCAAAATACTCAATGTTTATCAGCTACCTGAGCATGATCATCAATAGTCAACCCATATATATTAAGTGGTCCAATCTGATTCATCCCTTTCCTTCTAGAGTTTACATAAGTAAAGAATTCTTTGCTGTTTTTCTTTGCATCCTTTGCCAAGAATTTCTTGTAATCTGCCTTCATACTTGCCAGAGGCTTCTGTATCACCTGATGCATTATATACATCCCATATATTCTTCTTCTTCTCTGCCACAAGCCTCAATAATTCATCTGACATCCAATTAGGCCTAAACTTTGAACAGTATTTCAGTTGGAATGAAAAGCCTAGTAGCCTCCAAAATTAAGTCCCTGAAGGCTTCCCATTTTGAATTCAATGTTGGTAACATAATCTGTTGATCCCACTGTACATAATTTAAAAACTGTTTGAGACCTCTGTAGTCACCATTACAAAAGCAAAAGCCCTTCCCTTTAGCCTTGATGTAATTCCCACATTGTGGGAAATTACATCAATACATTGTGATCATTGTCACCCAGTTGTTCCCTTATCTGCAAATTCTTAATGCATGAATAATCACTGCTGATAATCAGATCAAGTGTATTACTCCCTCTGGCTGCCTTTCGAACATGTTGCTGTAGACAACAGTCATCCAATAAATCCACAAAAGTCTTGCTAGTGTGTGAGTGACCAACCCATAAGTTCCCAAATATCAGGAAAGTTAAAATTCCCCATTATTAGACATTCTGATTTACTGGTCCACCCTATTTTTCTGCATAATTGCTCATTACACTCACCAGATTCATTCGGTAATTCATTGTGTGTTAGATTCATAACACACCCTCATTTTTCCTTTCCCAGTGCTTATTTCACACCAAACAAACTCAACACTGCATTGTCAACTAAAATCATTTAATTGCACTTCCTTAGATTTTATGTGTTTCTTAACTAACAGCATAACCCCTAATCCTTTCCTGTCCTGTCTATCCTTCTTGTTCACATCGTACTCACCAAATTCCAATTCTGCACTGCTTATGTCTGTGTGACACCATGTCTCTGATATTCCAACCATATCTGCCTTTGATGTCTTGACTAGCACTTCAAGCTCAAATTTATTCACTATACTCCTAGCATTGATGTACATGCAAGTATACATGCACCTGTTTCTTCTCTTAGTTACTCTAACACAGCCCATGTATTTACTTGTTCCATTATGACTCCCAGCAGTCTTGGAAATCTCCATTACCTTGCTTTCCAGGCTGCTGCTCATTCAGTACGGCTTTAGGCAGATCGATGGTGGATCTAATTAAAGAAGGCATTTGATGCTGTAAAGAGCGAGAAAGTGTGGGAGGTTTTGAGAAACTTGGGGATAGAGGAACATCTTGTGGAGAGAATTGAGAATATGTGCACCAATACAGTGAGCAAAGTAAGAACAGTGTTGGTGTTGACGGAGAGCTAGAAATAATATCAGGTTTGAGGCGAGAGAGGCATCCTGTCACCACTACTGTTCATAGCTGTCATGAATGATGCGCTGTTGTTGTTGTTGTTATTTGGTTTTTAGGAGCATTAGTAACTAAGGCCATATTGCTCTGGGGATATGCAGTGGTCATTCCCTGACCTTTCCACATCCTCTGTATTTGGTGGCTCACGGGCTCGAACCCAAGTCTAATCAAGAACCATGTGCTATGCACTGCTGCTCCTGCCCACCTGGCTACGCAGGCGCCCATGAATGATGTGCAATGTAGAGTGGTGGAACAACTTGGAGAGGACCAGATGAAAGTCATGCTCTTCGCAGATGACCTCTGCATATGTGGAGAGAGCCAGGAATAAGTGCAATGGCAAGTTGATATATGGGCTAATATGGCCATATATCACCTGAAATTTGGACTGGTTTTCCATCTGGAGAGGAGTGAAGTAATGATCTAGGAAGCAACATTACAAAGACTGGCGTAATAGACGAAGAAATAAGTAGAAGGATATGAGCGGGTGGGAATCACTATAGGCAGACAAGAGATCTGATTTGGAATAGGAGCATACCACTGAAGTTTAAGAAGGCTACATATCAGGCCTTTTATGTACCAATTCTGACTTATGCATCTGAAACTTGGACTATGAAGAAAAAGGATTTAAGCAGAATTCAGGGGGCAGAAATTGATTTGTGAGGAGCACAGTCAGAAACAAATCAGGAATGATGTGATTAGGGAGAGAATTCAGGTTGAAAAAGTCCAGAATAGGATTGAAAGGTCCTGTTTGAAATGGTTTTGACATGTTGTTGTTTGGTTTTTAGGAGCATTAGCAACTAAAGCCATATTGCTTCGGGATATGCGGTGGTCATTCCCTGACCTTTCCGCATCTTCCGTATTTGGTGGTGATGGGCTCGAACCCCGGTCTAATCAAGAAGCATGTGCTACGCACTGCTGCTCTGGTTTGGACATGTCAAGAGGATAAATGAGAGACATCTCCCAAGAAGAATGTTTGATTTATAATTATGGGACAAAAGACCAAGGGGGAGGGGGAGACCAAGAATGAGATGGCAGGACGTGATAAAGACCGATATAATTAAGAGAGGAAGAAATTGGAGTGAAATCAATTGCAGAGAGAAGTACACAGACAGGGCATGGTGGCGAGGCTTCATACATTGACCCATGGAATAGCGGAACGATGATAGATGATGATAGATGAGACTACTGGGAATCATTGGGGTACAAGTAAACACATGGGTTGTGTTAGGGTAGCTAAGAAAAAGAACAGGTGCATGTATACTTGCGTGTACACCAATGCTAGGAGTTTGGTAAATAAATTTGATGAATTTGAGGTATTGCTCAAAACATCAAAGGCAGATATTGTGGGGATTTCAGAGACGTGGTGTCACACATATATAAGGAATGCAGAACTGGAATTTGGGGAGTACAATGTCTACAGAAAGGATAGACAGGATAGGAAGGGAGGAGGGGTTATGCTATTAGTTAAAAAACACATAAAATCCAAGGAAGTGAAGCCAGTCGAAATCGCTGGACAGTGCAGTGTCGAGTCAGTTTGGTGTGACATAAGCATTGGGAGATCAAAATTGAGAGTAGGAGTGTGCTATAGGCCTAATGACTCTGATGAGTATAATAAGAAACTGTTCGGAGAAATAGAGTGGGGCAGTAAATCAGAGAGTCTTATAATGGGGGATTTTGATTTCCCAGATATTGACTGGAATTTGGGGGCTGGTCACTCACACAGTAGCAAGGCTTTTGTGGATTTATTGGATGATTGTTTTCTACATCAGCATGTTCGGGAGGCAACTAGAGGGAGTAATATTCTTGATTTGATTATCAGCAGTGATTCTTCATGCATTAAGAATCTGCAGATAAATGAACCACTAGGTGGCAGTGATCACAGTGTGCTGAAGTGGGATTTACTCAAAGAGGTAACTACCATTAGGGGTAAAGGGAAGGGTTATTGCTTCCGTAAAGGCGACTACGATGGACTGAGACAGTATTTAAATTCTATACAGTGGGACCAACTGATGATGTTACCAACAGCAAATTCAAAATGGGAAGCATTCAAAGAACTTATCTTGGAAGCTACTAGGCTTTACATACCAACTAAGAAATATTGTTCAAGGTTTAGGCCAAAATGGATGTCAGATGAACTAATGAGGCATATGGCAGAGAAGAAAAATGCATGGGATACATACAAATTAACACGTGACACAGACGCCTATGATAGATACAAGTTGATCTGTAACCAAGTTACAAAGGAGGTTAGGCAGGCGAAGGCAGATTACGAGAGATCCTTGGCAAGGGATGCGAAGAAAAACAGCAAAGAGTTCTTTACTTATGTAAACTCTAGAAGGAAGGGGATGAATCAGATTGGTCCACTTGAGATCGATGGGTCAACTGTTGATGACCCTGCTCAGGTAGCTAACAAACTAAATGAATATTTTGCATCAACATTCACACATGAGGAGTTATTCAGCGAGGGGAATGCCAGAAGTGTATTCAACTCTAGCAGTAAGCTAGAGAATCTTATAATAACTGAGAGCAAAGTGGAGGAGAAATTGTTGAAGATAAACACAAGAAAGGCACCTGGGGTGGATGGGATCTATCCTGTTATATTAACAGAGGCAGCAAAGGAAGTAAGCAAACCCTTAGCCATAATTATGAGAGCTTCCTTGGACTCAGGGGAGGTACCCATGGACTGGAGATGTGCAAATGTGACCCCAATTCACAAAGGGGGATCAAAGGCTGACACAAGTAATTATAGACCTGTGAGTTTAACTTCTGTTCCTGGAAAATTAATGGAGGCACTGGTTAAAGAAGCACTGCAGGATCATCTAGACAAGACTTCAGTTATAGCTAGGACACAGCATGGTTTTGTTAAGGGTAAGTCTTGCCTGACCAATTTGATTGGATACTATGATGCAGTCACAAAAGAACTGGATGCAGGGAATAACTTTGATATTATATACTTGGATCTTAGAAAGGCTTTTGATACTGTTGCACATGGAAGACTGCTGCACAAATTGGAGCAGTGTGGCATTGGAGGCAAATTGCTGCTATGGATAAAGGGGTGGTTGAGGGGGAGAAGACAGAGAGTGGTAATCAATGGACATTGCTCATCGTGGACTAATGTTATTAGTGGAGTCCCTCAGGGTTCAGTATTGGGTCCTTTATTGTTTTCTGTATTTATAAATGATATTGATGATGGTATATCAGGCTTAATGTCCAAGTTTGCAGACGATACGAAGGTTGGCAGGGTTGTCAAGGACACTACTGACACTATGCTGCTGCAACAGGATTTGGAAAGGTTGAGCAGATGGGCTTCGAGGTGGCAAATGAAGTTTAACATTGACAAATGTAAAGTACTACATATGGGAAACAGCAACCCCAGAGCAACGTATCAACTCTGTGTTACTACACTGACAGTGGTAGAGAATGAAAGGGACCTGGGGGTGGTTGTGCAGGCAGATATGAAGTTCTCTGAGCAGTGCAGACGGGCTGCAAGAGTAGCTCATGGTGTATTGTCAATGATATATAGGAATTTTTCTAGCAGGGATAAGGAGGTGATTATTCCCTTGTATAAGGCAATGGTCAGGCCACACCTAGAGTACTGTATACAGGCCTGGAGGCCTCATTTCAAGAAGGATGTAGAGCTGCTGGAACGAGTACAGAGAAGGGCAACTAGATTGGTGAATGGGACAAAGGGGTGCTCTTACGAAGAAAGGCTTAAGTTTTGCGAATTACAGTGTCTGGAAGCTAGGCACCAGCGAGGTGATCTGATAGAGGTGTACAAAGCCTTGAATGGTTTGAGCATGCTCAATGCTGATGGGATTCTTCCTCTTGCTCAGAATAATCACCTGAGAGGGCATAAATTCAAATTGAGGAAAGACAGATGTAGGATAGATGTGTGGAAATTTGCCTTTAGCCAGCGGGTGGTTGGTAGGTGGAACAGACTTCCATCCCTTGTCGTGGAAGTTGATAGCCTAAATAAGTTTAAGGCTCAGCTGGACAGGTATTTCGAACGAACAGAGGGGTGAAGTGGAAGTGGTTATTTTTATTTATTTATGTTACTTTTTTTTTTTGGCTGATGCTGCATAAGCTTGCTTTCTTGCATCAAATGCCTCTACTAATGCTAATGCTAATGACGATGATTTGCCTTTTATTTAATATTTTCTAAAAAATTATATATGTATATATAATCCTTTCACTCTCCTCTTTTTCATTCAACTTTTCTGCTCATTTATTTATTTATCATTCCTCTTGTTTTTTTCCCACATTTCCATTCTAACTATTTTACTTATTATACATTGTATGCACACACACACACACATGCACAGCTTTGAATTAGCAACTTACTTACTAATGCACAGGGCAACTTTTTCCCGTAATACAGCCTGTACAACTTGGGATAGATTCTACAAGATGTTGCATGGTGTGCTATGGTAATGCAACGCATGAGTTGTGCAATGTGCCCAGTAATGTATATAAGTTCTGAGTTGGATGGTTGTAGCATCAAATGTTCATTTCCAGTAGGTCCCAGACATGCTCAATTGGGTTTAGATCGTGTGAGTTGAGTGGCTATTGGAGTACAGAGAATTTACTGTTGTGTTTCTTAAAACCAGTTAGCAACTTGCCAGGCTTGTAGCATGATGCACTGCATTTTAACATTAGCATCAGTAACAGCATATGATGCAAGAACGCAAGTTTATATGACAGCATCAGCAAAAAAAAAAAACTTTCTATTTCACCTATTCATTCACTCGAAAAGTTTGTCCAGTTTATCCATGAATCTATTTAAGCTATCAACTTCCACAATGAGAGACTGAAGTTTGTTCCAGCAATTAACTACTCACTGGCGAAAGGCAAATTCCTACATATTTATTCTGCAAATGTCTTTCCTCAATTTCAATTTATACCACCTCAAGTGTGTAATCTGAGCAAGAGGAAGAACTCAATCGGCATTGAGCTTGCTCAAACCATTCAAAGCTTTATATACTTCAATCAGATCACTTCTCAGGTGCCTAACCTCTGGAGATTAGGCACCTGAGAGGTGACCTGGTTGAAGTGAAGGTACAATGGGCTGCTCTTACCAAGAGCAGCCCTTTGTACCTTCACTAATCTCATTGCCCTTCTCTGTACTCATTCCAGCAGCTCTACATCCTTCCTAAAATGAGGCCTCCAGACGTGTACGCAGTACTCAAGGTATGGCTTGACCACTGTCTTATAAAAAGGGATAATCACATCCTTATCCCCAATAGCAAACTTCCTGTATATCATTGACAAGACCCCATTAGCTGCTCAGGCAGCCTGTCTGCACTGCTCTGAAAAATTCATATCTGACTGCACAATTACTCCTAAGTCTTTTTCATTCTCCACTACCCTGAGCGTAATCTGAGCAGCTACTCTTTTTTTTTTTTTTTTTTTTTTAATGAAAACCCCAAACACGAAAGGTATCAAAACCTATAGTACTTAGTACCGTGCATGGGTAGGAGAAGTGGGGGGGGAGGGACTTTGCTCTAGAGACTAAACATGGGTTTCACCACTTCAAGCCTTCAATAAGCAAAGTGGTGGTATTTCACTGGTTGATGAAAGTCATCTATTACTCTGCTATCCATATACTTTGCATTTAAATTAAACTTCAGTTGCCACATCTCATCTCATCTCATCTGCCCAATTTTTCTAGGTACTGTTGCAGCAGCATATTGTCATTACTATCATTAACAACCCAGCCAACCTCTGTATCTGCAAACTTGGACATTTCACTGATATACCTTCATCAATATCATTGATGAATATAGAAAACAACAATGGTCCCAACACCGAACCCTGAGGGACTTCGTTAATAACATTAGTCCACAAAGAGCAGTGTCCAATGGTTACCATTCTCTGTCTTCTCCCACTCAACCATCCCCGTCACCACCAAATACGGAGGATGCGGAAAGGTCAGGAATGACCACCGCATGTTCACGGAGCAATATGGCCTTAGTTGCTAATGCTCCTAACAAAACAAAACAAACAAAACAAACAAACTCAACCATCCCTTTATCCACAGCAGCAACTTGCCCTTAATGCCAAACTTTTCCAATTTGTACAGCAGTCTTTAATTTTCAAGAGTATAAAAAGCATTCCAGAAATCTAAATATATGATATCAAAATTATTTTTGTATCCAGTTCCTTCATGATTATATCATATATCCAATCAAATTTGTCAGACAAGACAAATTTGATTGGATATTCCCTTAAAAAAACCCATGCTGTGCCTGAACTATAATTGCAGCCTTGTCTATTTTATTCTGCATTGCTTCTTTAACCAGTACCTCCATTAATTTCCCTGGAACAGAAGTTAAATTAACAGGTCTGTAATTACTTGTGTCACCATTTGATTCCCCCCCCCCCTTTGTGAACTGAGGTTAAATTTGCACATCTCCAGTCTGTGAGGACCTCCCCTGAATCCAAGGATGCTCTCATAATTATGACTAAGTCTTTGCTTACTTCGCTCCTTATTATTTCTCGTTCCTTGTACAATTATTTATAGTAGTCTTCTACTATTTGAATTATGCTTTCTCCGCTATTTATAAGTACACCATCACTATTTTTCCGTTTCAGTATCATTTGTCTTTCTATATTACTGATCATGACTGCTGATGTGAATCCTTTGTTTTCCCTTAATGCTTGTTCTACTTTTCTTGTGTTAGATCTCCTTATATCCTCTCTGAGTCTCTTTCTAATGCCTTTGCATAACTCGCTATATTCAATTTTGTTCTTGTCAGTGTTTATGTTACTCTTCATTTGTCATCTTCAGTTCATGACGACAAGTGTTTCTTGACTAATTTTTCTTCTTTGGATTACTTTTTACCTATAGGTTTCTCGGACTTTATCACTTTCAGAAAATTGTTGTATTCCTTGTCAATATCTTGGTCCTGAAAGGTCTTCAGAAGCTCAAACTTGTTCTTAAGTTCCAGTACATACTGTTTTTTCTCCTCTTCTGTTATCTCAAAAACCTTTGTATTATTTATTCGAGTCAATTTCTTAATTCATTGTGAAGGGTTGGTCACGTTGTTTTTGTAGTTTTGAATTTATATTTAGTTTGGATATTTCTTCCTTGATATATCTTGAATTATGTTCTTTATGTATCTTGAAATACGAGGGGTGTAACACTCTCTCTGTCTCTCTTCCTCCCCACCTCTCTGTTCCTGTTCCTGGTTACATGAAAAGCAGCAATTTTTGTAACAAGCTTAAAAATATAAATTATTGACCAAATGTTGCAGGATGGAAGTGGCAATGCAATGCAAAAATTTTCCAACATTAAAATCTTGTTTTCTATTTTATTATTCAATGACAAATTATTGTAATGATTTTTAGTTATCCCTAGTACTGATAACTTGTTCATTCAGAAGTTCTTGAGGCATCTTGGAGATTTTCCAATTAGTTAGTGTTTTAACTTTTACATTGACTTCAATCAAAACTACATGCTTCTTTAACATCTTTTATGCAAATCCATTTATATAAAATTCATCTTTTTTTTTTTTTTTGAAATCCCAAGGGACAATCTCTGAAAAATAAATACTACTGGTCAATTACAATGTTTTCAGATCTAAAATCCTCTGTAAATTCTGGAAAATGAGTAAAATCACCAACAACTGCTATAAAATCTGACAGAATAAGAGAAGACTGGATCTTGCAAAATTCCTCTATGGGCAGCAATTTGTCAAACACTGCAATAAGTTGCACGTAGTAGAAGCAATGAGTCTGGGTAAATTCAAAACAGAATTGAATGGTCAACTTGTGAGAATGTGAATAAGACATATGTTGTGTTTCGTTTTATATCATTATTTTTTGCTGCCTTCTTGCATCATACTAATACTATACATACAGTTAAAACACACACACACACACACACACACACACACACACACACACACACACACACACACACACACACACACACACACAAAAATAAAAAAAGCTTTAATTCAGTTCAACCAACGCTAGGATTTATGTGAGTTGCAGATATGATGATGTGCTGAAATCCAATAGTCTCTGACTCAGAATGTAACCCAACCTTATGTTATTTCCTACATAAAATGATTTTAGAGATGTGAATTTTTGCCTTATGGAATCATTTATATGATGGAATAATTGTATAAACTCAAGGGATGTCTGTGAGTGTGCATGAGGGAGATTTTCTGTAATGGCACAGAAAAATGTTTTTCTAATTTTATACAGCTCAGAATTTCTCAGTTTTTAAAGTAATTTCAGAAATCCTATTTTTCAATTCTGCTCAAAATCAGAATTTACATACAGTATGTTTGTTGAAAGAAGCATGTAACAATTACATTTCTGAAAAGCATTGCAGTATTGAATGTTGAAACATTTTAATTAGTAATATATTTCAAAGAAAACTCAAAAAATATAATACTAATAACCATCACCTACCATCATCTTCCACCACACTAAACTCAACATCCATGTTGAGTTTAGTGTGGCTTTGATCTACTCACGGAATGTACTCCACCTTGATGCAGTTTATGATGAGAAGGCATCACTCTTCACGCCTTATCTCTCTCTGATGTTAGGCTTACTGAGATATCAAAATTATGTTTGTAATAATTATAGACCATCTTATAGTTGATTTAAAGTGACTTCCCACATGGACCTAGCATGCTGGTGGATTTTATCCATATTACAGTTTCCCTTTCAGTCCTATGCCATTGATCTGAGATGATCATGTGCTGATTTCCCTAACCCACTAAACTATTAGTTTCCTTGAACTTTTAGTGTTCCCTCAATGGTATTAGCAAAAACTCTTGTGCTTCCTCTGTTTCAATGAATATCATGTTCACAGAATAAATTCTATCTAACAACTAAGATTAGCCATGCTAAGAACCACCCCCCTCCACCCCACTCCATAACCCTTGCAGAGTACCATAAGCATTTTATCATGAATTCCCTCCATGTCTGGGCAGACTTGCAGACAAAAGAAATTGTTATAAAATATAAAATGTTACAAAAGAAATTGTTACAAATTTTAGGTCAAGAATATCCACATCTATTACCATGCACTGAACTAGTACCATTAAGAGCTGATAAACTGTAACAATGTCAATTTTGGCACCCAATAGGCAAATTGTACCATCAGTATGAAACAGCTGAGATAAAGTTTGCCACGAATATTGTGGCATACTACAGACCAGTTCATAATCCATCAGCCAGCCTGTTTTTATATTCATGATATGTCTCTGTATGCATCTCTTATTGGTCTTTTATAATTGTGATTGAAATTGAAGACAGCATTTATTAATTTAATGATTAAGAGATGGCAATGTATTAGCTCATATTTCTATTGGCAGTGAAATTTAGAGAAGTTGCCATCCCATGCGTTTGCTTTGAAAATAAATCCTACTTGGTATTAGTTTTTAATAAATTTTAAGTTCTTTCATTAATTTTTAATGCAAATTGAGAAGGTCCCAGCCATACAATGTATGCACTGAACTGGAAATGCAGAATGCTGTTTGCATTTTGTTTTATGGGTAACTGATCAATTATAGCACACCATTCTCATTATGACTGTATTTGCTAATAAAATGCATTTGTCACATTTCTCAAACATAAGATGAAATGTCCAGAATTTACAATTCTTTTTTGGTAAAAGTAAAGGAAGGAAACAAGTTATTGCAAAAGGAGAGATAAGTTAAGTTTATAAGCTGCAAAAGGAAGACACTCCATGTTACAAACTATGAAACAACACTATCATATAACCATTGTATCACAATGGAAAATTAAATCGAGTTAAAAATATGGATTCTCCATCATAAACCCGTAGAGTTGACAGCTATGTTATGGATAAAGGTATAATCAAACAGATGATCATGCTATTATACTAGAAGAATTTTAGAATGGTTTTATGATCTTGTCATTCTAAGAATACAGATAACCCTTGTATAACATGATAGTTCGGTTCCTACAAAATCTTGTGTAATGCAAAACCGTGTTATACGGGACTAAGAACCAGTACAAAAAGGGTTTATCTTCCAAAAGCTAACAAAAATATGCCATTTTTTTAAAATAATTATCAGAAACTTTATTTTTATAGTAGTAATAACAGTATTTTAACTTTATTTTTATAATAGTAGTAACTTAAATAGTAATAACTGAAAAAAATGTCTTACTTTACAAACTGTAACATTATCTCACTTATATGTGAGATAATGTACGTTCATTTAATTTTCTTCCTCTTCATCACTGCTAAGCACAATCTCTTCTGCAGCATCTAGATTTCATGTACCTTCTGTTCCCTTTAAAAGTCACAAACTGCAAGCTACGAAGTCACAATTTTTTATGGTCTCAAACAAGCACAAGTTCAATAGCACAGAACCTAACCCCTGGATCTCCCAACAAAATACAGTGGCTGTCCCACTTTAAATGATATGTGAAAATTGGAAGAATATTTTCAAGTTAGCAAAATAATAAATTTATGCTTACATACATAGCTTAATTAATATGTACATACTACTTAACATTTCTGTTCACTGACTTTTTTTTTTTTTTTTTGGTTGTAAAATTTAAAACAGTAAAATTGATAAGCAATTAATAACAAGGAACACGGCGTGCACAAATCGCAACAAACACGATATGGAGTAATGAGTTTCTGAAAATTTTCTGAATGCAATTGCACAAGATCTTTAACAAAAATATTGACCATATCGTCCCCACTCAACCCATCCTCAAGTGGCACATTTGGAGAATAAAGAAAATAAAGGAATACTGCATCAAGAGCTGCTTTTCAAGAAAACATTAACTAATGCTATACAGAACTCATTATCCAGCCATAAAAATGCTGAAGACTGCTCATAAAATATGACTTCCAAGAATTCCAAACTTTCACATTTCCAAATAATTCCAAACATTCTCTGTATTCATAAAAAGAAAGAATAAAATTATAAATGTGCAGATAATGCTTCAATGAATTTTGGCTTCTTTGGTTACAATTTTTACAAGATTTTATTTTCCAATTTTCAGATTTCTTTTCTAAAATGAAAGTAAGTTTGGCACTTTTAGTAATTCATGATTAACTAACCTAAGCTAAATTAATCATGAATTATTAAGACTGTAATTTTACTAAATGCTACATTACTGCAAAAAACAGAGGAAACTAGGTTTTCCTCTGTCTTTTTTCCTATGTAACACAACAGTGTCATATAATAAAATCATATGACAATCATAAAATCATATAGTATTTATTATAGTATATAATATAGCATATAGTGATTACTATATTACAAGGGAAGGCTGGGCAAATAATGTCAAAAAGATAGATTCTTCATCATAAAAGTGGAGAATTAACAGCTGTGCTTTTGGAAGATATAATAAATTTTAATCTTAAAGAATTTAATTTTGCTTACATAATTTTCCAATGCCTTCCCTCAACTGTAAGAGTGATTCTAATGAGATGAAAAAAGGAAATCATAAAAATTATTCACTCTCAATAACTTACCTGCCTAACAGCCTTATCCAAATCACAGTCATCAAATATAATGAGAGGTGATTTCCCACCTAACTCTAACGAAACTCTCTTCAAGTTTGAGTCAGCTGCACTAAGAAATAGTTAACAACACAAAAACATTTGAATGGCCTCAAAATATTCAGAATAATTTACTATATTTAAGCTAATAGTCGTTTTTAAGGGAAAAGCACATGACATACATTATAGTAATTATAGTAATATAGTATTTTATTATAGTATATAATATAGTAATTAGTAAATAATTATATTACTATAATTACATTATATTAATATAGTATTTATTATAGTATATAATATAGTATATAGTAATATAGTAATTATAGTAAATCATTATCTTATATCTATAGAATATTCAGTAACCAATAGAATAATCAATAAAAACAAGTGTATCTTTGCGCTAGTATTACTTGCAGAGGGGGAAACTGACATGCAAATCAAGTGAATATTGTAATACAAATGTCAGTGTATAAAAAGTGCAATGGAATGATAATTCTAGAAGCAGTTACTTCTTAACTGAGCAAATACTTAACTATACCGGAACAAGACCAGGATATGTCTGCCCTGGGCAAATGTTGATGACGTTGAAGAGCAGACATCTTTTAAGGGCACAAAATTGTTGTACATGTTGGAACTAATGACATTAAGAGTAAGAAATCTGCAGATTTACTCAACAAGTACAGGTCAATGTTGAAAGAAAAAAAGTCGCAAGATAGGGTTGAATGTGAAAGTGTCTGAAATTCTGCCCAGACATGATAGGAGGGAGTATTTGGTGAGAGCCTTGTCAATTCGGCCCTGGAGAGATTGTGCAAGGCTCAAGGGGTAGAATTTTTTTTCATCCTGGACTGTGCTTGTTGTTGATAGGAGAGACTTCTACAGAGATGGGTACACTTAAAAAAAAGGGTGCAAGAATATTTGCTGATGCTGTCGAGGCAGTGCTAAGTGGGTCAGAAAACTGCTAGCTTTTTGGGAGGATACACAGACTAAAAGGTTAACAGCGGCCACAGGCAGAGGCAAAAGTAATTCTTGCACTGCTTCTATTAGAATGAGCAGAACCCTGGAAAGCAAGGCAATGGAGATTTCCAGGAATGCTGGGAGTCATAGTGGAACAAATAAATACATGGGCTGTGTTAGGGTAACTAAGAGAAGAAACAGGTGCATGTATATTTGCATGTACACCAATGCTAGGAGTACAGTTAATAAATTTGATGAGCTTGAAGTACTAGTCAAGACATCAAAGGCAGATATTGTTGGGATATCAGAGACATGGTATTACACAGACATAAGCAGTGCAGAATTGGAATTCAGGGAGTACAATGTGTACAGAAAGGATAGACAGGACAGGAAGGGAGGAGGGGTTATGCTGTTAGTTAAGACACACAAAATCTAAGGAAGTGCATCCAATTGATGTTGGTGAAAAATGCAACATTGAGTCTGTTTCGTGTGACATAAGCACTTGGAAAGGAAAAATGAGAGTAGGTGTATTTTAGACCTAATAAATCTGATGAGTATAATGAGAAATTGTGCAGAGAAATAGAGTGGTCCAGTAAATAAGAATGTCTTATAATGGGGGATTTTAACTTTCCAGATATTCTGGAACTTGCGCTTGGTTACTTGGACACTAGCAAGAGCTTTTGTGGAATTATTGAATGACTGTTTTCTACAGCAACATGTTTGAGAGGCAACCATAGGGAGTAACACTCTTGATCTGATTATCAGCAGTGATTATTCATGCATTAGGAATTTGCAGATAAAAACCATTGGGTTTACAATGATCACAATGTAATGATGTATTTTGAACGAACGAATGGGAGCGATTTTTTTTTTTTTTTTGGCTGATGCTGCATAAGCTTGCTTTCTTGCATCATATGCCTCTACTAATGCTAATGTGGGAATTCCTTAACGATGTAATTGCCATCAAGGCTAAAGGGAGGGGAAGGGCTTTTGCTTTCATAAAGGTGACTACAGAGGTCTTAAACAGTTTTTAAATTCTGTACAGTGGGATCAACTGATGTTACCAACACTGAATTCAAAATGGAAAGCCTTCAGGGATTTAATTATGGAGGCTACTAGGCTTTTCATTTCAACTAAGAAATACTGTTCAAGGTTTAGGCATAAATGGAAGTCAGATGAACTAATGAGGCTCGTGGCAGAGAAGAAAAATGTATGGGATGCATATAAAGTATCAAGTTACACAGAAGCCTATGGCAGATATAAACTAGTCTGAAATCAAGTCACAAATTAGTTTAGGCAGGCAAAGGCAGATTACAAGAAATCCTTGGCAAAGGATGCAAAGAAAAACAGCAAAGAGTTCTTTATTATGTAAAATCTAGAAGGAAAAGGATGAATCAGATTGGATGACAACATAGATGGGTTGACTATTGATGATCATGCTCAGGTAGCTGATAAACTGAATGAGTATTTTGCATCTACATTCACACATCAGGAGTTATTCAATGAGGGGAGTGCCAGAAGTTTATCAAACCAGAAGCTAAGTGATTTTGTAATAACTGAGAGCAAAGTGGAGGAGAAATTGTTGAAGTTCAACATAAAAAAGGCAAATGGAGTGGATGAGATCTATCCAATTATATTAAAGGAAGCAGCAAAGGAAGTAAGCAAACCATTAGCCATAATTATGAAAGCTTCCTTGGAGTCAGGGAAGATCCCCATGGACTGGAGGTATGCAAATGTATCACCAATTCACTAAGCTGGCTCAAAGGGTGACACAAGTAACTACAGACACTATAGACCTGTTAACTTGTGTTCCGGGGAAAATAATGGAATCACTGGTTAAAGAAGCATTGCAGACTAATCTAGACAAGACTACAGGAATAGTTCTGACACAGCATGGGTTTGTTAAAGGGAGGCCTTGTCTAACCAATTTGACTGGACACTATAATGTCGTCACAAAGGAACTGAATTTCAAAAATAATTTTGGGAGAAAGTAAAGAAAGCTCACAAGAGAAACATGCAAAAGTTCAATGAAATTTGCTGGTAAAAGTACTTTGCCGTAATGGCATTTGTATTGTTGCTCACTCAGTAAACATAGAGTGGGTGTTTTGGGTCAGGAGTAGAAATTGAATCCCATGGGAGGTTGAAACTCTCCCGAAGAAAAGGAGGTAACCTGACCTTTTTTCTTTAGAATCACTGATGGACTAGTGGATAAATTGTTTATTAAGAAAAAAGGGAAAGGTAAAGGAAGCCCACACAAGAAGCATGGCAAACTTCGATTAGTGATTCTAAAGAAAAAAGGTCAGTTACCCCCTCCACTTCGGGAGGATTTCAAGCTCCCATGGGATTCAACTTCTACTCCAGACCGATAACACCCACCGTCTGTTTACCGAGCGAGCAACAATACAAATGCAATTACAGCAAAGTACTTTTACCGGTTAATTTTATCGAACTTTTGCATGCTTCTCGAGTGGGCTTTCTTTACCTTAGCCTAATTTTGATATCATAAACTTGGATTTCAGGAAAGCTTTTCATACTGTTGCACAGGGAAGACTGCTGTACAAATTGGAGAGGTATGGCATTAAGGGTAAGTTGCTACAATGGATAAAGGGATGGTTGAGTGGGAGACAACAGAGAGTGATAATCAGTGGACACTGCTCTTCATGGACAAATGCTATTAGTAGAGTTCCCCAGGGTTCGGTCTTAGGCCCATTGTTGTTTTGTATATTTATAAATGATATTGATGAAGGTATATCAGGTTTAATGTCCAACTTTGCAGATGAAAGAAAGGTTGGCAGGGTTGTTAAAGACAGTAAAGATAGTATACTATTTCAACTGGATTTAGATAAGTTGCGCAAATGGGTTTAGAAGTGGCAACTGAAGTTTAATATTGACAAATGCAAAGTACTGCATATGGGTAACAATAACCGAAGAGAAAAGTACCAACTGCGTGGTGCTACACTCAGGGAAGTGGAAAGTGAAAAAGACCTAGGAGTAATTGTGCAGTCAAATATGAAGTTCGCTGAGCAGTGCAGACAGACTACCAGGGTAGATCATGGAGTCTTGTCAATGATATATAGGAATTTTGCTAGCAGGGACAGGGAGGTGATTATCCCATTATACAAGGCAATGGTCAGGTCAACTTCGAGTATTGTGTACAGGTCTGGAAGAAGGATGTCTCATTTTAGGAAGGATGTAGAGTTGCCAGAACAAGTACAAAGCAGGACAGAAAGATCGGTGAGGGGAACAAAGGGGTGCTCTTACTAAAAAAAGGCTTAAGTTCTGCAAATTGCAGTGCCATACTTCTCCAATTTGAATAAGCATATGCGAGGTGATCTGATTGAGGTGTCTAAGGCCTTGAATAGTTGAGCAAGCTGAATGCTGATGGGATTCTTTCTCTTGCTCAGATTAAGTATCTGAGGGGGCACAGATTCAAATGAGGAAAGACAGCAGTAAAATAGATAAACGGAAATTTGCTTTTAGCCAGCAGGTAGTTGACTGGTGGAACAGGCTTCTATCTTTTGTTGTGGAAGTTGATAGCCTAAATAAATTTAAGGCTGAGTTGGATAGGCATTTGAAACGAATGGAGGGGTGAAATGGGAGGTTTTTTTTTTTTTTTTTCTGCGGCTGAATAAGCTTGCTTTCTTGCATTGTACGCCTCTACTAATGCTAATGCTAAATATTCTATTTTTTCATTTCTGTTTAACTTTACACTAGGTCTATTAGGTTTAAAATATATATGGATTTATTTACTATATAAGGAAATCTCAGAATTCCATATAACAGATTAACTAATAAAATTCAACAATCTGCAATAAAATCTTTGTTCTGAATTATACTTACTCAATTGGGTATAGCTAAAACTTTACTCAGAAAACTGAGTAAAGAAAACAAACAAACAAAGAAAACAAACATCTCCTGGGTGAGTGAAGTCCTTTGATGGTCTATTCTGAATTTTTAACATTTTATTTTTTAAGTTTTGGATGTATGAAAGTAGCATTTTGCACCTACCCAGTTTACAAGTTGCTATAACATAGCTTGTTGTAGTTATGGTGTTTTCTGGCACAAGGGCTACATAGGCCATATTGCATCTCCCAAAACAACTGAATTTATAAAAAAAAAAAATTGCTTGAGCAGCAGTTAGAAACGGTTATACATTTGAATTTGTTTTAAATAGAGAAAGAATTCAGAGAGATTTGCTTCTTTACCTATGATGCTATGGAGGGAGAGAGTAGTAGTAGCAGTGGCATGTGATGCAAGAAAGCATAATGACTTAGATTACAAACGTAATATAATTAATTATATTTAACATAATTAATAACATAACATAATTAATTATAATTAATTAATAAATTAATAGAATCATGACTCAGACCAGAGCAGCAAAGCAAAAGGCTCAAGCTAATGGAAGTGCTGTGGCTCAGAGCAGAACTGAGGGGGGCAGTTGTCCTCTGACTCACAGCCTTATAAAATGCACTGTTTGCTTGATGTTTGCAGAGCAATCGGGTACAGGACATGATACTGCCAAGGGGGATGTCTTTGTGTGTGCGCGATGCAAGGAGTGTATCGATATCAGACAACAACTCGGCGTTCTTGTGGGCCTATATGAGAGCTTGAAGGACAGGGTGGATGCCCTCGAAGAAACTAAATTGAGGGGCCCATCAAGCTCTCAGCTGCCCACATCAACGCCGGAGCTTGCACTTGGGCATCGCGTGACACGAGAGGCAACCCCCAAGGCAGAATGCGCTGGTCCCGAAGGAACTAGTAGTTGTTGGTGACTCTATTGTCAGGGAAACAGGGAACATGCTTTGTAAAAAAGATAGGTGGAACAGGACCAGGGTATGTCTGCCAGGGGCAAAGGTTGATGATGTCGTAGAGCGAATATCATCTTTTAAGGGCACAAAAGGTGATATAGTTGTACACGTTGGCACTAATAATATTAAGAGTAGGAGACCGGCAGAATTACTTAACAAGTACGGGTCACTGTTGAACAAAAGCCGAGAATTAGGGTTGAATTTGAAAGTGTCTGCAATTCTACCCAGACACGATAGGAGGGAGTATATGATGAGAGCCTTGTCAATCAATTCGGCCCTGGAAAGATTGTGCAAGGCTCAAGGGGTAGAATTTTTTTCAGCCTGGACTGTACTTGTTAACAGGAGAGATTGCTTCTACAGGGATGGGATACACTTAAATAGAAAGGGTGCAAGAATATTTGCTGATGCTATCGAGGCAGTGTTAGGTGGGCCGGAAAACTGCTAGCTTGGGGGAGACAAAGACCAATAGATTGACAGTAGCCACTGGCAGAGGTGAAAGAGATTCTTGCACTGCTTCTATTATAATGAGCAGAAGCCTGAAAAACAAGATGCATGATATTTCAGAGACTGCTGGGAGCCATTGCGGTACAAGTAAACACATGGGTTGTGTTAGAGTAGCTAAGAATAGAAACAGGTGCAGGTATACTTGCGTGTACACCAATGCTAGGAGTTTAGTAAATAAATTTGATGAATTTGAGGTATTGCTCAAAACATCAAAGGCAGATATTGTTGGGATATCACAGACGTGGTGTCACACAGATATAAGGGATGCAGAACTGGAATTTGGGGAGTACAATGTCTACAGAAAGGATAGACAGGATAGGAAGGGGGGAGGGGTTATGCTATTATTTAAGAAACACATAAAAACCAAGGAAGTGAAGCCAGTCGACATCACTGGACAGTGCAGTGTTGAGTCAGTTTGGTGTGACATAAGCATTGGGAGATCAAAATTGAGAGTAGCAGTGTGCTATAGGCCTAATGACTCTGATGAGTATAATAAGAAACTGTACAGGGAAATAGAGTGGGCCAGTAAATCAGAGAGTCTTATAATGGGAGATTTTAATTTCCCAGATATTGATTGGAATTTGGGGGCTGGTCACTCACACACTAGTAGGGCTTTTGTGGATTTTTTGGATGATTGTTTTCTACATCAGCATGTTCGGGAGGCAACAAGAGGGAGCAATACTCTTGATTTGATTATCAGCAGTGATTCTTCATGCATTAAGAATCTGCTGATAAATAAACCACTAGGTGGAAGTGATCACAGTGTGCTGAAGTGGGATTTACTCAAAGAAGTAACTACCATTAGGGGAAAAGGGAAGGGTAATTGCTTCCGTAAAGGCGACTACGATGGACTGAGACAGTATTTAAATTCTATACAGTGGCACCAACTGATGATGTTACCAACAGCAAATTCAAAATGGGAAGCATTCAAAGAACTTATCTTGGAAGTTACTAGGCTTTACATACCAACTAAGAAATACTGTTCAAGGTTTAGGCCAAAATGAATGTCAGATGAACTAATGAGGCATATGGCAGAGAAGTAAAATGCATAGGATACTTACAAATTAACACATGACACAGAAGCCTATGATAGAAACAAGTTGATATGCAACCAAGTTACAAAGGAGGTTAGGCAGGGGAAGGAAGATTACAGGAAATCCTCGGCAAGAGATGCAAAGAAAAACAGCAAAGAGTTCTTTACTTATGTAAACTCTAGAAGGAAGGGGATGAATCAGATTGGTCCACTTGATATTGATGGGTCAACTATTGATGATCCTGCTCAGGTAGCTAACAAACTAAATGAATATTTTGCATCAACATTCACACATGAGGAGTTATTCAGCGAGGGGAATGCCAGAGGTGTATTCAACTCTAGCAGTAAGCTACAGAATCTTGAAATAACTGGGAGTCAAGTGGAGGAGAAACTGTTGATGATAAACACAAGAAAGGCACCCGGGGTGGATGGGATCTATTCAGTTATATTAAAGGAGGCAGCAAAGGAAGTAAGCAAACCCTTAGCCATAATTATGAGAACTTCCTTGGACACAAGGGAGGTATCCATAGACTGGAAATGTGCAAATGTGACCCTAATTCACAAAGGAGGATCAAAGGCTGACACAAGTAATTATAGACCTGTGAGCTTAACTTCTGTTCCAGGAAAAATAATTGAGGCACGGGTTAAAGAAGCACTGCAGGATCATTTAGACAAGACTTCAGTTATAGCTCGGGCACAGCATGGTTTTGTTAAGGGGAAGTCTTGCCTGACCAATTTGATTGGATACTCTGATGCAGTCACAAAAGAACTGGATGCAGGGAATAGCTTTGATATTATATACTTGGATCTTAGAAAGGCTTTTGATACTGTTGCACATGGAAGACTGCTACACAAATTGGAGCAGTGTGACACTGGAGGCAAATTGCTGCTATGGATAAAGGGGTGGTTGAGGGGGAGAAGACAGATAGTAGTAATCAATGGACACTGTTCATCGTGGACTAATGTTATTAGTAGAGTCCCTCAGGGCTCAGTGTTGGGTCCATTATTGTTTTCTGTATTTATAAATGATATTGATGATGGTATATCAAGCTTAATGTCCAAGTTTGCAAACGATACAAAAGTTGGCAGGGTTGTCAAGGACACTACTGACACTATGCTGCTGCAAGAATATCTGGAAAGGTTGAGCAGATGGGCTGAGAGGTGGCAAATGAAGTTTAACATTGACAAATGTAAAGTACTACACATAGGAAACAGCAACCCCAGAGCAACGTATCAACTCTGTGGTACTACACTGACAGTGGTAGAGAATGAAAGGGACTTGGGGGTGGTTGTGCAGGCAGATATGAAGTTCTCTGAGCAGTGCAGACGGGCGGCAAGAATAGCTCATGGAGTATTGTCAATGATATACAGGAATTTTTCCAGCAGGGATAAGGAGGTGATTATTCCCTTATATAAGGCAATGGTCAGGCCACACCTAGAGTACTGTATGCACGTCTGGAGGCCTCATTTCAAGAAGGGTGTAGAGCTGCTGGAACGAGTACAGAGAAGGGCAACAAGATTAGTGAATGGAACAAAGGGGTGCTCTTACGAAGAAAGGCTTAAGTTTTGCAAATTACAGTGTCTGGAGACTAGGCACCAGCGAGGTGATCTGATAGAGTTGTATAAATCCTTGAATGGTTTGAGCATGCTCAATGCTGATGGGATTCTTTCTCTTGCTCAGAATAATCACCTGAGAGGGCATAAATTCAAATTGAGGAAAGACAGATGTAGGATAGACGTGCGGAAATTTGCCTTTAGCCAGCGGGTGGTTGGTTGGTGGAACAGACTTCCATCCCTTGTAGTGGAGGTTGATAGCCTAAATAAGTTTAAGGCTCAGCTGGACAGGTATTTTGAACGAACAGAGGGGTGAAGTGGAAGTAGGGTTTTTTTTTTTTTTTTTTTTTTGGCTGATGCTGCATAAGCTTGCTTTCTTGCATCAAATGCCTCTACTAATGCTAATGCATATGAGCTTATGCAGCATCAGCCAAAAAAAAAAAAAAAAAATCACACCATTGCCTCCAAATGCCTGTCCAGTTCCTCCTTAAATTTATTCAACCTCTCAACTTCCACAACGACAGATGGAAGTTTGTTCCAGCAATTAACAACCTGCTGGCTAAAGGCAAATTTCCGCACATCTATTCTATCTGTCTTTTCTTAATTTGAATTTTTGCCCCCTTAGGTTCGTAATCTGAACAAGTGGAAGGATCCCATCAGAATTCAGCATGCTCAACCCATTCAAGGCCTTATATATCTCAATCAGATCACAGGGCAAGTGCCTAGTCTCAGCCACTGCAATTTGCAGAACTTAAGCTTCTCTTGGTAAGAGAATCCCTTCATTCCCTTCACCAATCTTGTTGCCCTTCTCTGTACACGATCAAGTAAATCTACATCCTTCCTAAAATGAGGTCCCCAGACCTGTACGCAGTACTCAAGGTGTGGCCTGACCATTGCCTTATACAGAGGGATAATCACCTCCTTTTCCCTGCTAGCAAAATTCCTATATATCATTGACAAAACCTTATGACCTGCCCTGGCAGCCTGTCTGCATTGCTCAGAAAACTTCATATCTGACTGCACAATTACTCCCAGGTCTTTTTCATTTTCTACCACCTGAAGTGTAGTACCACACAGTTGATATATTTCTCTGGGGTTACTTCCACCCATATGCAGTACTTTGCATTTGTCAAGGTTAAACTTCAGTTGCCACTTCTTAGCCCGTCTGCCCAAATTATCTAGATCCTGTTGAAGTAGGACACTGCCATTACTGTCATTAACAACCCTGCCAACCTTTATATCATCTGAAAACTTCGACAAGCCTGATATACCTTCATCAATATCATTGATAAATATACAAAACAAAAGTGGACCCAACACCGAACCCTGTGGGACTACATTAGTAACATTAGTCCACGAAGAGCAGCACCCATTGATTACCACTCTGTGTCTTCTCCCTCTTAACCATCCTTTTATCCATTGTAGCAACTTACCCTTAATACCATTCTGCTCTAATTTGTACAATTGTCTTTCATGTGCAACAGTGTCAAAAGATCTCCTGAAATCCAAATATATGATATCAAAATTATTTTTGCATCCAGTTCCTTTGTAACCACATCATAATATCCTATCAAATTTGTCAGGCAAGACTTTCCCTTAACAAACCCATGCTGTGTCTGAATTATTGCTGCAGTCTTGTCTAGATGATCCTGCAGTGCATCTTTAACCAGTGACTCCATTATTTAACCTGGAACAGAAGTTAAACTAACTGGTCTGTAATTACTCGTGTCACCCTTCGATCCCCTTTTTGTGAATTGAGGATACATTTGCACATCTCCAGTCCGTAGGAACCTCCACTGAGTAAAAGGATGCTCTCATAATTATGGCTGAGGGCTTGCTTAGTTGCTTTGCCACCTCCTTTAATATAACTGGAAGATCCCATCCACCCCAGGTGCTTTTCTTATGTTTAACTTGAACAGTTTCTCCTCCACTTTGCTCTCAGTTATTGCAAAATCATTTTTAAGTATCCTGCTACAATTTGATAACCTTCTGCCATATTCAAACCTTAATAATCTCTCATTTGAATGTAGATGCAAAATACTCATTCAGTTTGTTTGCTATCTGAGCAGGATCATCAGCAGTCGAACCATCGATGTCAAGTGTACCAATCAGATTCAACCCCTTCCTTTTAGCGTTTATATAAGTAAAGAAATCCTTGCTGTTTTTCTTAGCATCTTTTGCCAAGATTTCTCATAATCTGCCTTCGCCTGCCTAACCTCCTTTGTGACCTAATTACAGACTAGCTTATATCTGCCATAGGCTTCTGATTCGATGCAAAATTTATATGCATCCCATGCATTTTGCTTCTCTGCCACAAGTGTCATTAGTTCATGTGACAACCATTTAGGCCTAAACCTTGAACAATATTTCTTAATAGGTAGGAATCTTTTAGTAGCTTCCACAATTAATTCCTTGAATGCTTCCCACTTAGAATTTTCTGTTGGGAACATCATCAGTTGAAATCACTGTACAGAATTTACATACTGTCTGAGACCACTGTACTCACTTTTACGGAAGCAAAAACCCTTTCCTTTACCCCTGATGGTAATTATATCTTTAAGTAAATTCCACATCAGGACACTGTGATCACTGCCACCTAGTGGTTCCTTTATCTGCAAATTTTTAATACACGAATGATCACTGCTGATAACCAGATCGAGAGTATAACCCTCTCTGATTGCCTCTCGAACATGCTGCTGCAGAAAACAATCAACCAATAAATCTACAAAAGTCTTACTAGTGTGCGAATGACCAATCCACAAGTTGTAGTCAATATCTGGGAAGTTAAAATCCCCCATTATAAGACATTCCTATTTACTAGTCCACTCTATTTCTCTGTACAATTGTTCATTGTTCTCATTCGAGTCTTTAGGCCTATAACACACTCCTACTCTTATTTTTGCTTTCGCAGTGCTTATGTCACACCAAACTGACTCAACAGTGCACCGTTCATCTATATCAACTGGATGCACTTCTTTTGATTTTATGTTCTTCTTAATTAACAGCATAACACCTCCTCCCTTCCTATCATGTCTATCCTTTCTGTACACATTGTACTCCCCAAATTCCAGTTCGGCATTCCTTATATCAGTGTGACACAATGTCTCTGATATCCCAACAATATCCGCCTTTGATGTCTTGACCAACACTTCAAATTCATCAAATTTATTTACTATACTTCTAGCATTTGTATACATGTAAGTATACATGCTCCTACTCCTATTCCTAGTTACCCTAGCACATCCCATATACCCACCTGTTTCACGATGACTGCCACCTGTCCCTGAAACCCCCAACACCCCTCGCTCCAGGTCGCTGCTTATTCTAAAAGAAGTTGTGCAAGAATCACCTTCACTTCTGCCTATGGCTACTGTTATACTATTAGTCCTTGTATCCCCCCAAGCTATCAGTTTTCCGACCCACCTAACACTGCCTCGAAAGCATCAGCAAATATTCTTGCACCCTTTCTATTTAAGTGTATCCCATCCCTGTAGAAGCAGTCTCTCTTGTTAACAAGTACAGTCCAGTCTGAAAAAAATTCTATCCCTTGAGCCTTGCACAATCTTTCCAGGACAGAATTGATCAACAAGGCTCTCATCATATACTCCCTCCTATCATGTCTGGGCAGAATTGCAGACACTTTCAAATTCAACCCTAATTCACGGCTTTTTTTCTTCAGTGACCTGTACTTGTTAAGTACAGGTCTGCCGGTCTCCAGCTCCTAATATCATTAGTGCCAACGTGTACAACTATATCACCTTTTGTGCCCTTAAAAGATGATATCCGCTCTACAACGTCATCAACCTTTGCCCCTGGCAGACACACCCTGGTCCTGTTCCACCTATCCTTTTTACAAAGGATGTTTTCCGTTTCCCTGACAATAGAGTCACCAACAACTACTAGTTCCTGAGGGACCAGCGCATTCTGCCTTGGAGGTTGCCGCTGTGTTGCGTGATGACCAAGTGCAAGCTCTGGCATTGATGTGGGCAACTGAGAGCCTGATGGGCCTCTCAATTTAGATCTTTCGAGGGCATCCACCCAGTCCTTCAAACTCTCATATAGGCCCATAACAACGCTGAGTTGTCGCCTGATTTCCTTACATCACGCAAACACAAAAACATCCCTCATGGCAATATCATGTTCTGTTCCAGATAGTTCGGCAAAAAATTTCACAAGTTGCACATTTTTTTAGGCTGTGATGCGTTGGAGAATTGCCTCCCCCCCCCAGTTCTCCCCCGAGTCACAGCACTCCTGCCACTTTCTGCCCGTTGCTTTGCTGCTCTAGTTTGGGGCATGATACTTTAAATTAATAAAATCAATAAATTAAATTAATTAAATATCAATACTACGCTATCTAATAGAAACAGTGAAAAAGTATTACTGTTTCTATAATTATACGTTAGAGCTACCTAGCTACCTCAATTAAAAATTTGAATTCCCTATCACTATCTACAAAAACAATGCCTGCAATATTCGAACGAAATAATGGTTTTATAACGTATTATGTATATCTACAAAAACTGTTTATATAAATTAAAATAAAAATAACCAGCGTAATTAGAACTATAAGACTACGTATTAAGTACAATATAAAATAACAATTATGTAAATAAAAAGCAAACACTTATCGTTTTCTTCGGAGCCTGTAACTCGCAGCTGTATTTTCTAAAGAGTGTATCCCATCCCTGTAGAAGCAGTCTCTCCTGTTAACAAGTACAGACCAGGCTGAAAAAAATTCTATCCCTTGAGCCTTGCACAATCTTTCCAGGGCTGAATATCGGCTAGGCTCTTATCATATACTCCCTCCTATCGTATCTGGGCAGAATTGCAGACACTTTCAAATTCAACCCTAATTCTCGGCTTTTGTTCAACAGCGACCTGTACTTGTTAAGTAATTCTGCCGGTCTCCTACTCTTAATATCATTAGTGCGAAGTGTACAACTATATCACCTTTTGTGCCCTTAAAAGATGACATCCGCACAACGTCATCTACCTTTGCCCCTGGCAGACATACCCTGGTCCTGTTCCACCTATCATTTTTACAAAGCATGTTCCCTGTTTCCCAGACAATAGAGTCACCAACAACTACTAGTTCCTGTGGGACCAGTGCATTCTGTCTTGGGGGTTGCTGCTGTGTTGCGTGATGACCAAGTGCAAGCTCTGGCGTTGATGTGGGCAGCTCTAAGGCCCCTCAATTTAGATCTTTCGAGGGCATCCACCCTGTCCTTCAAACTCTCATATAGGCCCATCACAATGCTGAGTTGTTGCCTGATTTCCTTACACTCCTTACATCGCACACACACAAAGAGATCCCCCATGGCAATATCATGTTCCATTCCAGAGAGTTCAGTAAACACTTCACAAGTTGCACATTTTTTTAGGCTGTGATGTTTATTCATAATGAAAACAGAGTGGCGCTAAGAAAAGAGCCTTCTGGGACTCCTTCTTGTATGGGACTCCTAACTTGGAAAGATCTGTGTCTAAGGAAGCTTTGAATAAAACATGGTAAATGGCCTCTCATATGAATAGAATGGAGAGATCACTTAGGATGCCGTATCGCCATGTGATTGAAAGCCTTTTCTATATCAAGGCATATCGTGACAAGATGTTGATTTCTTATGAATGTGTTTCTTATGTTTGATTCAGCTTTTGTCATGAGGTCTAGAGAAGGTCTGTTCTTTTGAAAACCAATCTGATTTTTACTGATTATGTTTCAGGATTCAAGATACCAGTTGAGTGGATGATGAACCATTTTTTCCAAAGCAGCTGGTTAGAGAAATTAGTCTATAATTGTGAGGAATCAAATGATCTTTTCCAGCTTTCGGTAAAGCTATTACACAAGAATGTTTCCAGGAAGTGGGGAATATCTGATTGTAAAATGTTAGCAATGATTATAGTGATTTCTGATTTAGATGTTGAAGCATTATAGGGTAAGTTCTGTCAGGGCCAGGAGTGCTATCTATTGAGGTATATATAGATTCTTTCAGTTCAGCTACTGTGAGTGGTTGATTATAGGGTAAAGGACATGTAGTTTTGAAGTTCAGTTTCCTTTTCTCAGCTTTGGCTTTAATTTTTTGAAAAGATGAGTAATATGCACTCGAAGCAAACAATTATTATTATTATTATTATTATTATTAATAGCCATATGGTGCAAGAAAGCCTGAGGCTTATGCTGCACCAGGAAAAAAAAAAAAAATTCCTGAGTCACCCTGAGAGAGAGAGAGAGAGAGAGAGAGAGAGAGAGAGAGAGAGAGAGAGAGAGAGAGAGAGAGTGTGTCAAAAGTAGAAGGGATTCACCAAGAAAGAGAAGAATGATGATATCCAGCTCGGGACCCTGGGTGTGCCAAGCCCATACTCACCAGATGTGAGCCCCCGGGGTTGAAAATTACCCGAGGGCTCGGCCGGGTTTTGAACCCGGAACCTCTCGCACCCTAAGCGAGAATCATACCCCTAGACCAACGAGCCATTCTAAATTCATAGAACACAGTTCCTAAGGCACTGGCAATCTCCCCACGAGAAGAGATCCCATTCCAGTTAATAATAGGAGAAGTTGATATGTGATATTTCCTGTTAAGCTTCTTTATTTTTTCCCAGGTATCAGTATCTTTGTTGATTGAGGAGGCAAATTTTATCCATGAATCCTTTTTGGCCTTTCGCCGGATGTAACAAGCCTTGGCTCTCATTTTCTTGAAGTTAATAAGGTTGGCAGTGGTGGATTTTTGTGGAAGGTGTTCCATGCTGAGTTTTTTTTCTCTTTTTGCTTTGTTACAATCACCATGCCACCAGTAATTGGTATGGCGATGGTTTCTTACTTGAGAGTGTAGGATGGTGACTATTGCTGTTAGTATCTGCATTGTGATATGATCGGTGGTAGTGTTAATAGCAGAAGACTCAATGATATCCGCATCAAAAGAAACACAATTTTGTCCAGTTTGCTTTGAAAAATTTCGGTTTTGTGTCTCTTTCTGATTTTCGGACTGGGTGGTTTGAATGCTACAAATCAGCAGATAATGATAGTTGTTTAGAGGATTATCGTGTACTGCACACTCTATAGTTGGGAAGAGAATTGGAGAGCAGATTAAAAGATCTATTGCAGTAGTTGACCCAGAAGGAAAACGAATGTAAGTGGGCAAGCCAGTGTTCAATAGTGTCAAATTTTCTCTGTAAAGTAGCATTTCTATAAGCTCACCACGTCCATCTGAGACCAGAGAAACCTATAACGGGTGTTGTCCATTAAAATCTCCTAATAGACAGATAGGAGATGGTAATTGAGAAATAAGATTTTCCAGATCCTGAATTGCATATGGATGGTTTGGCAGAAGATATTTCGAGACACTGTCAACATGATACTGATTACTATATGGGTAACAATAGCTTCTAATGGTGTTTGCAATGGAATGTGCCTCGTGATTCCACTAGCATAGCTATTCCTCCATGGAGGCTGTTAATTTCAGATCGATCTTTTCTGAAAATAGTATGATTGTTGACTGAAACTGAGATTTTTGGAGTTAAATTTGTTTTTTGTAGGCACATGGCAGCAGGATTGTAATAGTAAATTAATTCATAGATATCATCAATATTGTTGTGAAAACCTCTGCAATTTCACTGTATGATTTGTTCAATTATTTAGTTTTGTGAGTGGAAGGTCAGTCTGTCTGTGTTTGTGAATAGTGTGTTTATATCTGTCAAGTTTTGATTTTTCTTTTCTTGAAAAATTAGGGCATCCTGAGTCATTGCTTTCTTCCATATTATCAGCTGCACGTATTTCAAGCAGATCATCTGTGTCCACGCTTCACAGATGAGATTGCTTCCCCTCAACAGGATCAGGTTTCTGCAAATTATCCACTGCTTGACAATGGGTAAATCTCTGGGATGGAACTGTCAGTGGTGAACTATTGCATTGGTACTACGTTTGGTGGAGATGGATGCTGGACCGAGAGGACGGATCGAACCCAGTTTGAGATCGATGTGTCTGGAGGGATGGCCACCTCCATCTGACATGATACTGATTGGTGACTGTAAGTAGCAGAAGCATAGTTGCATTTTGGCATAATTAATTTTTACTTGTTTTTTTGCCTTTTAATAGGAAACTTTATTTTCAATTTTATATTTTTGTATCCCCCCCCTCAACTTCCAGAAGTCGCAGTCTTTAGAATATGCTGGCTAGTAACCCTTGCAATTTGGATGATGGCTTACATCCTGTTTGCGTATGGGTTGTATACCCCACAGTTTGCACATGTTGTCTGGGAATGGCCAAATTTCTGGCATTTAAAACATCTTAGTGGGTTATGGATATATGGCTGAATGAGACAGTTTAAATATCCTGCCTTGACTGAAGATGGTAAGTTTGGAGACCAAAAGTTAAAATTATACTCCGGGCTGGGACTAAACTGCCATCTTTTTGGATCAGGAACCTTTCTGCCTGTGTGACTTTTTGATCTTTAAGTTCCTGAACTAGTTCATCTTCAGGAATGTTCAATAAATCCCATTCTGTGATCATACCACCCTCAATTCTTCAAAGTACCATTAGTTCTTTGAAGAATTGAGGGTGGTATGATTTGAACTGGGATTCCATTCAAGGGTATCAGACATAATAATAGTTCATATTGTCGAGGATTGGTGGCCTCTATTAATAAATCTCCAGATTGGAGGCATTTTACAATTTTTGGTGAACCTGTGGCATGTTCAAGGCATCGCTGAATGATGAAGGGAAACAGCTTGCCCACAGGTTGTGTTGGCAGAGAATCTATTATCAGGAATGCTGGTAATTCCTGTCTGCCGGTGTCTTTCTTCATTCTCTTAAAAATAGTTTTCTCTATTTCATATCATGATTATCACTTTGTTGAGAGCTCTTTGACTCTAAACTTGGAAATTCATTTGTTTCCATCTCTGCTCCTTTTAGCCCTGAGGGCTAGTTTTTTCTCCCAAGTTACTGGCCCTGCCACGTGGAGACAGGAGCGGTGCCACAAGTGACCAGGCTGTTGTTTAAATTAGTAGAGTTTATTAGTAATAAATATAAAGATAAGGAAAGAGAAGTGGATTTTCTTTCTTGGTTTTTACTTTTGACCTCTAAAGTGCAGAACCTTCAAGTAAACAAAAGGATTAGTTCAATAGAAAAGAAACAAAACCATATCACTTTGGAGAGCACTGTATAATCACAGGATGAAAATTGCTTGGCACTTAGGGCCCTCTAACATAGTACAACAGCATTTAATTTTGTAAATCATTAAAACAAAAGTAACTATTTAATCATTGAAAACTAAAGTTCTTTCTATAATACAGTGGAATGCTTATAATAGAATTAATTACGGGAGAATTAATTCTTTCAGTACAACACTCATTTGAATATATAATCGGGATCTTTTCACCTACTACTACTAACAAATATTTCACTTCCTTAACCTCGCAGTGGCAGCATACTGAAGGCCATGCTGAATTTTACATTAAATTTAGAAAACTGAAACTTGAAGGACATACTGAACCTTAAATTAAATTTAGACAGACCTGGAAGAAAAATCTTTCTTGCTCATTAGTGGCTAGAGTGAGAATATGGATGTCATTATGTGTTACACCTGTAGCCGTACAGAAGTTGTGACAATACATGGTTAAACTTTTCTTTAAAAAACATCTGACATAGACTGAGCGGCCCAAGATTTCTGAATAACAGAAGAAATACTACTGAAAAAAATCACAATAATTTATTTCTGATGAAACAATGTGCAAAACAGTGAATGTATAACATTAGTAAGTAACAAGATCAATCACAACAAGAAGCATAAAAAGTGCCAAAAATTTATTCACACAAAAAAGACTTTCTGGGAATAAAAAAAATTATAAAAATAAATAAATCCAATCAATGAAATTAAAATAACAGTAACAGCAATGAGATATATGATGCAAGAAGTTGTTTAATTCATATGACAAGCTAAGAGCTTCTAAGATGTTCCTGATATTTTTAAGTACAAGTATTTTCTGACTTTTCAATGTGCAATCTGCAAACAGTACTGCACTACTGATGACAATACTTTTTTATATTCAAGATTCACAATATATATATATAAAGTAATAATTTCCTATATCTGTTTTAGCATTAGCAAGGCACACGATGCAAGAAAGAAAGATTATATAGCATCAGCCAAAATAAAAAAATAAAAAACACAGACCCTTTTCATTTCACCCCATCCACTCACTAAATGTTTGTCTAGTTCTGCCTTGAATCTGTTTAAGCTATCAACTTCTATAATGACAGATGCGAGTTTGTTCCAGCAATCAACCACCCACAGGCTAAAGGCAAACTTCTGCGCATCTATCCTACAAGTGTCTTATATTGTTCTGTTATATTTTTATCCCACTTGTATTAAATACACAAATTAACTGAATATTTAACTAATAAACAGTTTTAGCAATCACTATTATTATTTTAAAAAATCCTTGTAAAGATAACATATAAATAAATGTAATAAAGATTGTGTGTGTGTGGACACAGGCATATATATATATAAAAAAACTAAAAACTTGAAGGACATACTGAACCTTAAATTAAATATAGACTAGAATAATGCCCCAAACAAGAGGCATGATTCTTTTGTTTGAGGCAGAGCAAACAGGTTAATGTATCAAGAAAGCTTTGGCTTAGAAGATAATTGACAATGACAGTTTCCTGGCAAAGGAGAATTAAAATCAGTTTATAAATTATTGCCTTTTTGTGGAGTTATTTATAGATTTGACTTGGTATGGCCAAAAGGATTATTTTTGTATGTTTTCTGCAGAGTGAGAGGAGATTAACCACATATAAATTCAACATTCTCATGGGTTGATAAGGATGTGAGGGAAAAAGAAACTCAAAAGATATTAAAGAGAATTGGGCACATAATCAAATAATGCTTACAGTTATCTCCCCAACTTCACAAAAACATTTAGGGAATATTCCACCTCATTCCTGCTGTGGATTCTTTGAATTATGGCCCTTAAATGTCTTGCTCTCAACAGATTATGTTTATATCTGCCCATTGCCTTGACAACATAGCTGCTACCTTTCTGATCATCCTTAAAGCCTGTTCAAATCATCCTGAAGGAGTGCTGTTGGCACTGATCAACTTTCCCAATCTTTACATCATCTGAAAATTTCCTCTATTCTTTTGTCAATGTTGTTTATGAAAATCAGAAGCAGCAGTGGTCCAAGAAGTGATACTTAGGGACACCACTTCTGACATTACTTCTGATACCACACCAATCTAAAGAACATTCATTAACCACGATCCATTGTTTTCTGCCTTGCGATCCAACTTAGAATCCTGTCCAATAATCACATGTTCCAGCTTATACAGTACCTCTGATGAGAGACTGAGTGAAATACACTGTTAAAATCTAAATAAACTATGTCAAAATTATTCTCTACATCCAGCTCACGGGTAACTATGTCAAATTGGCTAAGGGAAAAAGGTTGGTTAATCATGATTGTCACTTGACAAAACCAGGTGTGTGTTCTTCAGAATGTTATTTCTATATAAATGTCGCTGGATCATACTCTTAATCATTTCCCCCAATTCCGTGCCCTATCACTGAAGTCCACTAACTGGTCTATAGTTAACATCACTCTTAGTTTGTTTGTTTGTTGTTGTTGTTTGGTTTTTAGGAGCCTTAGCAACTAAGGCCATATTGCTCCAGGGAATGCGGTGGTCATTCCCTGACTTTACCACATCCTCCATATTTGGTGGTCACGGGCTCTAATCAAGGAGCATGTGCTATGCACTGCTGCTCCTGCTCACCTGGCTATGGAGAAAACATCACTCTTAGAAGTTAACAACATCCTCCTTTACTTATGAGTGTTATGGTAACACTTCTTGAATCCACAGGAATCTTTCTACCCAGTGATGCCCTCATAATTAAGCTCAATGGTTTAATGCACTCTCTAGCCATATCTCCCTAAAAATTACTGGATATATGCAATCAACTCCAGCAGCCATACTTGTCTTTTGGCATGAAATTTTTTCCAATACACAGTCATCTGTAATTTTGAAATTTCTGATTTTATGTCTCAGTCTCACTTGCACAGCTTCATGTCACCATGATGGGTCTCTCATCGGTAAAGATGGATGCAAGGTACCAATTCAATTAATCTGCAGCATCAGAATGCTATTTTTATCTAAATGTCCCTGAATCACACTCTCAGTGATTGTTCCCATTAATTTCCCTACCACCGAAGTCAGACTAAGTGGCTTTGTATTTAACAATGTTGCTCTCAGAATCTTCTTTATTTATTGGCGATACGTTGGCACTTCTTGATAGTTGAGCACTATCTGTCCTCATAATTGAGTTCAATAGTTTAATGCACCTCCTGGCCATCTTCCTCAAAATTATTAGACATATGCCATCAACTCTAGGAGGGCTCCTCCATAGCCAGGTGGGAAGGAGCAGCAGTGCGTAGCACACACTTCTTGATTAGACCGGGGTTCGAGCCTGTCACCACCAAATACGGAGGATGCGGAAAGGTCAGGGAATGACCACCACATATTCCCGGAGCAACATGGCCTTAGTTGCTAATGCTCATAAAAACCAAACAACAACTACTCTAGGAGCCTTACTTGCCTTTTGGCTTGAAAGTTTTCTAATAAGATAACAATCATATGTAATTTAAAAAAAAATCACTGACTTCATTATGTTTCAGCCTCTTGTCATCATGAAGGATCTTTTGTCAGTAAAGATGGACAAATTACCTATTCAATTCACTGCAGCATTAGCTGTATTATCTAAGATGTTCCCACATCCATTACAAAAGGATCCATTCTAGTTCTTTCCTTTCTTTGTATTCACATACGTGAAAAGCTCCTTGTTCCCAACCTTTGCCCTTTTACATCTGTAGTATTATTGTTATTGGCAAAGTATCATTTTGCTGCTCCATTAGGTCGGCCAGTTCCATAATTATCCATCTCAGCATCCTCCTTGTGCAGTGTTCTCTTAGTGTATCCATGGCTTCTGTCATTATTACTTTAAAGGTAGTCCATAATTCTATTGTATTCACCATCCCTCTGAAATCTGCCCAATTGCTATGTAGAATCTTAATCACTTTCCTAAAATTAAAACCCCTACTATTATCTTTAACTACTTCAAAATCTTCCTTCATCTTCAATTAACAACTGCATGATCACTTCCTGCCAACAGTTGACAATCAGGCCTAGAATCTTCTTATTCCTAGTATTTTATTTAAATTCTAGTACAAATAACAATCATCTAATTCATTTAAAAAACCAGTTCCTCACGTACAGTTGTCCTCTCACTTATTCCAATCAATTAGGGACAAATCAAAATCATCACCCATAATAAGACATTCACATATGCACGCCCATTCCATCCACCCAGATTCTAAAAACTGGTAGGCATAACTGCTAACTCTGCAAATGCTCTTATAGTGCTCAAGCTGCTTTTAGTATGACCCTTCTATCTTCCTTATTCTGCCTAAATACCTTGTACATACTATAGTGAAACTGATTACCCAAAATTTCTGAGTGGCACCATGTTTTCCTATTTGTCAGTATATCTTACCAGAAGTTTAAATTCACTCATTTTATTGACAACACTCCTGATGTTACTGTAGATACAGTTAACAGTAAGCATTCTTCTATATTTTACAACCCTAACACTCCCCTTGAAGTTATTTAAGCTTGTTTTTCACTAGCCTTAGGTTCCTGCCCATTTGAAACATTGTTACCCTCAAAACATCGTGCCAATATTTTTTCTTGCAGCAAGAAACAAGAACTCTTGAGATGTGGAAAATATTTATGACATAGAGCAGACATCTCCTTTTTTTTTTTTTTGCTTGCATAGTTAAACAGCAGGGATTTTCTCCTTAGGTTCAGAGGGGATTCATTTGCCTAAATGTACAGCCCAGTAGATCAGAGATGTTCTAAAGGCTCCCACAGTTATCCTAATTTGGATTTTAGGAAACCTTTTCATACTGTTGAACATGGAAGACTACTGCACAAGGTTGAATGGTATGGCATTAAGAGCAAGTTGATGTTATGGATAAAGGGACGATTGAGTGGGAGAAGACAGAGAGTGGTAATCAATGGACACTGCTCTTTGTGGGCTAATGTTATTAGTTGCCCCCCCCCAGGGTTCTGTGCTGCATCCATTGTTGTTTTCTGTATTAATGAATGATGCTGATGAAAGTATATCACGTTTAATGTCCAAGTTTGCAGACAATATGAAGGTTGACAGGATTGTTAATGACACTAATGACAGTACACTACTGCAAAATCATCTAGAAAAGTTGAGCAGATGGGGTGAGAGGTGGAAACTGATGAATCCTAACATCCAATTCTGAAGTGTAACATTGACAAATATAGAGTACTGCATATGGGTAGCAGTAACCCCAGAGTAATGTATCAACTGGGTGGTACTACACTCAGGGAGGTAGAGAATGAAAAAGATCTCGGGGTAATTGTGCAGTCACATATTAAGTTTCTGACAGTGCAGACAGACTGCACAAGTAGCTCATGGTGTCTTTTCAATGATATACAGAATTTTCCCTAGCAGGGATAAAGAGTATTTTCCCTAGTAGGGATAATGGTCAGGCCACACCTTGAGTGCTGGATACAGATCTGGAGGCCTCATTTTTGGAAGGATGTAGAGGAGCTGGAATGAATACAGAGAGGGGCAACAATATTGGTGAATGGAACGAAGGGTTGCTCTTACAAAGAAAGGCAAAGGTTAAAGTTCTGCAAATTGCAGTGTCTAGAGACTAGGCACCTGTGAGTGATCTGATTGAGGTGTAAAAGGCTTTGAATAGTTTGAGCAGAGGAAGAATGCCATCAGCTCAATGCTGATGGGATTTTTCCTCTTCCCCAGAATCGTCGCTAGAGGGGACATAAATTCAAATTGAGGAAAGACAGCTGTAAAATAGATGTGTGGAAATTTGCCTTTAGCCAGCAGGTGGATGATTGCTGGAATAAACTTCCATCTGTCGTAGAAGTTGACAGCTTAAATAAATTCAATAGTCAAACTGTTGAATTTATTTAAATTCAACAAATTTGTTTAATAAATTTGTTGAATTTATTTAACAAAAAGGCAGAACTAGTCAAACGTTTGCAGTTAATGGATGGGTGAAATGGGAAGGTGGGGTTTTTTTTTTTTTTTTGGCTGATGCTATATAAGCTTGCTATCTTGCATCATATGCCGCTGCTAATGCAAATATCCAAAATGAAAGTGGAAGATTTTAAAACTGTCGAGAAAATAAATATACAATTAACATTCTTCACCATATCTAGATATAATAACCTCAGATGTCAGGTACACTAAATTGGAAAACTACGTTCCATTTTTCAAAAGTTGATGTAATAGTTAAAAGAAACAAGTAAACTGTCAGAAGAAAGAAACATGAACAGACTTTCTGCAGGTGTGGAATAATGTGCCAAGAATTCTCAGAATGCTTGCCTTTTTTAAGATTGTTTTCATCAGAAGTCTGCAATTTAGAAATTCTTTTTTTTTTTTTTTTTTTTTTTTTTTTTTTTTTTGAGTAAGAAAATTTGTCCTCTTTCCAAAGTCCTCTTTGGATTATGAACTGGATTTTAACATAAGTCAGTGCCACTCAGTAGTGACTTATTTTTGATTATTTAAATTTAGTAACTCAAAAGTGCTTATGCTATTTTTAAGTGCTTTTCTCAGAACTTTTAATCTCTTCTTTACACAGACTTTTGAAAGCTTGCTACTTTTCTACTAGTACAGTTAAATATTTAACCAAAGTCATCGAGTATGTACACGTGCTATTTTTTTTTTTTTTTCCATTATAGCATACACCAGATCTATCTTTCCTTTTAACACTTCTTTCTAGATATTAGTAAATTTCCTCCAAGTATTCATCCACTTCCACAGGTATTCATACAATATGGTTTTAAACAAACAAATTAATAAGATGACAATGACAACCTATTGTTATCATGTGCTCAAATTCTTAATTTAATACAATTATTACTCCAGTTTTTAGGCCTAGCATAAGAAATAAATTATAAATACTGTTTCACAGAGTTTTTTGAAGGAACTCCATGCTTTGAAGTTGTTCAGAAAAAGATGTCCAATGTTGTAATTTGCAGTCATCTTCCAGTGTTGGCAATGAGAGGAAGGTGCTGTTGATTTGACTTTTTTTTTTTTTTTTTTTTTTTTTAATACAAAATTTCACCACAATGTGGTGAAATTGCTCATTCTGCAGAGTCAACTACATTTCTCTTCCTCTCCATGTAATTTCATTACCAATAACTGTTTCTGTTATTCCACAAGCATATATTTTTTTGCTATTTGGGGGTTTTTGTGCAGTCACATATGAAGTTTCTGACAGTGCAGACAGTCTGCACAGGAAACATATTTCTGGACAATGAGCTTGCATGATCCGCAAGAACAATGGTCACAAAGATTATGTTCTATGAAAAATATTCAAACAAACATTCACTATATGTAATGTCATCATCACCACGAAATGCAATATCTATTTTTGCATTTCTTTCTATGTGCTGTACACTGGTCATTATGCATATATATATATATTTTTTTTTCAAATATCACCTGAAAATGAAATATCACATCTATATAAGGAACAAGGCAAACATTATTTTTTTCATGTTTTTATAATACATGGAAAATCTTGCATATATAACTTCTGAAGTTTTATGTTCAATTTCATTGGCATCTCACTTAATGACATTTTTCAATTTCTTCACAGAGGGTGAAAGATGATGAAATCTTAGCAAAATTTTATACTGTCAACTGAAAAGCTGTTAATTATTTTAAAACTGATGAAACTCTGATAAAATATCATTAGCAAATGCATATGATGCTAGAAAGCAAGCATCAGCCAAAAAAAAAACACTTCCCATTTTACCCATCCATCATACACTCTAAATGCTTGTCTAGTTCTGCCTTGAATTTATTTAAGTTGTCGACCTCCACTACGACATAAGGAAGTTTGTTCCAACAATCAACAACCTGCTGGCTAAATGCATATTTCTGCACCTCTATTCTACAACGGTCCTTCCTCAATTTGAATATATGTCTCCTCAACTGAGTAATCTCAGCAAAAGGAAGAATCCCATCAACGGTGAGCTTGCTCGAATCATTCAAGGCCTTATACACCTCAATCAGCTCATCTCACAGGTGTCTGCAGGTTCTGCAATTTGCAGAAATGAAGCCTTTCTTGGTAACAGCAACCTTTGATCCATTCACCAATCTTGTTGCCCTTCTCTGTACTTATTCCAGCATCTCTACATTCTTCCTAAAATAAGGGCTCCAGACCTATATGCATTACACAAGGGCCTGACCACTGCCTTGTACAAGTAGATAATCACCTCCCTATCCACGCTAGCAAAATTCCTATATACCATTGACAAGACACCATGAGCTACTCTTGCAGACTGGCTGCACTGGTCAGAAAAATTCAAATCTGAATGCACAATTACCCCTAGGTCTCCTAGGTCTTTTTCATTCTCCACTGCCCAAACACAGTACCACACAGTTGGTACATTACTCTGGGGTTACTGCTACCCACATGCAGTACTTTACATTTGTCAATGTTAAATTTCAGTTGCACCTCTAAGCCCATCTGCTCAACTTTACTAGATGCTGTTGCAGGTGTACTGTCATTTCTGCCTAACTTTCTGAAACTGCCATTTCTGGAACTTGGACAATAAGCATTAAACATTAAACCTGATATACCTTCATCAATATCATTAATAAATACAGAAAAAAAGAATGAGCCATCAAGAATGGACCTTCAGGAACTCCACTAATAACATATGTCCATGATGAGCAGTGTCCATTGATTAACGCTCTCTGTCTTCTCCAACTCAACCATCCCTTTATCCATAGCAGTAACTTGCCCTTAGAATTAGCATAGTAGAGGCATATGATGCAAGAAAGCAAGCCCTTAATGCCAATTTGTACAGTAGTCTTCCATGTGACTCTGATGAGTACAATGAACAATTATATAGAGAAATATAGTGGGCCAGTAAATAATAGTGTCTAATAATGAAGGAATTTAACTTCCCAGATATAGAGTGGAACTTGTGTGTAGGTCACTCACACTCTAGCAAGGCTTTTGCGAATTTATTGGATGATTGTTTTCTACAGCAGCATGTTAGAGAGGCAATGCAACAAGAGTGAGTAACACTCTTGATCTGATTATCAGCAGTGATTATTATGCATTAAGAATTTACAGATAAAGGAACCACTGGGTGGGAGTGATCACAGTATATGGATGAGGGATTTACTTAAAGATGTAACTACCAAACAGGAGTAAACGAATGGCTTTTGCTTTTGTAAAGGTGACTACAGGGATTAGGGATTTTTTAAGTTCTATACAGTGGGACCAACTGATGATGTTACCAACAGCAAATTCTAAATTATCATTTTAGCATTAGAATAGGCATATGATGCAAGAAAGCAAGCGTATGCAGCATCAGCCTAAAAAAAAACAAAAAAAAATAAACAGTTCCACTTCACCCCTCTGTTCGTTCGAAATACCTGTCCAGCTGAGCCTTAAATTTATTTAGGCTATCAACTTCCACGACAAGAGATGGAAGTCTGTTCCACCAACCAATTACCCGCTGGCTAAAGGCAAATTTCCGTACATCTATCCTACATCTGTCTTTCCTCAATTTGAATTTATGCCCTCTCAGGTGATTATTCTGAGAAAGAGGAAGAATCCTATCAGCATTGAGCATGCTCAAACCATTCAAGGATTTATACAACTCTATCAGATCACCTCGCCGGTGCTTAGTCTCCAGACACTGTAATTTGCAAAACTTAAGCCTTTCTTCATAAGAGCAACCTTTTGTTCCTTTCACTAATCTTGTTGCCCTTCTCTGTACTCGTTCCAGCAGCTCTACATCCTTTTTGAAATGAGGCCTCCAGACCTGTATACAGTACTCTAGGTGTGGCCTGACCATTGTCTTATACAAGGGAATAATCACCTCCTTATCCCTACTAGAAAAATTCCTGTATATCATTGACAATACACCATGAGCTACTCTTGTAGCGTGTCTGCACCGCTCAGAGAACTTCACATCTGCCTGCAAAATTACCCCCAGGTCCTTTTCATTCTCTACCACTGTCAGTGTAGTACCACAGAGTTGATACTTTGCTCTGGGGTTGCTGTTTCCCATATGTAGTACTTTACATTTGTCAATGTTAAACTTCATTTGCCACCTCTCAGCCCATCTACTCAACCTTTCCAGATCCTGTTGCAGCAGCATAGTGTCAGTAGTGTCCTTGACAACCCTGCCAACCTTTGTTTCACCTGCAAACTTGGACATTAAGCTTGATTTACCATCATCAATAACATTTGTGACTTGTCCCTTAAAAATTGGGGTAAATCCATTACTGCATCTTCTGTCTACCACCAATGCTGCCCACCGGGCCGAATATTCAGACTTCTTGCCTGTCTTCATTGATGGGTCGAAGTCGGAGTTATCTATTGGATCTTCTGCTATCTTTCCAGGTCGTTCTATATCTGGAAAGATTCCCCAAGAATGCAGCATATATACAGCTGAGTTGTATGCTATAGAGTTAGCCTTGGACCACATTAAAACCCATAGGTATCAAAGGTGTATGTCGTACACTGACTCTTTAAGTACACTGCAGGCTTTATCGCGTATGAGCTATAATCCTCATCCATTTGTGACCTGGATTCAGCAGACGCTACACTCTCTGTCTGAGTGTTCTTTCGACATTCGTTTCTGCTGGATTCCAAGCCACATTGGGATCGTGGGAAATGAACTAGCAGATGCTGCCGCCAGGACACCAGAATCCCACAACACTTATTGCCTGTTAGTCCCCTATACAGACTACAGGCAGTAAATACACAATAAATTACTGTCCCAATGGCAACAATCCTGGCATGAGCAAGTCACAAACAAGCTCTATCAGATAAAGTCTGACATTGGCTGTCTAGTCTGCGCAGGAATCGCAGAGAGCAAGTTGTTCTAGCTCGGCCCGGCATAGGACACAGTCATCTTACACATGCATTTCTGCTGAGGGCATATGACTGTCCTATGTGTGAGAACTGTGACACCTGTTTAAGTATATGCCACATTTTAACCGAGTGTCCATGCTTTAGACACGAACGTGATTTTTATTTTACCGCTTTTAGTCATCTGGCTGAGCCGTATACCACTCAGTCAGATTTTATCCAACAATAACAATGTGTCTGCTGTTTTTAGCCTTTTAAAATCAGTAAACCTTTTTACTCATAATTAAAATAGAATTGTCATTCCTTTTTTTCATGTACTTTTACACCTTTTATATCTCGACATGGTGGCATAACTACTTAGATCACTGAAGGTTTTAACTTTTTATATATGATCGGTATTTGGCACATTATAGCCTCGGTTGCTGATGCACCAATAAAACCCAAATCAAATCAAAATCAAATCAATATCATTTATAAATACAGAAAACAATAATGGACCCAACACTGAACACTGAGGGAGTCCACTAATAACATCAGTCCATGATGAGCAGTGTCCACTGATTACCATTCTCTGCCTTCTTCCCCCTCAACCACCCCCTTTATCCATAGCAGTAATTGGCCTCCAATGCCACACTACTCCAATTTGTGCAGCAGTCTTCATGTGCAACAGTATCAAAAGCCTTTCTAAGATCCAAGTATATAATATCAAAGTTATTCCCTGCATTCAGTTCTTTTGTGACTGCATCATAGTATCCAATCAAATTCGTCAGGCAAGACTTCCCTTTAACAAAACCATGCTGTGTCCGAGCCATAACTGAAGTCTTGTCTAGATGATCCAGCACTGCTTCTTTAACCAGTGCCTCCATTAAATTTTCTGGAACAGAAGTTAAACTCACAGGTCTATAATTATTTCCATCAGCCTTTGATCATGTTTTGTGAATTGGGGTCACATTTGCACTTCTCCAGTCTGTGGGTACCTCCCCTGAGTCCAAGGAAGCACTCATAATTATGGCTAAGGGTTTGCTTACTTCCTTTGCTGCCTCCTTTAATACAACTGGATAAATCCAATCCACCCCAGGTGCCTTTCTTGTGTTTATCTTCAACAATTTCTTCTCCACTTTACTCTCAGTTATTACAAGATTCTCAAGCTTACTGCCAGAGTTGAATACACCTCTGGCATACCCCTCGCTGAATAACACCTCATGTGTGAATGTCGATGCAAAATATTCATTTAGTTTGTTAGCTACCTGAGCAGGATCATCAACAGTTGACCCATCGATGTTAAGTGAACCAATCTGATTCATCCCCTTCCTTCTAGAGTTTACATAAGAGAACTCTTTGCTGTTTTTCTTTGCATCCCTTGTCAATGATTTCTCATGACCTGCCTTCGCCTGCCTAACCTCCTTTGTAACTTGGTTACAGATCAACTTGTATCTATCATAGGCTTCTGTTAATTTGTATGTATCCCATGCATTTTTCTTCTCTGCCATATGTCTCATTAGTTCATCTGACATCCATGTAGGCCTGAACCTTGAACAATATTTCTTAGTTGGTATGTAAAGCCTAGCAGCTTCCAAGATAAGTTCTTTGAATGCCTCCCATTTTGAATTTGCTGTTGGTAACATTACCACTGTATAAAATTCATAAATGCGACTACAATGTCTCAGACCATCATAGTCGCCTTTACGAAAGCAATAACCCTTCCCCTTACCCCTAATGGTAGTTACCTCTTTGAGTAAATCCCAGTTCAACACACTGTGATCACTGCCACCTAGTGGTTCCTTTATCTGCAGTTTATTAATAAATGAAGAATCACTACTGATAATCAAATCAGGAGTATTACTCACTCTAGTTGCCTCCCGAACATGCTGATGTAGAAAACAATCATCCAATAAATCCACAAAAGCCTTGCTAGTGTGTTATTGACCAGCCCCAAATTCCAGTCAATATCTGGGAAATTAAAATAACCAAATTATAAGACTCTCTGATTTACTGGCCCACTCTATTTCCCTGTACAGTTTGTTATTATACTCATCAGAGTCATTAGGCCTATAGAACACCCTTACTTTCCATTTTGATCTCCCAATGCTTATGTCACACCAAACTGACTCGACACTGCACTGTCCAGCGATGTCGACTGGCTTCACTTCCTTGGAGTTTATATGTTTCTTAACTAATAGCAGAACCCCTCCTCCCTTCCTTTCCTGTCTATCCTTTCTGTAGACATTGTACTCCCCAAATTTCAGTTCTGCATTCCTTATATCTGTGTGACACCACGTCTCTGATATCCCAACAATATCCACCTTTGATGCTTTGAGCAATACCTCAAATTCATCAAATTTATTTACCAAACTCCTAGCACTGGTGTACATGCAAGTATACATGCACTTGTTCCTATTCTTAGCTACCCTAACACAACCCATGTGTTTACTTGTACTGCAATGACTCCCAGTGTCTGAAATATCCTGCATCTTGTTTTTCAGGCTTCTGCTCATTCCAATAGAAAAAGTGTAAGAATTTCTTTCACCTCTACCAGTGACTACTGTTAATCTATTAGTCTTTGTATCCCCGCAAGCTAGCAGTTTTCCGACTGACCTAACACTGCCTCGATAGCATCAGCAAATATTCTTGCACCCTTTCTATTTAAGTGTATCCCATCCCTGTAGAAGCAATCTCTCCTGTTAACAAGTATAGTCCAGGCTGAAAAAAATTCTACCCCTTGAGCCTTGCACAATCTTTCCAGGGCCAAATTGATCGACAAGGCTCTCATCCTATACTCCCTCCTATCGTGTCTGTGCAGAATTGCAGACACTTTCAAATTCAACCCTAATTCACAGCTTTTTTTCAACAGTGACCTGTACTTGTTAAGTAATTCTGCTGGTCTCCTACTCTTGATATCATTAGTGCCAACGTGTACAACTATACCATCTTTTGTGCCCTTAAAAGATGATATCCGCTCTAGAACATCATCCACCTTTGCCCCAGGCAAACATATCCTGGCCCTGTTCAACCCATCCTTTTTACAAAGCATGTTCTCCGTTTCCCTGACAATAGAGTCACCAACAACTACTAGTTCCTGTGGGACCAGCGCATTCTGCCTTGGGGTTTGCTGCTGTGTTCCGATGAGAAGCATTCAAGGAAGTAATCTTGGATGCTACTAGGCTTTTTGTTTCAACTAAGAAATACTGTTCAAAGTTTAAGCCCAAATAGATATCAGATGACTAATGAGACCATGACAGAGAAGAAAAATGCATGGGATGCATATAAATTATCATGTGACACAGAAACCTCTGGTTCATATAACTTAGTATATAATCAAGTTACAAAGGAAAAAGGCAAGCAAAGGCAGATTATGAGAAACTTTTGGCAAAGGATGCAAAGAAAAACATAAGTCTTCTTTACTTATATAAATTCTAAAAAGAAGGGGATGAATCTGATTGGTCCACTTGATATCAATGGTTTGACTGTAGATGATTATTCTCAAATAGCTGCACAACTAAATGAGTATTCTATATCTAATGAGGAATAATTCAAGGAGGAGCTGGCTAGATATTTATCAAACTCTTACAGGGAGTTAAATGATTTTGAAATCACTGAGAGCAAAGTGAAGGAGAAATTGTTGAAGCTAAGCATAAGAAAGGCACCTGGGGTGGATGTAATCTATCCAGTTATATTAAAGGAGGCAACAAAGGAACTAAGCAAGCCCTTAGCCATAATTATGAGAGCATCCTTGGACTCGGCAGAAATCCCCCATGGACTGCATATATGCAAATGTACTATTATGTGGTCAGAAGCAATCTGGATGCAAAAATTCCCTGACCTTTCCGCATCCTTCATATTTGATGGTCACAGGCTCGAACACCAGTCTAATCAAGAAGCATGTGCTATGCACTGCTGCTCCTGCCCACCTGGCTACAGAGGTGCCATAAAATAATGAACCAATGTATACTCCCCACCATCACTTATGGAAGTGAAACTTGGGCACTCATCAAAGAATGGAAGAGAAGCTTAAAACTACACAGTGAAAAATGGAACGAATTATATTAGGAATCAGACTGTTAGATAAGAAGAGAAACATATGGATTAGGCAGCAAACTCAAGTAAAAGACATTCTTATCAAAACTAAAGAACTAAAATGGTCATGGGCAGGACACATAGCTCGAAGACATGATGAGTAATGGACTAAGAAAATAACAGAATGGTACCCAATAGGAACGAGAAGAAAACTTGGAAGACAATGACAGAGATGAACAGAAGAAATTCATGAGTTCATGGGTAATAAATGGATGTCCATTGTACAAAACAGAAGGAACTGGAAAGTTGCTGGAGAGGCCTTCACCCTGCAATGGATTGAAAATGGCTGACGATGACGACTTAGATTTCAGGAAAGCTTTTGATACTGTTGCACATGGAAGATTACTGTACAAAATAGAGCAGTGTGGCATTAAGGGCAAGTTCTACTATGGATAAAAAGATGGATAAAAGTGGGAGACAGAGAGTCGTAATCAATAGGATACTGCTCTTCGCGGACCAATGTCATTAGTGGTGGTCCTCGGGGTTCGGTGTTGGGCCCATTGTTGTTTTGTATATTTATCAAGCTTAATATCGAAGTTTGCAGATGCTACAAAGTTTGGCAGGATTGTTAATAACAGTAATGAGTGTATGCTGCTGCAACAGGATCTGAAAAAGTTAGGCAGATGGGCTGAGGAGTGGCAACTGAAGTTTAACATTGACAAATGTAAATTACTGCTTATGGGTAACAGTAACCGCAGAGTAATATTCCCTGGGAAGTAGAGAATGAAAGAGACCTGGGATAATTGTGAAGTGAGATATGAAGTTTTCTGAGTGGTGCAGACAGTCTTCCAGAGTAGGTCATGGGATCTTTTCGATGATATACAGTAATTTTGAATGCAGGGGTAGTGAGGGAATTATCACAATGTATAAGGCAATGGTCAGGCCACACCTTAAGTACTGCATATAGGTCTGGAAGCCTCATTTTAGGAAGGATGTAGAGTTGCTAGAAGGAGTACAAAGAAATGCAACAAGATGGGTGCGTGGAACAAAAAAGTGTTCTTACAAAAAAAGACTTAAGTTCTGAAAATTGCAGCATTTAGAGACCAGGCACCTGCAAGGCAATCTAATTGAGGTGTATAAGGCCTTAAATGGATTGAGCAGGCCCAACGCTGATGGGATATTCTTCCTCTTGCTCAGATTACAAATCTGAGGGTGCATAGATTAAAACTGAAGAAAGCAGTTGCAGAATAGATGTTCGAAAATTTGCCTTTAGCCAGCGGGGAGTTGATTGCTGGAACAAACTTCCATCTGCTGTTGTGCAAGTTGATAGCTTAAATAGATTCAGGGCAGAACTAGACAAACATTTGGAACGAATAGATCAGTAAAATGGAAGAGGGTTTTTTTGGATGATGCTGTATAAGCTTGATTTCTTGCATCATATGCCTCTACTAATGTTAATGCTAATGCGCAATAGTATCAAAAGCTTTCTTAAAATTAGCATTAGCATAAGCAAAAGCACATGATGCAAGAAAGCAAGCTTATACAGCAATACTGGCACTAATGATATTAGGAGTAGGAGACCAGCAGAATTACTTAACAAGTACAGGTCACTGTTGAACAAAAGCCGAGAATTAGGGTTGAATTTGAAAGTGTCTGCAATTCTGCCCAGACACGATAGAAGGGAGTATATGATGAGAGCCTTGTCGATCAATTTGGCCCTGGAAAGAATGTGCAAGGCTGAAGGGGTAGAATTTTTTTCAGCCTGGACTGTACTCGTTAACAAGAGAGACTGCTTCTATAGGGATGGGATACACTTAAATAGAAAGGGTGCAAGAATATTTCCTGATGCTTTCGAGGCAATGTTAGGTGGGTCGGAAAACTGATAGCTTGGGGGGGATACAAGGACTAATAGCTTAATAGTAGCCATAGGCAGAGGTGAAGGTGATTCTTGCACAACTTCTATTAGAAAAAGTAGCGACCTGGAGCGTGGGGTGTTGGGGGTTTCAGGGACGGATGGCAGTCATCCTGAAATAGGTGGGTATAAGAGATGTGTTAGGGTAACTAAGAATAGGAGTAGGAGCATGTATGCTTGTATGTATACCAATGCTAAAAGTATAGTAAATAAATTTGATGAATTTGAAGTGTTGGTCAAGACATCAAAGGAGGATATTGTTGGGATAGCAGAGACGTGGTGTCACACAGATATAAGGAATGCTGAACTGGAATTTGGGGAGTACAATGTGTACAGAAAGGATAGACAGGATAGAAAGGGAGGAAGTATTATGCTGTTAATTAAGAAAAACAAAATCAAAAGAAGTGCATCCAGTTGATATAGATGAACAGTGTACTGTTGAGTCAGTTTCGTGTGACATAAGCACTGTGAAAGCAAAAATAAGAGTAGGAGTGTATTATAGGCCTAATGACTCGAATGAGTACAATGAACAATTGTACAGAGAAATAGAGTGGGCTAGTAAATCGGAATGTCTTATAATGGGGGATTTTAACTTCCCAGATATTGACTGGAACTTGTGGGTTGGTCACTAACACACTAGTCAGACTTTTGTGGATTTATCGGATGATTGTTTTCTGCAGCAGCATGTTCGAGCGGCAACCAGAGAAAGTAATACTCTTGATCTGGTTATCAGCAGTGATCATTCGTGTATTAAGAATTTGCAGATAAAGGAACCACTAGGTGGCAGTGATCACAGTGTACTGATGTAGGATTTACTTAAAGATATAATTACCATCATGGGTAAAGGAATGGGTTTTTGCTTCCGTAAAGGTAAGTACAATGCTCTCCGACAGTTTTTAAATTCTGTACAGTGGGATCAACTGACGATGTTACCAACAGTAAATTCTAAGTAGGAAGTGTTCAAGGAATTAATCGTGGAAGCTACTAAAAGTTTCATACCTATTAAGAAATATTGTTCAAGGTTTAGGCCTAAATGGTTATCTAATGAACTAATGAGACTCATAATAGAGAAGAAAAATGCATTGGATGCATATAAATTATCAAGCAACCCAGAAGCCTATGGCAGATATAACTAGTCTGTATTAGGTGACAAAGGAGGTTAGGCAGGCGAAGGCAGATTAAGAGTAATCCTTGGCAAAGGATGCTAAGAACAACAGCAAGGATTTCTTTACTTATTTAAACTCTAAAAGGAAAGGGATCAACCTGATTGGTCAACTTGACATCAATGGTTCGACTGTTGATGATCCTGCTCAGATAGCAAACATACTAAATGACTATTTTCCATCTACATTCACACATGAGGAATTATTAAGGTTTGAAAATGGCAGAAGGTTATCAAATTGTAGCAGGATACTTAATGATTTTGGAATAACTAAAAGCAAAGTGGAGCAGAAATTGTTGAAGTTAAACATAAGAAAAGCACCTGGGGTGGATGGAATCTATCCAGTTATATTAAAGGAGGCGGCAAAGCAACTAAGCAAACCCTTAGCCATAATTATGAGAGCATCCTTGGACTCAGGGAGGTTCCCACGGACTGGAGAAGTGCAAATGTATCCCCAATTCACAAAGGGGGATCGAAGGGTGACACGAGTAATTACAGACCAATTAGTTTAACTTCTGTTCTGGGTAAAATAATGGAGTCACTGGTTAAAGATGCATTGCAGGATCATCTAGACAAGACTGCAGCAATAATTCAGACACAGCATGGGTTTGTTAAGGGAAAGTCTTGTCTGACAAATTTGATAGGATATTATGATGTGGTTACAAAGGAACTGGATGCAAAAAATAATTTTGATATCATATATTTGGATTTCAGGAAAGCTTTTGACACTGTTGCGCATGGAAGACTATTATACAAATTGGAGCAGAATGGTATTAAGGGTAAGTTGCTACAATGGATAAAAGGATGGTTAAGTGGGAGAAGACAGAGGGTGGTAATCAATGGGTGCTGCTCTTCATGGACTAATGTTATTAGTGGAGTCCCACAGGGTTCGGTGTTAGGTCCACTATTGTTTTGTATATTTATCAATGATATTGATGAAGGTATATCAGGCTTAATGTCGAAGTTTGCAGATGATACAAAAAAAAAGGTTGGCAGGGTTGTTAATGACAGTGATGGCAGTGTGCTTCTGCAACAGGATCTAGATAATTTGGGCAGATGGGCTAAGAAGTGGCAACTGAAGTTTAACCTTGACAAATGCAAAGTACTGCATATGGGTAGAAGTAACTCCAGAGAAACGTACCAACTGTGTGGTACTACACTTCAGGTGGTAGAAAATTAAAAAGACCTGGGAGTAATTGTGCAGTCAGATATGAAGTTTTCTGAGCAATGCAGACAGGCTGCCAGGGCGGGTCATGGGGTTTTGTCAATGATATATAGGAATTTTGCTAGCAGGGAAAAGGAGGTGATTATCCCTGTGTATAAGGCAATGGTCAGGCCACGCCTTCAGTACTGCGTACAGGTCTGGAGGCCTAATTTTAGGAAGGATGTAGATTTACTTGAGCGTGTACAGAGAAGGGCAACAAGATTGGTGAGGGGAATGAAGGGATCCTCTTACCAAGAGAGGCTTAAGTTCTGCAAATTGCAGTGGCTGGAGACTAGGCACCTGCGCGGTGATCTGATTGAGATATATAAGGCCTTGAATGGGATGAGCACGCTGAATTCTGATGGGATCCTTCCACTTGTTCAGATTATGAACCTAAGGGGGCATAAATTCAAATTAAGAAAAGACAGATGTAGAATAGATGTGCGGAAATTTGCCTTTAGCCAGTGGGTGGTTAATTGCTGGAACAAACTTCCATCTGTCGTTGTGGAAGTTGATAGGTTGAATAAATTTAAGGAGGAACTGGACAGGCATTTGGAGGCAATGTTGTGATTTTTTTTTTTTTTTTTTTGGCTGATGCTGCATAAGCTCATACACTTGCTTTCTTGCATCACATGCCACTACTACTACTACCACCACCCCACATTGCACTGAAACCGAAATAATTGGCACCAAAACTGTTCCGTGTTATGTGAAACCATGCTGATTGAGGTATAATTATAATGGGTTTTAATTGAATGCGTACCAGAGAAACAGACTATAAACAAATTAAAATAAATTTATAAACAATTTGCATTTGATAGCCAATTAAACGGATTTGAAATTGAAAAATATTGCAAAGATTTTATTAATGAAACGGTAACATCATGAAAGATGAGAAAAAACCTTTATTGTTTATTTTGGTATTTCAGTAATGAAGTCTGAAACAATCTCTTCTTTTTCCTGGCATAAATGTTTGTAGAATCGAATCCCATCTTGCAAAATTTGATTTATTTTGATGTTACGTTCAACAGTCGGTTCTCCATTCATAATCGCCTCACAAGGCATGCAACCCCCCCCCCCCGTAAAACTTTCTCCAATTCTTCTGTTGAAAATTCTTTTGGTGCCACTTCAGAATTGTTTTCCTCTTTTTCATATGTAGTTTGCTAGTCAACTTCAAGGAAAGTTGCATCATCTATGTCATTTCCAAGTGATTCAGTGCAGTCACATACATTGGCAGTGTCCAAAGTTTCGAATCCCAAGTCTTTTGCGATCTTCACAACGTCCTCGAGATTTGTCTGAACTTGCAATTTAAAGCCAGGGAAATCATTTGCCAAATGGGGTGAAACATGCTGCCAAACAGAACGCATGTTGTTGGCAGTGATTTCTAGTCAAGATGAAGATTTATTTTCGATTGTATTTAAAGGGGTAAAAATAAATTGTGAATGAATAAATAATAAATATTGAACAGTGTTGCATGTTGCTGCTGACTGCCTGAGGCAATTTGGTACATGTGCATGTGGGACAATAAAGTTAGCACCACAGCATATATGTAACAGTACATAAGCTATAACAATGCAGCATATGTTTAAAGTATGTTTCTAAGCTATTGATGATATTTTGGTTTTTAGGAGCATTAGCAACTAAGGCCATATTGCTCCGGGGATATGCGGTGGTCATTTCCTAACCTTTCCGCATCCTCCGTATTTGGTGGTCACGGGCTCGAACATTGGTCTAATCAAGAAGTGCGTGAGCATGCTATGCTCTGATCCTCCTGCCCATCTAGCTACAGAGGCACCACCTACGCTATTGAATGAGTTTTAATATGTACAGTAAGTTTTCGGCTTAAACTTAATTGAAAAAGTGTTAAAGCGAAACCCATGCTGTTTCAAGCTGTGCTAAGCGAAGTATTGCTGTATAGCATCAGCCAAAAAAAATCCTTATTTCACACATCCACTCACTCCGAATGTTTGTCAAGTTCTGCCTTGAATCTATTTAAGCTATCAACTTCTACAACGACATATGGAAATTTGTTCCAGCAATCAACCACCCGCTAGCTAAAGACAAACTTCCGCACATCTATCCTACAACCATCTTTCCTCTATTCGAATTTATGCCCTTTCAGGAGATTATTCTGAGCAGGAGGAAGCATCTCATCAGCACTGAGCATGCTCAAACCATTTACGGATTTATACACCTCAATCAGATCACGTCGCAGGTGCCTAGTCTCCAGACACTGTAATTTGCAAAACTTAAGCCTTTATTCGTAAGATCAACCCTTTGTTCCATTCACTAATCTTGTAGGCCTTCTCTGCACTTGTTCCAACAGCTCTACATCCTTCTTAAAATGAGGCCTACAGACCTGCATACAGTACTCAAGGTGTGGCCTGACCATTGCATTATACAAGGAGATAATCACCTCCTTATCACTGCTAGAAAAATTCCTGTATATCACTGCTCGAAAAATTCCTGTATATCACTGCTAGAAAAATTCCTGTATATCACTGACAAGATACCATGAGCTACACTTGCAGACTGTATGCACTGCTCAGAAAACTTCATATCTGCCTGCACAATTACCCCCAGATCCTTTTCATTCTCTACCACTGACAGTGTAGTACCCATGGACTGAGTTCAGTACGACACAGTTGATACGTTACTCTGGGGTTACTGCTTCCCATACTTTATATTTGTCAATGTTAAACTTCATTTGCCACCTCTCAGCCCATCTCCTCAAATTTTCTAGATCCTGTTGCAGCAGCATACTGTCATTAACAATCCTGTCAACCTTCGTATCGTCTGCAAACTTTGAAATTAAGTCTGATATGCCATCATCAATATCATTTATAAATACAGAAAACAACAATGGACCCAACACTGAACACTGAGTGTTGACACTAATAATATTAGTCTACAAAGAGCAGTGTCCATTGATTACCAGTCTGTCTTCTCCCACTCAACCATCCCTTTATCCATAGCAGCAATTTGCCTCCAGTGCCACATTGCTCCTATTTGTGCAGCAATCTTCCATGTGCAACAGTCACAAAGAATAACTTTGATATCAAAGTTATTCTTTGCATCCAGTTCCTTTGAGACTACATCATAGTACTCAATCACATTGGTCAGACAAGACTTGACCTTAACAAACCCATGCTGTATCCGAGCTATAACTGAAGTATTGTAAGGTAGTGATCCTGCAATGCTTCTTTAACCAGTGCCTCCTTTAATTTCCCTGGAACAGAAGTCAAACTAACAGGTCTGTAATTACCTGTGTCTCCCTTTGATCCTCCTTTGTGGATTGGGGTCACATTTGCACATCTCCAGTCCATGGGTACCTCCCGTGAGTTAAGGGAAGCTCTCATAATTATGGCTAAGGGTATACTTACATACTTTGTGGCCTCCTTTAATATAACTGGATATATTCCATCCACCCCAGGTGCCTTTCTTATGTTTATCTTCAACAATTTCTTCTCCACTTTACTCTCAGTTATTACAAGATTATCTAGCTTACTGTCAGAGTTTAATACACCTCTGGCATTCCCCTCCCTGAATAACTCCTCTTGTGTGAATGTAGATATTAAAATATTCATTTAGGTTGTAAGCTCCCTGAGCAGAATCATCAACAGTTGAAAATATCGATATCAAGTGGACCAATCTGATTCATTCCCTTCCTCCTCAAGTTTACATAAGTAAAGAACTCTTTGCTGTTTTTCTTTAGCATTAGCATTAGTAGAGGCATTTGATGCAAGAAAGCAAGCTTATGCAGCATCAGCCAAAAAAAAAAAAGAAAAAAAAAAAAAAAACCCACTTCCACTTCACCCCTCTGTTCGTTCAAAATACCTGTCCAGCTGAGCCTTAAACTTATTTAGGCTATCAACCTCCACTACAAGGGATGGAAATCTGTTCCACCAACCAACCACCCACTGCCTAACTGCAAATTTCTGCACGTCTATTCTACATCTGTCTTTCCTCAATTTGAATTTATGCCCTCTCAGGTGATTATTCTGAGCTAGAGGAAGAATCCCATCAGCATTGAGCATGCTCAAACCATTCAAGGCTTTATACACCTCTATCAGATCACCTCGCTGGTGCCTAGTCTCCAGACACTGTAATTTGCAAAACTTAAGCCTTTCTTCGTAAGAGCACCCCTTTGTTCCATTCACTAATCTTGTTGTCCTTCTCTGTACTCGTTCCAGCAGCTCTACATCCTTCTTGAAATGAGACCTCCACACCTGTATACAGTACTCTCGGTGTGACCTGACCATTGCCTTATATACAAGGGAATAATCACCTCCTTATCCCTGCTGGAAAAATTCCTGTATATCATTGACAATACTCCATGAGCTACTCTTGCAGCCCATCTGCACTGCTCAGAGAACTTCATATCTGCCTGCACAACCACCCCCATGTCCCTTTCATTCTCTACCACTGTCAGTGTAGTACCACAGAGTTGATACGTTGCTCTGGGGTTGCTGTTTCCCATGTGTAGTACTTTACATTTGTCAATGTTAAACTTCATTTGCCACCTCTCAGCCCATCTGCTCAATCTTTCCAGATCCTGTTGCAGCAGCATAGTGTCAGTAGTGTCCTTGACAACCCTGCCAACTTTTGTATCGCCTGCAAACTTGGACATTAAGCTTGATATACCATCATCAATATCATTTATAAATACAGAAAACAATAATGGACCCAACACTGGGCCCTGAGGGATTCCACTAATAACATTAGTCCACGATGAGCAGTGTCCATTGATTACCACTCTCTGTCTTCTCCCCCCTCAACCACCCCTTTATCCATAGCAGCAATTTGCCTCCAATGTCACACTGCTCCAATTTGTGTAGCAGTCTTCCATGTGCAACAGTATCAAAAGCCTTTCTAAGGTCCAAGTATATAATATCAAAGCTATTCCCTGCATCCAGTTCTTTTGTGACTGCATCATAGTATCCAATCAAATTTGTCATGCAAGACTTCCCCTTAACAAAACCATGCTGTGTCCGAGCTATAACTGAAGTCTTGTCTAAATGATCCTGCAGTGCTTCTTTAACCCGTGCCTCAATTATTTTTCCTGGAACAGAAGTTAAGCTCACAGGTCTATAATTACTTGTGTCAGCCTTTGATCCTCCTTTGTGAATTGGGGTCACATTTGCACATTTCCAGTCTATGGATACCTCCTCTGAGTCCAAGGAAGCTCTCATCATTATGGCTAAGGGTTTGCTTACTTCCTTTGCTGCCTCCTTTAATATAACTGGATAGATCCCATCCACCCCGGGTGCCTTTCTTGTGTTTATCTTCAACAGTTTCTCCTCCACTTGACTCCCAGTTATTTCAAGATTCTGTAGCTTACTGCTAGAGTTGAATACACCTCTGGCATTCCCCTCGCTGAATAACTCCTCATGTGTGAATGTCGATGCAAAATATTCATTTAGTTTGTTAGCTACCTGAGCAGGATCATCAACAGTTGATCCATCAATATCAAGTGGACCAATCTGATTCGTGCCCTTCCTTCTAGAGTTTACATAAGTAAAGAACTCTTTGCTCTTTTTCTTTGCATCCCTTGACAAGGATTTCTCGTAATCTGCCTTCGCCTGCCTAACCTCCTTTGTAACTTGGTTGCATATCAACTTGTATCTATCATAGGCTTCTGTGTCATGTGTTAATTTGTAAGTATCCCATGCATTTTTCTTCTCTGCCATATGCCTCATTAGTTCATCTGACATCAATTTTGGCCTAAACCTTGAACAATATTTCTTAGTTGGTATGTAAAGCCTAGTAGCTTCCAAGATAAGTTCTTTGAATGCTTCCCATTTTGAATTTGCTGTTGGTAACATCAGTTGATCCCACTGTATAGAATTTAAATACTGTCTCAGTCCATCGTTGTCGCCTTTACGGAAGCAATAACCCTTCCCTTTATCCCTAATGGTAGTTACTTCTTTGAGTAAATCCCACTTCAGCACACTGTGATCACTGCCACCTAGTGGTTTATTTATCTGCAGATTCTTAATGCATGAAGAATCACTGCTGATAATCAAATCAAGAGTATTACTCCCTCTAGTTGCCTCCCGAACATGCTTATGTAGAAAACAATCATCCAATAAATCCACAAAAGCCCTGCTAGTGTGTGAGTGACCAGCCCCCCAAATTCCAGTCAATATCTGGGAAATTAAAATCTCCCATTATAAGACTCTCTGATTTACTGCCCCACTCTATTTCCCTGTACAGTTTCTTATTATACTCATCAGAGTCATGAGGCCTATAGCACACTCCTACTCTCAATTTTGATCTCCCAATGCTTATGTCACACCAAACTGACTCAACACTGCACTGTCCAGTGATGTCGACTGGCTTCACTTCCTTGGTTTTTATGTTTCTTAACTAATAGCATAACCCCTCCCCCCTTCCTAGCCTGTCTATCCTTTCTGTAAACGTTGTACTCCCCAAATTGCAGTTCTGCATCCCTTATATCTGTGGGACACCACGTCTCTGATATCCCAACAATATCTGCCTTTGATGTTTTGAGCAATACCTCAAATTCATCAAATTTATTTACTAAACTCCTAGCATTGGTGTACACGCAAGTATACCTGCACCTGTTTCTATTCTTAACTACCCTAACACAACCCATGTGTTTACTTGTACCGCAATGACTCCCAGCAGTCTCTGAAATATCATGCATCTTGTTTTTCAGGCTTCTGCTCATTCTAATAGAAGCAGTGCAAGAATCTGTTTCACCTCTGCCAGTGGCTACTGTCAATCTATTGGTCTTTGTCTCCCCCCAAGCTAGCAGTTTTCCGACCCACCTAACACTGCCTCGATAGCATCAGCAAATATTCTTGCACCCTTTCTATTTAAGTGTATCCCATCCCTGTAGAAGCAATCTCTCCTGTTAACAAGTACAGTCCAGGCCGAAAAAAATTCTACCCCTTGAGCCTTGCACAATCTTTCCAGGGCCGAATTGATCGACAAGGCTCTCATCATATACTCCCTCCTATCGTGTCTGGGCAGAATTGCAGACACTTTCAAATTCAACCCTAATTCTCGGCTTTTGTTCAACAGTGGCCTGTACTTGTTAAGTAATTCTGCCGGTCTCCTACTCTTAATATTATTAGTGCCAACATGTACAACTATATCACCTTTTGTGCCCTTAAAAGATGATATTCGCTCTACAACGTCATCAACCTTTGCCCCTGGCAGACATACCCTGGTTCTGTTCCACCTATCCTTTTTACAAAGCATGTTCCCCGTTTCCCTGACAATAGAGTCACCAACAACTACTAGTTCCTTCGGGACCAGCGCATTCTGCCTTGGGGGTTGCCTCTGTGTCACGCGATGCCCAAGTGCAAGCTCTGGCGTTGATGTGGGCAGCTGAGAGCTTGATAGGCCCCTCAATTTAGTTTCTTCGAGGGCATCCACCCCGTCCTTCAAGCTCTCATATAGGCCCACAAGAACGCTGAGTTGTTGCCTGATATCGATACACTCCTTGCATCGCGCACACACAAAGGCATCCCCCATGGCAGTATCATGTCCCGTACCCGATTGCTCTGCAAACATCAAGCAAACAGTGCATTTTATAAGGCTGTGAGTCAGAGGACAACTGCCCCCCCTCATTTATACGCTGAGCCACAGCACTTCCATTAGCTTGAGCCTTTTGCTTTGCTGCTCTGGTCTGAGTCATGATTCTATTAATTAATTATAATTAATTATGTTATGTTATTAATTATGTTAAATATAATTAATTATATTATGTTTGTAATCTAAGTCGTTATATGTATTTATTTAAAAGTACAATTTAACTGCTAACGAAGTTCAACTAACGCTATCTAGTACGGTATATAACTATCGTATCACAAAGGCGGGAAAGTTACGAACAGTAATCTACGGACACTTAAGTATTAATTTACTTTCAAATCTCGCTGTCTCAATTCAGAATAAACTAACGATCCTTACTACATCTATAAGCTACTTACAGAAATAATTCGATGTAAAAAAATATTCAATCAAGCGGCTAAATATGGCTAAAGAACTTCTAAACAACAGCTTAGTTGCAAACACGTGGATACCCTTACCGATACTTTTATGCAATTACAAGGCCGAGTAAAGAATAAATACACCAAATTAATCAGAAAATCACAAAATAATGTTATACTACTAAATTCAAATCAAAAGTTTTAGAAAAACAATAATTTCAAATCAATAAATAAGAAAAATCCACTTAGCGGCTTTGAACACAACCGTCTCCTAGTAGCCTCATCCTCCTAGTGCATCCTTTGCCAAAGATTTCTTGGAATCTGCCTTCGCCTGCCTAACCTCCTTTGTAACTTAGTTACAAAGGAGGTTAGGTACAGACCAGCCTATATCTATCATAGGCTTCTGTGTCTCCTGTTATTTTATATGAATTCCATGCATATTTATTCTCTGTCACATGTCTAATTAGATCATCTGACATCCATTTAGGCCGAAATGTTGAACAATATTTCTTGGTTGGTAGGAGAAGCCTAGTAGCTTCCAAGATTAATTCTCTAAATGATTCCCATTTTGAATTTGCTGTTGGAAACATCTTCAGTTGGTCCCACCATATAGAATTTAAATACTATCTCAGACAGCCGTAGTCACCTTTACGGAAGAAAAACCCTTCCCTTTACCCTGATGGTAGTTACCTCCTGGAGTAAATCCCACTTCAGCACACTGTGATTACTGCTACCTAGTGGTTCCTTTATCTGCAGATTCTTAATGCATGAAGAATCACTACTGATAATCAGATCAAGAGTATTACTCCCGAAAATGCTGATGTAGAAAAACAATCATCCAATAAATCCACAAAAGCCTTTCTAGTGTGTGAGTGACAAACACCCACAAATTCCAGACAATCTCTGAGAAATTAACATTCTCCCATTATAAGACACTCTGATTTACTGGCCCACTCTATTTCTCCGCGCAATTGCTCATTTCCCTCATCAGATTCATTAGGCTTATAAAACACACTTACTCTCATATTTACTTTCCCAGTGCTTATGTCACATCAAACAAACTGGACATTGCATTGTCCACCAATGTCAATTGGATGCACTTCCTTAGATTTTATGTGTTTTCTTAACTAACAGCATAACTCCTCCTCCCTTCTGGTCCTATCTATCCTTTCTGTACACATTGTACTCCCCAAATTCCCATTCTGCACTGCTTATGTCTTTGTGACACCACGTCTGATATCCCAACAATATCTGCCTTTGATGTTTTGACTAGGAGTTCAAGTTCATCAAATATACTCCTAGCACTGGTGTACATGCAAGTGTACATCATCTATTTCTACTCTTAGTTACCCTAACATAGCCAATGTATTTACTTGTTTCACTATTACTCCCAGAAGTCCTGGAAATCCCCATTGGCTTGCTTTCCAGGCTGCTGCTGAATTGCATTTCAATAGAAGCAGTGCAAGAATCAGTTTCACCTCTGCCAGCAGCTACTGTTAATCTATTAGTCCGTGTATCCCCAGAAGCCAGGTTTTCCGACCTGCCTAACTCGGCCTCAATAGCATCAGCAAATATTCTTGTACCCTTTCTATTTAAGTGTATCCCATCCCTGTAGAAGCAGTCTCTCCTGTTAACAAGCACAGGCTTGACTGAGAAAAATTCTACCCATTGAGTTTTGCAAAATCTCTCCAGGGCCGAATTGATCGACAAGGCTCTCATCATATACTCCCTCCTATCGTGTCTGGGCAGAATTGCAGACACTTTTAAATTCAACCCTAACTGATGGGGTTTTTTTTCAGCATTGACTTGTACTATTTAAGTAATTCTGCAGGTCTCCTACTCTTAATATGATTAGTGTCAATGTGTACAACAATATCACTCTTTGTGCCCTTAAAAGATGATATCTGCTCTACAACGTCATCAATCTTTGCCCCCTGGCAGACAAACCCTGGCCCTGTTCCATCATATCCTTTTTGCACAATATGTTCCCCCCTTTCCCTGACAATAGAGTCACCTATTGTTGTTGTTATTTGGTTTTTAGGAGCATTAGCAACTAAGGCCATATTGCTCCGGGATATGCGGTGGTCATTCCCTGACCTTTCCGCATCCTCCATATTTGGTGGTGACGGGCTCGAACCCCGGTCTAATCAAGAAGCGTGTGCTAATGCACCGCTGCTCCTTCCCACCTGGCTACGGAGGCGCCTGAGTCACCTACAACAACTAGTTCCTTTGGGACCAGCACATTCCACCTTGGGGGTTGCCGCTGTGTTGCTGATGATCAAGTGCATGCTCTGGCATTGATGTGGGCAGCTGAGAGCTTGATGGGCCCATCAATTTAAATCCTTCGAGGGCATCCACCCTGTCCTTGCTCTCATACAGGCCCATAACCATGCTGATTCGGTGCCCGATTTCCTCACACGCAACTCATTACATCACGCACAGACAAAGACATTCCCCCCCCCTTGTCTCCCGAATGTTCGAAATTATATGATATCAAAATTATTTTTTGCATCCAGTTTCTTTGTAGTAACACTGCCAACTGACCAGTCAAATTGGTCAGATAAGACTTTTCCCTTAACATTCCCATGCTATGTCTCAACTATAACTGCAGCCTTGTCTAGATGATCCTGCAATGCTTCTTTAACCAGCGACTCTATTATTTTCCCTGGAATAGAAGTTAAACTGACAGGTCTGTAATTATGTGTGTCACCCCTTTGAAACTCCCCTTGTGAATAGCGAATACATTTGCACATGTATTCACTTGAAACTTGCAGAACTTAAGCCTTTCCTCGTAAGAGCCCCCCTTTGTTCCTCTCGCCAATCGTGTTGCCCTTCTCTGTACTCGTTCAAGCAACTCTACATCTTTCCTAAAATGAGGCCCCCCCAGACCTGTATGTTGTACGCAATGTGTGGCCCGACCATTGTCTTATACAAAGTGATATTCATCTCCTTGTCTCTGCTAGCAAAATTCCTATATATCATTGACAAAACTCCACGACCGTCTCTGGCTGCCCATCTGCACTGGTCAGAGAACTTCACATCTAACTGCACAGTTTCCCAGTGGAGGAAAATACCTCTGGTATTTTCCTCCACCTCCCTGAGTGTAGTACCACACAGTTGGTATGTTTCTCTTGGGTTACTGCTACCCATATGCAGTACTTGCATTTGTCAATGTTAAACTTCAGTTGCCACTTCTCAGCCCACCTGCCTAACTTTTCTAGATCCTGTTGCAGTAGCATACTGTCTTTACTGCCATTAACAACCCTGCCAACCTTTCTTGTCCTATTTATAAATTATAGGTGAAAACCATTTCAATTCAAATCAAGTGCAAGCTCTGGCATTGGATTTAAAAGAAAATATCACTACTTGGCATCTTTCATTTTGTGATTTAAGTCCTCACTGGGTTAATAGGTGTAATTAACCATTAATCATCTCTGTTCATTACATATGTGTTCATTCATTACAAGAAAATGGCATAAGTTGTTTTAAATAATGTAATACAACAAATATCAACAATACAGGGAAAAGAATATGTCATTTCCTTGTCTTGTCTACAGTGGACTTTATACTTTATTTAGGCATATACTTTGAATCAAAATGACTTTCTCAGTAACTTGCTTTAGAGATTCTGAGGAATAAATTACAGCTGTAATTTGTTTAGCAGTTCATAATACTAAGTTAATTCTTAAATATAAAAGTATTAAAAAATATCCATATTATTACTTACCTTCTCATGATCTGTTTACCGACAAAAGTGGAACCAGTAAAACCAACTTTACGAATTTCAGGATGGTCTGCTATGGTCTGACCACATTCCCTGCCTAAAATGCAAATATTGCAGGAATAAAGAAATGGCATGTTTAACATCTCACACACACACACACACAAAGTTGGACATATACGTAAAAATGATGAGAGATGTTAAGAGCTATTGCTGTAGGAAAATGTGCAAGCAATGCATTTGGGAAATTAATTTAAACAGATTTCAGGTACAAGAATAAGAAAATAAACAGTATATACCAATGGAATATAATGCTCAAATAATAAAATATTGTTACTTAGATGCATTATTATATAATTTATAAATTATCACCATGAGAGGGTTTGACCATAGTCTTTTATTAGCACCTACATTACCAAAATAAATTATCTCAAATTTCAGCAAAGCTATGGTCAGATTTGCTGTCTTTAGCCAAATCATCATTTGGATCTAAACAGCAAACAACAGCCCAACGAGGATTGGGAGTATAATGGATACTGGTCCAAATTATAAGATAAATGGGAGGTGGGAGCAATAGGTTTGCAATTCTACAATCAGGGGCTCACATCTGGTGAGTATAGGCTTGGCACACCCAGGGTCCTGAGCTGGATATCATAATTCTTCTCTTTCTTGGTGATTCCCTTCCTTCTCTCTCTGGGTAACTCAGGATTTTTTTTTTTTTTTTTTTTTGTGGCTGGTGCAGCAAAAGTTTCAGGCTTCCTTGCACCATATAGTTAATAATAATAATTAACCAAAGACCTATTAAAGTGTGCGGCTTTTATAATGTAACCTTTCCAATTCGAATTTAATGATTGAATTAAAATTCCAAATATAATCACATGGATCAAATCACAGTACTACTAAAGCATAGTTTCATAAACAGGTGGCTCAACTTGTCACTTGTGTATAAAGGGGATTTTTTACCCTACCTATTTCTCCATAATTTTTGTTATCTCTCCACCCTGATATATGCTGGCTTAGTCTAAAGCCTCATAAGGAAGGGAGTGAGGGTCAGCAGCTCTATCAGTTACGTGAATATTTTCTAGTGGCATATTACAAGGCTTCATATAAGTTGGGGAATCTTTCTGCACATTATGTGGCAGAAAAGTATTTTTAGGTTAAGAGAATGCTTCCATTTGAAAAAGTAAGTAAACTGCGTCATTCACTTTAGAAACTTAAAGTACCCATAGGAATTCACTTCATTGTTTGTGGTAAGGTGCATTTCTACCATATTCTGGCACAATATACAGTTAAATTCCCAAAATCTGGAATTTTTGAATCTCATCCATGTCAAAGTTTCGAAGTTTACAGATTTCAAGCAGTCATATGACACTCATAAAAAATAGAATCAAAAATATTGCATCTTTATACTGCTACTTATTGTACATAGTACTATTCAAATATAGTCTTTGTCTTGAGAGAAAGGTAATATACAGCAGATGTAAAAGTACAATTAACACATTATGGCATCTATCATGTTCTAGAAATCAGCCATTCCTCCCCATCTGGTAGTAAACATCATGGTGGGAACCAGTAAATGTGATACTGCAGGCATGCAGCTCACAAAAAGAATTTGACTGACATGGGCAAGGGATGTTATCTAATGAAGTTTGAAAAAGGGATGATTGTTGGGAACCAGTTGAAGGTTGGCAGTAACAATGAAAGAACAAATCTTGTGGCCTGTTCACAGAATTGTGTAGTTAAGGTGTTTTGAAAGTGGTCGGATAATGGACAAAACAGCATAGCAGGTGCCCAAACCTCACTGATGGTCATGATGAATGTAGATAGTCCCACCTTGAGCAAGCTGACAGATGGAAAAAGGTGGAACAGTTGACCATGAACTTTAATGGTGGGATGACTAACTGTGTTTCTGAGATCACGATCCAATGAACCCTGCTCTGTATAGTGCCTGTTCAAGTACCCACACTTACGGCTACCTATCGCTAAAGATATCAAAAGTTTACATCTGAGTGATATCATTGAACCACTGACTCGTAAAAAAGTACCTTTTCTGAAGAATCATGTTTTCTACTATGATGTCATGAGTGGAGAGTATACAGAGGTCAGGAAAACTAGAAGCATTGCTCTAATGTCCTGGTCAAACAGAAACAAGCAGGTGGCTGCAGTATTTCGGTATAGGGGATGTTTTCCTGGGAATCTCTTTTGAAGTCCCTCATACTCTTAGACTGCACTGAATGCTAAAAACTACCTATCCATTGTGGCTAATCAGGTACACTCTTTTGTGGTGACTATCTTCCCAAATGGCACAGGTGTGTTCCAACAGGATAATGCACCCTGCCATGTTGCCAGTACTGCTCAAGTGGTTCATTGAACACAAAAGTCACTTACAAGTGCTACCACTTGTGACTTTTGGCCACTGAATTCAGTGGATATAAATCCCACAGAACACCTCATCTGTGGAATTACACTGATTTGAAAGATCCAGCACTTGGATCTTCCACCATGGACTATCTCAGATCTACAGGATGCAATCTTAGCAACATTTAGAGGCCTTATTAGAGTCCATTCCTCACTGTGTGGCAGCAGTACTGGTGGCAAGTGGAACACATACCTGTTTTCACTCTACAATATGTATAGTACCTATACATATTGTACTCTACAATGTGTGGCGCCTCCGTAGCCAGGTGGGCAGGAGCAGCAGTGCATAGCACACACTTCTTGATTAGACAGGGGTTTGAGCCTGTGACCACCAAATAAGGAGGATGCAGAAAGGTCAGGGAATGACCACCACATATTCCCAGAGCAATATGACCAAATAACAACAACTACAATATGTATAGTACATATTGTAGATTATATTAACATATACTGTAACTTTACCCTACTAAAATGTAGGGTAAAGTTAAATGTTTAACATAATCTCTTCAAAGTTTCATTGTACAACATCTTTGATAATACAACTTTTCTGTAATAGGTAAAGACCTGTATATATGATTTGAACAGTCACAACCATCTAAGTTACTTATGGGTGGCACTTCAGCAGGGGGGGAAGTGATGCCATTAAACTTTTCACCTCACAGCCATACTATCCTTCTCTAAAATTTAATTTGAAATATGCTAATACAGCAAATTCTTTGAAATCCTTGAGGATCGAGATTTAGAAAATTTGAGAAGTTTTGGAGAAATACATTTTAATGAATATTAAGAACCATCAAAAGAATATGTTTACATCTGTAAACATTCATAATAATGTCTAAAATTATGAAAAACGTTAGTAGTTACAAATGAAAAATAATAGCCTTATTAATTAATTTCAAGCAGATTAAATAATTTTAAAAAACCAAATAATGCAATATCAGTTTTTTATAGCATGCTGACTACAATCTATCTTTGATTCGATTATCAAAGATACACTGTACTGCTGTATTTTTTAACTTGATATCAGATTATTTAAATTCAAAAACGTTTTAAAGTAGCAAATATACCCCAACTAGCAATAAAGGATTTTATGATCCTTCTAGTATGGATAATTTGAAATATCAATGAAAATTCAAAGTCCGAATTAGGGATCAGACATACTCTTAAAAGGTATATGCACTTTTTTAATGGTTGTCACTTTTGTACTCTGAGTGTTATCTGCATCAGCTGTTGTGGAAATGAGAATTTTCTTGCACAAGAACTAACAAGGCAAAGATTGCCATTCAGAAGCCAGTTAACCTTCAAAGTTAACTCACATTATAACTAGTTATGCCTGAAATAAATCCAGTTATAGTCATATAAGTGGATTTGTTTCAGGCATTATAGTTATATAATTGGATATGTTTCAGAAATTTGAAAACATATTTCAGTTTTTATCATTTCCTATAATGTGAGTAAGTGTAAAAGCTTAGATATTATGATAATGTCTACAGTAAAACCAGTAAACAGAATGTGCTTAATTTAAAGCTGTGTGCAGCAATATTCACTCAAGGGAAGATTATCTCTTCTTAACAGATATTTGGTGCTTGCCCCGAATAAAACTACTACTCCTTGTCAGTTTCATCTAAGGCTGGATTCCCAGAATTGTGGTTTCTGCTTGAAAATTCAAAACCATTTTTTCCTCCAAGTCTTTTCTATCATATCACTTTATAATCTATATATGGTACTAAAAATTGTATTCTAGTTGAGGTAGTTGGAATTTTTTTTTTCTTTTTCCTTTTTTAAATGAAAAACCAAAACAGGAAAGGTATTGAAACCTAGTAATTTGTACTTATACTGTGAATGGGCTGAAGTTTGAGAAGACAACATGTTGTCATTAGACCTGAACAACCACGGTTGTTCAAGCCTATGTCAACCAATCCAATGAAAAACTTTATATTGGATTGATTGACATTACGTTTTTCATGGATTGGTCCCAGCCAATCCATAAAAAACAGGCCATCACATTGCCTCTGCCAAACAAGAGGTGAATGGATGCATTTAATCCTAGGGGCTCACATCTGGATAGTACGGGGTTGGAGAGTTAAGGGGAAGTCACATCTAGAGAGTTAAGGGGAAGTCTTGTCTGACCAATTCAAATGGATACTATGATGTAGTCACAAAGGAACTGGATGCAAAGAATAATTTTGATATCATATATTTGGATCTTAGAAAGGCTTTTGATACGGTTGCACATGGAACACTGCTGCACAAACTGGAGCAGTGTGGCATGCTGCTATGGATATAGGGATGGTTTAGTGGGAGAAGACAGAGAGTGGTAATCAATTGGACACTGATCTTTGTGGACTAATGTTATTAGTGGAGTCCCCCAGGGTTCAGTGTTGAGCCCACTGTTGATTTCTGTATTCATTAATGATGGTGTATCAGGCTTAATGCCAAGTTTGCAGATGATACAAAGGTCAGCAGGGTTGTTAATGACACTAATGGCAGTACGCTGCTGCAACAGGATCTATAAAAGTTGAGCAGATGGGCTGAGGTGACAACTTAGGTTTAACATTGACAAAAGGTAAGGTAATGCATATGGGAAGCAGTAACCCCAGAGAAACGAATCAACTGTGTGGTACTACACTGACAGTAGTAGAGAGTGAAAAGGACCTGGGGGTAATTGTGCAGGCAGATATGAAGTTTTCTGAGCAGTGCAGATGGTCTGCAAGAGTAGCTAATGGTGTCTTGTCAATGATATACAAGAATTTTTCTAGCAGGAATAAAGAGATGATTATCCCCTTGTATAAGGCAATGGTCAGGCCACATCTTGAGTACTGTATACAGGTCTGGAGGCCTCATTTTAAGAAGGATGTACAGCTGTTGGAACGAGTACAGAGAAGGGCAACAAGATTAGTGAATGGAACAAAGGGTTGCTCTTACAAAGAAAGGTTTAAGTTTTGCAAATTACAGTGTCTGGAGACTAGGCACCTGCGAGGTGATCTGATAGCAGTGTATAAAGCGTTGAATGGCTTGAGCATGTTCAATGCTGATGGGATTCTTTGTCTTTCTCAGAATAATCGCCTGAGAGGGCATAAATTCAAATTGAGGAAAGACAGTTTTAGGATAGATGTGCAGAAGTTTGCCTTTAGCTAGCAGGTGGTTGATTGCTGGAACAAACTTCCATCTGTCATTGCAGAAGTTGATAACTTAAACAGATTCAAGTCAGAACTAGACAAAAACAGTTTTTTTTTTATTTTTTTGTTAGTTGTTGGCGCATCGGCTTGTGTGGCCATATTGCACCCCTCCAAGGTTTTTGCATTTTCTACTCTGATCCAAGCCTGAGGCGGGGTTCGAACCCACAACCTTTGGGTTGCCAGGAAGGCACTTTACCCACCCACCTAGCCCGGTCGGCTAGACAAACAGTTGGAGTGTGAAATAAGAAGGTGTGTGTGTGTGTGTGTGTGTGTGTGTGTGCGTGCGCGCGCGTGTGTTTTTGGCTGATGCTGTGAGCTTAACTTCTGTTCCAGGAAAATTAATGGAGGCACTGGTTAAAGAAGCACTGCAGGATCATTTAGACAAGACTTCAGTTACAGCTCAGACACAGCATCGTTTTGTTAAGGGGAAGTCTTGCCTGACCAACTTGATTGGATATTATGATGCAGTCACAAAAGAACTGGATGCTGGGAATAACTTTGATATTATATACTTGGATCTTAGAAAGGCTTTTGATACTGTTGCACATGGAAGACTGCTACACAAATTGGAGCAGTGTGACATTGGAGGCAAATTGCTGCTATGGATAAAGGGGTGGTTGAGGGGGGAGAAGACAGAGAGTGGTAATCAATGGACACTGCTCATCGTGGACTAATGTTATTAATGGAGTCCCTCAGGGCTCAGTGTTGGGTCCATTATTGTTTTCTGTATTTATAAATGATATTGATGATGGTATATCAAGCTTAATGTCCAAGTTTGCAGATGATACAAAGGTTGGCAGGGTTGTCAAGGACACTACTGACACTATGCTGCTGCAACAGGATCTGGAAAGGTTGAGCAGATGGGCTGAGAGGTGGCAAATGAAGATTAACATTCACAAATGTAAAGTACTACACATGGGAAACAGCAACCCCAGAGCAACGTATCAACTCTGTGGTACTACAATGACAGTGGTAGAGAATGAAAGGGACTTGGGGGTGGTTGTGCAGGCAGATATGAAGTTCTCTGAGCAGTGCAGACAGGCTGCAAGAGTAGCTCATGGAGTATTGTCAATGATATACAGGAATTTTTCCAGCAGGGATAAGGAGGTGATTATTCCCTTGTATAAGGCAATGGTCAGGCCACACCTAGAGTACTGTATACAGGTCTGGAGGCCTCATTTCAAGAAGGATGTAGAGCTGCTGGAACGAGTACAGAGAAGGGCAACAAGATTAGTGAATGGAACAAAGGGGTGCTCTTACGAAGAAAGGCTTAAGTTTTGCAAATTACAGTGTCTGGAGACTAGGCACCAGCGAGGTGATCTGATAGAGGTGTATAAAGCCTTGAATGGTTTAAGCATGCTCAATGCTGATGGGATTCTTCCTCTAGCTCAGAAAAATCACCTGAGAGGGCATAAATTCAAATTGAGGAAAGACAGATGTAGGATAGACGTGAGGAAATTTGCCTTTAGCCAGCGGGTGGTTGGTTGGTGGAACAGACTTCCATCCCTTGTAGTGGAGGTTGATAGCCTAAATAAGTTTAAGGCTCAGCTGGACAGGTATTTGGAACGAACAGAGGGGTAAAGTGGAAGTGGGTTTTTTTTTTTTTTTTTTTGGCTGATGCTGCACAAGCTTGCTTTCTTGCATCAAATGCCTCTACTAATGCTAAAGCTTGCTTTCTTGCATCATGTGCCCTTGCTAATGCGTACAGTGTGGTTGTAAAAAACAGTGCTAAGAACAAAGGAAAATAGAAAGGAAAGAGTAACTAATTATTATAGCTATGAAAAGCAGAGTAATGGTTTAGAAATACAGTAAAACTTTTCCTAACGGACACCTCTCGTTAACGGACATCTCTCTACAACGGACATTTTCAAATTCCCCAACTCACGTCCATTGGTTTTAACGTGTTTGCAGCTTCTGTCTAGCGGACATTCTCTGTAACGGACGTGGACAGGCAATCTGCACTATTTCGTTTAGATTAGCATTTAATTTGATCTCCCCATAACGGACAGTGGGCGAGCCCATGGCCCTTTTTCTAGGAATGTTTCTTCCAAATTTTATCAAGGTTTACTTCGCGGTTCTAAACCGTTTTTCAAGAATTTTAAGGCTCGTGTAAAACTTCTGATGAATTCGGTGTGTGCAGGGAGGGGGGGGAATACAGTCGGCCTTTTGTCTTTTCAGTTTTGTTCAGTGTCGTGTGAAGTGCACAATGTCTTCTCGTAAACATTTAACTTTAAAAGATAAAGTCGAACTCATTAATGGATATGATCGGCAAAAAAATAGTGTTCGCAATCTCGCTGTAAAATTCAAAATCGGGAAGATGCAGGTAAGTGACATCCTAAAGAAAAAAAAATGAACTGCTCAAACAATTTTGGCAACACGTAAATGATCAGGTTCAAAAATCATTCCCGAAAACTGTTGGACTTCAAATTTGTCGCGCACGTGCTAAAAAAATTCCCATTAATGGGCCTATTATTAGGGAAAAGGCTTTGGAGGTTGCGAAATCTGTGTGAGTAAATGAGTTCAAAGCTTCTGTGGGATGGCTAGACAAGTTCAAAACTCGGCATAAAATTTCTTGGAAAACCGTAAGTGGTGAAGGTGGATCTGTTGATACTGGGGTTGTAACAGAGTGGACCGTCAAATTGAAAGATTTATGTCGTGATTTTGAAGCTAAGGATATTTACAACTGTGACAAAACAGGATTGTTTTTTTAAAGCTCTTCCTGAAAACACAGAGTCTAAAAAACAAAGAAAAGTGCCAGGGCGGAAAAATTTCTAAGGAACGCTTGACTGTACTATTGTGTACAAATATGCTGGGGGACTTTGAACAACCTCTTGTTATAGGAAACCCACAAAATCCTCGTCGTTTCAAGAGCATAAAGTTTAATCTTTTGGATGTTGACTGGAAGTCTAATAAAAAAGCACGGATGACACGAGATATCATGAGCGAATGGATAAGTCACTTTAACCAAAACATGATTCGTCAAAACAGAAAAATTATTCTTTTCATGGATAATGCTGCATCTCACCCACACATTGAATTGTCCAACATTCAAATCATTTTTCTGCCACCAAACACATCTGCAGAGTGTTAGCCCTTGGATCAAGGGATAATAAAAAATTTTAAACTTCACTACAGAAAACGTGTTTTAAGACATCTCATTGCAAACATGAACGATGTAACATGTGCGAGTGACCTTGCAAAGAAAATCAGCATCCTAGATGCGATGCAGTGGATTTCCTCTTCAGTAAATGCAATTAGAAAACAAACTGTCGTGAACTGTTTTGTAAAGTCTGGCTTCTCAAACGCAAAAATTGAAGTTGTGAACAGCAATGTGGAGCACCAAGAAGAACAAGAACTTCAACATCTATTGATAATGTACGATACTTCAGCTACAAGTGACCCTGGCTACAAAGATATAGACTCAAACCTCACTACAGATGATGGTGCTATAGATATCAACGACATTATCATCGATATTTTTCAGAAGTTCCTCATGAGGATGAAGAAATGGAAGGAGGTCATTCTGTCGGAGAACATATTAACGACGAACCACCGATGAAAATAGAAGAAGCGCTCATACAAATCAATCGTTTAAAAATGTTTTTCGCCACTGAAGAAGATATTGAAGGACTTTCGATGGTTTCTTCACTCCAAACAAATGTTGAAAACAAAATTGTCAGCCGGAAGAAGGTGCAGAAGAAAATAAGTAATTACTGTATGTATTTTTCTTAAGATAAAGTCATAATATGCATAGCACAATTGTATGTATATTATTTACAAAAATATTGTGCAAAACCTGTATATAATTTAATTTAATTTTACATTAAACGTTTAACGATTTTTCTTTATCTCTTGTGTATGTAATTGTATATTATTTACAAAAATATTGTTCAAAATCTGTATACATTTTAATTTAATTTTACATTAAACGTTTAACGATTTTTCTTTCTTTCTGTTTTTTTTTTTCTCCCCCAGACTTCTTGTTAGCGGACACTTCTCTCTAACGGACACATTTTCGTTCCCCATGGCTGTCCGTTAAAGGGAAGTTTCACTGTATTGTTAGTTCTAATAATGTACTTCTGATGAGGCCTGAGCATGATTCTAAACTTGAGTCTAGCATAGATGTAGAAAAGGAGGTTTTTTAAGGAGAATTTCCCTAAAATCATGGAAAATTCACTTAAAAGGGTATGAATTAGGAGAATGAGAAGATTACTTGATAAGGATATTATGATTGAGACTGAGTCTAACAAGGAGCTTGAGGATATTACAGCAAATGATCTCATAAAAAAATGGACTATCACAAAGCCTAACAAACCTGGTTTGAAAATAATATTATATGATGTAATGATTGATATAACTAATATATGAAAGAAACCTTTCACATATCATCCATTGTTTCCAGACATTTTGGCGACCCAGATATGGACTTCAACCCCCATGCGACTTCTGGTTATGGGTTTTTTTTGAAGAACCAGGTGTATCAGGAAGGAGGTCAAACTCTGGCAGATCTGAAGGACAGCATTAGACGCCATGTGCTGGCTATTCCAGTTGACGTGTTTTTTCTTCTGCTGTAGAAAATGCTGTTCTTCGAATGGAAACTATTCTTGGCCAAAATGGAGGGCACATTGGACAATTGTAGCACTGTTGAAGTGATTTATATTGCCACAGTGCCGTACAGTGACAGATTTTGTAACTGTTTTTTTTTCCAATGGATGGTGGGACTATTCTTTGTTGTGCCTGTTTTCCAGATTTCTCTTTAGTACGAGCCATGGAACTCTCTCCGGAGCCCTCTGCATAGGGATGCTTTGATTTTGACAACCCAGTATTTGGATTTTGGGAAGGCTTTTGATACTGTTGCGCATGGAGGACTGCTGTACAAATTGGAGTGGTATTACATTAAGGATAAAGGGATGGTTGGGTGGAAGGATGTGGACTAATGTTGTTGGCGGAGTCCTCCAGGGTTCAGTGCTGGGTCCATTGTTGTTTTGTGTATTTTTCAGTGATATCGATGAGGGTGTATCGGGCTTGATGTCTGAGTTTTCGGATGATGCAATGGTTGGCAGGGTTGTTGATGGGGTAAGGACAGTATGCTACTGTGGCAGGATCTAAAAAGGCTGGGTAGATGGGCTGAGAAGTGGCAACTGAGGTTTAGCATTGACAAATTCAAGGTACTCCATACGGGTAGCAGTAACCCAAGAGAAACTTACCAACTCTTTGGTACTACAATCAGAAAGGTGGAGAATTCAAGAGACCTGGGGGGTGGTTGTGCAGTCAGATATGTGGTTCTCTGGGCAATACAGACAGTGCAGGGCAGGTCGTGGAGTTTTATCAGTGATATACGGGAATTTTGCTAGCAGAGACAAGGAGGTGATTATTCCTTTATATAAGGCATTGGTCAGGCCACACCTTCAGTACTGTATAGAGGGCTGGAAGCCTTATTTTAGGAATGATGTAGAGTTGCTAGAATGAGTACAGAGAAGGGCAACAAGATTGGTGAGTGGAACAAAGGGGTGCTCTTACGAAGAAAGGCTTAAGTTCTGCAAGTTGCAACATCTGGAGTCTAGGCCCCTGCGAGGTGATCTGATGGAGGTGTATAAGGTCATGAATGGTTTGAGCAATGCTGATGGGATACGTCTGCTTACTCAGATTAAGAACCTGAGGGAGCATAAATTCAAACTGAGGAAAGACAGTCATAGAATAGATGTGTGGAAGTTTGCCTTTAGCCAGCGGGTAGTTGATTGCTGGAATAGATTCCATCTGTTGTGGAAGTTAATAGCTTAAATAAATAAAATGCTAACCTAATAATAATAATAATAATAAAAAAGTGATGAAGTGAAAATATGTTTTTCTAATGTAAACAAAAACAAGAATGGAATTCTTGTTTTTGTTTACAAGAATCTTTACTGGATTATTGTCCTACAGGTTTAAAGAATTTAATTTGGTTACTATATGCTATAATTGTCAGAGATACAGGCATATTTCTAAGACTTGTAGAAGTGACAGGCCAGTTTGCCGTTATTGTGGCATGACTGGTCATAATTTTAAATCCTGTAAAAATAAAAACAAACCTTAGTGTTGTTGCAACTGTAGTGCAAAAAATAGGCCTGCTGCTCATTCAGTTAGAAATAAGAAATGTCCTGAATACATATTTGCACTGAAAGTTACTAAGGAAAGAATGTATTCTGCACTTTACAATAATGAAAAATAGCACTGTTATATATAGAAATAAATATGCCCGGTCAACTTAAAATTCCCCAAATTGATGCCTGTTATGGATGAACTCAGATAAGTTTGTGAACTTGAAAGGATTGACATTGTTTGTGTTCCCTATGTTTATAGGGGTCAGATAACTGGATATCCCCAGTCTATTAGAACTGTCTCAAAGAACCAAGACAAACTGAAGGCTGCTATACTGATTTTCAGCTCTGATCTGGTTGTGACCAGAATTGATTCCTTATATGCATCGCATGCAGTCTGTGTTGGTATTGAAACTAGTTGGGGACAATTTTTCATTATATCTACGTACTTCCAGCCTGATGAGGACCTTCACTTCTCTCTTAGCTATTTAGAAGGAGCATTATTCAGACTGACAGATAGAAAAGTGATTATCTGTATGGATTCAAATGCTAAAAATTTTTATGGTATTCTAGAATTACAGATGCCAGAGGCAGGTGCAACTCCATTATTTTCCCTGGAACAGAAATTAAACTAACATGCCTGTAATTACTTGTGTCATCTTTTGATCCTCTTTGTGAATCAGGTATACATTTGCACAACTTCATTTCACCGGGACCTCTCCTGAATCCAAGAATGCTCTCATAATTATGGCTAAGGATTTGCTTACTTCTTTTGCTGCCTCCCTTAATACAACTAGACAGATTGCATGAACCAGAGGTACCTTTCTTATGTTTACCTTCAACAATTCTTCTTCAGAGAGATGATTTAATACATAATCATTTGGTGCCTCCATAGCCAGGTGGGAAGGAGCAGCAGTGCGTAGCACACGCTTCTTGATTAGACCTGGGTTCAAGCCTGTGACCACCAAATACAGAGGATGCGGAAAGGTCAGGGAATGACCACCGCATATTCCCGGAGCGATATGGCCTTAGTTGCTAATGCTCCTAAAAACCAAATAACAACAACAACAACATAATCATTTAGCTCCCTGTTAGAATTTGATAAAATTATGGCCTCGACTTCCCTTAAAAAAAAAAAAAAAAAATTTAAGCAGATTCATCAAAAGTTGAACCATTGATATCAAGTGGACCAATCTGATTCATCCACCCCCTCCTTTCTAGAGTTTAGATAAGTAAAGAAGTCTTTGCTGTTTTTCTTTGCATCATTTGCCAAATATTTCTCATAATCTGCCTTCACTTTCTATTTGCCTTTGTGCCTTGATCACAGAGTAGTTTATAGCTATCACATGTTTTTGTATCACCCAATAATTTATGTTTTTTTCTTCTCTTTTCTTCTCATTCATTTTTATTCTATCACACAAGCCTCATAAGTTCATTTGACATCCATTCAGGCCTAAACTTCAAACAATATTTCTTAGTTGGTAGGAAAAAGCCTATGATTAAATCCTCGAATGCTTCACATCTAGAATTCAATGACGGTAACATCATCACTTGGTACCATAGAATAGAATTTGGAAACAGTCAGAGACCACTGTAGTCACCTTTATGAAAGCAAAAACCCTTTCCTTTAACCTCCATGGAATGTAGTAAAATCTTTAATTAAATCCCACATCAATACACTGTGATCACTGTCACCTAATGTTTCTTTTTTCTACGGATCACTAATGCATGAATAATCACTGCTGTTAATCAGAAGAGTATTACTTCTTCTGGTTGCATTTATAACATGCTGCTGCAGTAAACAGTCTTGCTAGTGTGCATGTGACCAACCCACAAGTTCCAGTCAATATCTGGAAAGTTAAAATCTCCCATTATAAGACATTCTGATTTAATGGCCCACTTTATTTCTCTATACAACTGTTTGTTGTACTCATCAGAATTGTTAGACCTATAACGCACTCCTCCTCTCAATTTACTTTACCAGTATTTTTGTCACACCAAACTGACTTAACATTACACAGGCCACCTGTGTCAACTGGATGCACTGCATTAGATTTTATGTGCTTCTTAACTAAGACCATAACACTCCTCCTATCCTGTCTGTCCTTTCTGTACACATATTTTCCATATTAAAATTCTGCATCCCTTATATCTGAGTGACACCACATCTCTGAGGTCTCAACAATAGTTGCATTTGGTGATTTGTCCAACACTTCAAATTCATCAAATTTATTTACTATGCTCCTAACATTGGTGTTAATGCAACCATACATGTACCTATTCTTACTGTTAGTTTCCCTAACATAGCCCATGTATATACTTGTTTAATGATGACTCCCAACTCTTTCCACACTGTTACTTCTTCCAATATAAGTAGTTCAAGGATCACTTTCACTTGTGCTGTGGCTATTGTTAATCTATTATTCTGTGTATCCTGTGTATTTTACAGCCTACCTAACACTGCTTTGATATCATCAGCAAAATTCTTGCACCAGTAGCACACTGTTCTTTGAGGTAGATACAGGATCTTGAACTTCAGTCATAGTGAGTTGTTGGTTGTAGGGCAAAACAGATGTGGTCTGAAGTTCAGTTGGGATTTTTCAGCTAAAGCTTTAATCCTCTGAAATGATGGTTCTTATGTATTTGAGGCAGACAACTCTGAAAATACAGTCCCTAGGCCATGTGCAGAAGTAGATAGCTCCTTCACATTCCAGTACTGAGGGTACTGAGAGAAAATTTCCATTTGATTGTTTTATCTTTCTCAGTGTTCTCATTAATCGATGTTGCAAATCAAACCCAACAGTCTGTTTTAGCTTTTTTCCTAATGTGGTGGGGGCCTTGGTCTAAGTCTCTTGTGATTTATAAGATTGGTGCAGGTGGGGTTTTTGCAGAATAAATTCCACATTTAGTTTTTTTCTTTATTTTGCACTGTTACAATCCTCATTCCACTTTATTAATTTATGATTTTATGGATGCTTGATTATGATTGCAGGATGGAAGTAGCTGTAGCTGATATTTATTTCGTAATGTGATCAGTGACTGTGTCAACTGGACACGATTGAATGATTTAATCACCATAAGATATGCGCGAAGTGTACTTTGCCCAATCTGCTTTGAAAAATTTCTATTTTATTTGGTTTTTAATGGAGTGTGATGTTTCGTCTCCTTTTAAGGGGAGTGTTTCCATTTGCAACGGGTTTCTTCAGCCTACAAGTTATTCTTTGGTCAAATTTTTTTCCCACCAAAAAGCGTTATTCAAGGTGTCTTGGTCAGTTAAACCCCGAGCTGTCATGCACTCCTGTACAGCATCCACGTCCTACTAGGTCTTCCTCTTCTCCTTCATCATGGAGGTATCCATTCCAGGTTAGACTTTGGATATCTCGTTTCTTACATCTCCTTTTACATATCCATACCATTTTAAATGCTTTTTTTTTTTTTTGATAGTAGCAATAATATTCTTTTTCACTTCCAATTTCTTTCTTATGTCTTCATTCCATTTTCTGACTCTCCTAGAAGTTCTTACCGAGTGTCTCCAAAAATCCATTTCCATGGGGAGAGCAATTTGTTTCCCCCTCACCTATTCAAAGTCCAAGCCATATAACTTTGTACCATCATTTTAAATATAAGATTCTTTGTTTTATTTAGAATATTTCTGCTCCATAGAATGGAATTTAGTCTGCCAACAGGCTTTCTCCCATTTGCAATTCTCTTATTAATCTCTGCTTGGAATGATCCCTTGCTTTAGAAGATTCATCCCAAATACTACTAGTTAATTTATGTAAAACCATTGTTTTGCTCAAAAAATTGCAGCCATTGCTTTTGTATAGAGAGTGGTATGGAACTGAAATTTTTAACTGTGGAAACTAGGTAGATCAACCGTAAAAATATATAGCTTAATACGCATCACTGCATTGACTACAACTTGTGGATTGGTCATTCGCACACTAGTAAGACTTTTGTAGATTTACTGGTTGATTGTTTTCTGCAGCAGCATGTTCGAGAGGCAATCAGAGAGGGTTATACTCTCGATCTGGTTATCAGCAGTGATCATTCGTGTATTAAAAATTTGCAGATAAAGGAACCACTAGGTGGCAGTGATCACAGTGTCCTGATGTGGAATTTACTTAAAGATATAATTACCATCAGGGGTAAAGGAAAGGGGTTTTGCTTCCGTAAAAGTGAGTACAGTGGTCTCAGACAGTATTTAAATTCTGTACAGTGATTTAAACTGATGATGTTCCCAACAGCAAATTCTAAGTGGGAAGCATTCAAGAAATTAATTGTGGAAGCTACTAAAAGATTCCTACCTATTACGAAATATTGTTCAAGGTTTAGGCCTAAATGGTTGTCACATGAACTAATGAGACTTGTGGCAGAGAAGAAAAATGCATGGGATGCATATAATTTATCAGGCGACACAAAAACCTATGGCAGATATAAGCTAGTCTGTATTCAAGTCACAAAGAAGGTTAGGCAGTCAAAGGCAGATTATGAGAAATCTTTGGGAAAGGATGCTAAGAAAAACACCAAAGATTTCTTTACTTATGTAAACTCTAAAAGGAAGGGGATGAATCTGATTGATCTACTTGATATCAACGGTTCGACTGTTATGATCCTGCTCAGATAGCAAACAAACTGAATGAGTATTTTGCATCTACATTCACACATGAGGAGTTATTAAGAATTGAAAATGCCAGAAGGTTATCAAATTGTAGCAGGGTGCTTAATGATTTTGTAATAACTGAGAGTAAAGTGGAGGAGAAATTGAAGTTAAACATAAGAAAGGTACCAGGGGTGGATGGGATCTATCCAGTTATATTAAAGGAGGCAGCAAAAGGAAGTAAGCAAACCGTTAGCCATAATTACGAGAGCATCGTTGGACTCAGGGGAGGTCCCCACGGACTGGAGATGTGCAAAGTAAAGTGCAGCCATTATCAACCCACTGCAGGATGGAAGCCTCCTCAACAATTCATGCTGAGGGAAATGGACCATAATCTGCCACGCTGGTCCAGCGGGTTGGCAGATCGACCGTATTCAGCAGTCAGGGGCTTGAACCCCGGTCTACTCAAAGAGCGTGTGCTAAAATCCCCAATTCACAAAGGGGATTGAAGGGTGATACGAGTAATTACAGACCAGTTAGTTTAACTCTATTCTGGGTAAAATAATAGAGTCACTGGTTAAAGATGCATTTCAGGATCATCTAGACAAGACTGCAGCAATAATTCAGACACAGCATGGGTTTGTTAAGGGAAAGTCTTGTCTGACAAATTTCATTGTATATTATGATGTGGTTACAAAGGAACTGGATGCAAAAAATAATTTTGATATCATATACTTGGATTTCAGGAAAGCTTTTGACACTGTTGCACATGGAAGACAACTGTACAAATTGGAGCACAATGGTATTAAAGGTAAGTTGCTACAATGGATAAAAGGATGGTTGAGTGGAAGACGACAGAGAGCAGTAATCAATGGGAGCTGCTCTTCGTGGACTAATGCTATTAGTGGAGTCCCACAAGGTTCAGTGTTGGGCCCACTGTGGTTTTGTATATTTATCAATGATATTGAGGAAGGTATATCATGCTTACTTGTGAAGTTTGTATATGATACAAAAGTTGGCAGGATTGTTAATGACAGTAATGGCAGTGTGCTACTGCAACAGGATCTAGAAAATTTGGGAAGATGGGCTGAGAAGTGGCATTTGAATGAAGTTTAACATTTAAAAATGCAAAGTACTGCATATGGGTAGAAATAACCCCAGAGGAATGTATCAACTGTGTGGTACTACGCTTAAGGTGGTAGAAAATGAAAAAGACCTGGCAGTAATTGTGCAGTCAGATATCAAGTTTTCTGAGCAATGCAGACAGGCTGCCAGGGCAGGTCATGGGGTTTTGTCAATGATATACAGGAATTTTGCTAGCAAAGAAAATGAGGTGATTGTCCCTCTTTATAAGGCAATGGTCGAGCCACACCTTGAGTACCGTGCACAGGTCTGGAGGCCTTATTTTAGAAAGGATGTAGATTTGCTTGAACGTGTATAGAGAAGGGCAACAAGATTAGTGAGGGGAATGAAGGGATCCTCTTACCAAGAGAGGCTTAAGTTCTGCAAATTGCAATGGCTGGAGACTAGGCACCTGCGAAGTGATCTGATTGAGGTGTATAAGACCTTGAATGGGTTGAGCACGCTGAATGCTGATGGGATTCTTCCACTTGTTCAGACAATGAACCTAAGGGGGCATAAATTCAAATTGAGGAAAGACAGATGTAGAAAGATGTGGGGAAATTTGCATTTAGCCATCAGGTAGTTAATTTCTGTAACAAACTTCTATCTGTCGTTCTGGAAGTTGATAGGTTAAATAAATTTAAGGAGGAACTGGACAAACATTTAGAGGGAATGGTTGTGTAAAAAAAAAAAAAAAAAAAAAATTTTTTTTTCTTTGCCTGATGCTACATAAGCTCATAATGTTTGCTTTCTTGCATCACTTGCCACTATTACTACTACTACTACTACTATGTGAATTTATTGCCTTGTTTAATTTGGAAACCTTCGATATTTAGAATGTATCCTGATCCTGAACACAACATTTCAGTCTTGCTAAAATTGATTTTTAGCTCTCATCGTTTATATTGCTCTAACAACTTACAACACACATTAGTCTCTTCTAAGTCTTGTACTATCACCACCTGATTTCAAAAAGGAAGTTGTCAATATAGATGTTCTCATTGATCGCAATCCCATTGAATTGCATTTTTTGACCAGGATCTCAGTCAATATACATTTTGAAAAGTGTTGTTTACATCTAACAGCTTTGTAATAAGCCTTTTGAAGTGTGTAATTCAGGTGACAAAGCTGATCCCACTTTAATTCTGCATCTATTATTGTAAATTGTCTTAATAATGATAATCAGTTGTTCACTAATACCAGCCTCTTTCAGTGCTTCCCATAGGTGTTTTCTTAGAACACTTTCATATATGTCTTTTCAAGGTCAATGAAAATCATAGATTTCTTTTCCTTTCAGATGTCATTTTTCAATGGCCTGTCATACTGCTGAGATATGGTCTTAACATGACCTCCCAACTGAAGAATCACTTTGTTCTTCCGACACCTTGATTCGAGATTCTAAATGGTTTCTGATCCATTTTCCGTGAATCTTTAAAAGTGGGTTCAGGACGCATATTCCTCTATAATTTGAACAGCTTTTCCAATTGCCCTTATAAATTGATATAATATATCCTGTTGTTATTTCTCTCATTATTTCTTCTCCTCACAATATACCATTTAACAGTTTTTGTATTAAAACAGCCACTCCTCTTTCTCCATATTTCAGAAGTTCCATATAAACTCCTCCAGGTCATTTGCCATTCCTTCCCTCCTTTAGTAAGAGTTCCACTTCCCTAACAAATACTTTTTAGACCTGAGTCTTCCACACAGAAATCCTCCACCATCTTCAACTCTTCTCGGTTTTCTTTTAAAAATCCATCATAATATTTCATCCAATCTTTCAAAGTAGTAAGTGAAAACCAGCATTACGTTTATTCTGTTTTCTCAAGTCTTTAAGGACCTTCCATGAATCTGCTCAACATTTGAATCCCAAATTGCTATTAATATTCATGCATTTCCTTTCCCATTCTTCATTTTTTGCTTCTACTACCAACTGATTGGCTATTTTCTTCTTTTCAACATAATTGTTACTGTACGCATCATTCCTTTCACCCAGACATTTTGTCTTACGACAGCGTTTACTCTCTCTGTAATCCAGGTCTTTCTTGATCCCTGGCTCTTCTTTCCACATAGGATTTCATTAGCTATTTTTTTACAATATTTTTTAAATTTTCGTAAATGTCTTCAGTATTACCTTCTGTCTCTATGTTAATTGCAGCATCCAATCTCTAAGTGAAGTTGTTTCTAATGCTGTCATCCTGAAGTAGTTCAACATTAAATTGATCCATTTGTAAAATTTCTCCTTCCCTGCAAGGTTGGTTGTCCACTTTTATTTTCTTAATCCAGTTCCACCTCAACATTGTTTTAACAAGGAAATCGTCAGATCCGCATTCGGCTCCACTATAAACTTTGACATCTTTCAAAACATATGTTCCTGATTCTGATTCTTTTGAAATAGTGTAATCTATAACAGAACCAATTTGTGTTGTCTAATGCATCCAAGTATATCTATGGATATCCTTGTGTTGTTTATTCTCAAGTTGAACAGTTCACAAGGTCACAAGGGTTGATAAGTCTATCTCCGTTATCATTTCTCTCTTTCTCTCCGAATCTTCCAATTACGTTTTTTTTTTTTTTTTTTTTTAAACAAAAACCTCAAACACCAGAGGTATTAGAATATAAATACTTAGTATCGTTCATGAGTTGGAGGTTGAGAAGACAAAAGAAGATATTTGTTGAAATTAGACTTGTACTTCAGTAGATTGTAATTTTCAGGAAATACGTAGGAAGGAAATTTGTTCCAGAAAACGGAAGCTGAATGAATAAATGAGGAGGAAGAAGGTGGTTTTGTGATTTTGAAGTTGGACAATAAAAGGACATTGACCAGTTGCAGAATGTGTTCGGACCGCTTTGAAAACAGAGCAGGAATTAGAAAAGCCAATTCAGAAGAGCACTGCACATGGAAGTATCTATAGAAAAGGTATGCAGTAGAAACAGAACAATTATAAGACAGAGAATGGAGAGACTCTGTTAGAGATGAGTCATTAATTGATATAATTGTCCTCCGTTCAATAGAATTTAGAAGCCTGAGAGAGAGGTTTTGGGGATGCCGCCCAGATGTGGGAACAATAATCAATGGCAGGAGGGATTTGCGATTTCTACAGAGTGAGCAGCTGGTTGGAAGAAAAGTAACACTGACAGTGAAAGAGAGAACCCAATTTTTCAGATGCAGAGGAAGCAATATTTGTAATAAGCTTATGCCAACAGAAATTAGAAGTCAGGGTAATCCCCACTAGAGATTTATGATCTTTCCTAGAAATTTGAGTATCATTGAAGATAAGCATAGGAGCAGAAGAATCCTTTTTAGGAGATACAAAACAGGACTGAATTTTAGAAGGATTGAAATCAACTAAGTTATCTTTGCCCCACTGGAGAATTACCTGGAGATCAGCATTTAAGGAATTGGTAGTGGATATTCGAGAAGTTGAAGCTGACTGAGCAGGGCAAGGTTTCTCAAACTGGAAGGTGGAATACAATGTGCTATCATCAGCAAAACTACAGATAGGATTTCCAGTTAATGAAAGAAGACCATTAATATATATGGGGGGATGGAAGTGGGAGAAACAACTGAACCTTGAGGACCACAGGTATTAGTGGAGAAGTTAGAAGACAGAGAGAGCCATCTACCATCACCCACAGTGAGCAGTCAGAGAGAAAACTGGATACCCAATTACAAAAAACAGTTGGCAAACCATAAGATGGAAGTTTGTTTAAAAGACCATTATGGCAAACACAATCAAAAGCCTTTGAAATGTCAGGAATTACCCTGACTTCTAATTTCTGTTGGCATAAGCATATTACAAACATTGCTTACCAGTTGCTCCAGTTTCACCAAACTTTTCTATTGAATTTGTTTATAGACGGGTAACATAAGCCAGAATGTCACCAGTGGAACAACACTGATGGAATTCATACTAGCGATTGTTGATTAGATGGAAGGTTTCTAGATAGTTTAAGAGTTTCCAGTTAATTGATTTCTCCATTACTTTAGAAAGAATAAGGAGACGAAAATCAGTGGAAGGGATTTGTCACCCTTATTAGGAACTAACTGGATGTGGGCAAATTTCCAAGAAGAAGGAAAAAACACCTTTGTATTAAGAAAGTGAAAAAAGGCAACACAGAACAGGAGTAAGTTCAGGAGCACAGGTTTTGAAAACAAGTGGAGAAATACCATCAGGACCTGGAGCGTTCTTAACATCAATATTGTTCAAAATTCTTCTGACATCCTTTTGATGGAAGACCACAGGAGGCACTGAATGGAGTGTACTGGGAATGGTGGAGGTTGTTTACCAAGATCATTAACACATGAATTGAAAGAAAAATAGGATGCTAGAAGGTCAGCTTTACTCTTGGAAATAGAACCATCTGGTTTAAACAAAGGTGGGAACAGAAATGGACAAAATTTGTGACCAATAGCTTTGGCAAGAGGCAGAATATTCAGTTACATTTGGACAATACGCAAGTTTTCTACTCTTGGCCTGTTTGAAATCTAATTTGGACTTCTTAATAACTTTATCATGCAGTCCAAAATAACTTTTAAGGTGGAGTGTGGAATAAAGGAATGGAATCCTTTATCTAAACCTTGGTTTTCCAATAAATATGCTCAGGCTGTTCAAGAGAAGAATGTTGCATAACGTAATAGGCTTGTTTACAATTCTTCAGTTTCATTTTCTGCCTACACCAAAGCTCGCAACAATTGTAAAGCAGTTATTAATCAGTCCAAATTATATTTTGAACAGGCTAAGAGTAGAAAACTTGCTTCTTGCCCTAATGGTAGCTGAGCATTCTGGTCTCTGGCCAAAGCTACGGGTCCCAACTTTTGCCCTTCTCTGCTCCCACCTCTGTCAAAACCAGGCGGTTCAGTTGTCACTTCAGCCAAGGATAAAGCTGACCTGCTAGCATCCATTTTTCTTCCAACTCCTGTATCAATGATCTTGGAAAAACATCTCCCACCATTCCCAACACGCTCTATTCAATGCCTCTGGTGGTCTTCCATCAAAAGGATTTTGAAGAGTCTTGATACTAAGAAAGCTCCAGGTTCTGATGGTATTTCTCCAATTGTTCTCAAAACCTGCACACCAGAACTTACTCCAGTTCTTTGCCACCTTTTTTTTTTTTTTACTTTCTTATTCCAATGGGGTTTTTCCTTCTGCTTGGAAATTTGGTCATATCCAGCCAGTTCCTAAAAAGTGTGACAAATCCCTCCCATCCAATTATCGTCCCATTTCAATTACTTCTATTCTTTCTAAAGTAATGGAGAAATCAATTAACTGCCAATTCAACCTATCTAGAAACTTTCCGTCTGATCAATGATTGCCAGTATGGATTCAGTCAGTGTCGATCAACTGGTGATATTCTGGCTTATGTTATTTATCCATTTATGGATAAATTCAATGGAAAAGTTCAGTGAAACACAAGCAGTTGCTCTTGACATCTAAATGGCTTTTAATTTTGTTTGGCATAAAGGTCTTCTAAACAAGGTTCCATCTTATGGTTTCCCAACTGCTTTTTGTTTCCAGAGAAATCATCCAGATTTCTCTCTGACCACTCACAAAGGGTGATGGTAGATGGCGCTTAGTCTTCTAACTTCTCCTCTAATCCTGGTGTCCCCGAAGGTTCAGTTCTTTCCCCCCCACTCTTTTCCTCTTGTATATTAATGACCTTCTTCCATTGACCGGAAATCTTATCCATAGTTGGGCTGATAATAGCATGTTGCATTCCACTTTGAGAATCCTCGCCCTGCTCAATCAGCTTCAACTTCTAGAATATCCACTAGCAATTCTTTTTAATGCTGATCTCCAGGTGGGGTAAAGATAACTTAGTTGATTTTAATCCTTCTAAAACTCAGTCCTGTTTTGTATCTCACAAAAAGGATTCTTCTGCTGCTATGCTTATCTTTGGTGACACTCTGATTTCTAGGCAAGGTGATATATATCTTTTGGAGATTACCCTGACTTCTAATCTCTGTTGGCATAAGCAAATTACAAATATTGCTTCCTCTGCATCTGAAAGACTGGGTTTTCTCTACTGTCGGCGTTACTTTTCTTCCAAACAGCTGTTTACTCTGTAGAAATTGCAAATCCATCCTGCTATTGGGCAGGATGGATTTGCAATTTCTACAGCAAATCAATCTGGGTAGCACCCCCAAAACCACTCTCAGGCTTCTAAATTCTATTCAAAAAAGGGCAGTTTGATTAATTAATGACTCATCTCTAACAGAGTCTCTCCACTCTCTGTCTTATAGACATTGTCTTTCTGCTGTATGCCTTTTCTACAGATTCATCCATGGGCACTGTTCTTCAGAACTGGCTTCTATAATTCCTGATCTCTCTTTCAAAACAGTCTGAACACATGCCACCACCAGCCAACATCCATTTACTGTTCAACTTTAAACTCACAGAACCAACTTTTCATCTTTCTCGTTTATTCATTCAACTGCCATTTTCTGGAACAAACTTCCTTCATGCGTATTTCCTGAAAATTAGTCTACAGACGTTTAAGTCTAATGTCAACAAATATCTTCTTTCGTCATCTCAACCTCCAACCCATGCACGGTACTAAGTACTATAGACTCTAATACCTCTTGTGTTATGAGGTTTTCATAAAAAAAAAAAAAAACTGCTTTACAATTGTTGCGAGCTTTGGTGTAGGCAGAAAATGAACCTGGAGATTGGGATACGTGCCAATTATGATATGTGACATTATTCACTTGAACAGCCTGAGCTCATCTATTGAAAAAACCAAGGTTTCGATAAAGGTTGAGATTTTAAGATGGACTGTGTAATAAAGGATTCAATCCCTTCAAGAATAATTTCAGTGACATAGCACAGCAAATGTTGACATCAGAAGTTTTGAAACAGTAATCCGAACAAGGAATAGAAGAAATTTTGCATTCTTGAAATGCCAAACAACACGAGGTTGGGAATGGCCAAGAGAGAAAGGTTCCATTGGAGAAGAAACAATCACCAAGTTGTGATCTGAGGTGCCTACAGGATCACTCACCATGTACTTAGAAGAGTTTTGTGTGAAAAAAAGTTCAAGTTTGTTTGCTATGTGGTTAGGATTATCTGGTATTTTGGTAGGTAAATGAATAATCTATGCAAGCTCATTGGCAATTGCAATGGCCTCAGCATCTCAACCAGCTGGGTCCGTGTGACTAGAAAACGGAAGCAGCTAGAGTTGTGAAAATTAAAATCACCAAGGAAAGTTACCTCACTGTTAGGAAAGTTTGACTGGAGAAAGTCAAAGAGTTCCAGGTGATTAGTCCAGTTGGGAGAACAATAGAGGGAACAGATGAATTTTACAAAATTCATCTGTTCCGAATCATCTCATCATGATTCGAAAATAGGAGATTTCAATTTACTAAGTCTCTAGCAAGGAATATCAGAATGGTCATATGCATAGGTACCACCTTTGAAGCGAAAGGAATCATACAACTAACAATTTGTACAACGGAGCTGAACAGCGATTGAATAAACTGATAAATGAGATTCTTCCAGAAAATGGGCATGGTATTGGGAAAAACTAAGTGGAAATGGACATCACTGAGATGAAACCCAAGACTACGTATATTTGTGAAATGAATGAGGAAGTGTTTGGTAAGTTTAGACCTTTTCATAGATAAGTTTGCTCTATTAGTTGAAAATTCATGGTATATTCAGTAGTAGGAAAAGAAGGGGGAATTTCTGTATAAAGTAATGAAATTTTTGGATAAAGCATACACATGGTAAGAATATACTCAGCTCCTTGACATAATGTGGTGTTGACAATATCCCCCAAATACACACTACTCAGACTCCCTCCAGTCACTGTCTGGCAGAGTAGAAGCAGTGAGATTATACACTAACTAATCAGATCGCCTCCTAGAGAGTTACTAATAGGTTTGGTGTGGTCTAGTAGCTGGCCCTGCAAACACCGTTTGCAGGGCCAGCTACTAGACCACACCAAACCTATTTCGAGCTGTATGCTCGAAATGTAAGGAAAATTAGATCTTGCCGTGATGTCCATCAGAACCCCAAAAAGACTTCAATAGGTTTGCTCTGGATACTAAACATGGGTTTCACTACTTCAAGCCACTAATAAGCATAGTAGTGGTATTGCCTCGATTGATAAGTCATCTTCCACCAGGTACTGCCAGGTAGCACAGAGGGGAGGTATTCCTCAGTGTGGTGTGGGCAACATAAGAGGTATGTACCTCTTATGTTAGTCCGCACTTGGGTGGTCACTGACAATGTGCTAGGATAAGGCATACACATGGTAAGAATATACTCAGCTCCTTGACATAATGTGCCGTATTTCAGGACTTGCACATGGGGGGCATACCCAGGGTTACTGATCCCCCACCATCGTGAAGATGCACGCAGAGGATTTGGCTGTCACAGACCGACCGGACTTCATCGAAATTAGTTTCACCTGAATATCAGTGCCATCGTCATTTTAAACTCCCAGCCAGCAACAAGCACAGCTTGGCATATATGAAAGAATGTCTGCAACATCCTCAAGGAACTTTGCTATTGTGCTCAGTTCCTACTCTTGCATTGAAATCCCCCATTAAAAATATTTCTTTTCTCTTATCGATTTTTTCTATTTGTTCTCTCAGATCCTCCCAAAATTCATCCGTTAAGATATCAATGGTGTCATTAGTCGGGGCATATATTCCAAAAATATATTTGATCAAATGCCAATCAGATTGCCAATTTATTAAATATATAATGTTGTTATGATCTTGTGTTTCATACTCGCCAATCAGATTGCCAAGCATGTTACATAGGCAGTACAACAGCAAAATCTCGGGACATCAAAAATTTCCAACACGCGTACATAGTACCACTTCAATAGCTTCAAATCTAATTCAACAAGCACAAAACTAACACAACACGTCCAATCTTATAATCATAACCCACTCATCGATTTAGCCATCACAGTAGTCAAATTAAATTCCAGCTACAAAATTCTTGAAAACGAAGCCCTCGTCATTGAATGGTTTAAGTGCCATACATCACTCAACGTGTTAAACAAAAAAATTCCTGCCAATTTCTCCCCCATTTGGAATTTAGCACGTATTAAGTTTCCACATGCACTGAAATGCATTGCGGGAAACCCAACCCGTATATAACACAAGCACGCTCTCTTCCCCCCCGCTATAGCTAACTGAGGACGATTTCGAAAGTCGCTCGTGCGCGGCTATTAGCTTCTATTTTTCTTCATTTAATTTAATTTAATTAGGCAACCATAGAATGGAAGGTGCACTTTCCTTTCTTAAGAAAATTTTTATAGCCCATAACTTAGTTTTTAAACCCATAATCCCTGTAAGTTATTAGAATCCTATAACCACTATGTATGTGGTAAAACTCTCCACCAGCTAAGCGGATTACTATGAGGTGAGTGCTGAAAATTAAGCTAAGCTATACATACGATCTAGTTATTACATTACAGCACATAAGGATTCCTTAAAAATCAAGAGTAAATAATACAATACAATTTATTTTCATCAAGAGAATTTGTTTACAATAAATGAACTCGTTAAGAAAAGTAAATTCCTTGACAAGTTGTAATTCTTCATTTACAACAGTTTTTGCATACAAATTTGTTATCTAACAGAAAAGATAATGAAATCACAACAAATAAATTGCTATCACTGCAAACAGAGATAGCAATTTATTTGCATAGCAATTCTAATTTACTGTATTGAGTATCAAAAATTTTCTTGTTAAGCATTTTAATTTGGAGCTAGAATAACTTCTCCTGAGCCTGAAATCTACACTAGCCAACAAGTTGTTTATTATATTCATTGTATGCTTATCTCCAAATTCTATTTAGTACCCTAGGGTGAGACAAAACAATTGCTTTTGGGTTCCTTAAATTATGTGAGACATTCCTTTGCAGATTTGATTCTTCAAAAATAGTGTTAAGATTTTTCAAAAGATTAAATTTAACTTCAGTTTTTGAACTGGATAAAGTATTTTATATTTCAACAAAATTTGCCTTCTCTTCAGATCATTCCAAGAGTTTGTCCCCATTAAAAGTTTCAAAATCCTGTTAATTAAGTTATTTCAGTTCAGTTATATTTGCTCATGCCCATATATTTACTAAATAATTGAGTTGAGAGTCCACTAATGCATAATATAAGGTAACTTTTTTTCTAAGATTTAACTTATTCTTAATGTAGTAAAAAAAGTACACATAAAATCTCATTTTTTTGTACAAATTTTTTATATGCATTGCCCAACTTAGACTGTAGTCAATCCATAACCCAAGGTAACAATGATTTGAAACTTCCTCGACAGTTAGACATTTGCAATTCTGGAAATTCTGATCATGTAGGCAATCATGTTTATGTAATTTAATAGAGGGATGAATGTCCAGGTTTGATGAGGAGGTCTAATTACCAAAAATTTTGTTTTTTCAAGGCTGAGTGCTAATTTATTATTATGCAACCAAGTTTGTAAATGTATTACATCCTGTTATAAATCTTGAGCCATTTTTTTCAGGTTCTTTCCAACTGTATACAAGATTATATCATCTGCATAAATTTTTATAAAGGAGTTCTTTATTACTTTGAATATGTTATTTATATAGATGTTGAACATGATTGGCCCTGCATGAGTGCCCTGAGGTACTCCTCTCTTTACATTATATGAGGGCGCCTCCGTAGCCAGATGGGAAGGAGCAGCAGTGCGTAGCACACGCTTCTTGATTAGACCGGGGTTCGAGCCTGTCACCACCAAATACAGAGGATGCGGAAAGGTCAGGGAATGACCACCGCATATTTTCCAGGAGCAATATGGCCTTAGTTGCTAATGCTCCTAAAAACCAAAAAACAACAACATTATATGATTTTCCCTTTTTATTTTCTACTTCAACTGTTATTTTTCTTTTGGTTAAATAACATGCTAAGAGTTAATTGATTCTTCCCCTTATACCACATTTCAGTAATTTTTGTTGCAATATTGGGATATCAATTAAGTCATATGCTTTGGTCAATCTATAAATAAAATTATTATGAAGTTATTGTTGTTTAAATGTAAGTTAAAAGAGTCTACTAAATTCTCTAATAATGTCTGTGTGCTCTTGCCCTTCTGATATGAGAATAGAGAGTTGTTTAACAGTTAATACTGATGTAAATATTTGCTTATATGGGAAAAAATATAATTTTCTATTATCTTATTTATAACTGACTGTATTGTTATTGGTCTATAATTGCAAAAGTCATCTGGTGATCCCTTTTTATATATAGGAATTACCTTAAATGAAAGTAAATTTGTAGGATAGCTTCCCAACTCTAACATCCGTGCTATGAGCTCCACCAAGAGAACAGTTCTTTATTTCTCTTTACTTCAGTTACTGTAATACAGTCCAGTCCTTAAGATTTCTTGTTCTTTAACTGTTCTATAATCTTAAGAATCTCAGTATATTGTGGAGTTAAGACTACACAAGAGTTCACTATCTGAGGAAGACTATCTTGTTGATTAAAGGAATTTTGGCAATAATAAATATATTATCTTTTGAGATCTAATACAGCTTTGGTAAACCTATTTGCAGCCTCATATTGTTTGTTTGTACCAGAAATCTGTTCTAATAGTGTTTTAATTTGATTTCCCCTTGATAATTTCTTCCTTGTACTTAACAGGTTATTTATAATGTTCCATTTATCCTTTTGAGTTATCTGCTTATCCATAAAAAGTTGATTGTAATAAGTGTTTTTTTGTTTTTATAATCATACCTGTCAATTTATTTCTGAGTGTTTTATAATTGTGATAATGTTCTATCTTTGATGGACAATTTCTATACTGCCTCTTCAGGCAGTATAGAAATTGTCCATCAAAGCGGTGGAGGAATAATAATATACTATAGAACATGCTTTAAGGCAATACAGGTTTACCACTTAACTTAACAGGTTTACCACGAAATAGAATAATTAATGGTACAAAGGAATATTTATTCCTTTGTACCATTAATTATTCTATTAATTATTCTATTTCATTAGTCATCCAAGGTTTCTTAAGCTTAATCCTGATACTCCTAGAATTTATGTTGCAAGCTGAGTGATTTACTTTTCTCTCTGTATTAAACAAACCTCAAATTGTTTATCATTTGTATTATCTTATTTGAAAAGACATTTACATTTGTTGTGTAAGATACTTGCTCTTGTATTAACATGTTATCTATGTTCTGTTTCAGTTTACCTGTTGATAAATAATTTTTCTTTGTAACATTTGTTAATTTTATATCTTCACATGGATGTTGTTTTGAGTACATATCTAGTACAGTGGATTCCGGTTATTTGGGCCACCGGTTAATAGGGGCAGCCGTTTATTTGGGGCAAATCTTAAAAAACAAAAACCCATTGAGAAAATAGCCAGGGTTTACTTCGCTTAATTGGGACAAAATGCCGTTTAATCGGGGCAGGAGACCTCAGCACTGGAGATTACCCTACAATTGTCTCCGACCGTACTATGTAGTTCGGTCGGATTTCTGGAGGTCACAACCATAAAACAATAAAAACAATTAGAAGACACCTGTCTATTGGGCTTTTCTGTTAGTGAAATCTATCATAAACGGACAGTAAACTCGATCTTATTGAATTTGCGGTAATACCGACAGCTGGAATTCTGTGGGTTATTATGGTAAAATGTGTTTACACTTCCATGAACTCTTCAATCAAATAAAAAAATTAATTTTCAGATCTTCTCTTCATTCCTATTTTTAAAGCTTCGTAACTTGTTACTGCATTCTCACTTACATTTATTGTGTTACTTGCAGTTTGTGTGTGCCGTGTTCTTTGTTATTGATTGCTTATCTTTTTACTGTTTTAAATTTTAACCCCCACCCACAAATGTCAGTGAATAGAAATGTCAACTAGTTTAGTTAGTATGTACACATTATTACAGTACATATTAATTCTTCCGATTATCACGTATATTCTTCCGATTTTCACGTATCATTTAATTTTTTAATTGGTAAGGTAATAAAGAGTAAATTTGTGCTTAATATATCTTTACTTTTATAGCCTATGGATAATATTCCTCCTATTTTCGCTAATTAGAATCGCTGTTTAATAGAATTAAAATTCAATTCACAAACGTGATCATAATGACTGGCACTTACTACATATCGTATAGTGAACGGAACTTTACTGTGGTGAATTCGTCGTAACGTGATTTGATTGTACAGTGAACCAATTGTAAAAGGGGGGGGGGGTGTGCACATTGTATTTTTAACTATTTACGTGAAACTTCGGATAATTGGGGCAGCCGCTTAATCGGGCCAAAATGCACTAGTCCCGATGTGTCCCAAATAACCGGAATCGACTGTATTAGTATACATGTTCTGTGATCTGAAAATTGATTTAATAGTATATAAGGATTAGCATACTTTATATTTGTTATAAGGTGATCTAAACAAGAGCTTACTGTTCTATCACCCTCCATCCTTTGCTGCCTAGTTATTCCAAATAAGGTATGTTCAAATCCATAATTGTTTAAGACTGCAGAGTATCTGAGTATCATATTATCAGTTTCATCGGTTAGTAAATTAATATTAAAATCTCCTACTAGTATGGTTTTATCAGCCTGTATGTCATCCCATTGCAAAATTATGTTATCTAATTCTATTAGGAAGCTGTTTATAGAATCTGATGGTGGCCTATAAAAAGCACAAATCATGAATGTGTTTTCTGGATCTTCTCCTAATAATTTTACACAGCAGTTTTCACAAGATTAAGTTAAGTGGTAAACCTGTATTGCCTTAAAGCATGTTCTATAGTATATTATTATTCCTCCACCCCTTCTCAACTCTCTCAACGTATAGACCTTGTCATAACCTTGTATGTTATAATTAGAAATTTCATCACTTTTTATGTTAACCTCTGTTAAAACTATACATAAAATAAATTCTTTCATTGCATTTATATATTTCAAGAAGTTAAACCAATTTTTTCTTAATGACCTGATGTTTAGAGCTACCAGAAAAAACTGATTTTTATCAATTATAAGAGCTTGAATATTCGGATTATTTAAAAATGTAAAGATGAATTGAAAATCTGTGATTCCTCAAAAAGCATACCTGATGTCTTAATTTTACCTTAGGTCTAGATTTCAAGAAATTCCAATTATGCACAATAAAAGAGTCTATTTTATATACTGCAGATCCTTTGAACTCAAAATTCTTATGGCTCTTGAAGATTCATTCTTCTTCTTCTTCACATAAATCCTTTCATGTTTTAACCATAAAAATTTGTAAATGTGAGTTTTTACTAATTGTTTTGTTTTCCAAAACAACTGCCGGAGGTGAGTTGTTAAGTGGTCATTTATGTAGATTGGAATATTGCTTTTGTTCTGATATACATCATTTGCTGTCATTCGGATCTCTTTTGCCTTTCTAATTCATTTTTCCTTTACCATATGATTTGAAATTTTCACAATTAGTGTAGGCTTGTAATTTTTTTCTTATTGTTAGGTATGTAATAGTGTACTACTTCTTCTTTATTGTGCTGTAGCTTCAATGCAAGTCCTAGCTGCTGTATAACAAGCTCTAGATCTTGGCCTGCTAATCAAGTTAATCCTACTATTTCTACATTATTTGCTAACAACTGTTGTTCTATTGAGTCAATCCTTAAGTTAAGTTGGAATTTTTCTCATTTTGCTTGAACGAAGCTTCCAGATCCGCAATTCTTTTGCTGATTGCAGCGTTGGAGTCCTGCAGTTTACTTATGATTTTTTGAATTTTGTCAAATGTCATTATCATTTTTTGCAAAATGATGATAATAATAATAAATCATTCTTTTTTAATAATTTGCTAATTTTTGATATTGTCTCAATTTCTTTTTAACAGCAATAGAACCTCCTGCTCTTGCTCTTTCACTAATTCCACTCTGAAAATGGTAATATTCTCCCATTATTTGCTCAGCACATCCCATTTTCTTTGTCTCAGATAACACAACAATGTCTAAATTAAATTTTTGCAGTTCATCCAGAAGAAAGTTTCTTTTAGTTGAAAGACCTTGAATATTCCAGAACCCAAAATCATTGTTCTTTCCCATTTGCCGAGTTGTTTCCAAAAGTGCAGTCCGTTTAAATTTCCACTTGTAGGTTGTTTAGCATTTGTGTATTTTTTATGCTGAACCAGGACTAGCCCACTGCAGCAACTCCCAGCCTGGAGGACCAGGGTATCTCTCTCTTAGCCTGGCCCCTGTTCTCAAACTAAATATGGGTTTCACCACTTCAATAAGTAAAGTAGTGGTATTGCATCTACTGATGAGTTATCTACCACCTGGTATGTATTGCAGGCTTAGTTCTCTGGGTCATCGGGGCAGGCAAGCTCCTCCTCCACCTCGTAAAGGTAGAGTATTCTGTTGGGGGGGGAGTGTTATGTTTGAATATTATACATTAATGGGAAGTGTTCACTGTCGAGTGAATCAATGAGAGTTGTGCACTCATTACTAGGAAAGGTCAGTGTGAATAAATAGAAAGATATATTGCAATGGTTGTTTCTGTGGGAAAAGATGGACATAAGTTGATTCAGCATGGTTAGGTTTTGTCTGTCATTGAGCATTTCAATTAGTTTTCCTCATTTGTCTGCATTGGGAGAATCCCACAATGAATGGCATCCTTTGAAGTTGCCCAGTAAACAGACGGGGGTGGTAACTGCAGAATAAGATCCTCAAGTTCATGAATGGTAACAAGGATGACTGGGTGACAAGTAGACTGAAACAAGTGTCACTATACAGGTAGTGACAGCTTCAATGGAGGTTTGTAAAGGAATACATTTGCAAGGGATTCCTGAATCTAGGAGAATGGCTATCCCAATTGGAGCATTATTTGTAACAGGTCTGTCCTCAAAAGAGAGTATAATTTTTTTATTAAGGGAGATATTGAGGTGTTAAACATGTCTTCCATAAGGAGATTCCAACTGGATTATGATGTTAATTATCTCGTTGATGTCATCAATATTGCTCTGAAAGCTTCTGCAATTCCAATTGGATGCTGTTCATTGTTTGGATTTATTATTATTATTGGCTACATGGTGCAAGTAAGCCTGAGGCTTATGCTGCACCAGCCAAAAAAAAAAAAAAATCCTGAGTTACCGAGAGAGAGAGAGAGAGAGAGAGAGTGAGAGTGAGAGTCAAAATTGCAAGGAAATCACCAGAAAGAGAAGAATGATGATATCCAGCTCAGGACCCTGGGTGTGCCAAGCCCATACTCACCAGATGTGAGTCCCTGAGGTTGAAGGTGAGTCTGTCAGCTTTTTGGAAATCTGTTTGAAGCAGTCAATTTTCATTTTATTTCTTGTATTTCTGGATTTTTTTTCATATTTCAACTGTTAACAGGTTTTAGAGAAGGCTGGGTGATTACCATTAAAACTGGGATAAAGTGAGGACTAGAATTTACAGTCAGCTTGGACATGCTGTGTCATCTTGACAGACCATTTCAGAGTGTCTGAATTTCTGACACTTATAGCATCTTACTGGATTTGAAATATGCAGGCGAATGCAGCAGTTCAAATACACGGCTTTCACTACTGAAGGTAGGTTTAGTGACCTAAATGTTAGTAAGATGCTGCAAGTTGGAATGGGCTCACCATCTTTCTTCAGCAGAATTCTCTTTACCTGCAGGACCTTCTGATCCTGAAATTTCTGGACAATTTCCTTCCCTGAGACATTCAATAGGGCCCAAAGCCTCGGTAGTTAAAAAAAAAACTCCCAGGGCCAAAAGGAGCAAAACATGGACTATGACAACTTTCCCCTGATTCAGACAGCAAATCCAAGTTCAATGGTTTGCTTGCATCATCAACCCAATGATGATGCAACCAACTGAAAGAAACTGAAGTAGAACATCCGTTTCCTGATCCTGCATTCTCTAATGAGCCAGGATTTAGGCAATCTATCCCCACTTCTCATACAGACATGTATTGAAAATGTAGCTGGTTCCCAAAGAATGTGGGAAGACTTAAATCTGGTGACTTCCTGGTTGAGACCACCAATTTTAAACACTCTGCATCCATTCTCAAACTCACCACATTTGGTGAAGTTCCAGTTAAGATGTCCCCCACTTGCTACACTCAGTACATCCAAAGGTATAATCTCAAAATGGGAACCTGTGGCACTTCACCTGCACTTGAAGTGCAGCAAGGTGACCAAACAGCTAAGTCAGTTTGTTAGTATTACTAGGTAATAAAAACAGAAAGGTGGATTTTCTTTCTGGGCCTCTGCCTAATTCTTGTAGTGCAAAAGAGGTACTCTGATGTTTAAATTAAGAAAATGATAATTGAAAAAAATAAAATAGAATCTATTCACTGAAAAGCCCTTTAGAGAAAAATGCCTTCAGAAATGCACTGGAATCGCTTGGCCAGGGAACACTTGGCACTTGAGGCCAACATGCAGGAAAAAAAGAATCACTAGGTGACAGTGATCTCTGTGTTCAGGTGTGAGATTTACTTAAAAATCTGCAATTATCATCAAGAGAAAAGGGAAGAGTTTTTCTTTCATAGAGGTGACTACAGTGATCACAGTTTATATCACCATCAGTTGGTCAGTGGGACAAACTGATGGCGCTCTCACAGATCAACTAATGAGACTTGAAGCAAAATGCATGGGATGCAAAAAAAATTATAAGGAGATACAGAAGCCTATGATAGATATAAACCAGGCAATCAAGTCACAAAGGAGGTTAGGAAACCTAAGGTAGATTATGAAAAGACTCTGCCAAAGTAAGCAAAGAAAAAAGAGAAAAGGACTAAAAGGAAGGGGATGAATCATATTGGTCTGCCTGATATCAAGGGTCTAACTGTTGATAATCCTTCTACCTAATTATATTATTGGAGGCAGGAAAGGAAGTAAGTAAACCTTTAGCCATAATTATGAGAGCATTCATGGACTCAGTGGAGGTCCCTGTGAATCTACAAACATATCCCCAATTCACAAAGGGGGATAAAAGGGTGACATAAGTAATTACAGACCTGTTAGCTTAACTACTCTTCCAGAGAAATTAACTAAGTCACTGTTTAAAAACCATCCACACAGGAATGCATTTACAATAGTCTTAGCATGGATTTGTTGCACGGACAACACTGTATGACCAATTTGATTGGCTATTACAATGCGATAAAAAGGAAGTGGATGAAAAACATGATTTTGATATCACATAATTAGTGTAGAAAAGCTTATGACACTGCTGCACTTAAAAGACTGCTGTACAAATTGGTTGTTGTTATTTGGTTTTTAGGAGCATTAGCAACTAAGGCCATATTGCTCCAGGGATATGCGGTGGTCATTCTCTGACCTTTCCGCATCCTCTGTATTTGGTGGTCATGGTCTCGAACCCCGGTCTAATCAAGAATGTGTGCAATGCACTGCTGCTCCTGCCCACCTGGCTACAGAGACACCTATACAGATTGGAGCAGTGTGGCATTAAGGGCAAGTTGCTGCTGTGAATAAAGGGATACCTCAGTGGGAGTACACAGAGAGTGGTAATCAATGGATGCTGTTCTTTGTGGACTAATGTTATTAGTAGAGTCTCCCCCCAAGGGTTCGGTTTGGGCCAATTGTTTATCAATAATATTTATATACACATATAAAGTTTAATGTCTAAGTATGAAGATAATACAAAGGTTAGCATTGTGGTTAATGACAGTAATAAAGGTATGCTACAGTAACAAGATATAGAAAAACTAGGTAGATGGGCTAAGAAATGGTGGTTAAAGTTTAACACTGCCAAATGCAAGGTACTCCACAGTAACAGTAACCCAGATTAATGTATGTTACTCTGGGCAGCAGTAACCCAGAGTAACATGCCAACTATGGAAAATGAAGAAGACCTGGGGGTAATTGTGCAGTGCAGACAGGGCACCAGGACAGCTTGTGGGATTTTGTTAATGATATACAGAAATTTGTTAGCAGGGATAATGAGGTGATCCCCTTGCATAAGACAATGGACCCACATTTTGAGTACTGCATACATGTCTTGAGGTCTCGATTCATGAATGATGGCCATCTGCTGGAATGGGCATAGAGAAGGATAAAAGATTGTTGGGGGGGGGGGAACAAACAGGTGTGGTTTTACCAAGAATGGCTTCAATTTCAGTCTACAAGAAATCTTAGTGAGATGTTTAGGGCTCTGAATGGCCCAAGTATGCTCAAAACTGATGACATCCTTCCTCTTCCTCAGGACACATGAGGAAGGATAGTTGCAGGATGGATTTACTGATATTTACCTTCAGCCAGCATATACACCAATGCCAGGAGTATAGTAAATAAATTTGATGAATTTGTAGTGCAGATCAAGACATCAAAGGCAGATATTTTTGGGATATCAAAGACATGGTGTCACACAGATATAATGTTGAGTCAGTTTGGTGTGACATAAGCACTGGGAAAGCAAAATTGGTAGGAGTTTGTTATAGGCCTAATGACTCTGATGAGTGCAGTGAACAACTATACAGAGAAATAGAGTGGGCCAGTTTGGTTTGGTTTGGTTTGGATTTTATTGGCGCATTAGCAACAAAGGCTATAACGCGCCAAGACCAGGTAATATCTAAAAATTTAACATCTCAGTGACCTAATTAATTAGGCCACCATGTCCAGATCTAAAAACAAAAAACATAAATAAATAACAATAACATATAAATTTTAAATACGATTAAAAACCTTTATTGCTTTCAAAAAGCTAAAAATAGCAGACACGTTGTCATTGTCGGATAAAATCTGACTGAGTGTATAAGGCACAGTCAGATGATTAAAAGCGGTAAAACAGGTGCTGTTAAAATCTGCACAGTCAATTAAAAGGTGTCTGATCATTAAAATTGTGCCACAGGACACACACATAGGAGGGTCATCAGCCCTCAGCAAAAATGAATGAGTCAAATGACTATGTCCTATGCGGGTCCAGGCGAGAACAACTTCCTCTTTACGATTCCTGCGCAGACTAGACTGCCACGGTTCAATTACAGGCTTTATACGATATAATTTATTCGCAGTCTGTCTATTCCACGAATCCTGCTATTGGGAATGTATCTTTTGGTGTATTATCTGCCTGTAGTCTGTATAGGGGACTGACAGGCAGCAATTATTATTGGGAACTGCTGATTTGGCTGCGGTGTCAGCCAAATCATTTCCCCTAATCCCAATGTGGCTGGGAATCCAGCAGAAGCGGATATCATATTCACGTTCATGGAGAAAGTGAATCTTCTGCTGAAGGCTAGACAGAACTGGATGAGAATTATATCTCACAGTTATTAAAGCCTGTAACATGCTGAGAGAGTCAGAATATAAAATGAACCGATGGTATTGGCATTCACTAATGTGATCCAAGGCTAACTCTATAGCGTGCAGCTCTGCAGTAAATATGCTGCATTCAGAGGGAATCTGCTCCAATGTAGTGGTGTCTGTAAAGACAGCAGCAGATCCCACATATGATTCCGACTTCGAGCCGTCTGTGTAAACTGGCGCGAAGTCAGAATGTTCAGCTCGGTGTGCTGAATAAAGCTGCAGGTAGACAGACGATGGAGTGTCCGACTTTCCCCAAGTTCTAAGGGACAAGTCACATGTCGGAACATGAGCATGCCAGGGTGGAAGGGGTTGCTTCGGTGTTTGAGCAACCTTGTCTACCTTGATATTAAGTTCTTTGAGTAGCTCTTGGAGACGAATACCAAAAGGACGATTGGCAGCCTTACAGGTGTTGTACAAATTTTCCCATCGTGGCTCAAAAACGGATAGGCACGTAGGATGGTCTGGCAGGGATTTCAGTTTTAGAGCGTAGTTTACAGACAACTGTTTACGTCGAAGCGATAACGGTGGTTCGTTTGCTTCGACGTATAAGCTCTGGACTGGAGATGTTCGGTATGCTCCAATAGCGGTACGGAGACCAAGATGATGGACAGGGTCCAGCCAACGAAGTACACTGTCTCTGGCCGAATTGTATACCAGAGACCCGTAATCGAGTCTGGATCGTACAAGTACATGGTAGATGTGTAGTAGGGTGCATCGATCCGCACCCCAAGATGTAGAGGAAAGAGAGCGCAGAATATTCAGCCCTCTTGTGCACTTTGTGCGGAGTTGACGGATGTGATCCAGAAAGGTTAGCTTTTTATCAAATAAGAGTCCCAAAAATTTTGTGTCCGCGGCTACTGGAATAGCATTTTGTCCGAGCCTTAATTCAGGTTCAGGATGAAGATTACGCTTGCGACAAAACGTGGGCCAGTAAATCAGAATGTCTTATAATGGAGGATTTTAACTTCACAGATATTGACTAGAACTTGTGGGTTGGTCACTCGCACACTAGCAAGTTTGAGAGGAAACCAGTGGAAGAAATACTCTTGATCTGATTAACGGCAGTGATTATTCATGTATTAAGAATTTACAGATAAAGGATCCACTAGGTGGCAGTGATTACAGTCCACTGATGTGGGATTTACTTATCAGGGGTAAGGGGAAGGGTTTTTGCTTTCATAAAGGTGACTACAGTGGTCTCAAAGATTATTTAAATTTTATACAGTGGGATCAACTAATGATGTTATCAACAGCAAATTCTAAATGGGAAGCATTCAAGGAATAAAACTTAGACACTACTAGGCTTTTCATACCAACTAAGAAATATTGTTCAATGTTTAGGCCCAAAGGATGTCAGATGTACTAATGAGACTCATGACAGGGAAGAAAAATGCATGGGATGCATATAAATTATCAGGCAACATAGACGCCTATAGCAGATATAAATGAGTCTGTAATCAATCATAAAGGAGGTTAGGTAAGCAAAAGCAGATAATGAGACATCTTCGGCAAAGGCAAGCAAAGAAAAATAGCAAAGACTTCTTTACACTCTAAAAGGAAGGGTATGAATCAGTGGTCTGCTTGATATTGATGGTTTGATTCTGCTCAGATAGCTGCCAAATTGAGTAAGTAGTAGTAGTAGTAGTAGTAGTGGCACATGATGCAAGAAAGCAAGTGTAGGAGCTTATGCAGCATCAGCCAAAAAAAAAAAACACACTATTCCCTCCAAATGCCTGTCCAGTTCCTCCTTAAATTTATTTAACCTATCAACTTCCACAACGACAGATGGAAGTTTGTTCCAGCAATTAACCACCCGCTGGCTAAAGGCAAATTTCCGCACATCTATTCTACATCTGTCCTTTCTTAATTTGAACTTATGTCCCCGTAGGTTGGTAATCTGAACAAGTGGAAGGATCCCATCAGAATTCAGCGTGCTCAACCCATTCAAGGCCTTATAGACCTCAATCAGATCACCGCGCAGGTGCCTAGTCTCCAGCCACTGCAATTTGCAGAACTTAAGCCTCTCTTGGTAAGAGAATCCCTTCATTCCCCTCACCAATCGTGTTGCTCTTCTCTGTACACGCTCAAGCAAATCTACATCCTTCCTAAAATGAGGCATCCAGACCTGTACACAGTACTCAAGGCGTGGCCTGACCATTGCCTTATACAGAGGGACAATCACCTCCTTTTCCCTGCTAGCAAAATTCCTATATATCATTGACAAAACCCCATGACCCGCCCTAGCAGCCTGTCTGCACTGCTCAGAAAACTTCATATCTGACTGCACAATTACTCCCAGATCTTTTTCATTTTCTACCACCTTAAGTGTAGTACCACACAGTTGGTACGTGTCTCTGGGGTTACTTCTACCCATATGCAGTACTTTGCATTTGTCAAGGTTGAACTTCAGTTGCCACTTCTTAGCCCATCTGCCCAAATTATCTAGATCCTGTTGCAGTAGCACACTGCCATTACAGTCATTAACAACCCTGCCAACCTTTGTGTCATCTGCAAACTTCGACATTAAGCCTGATATACCTTCATCAATATCATTGATAAATACACAAAACAACAGTGGACCCAACACCGAACCCTGTGGGTATTGGTATTGGTATTGGTATTGTTATTTCTGGCGCAAGGGCTACTAGGGCCATATTGCGCCTATCAAAGGTATGGAGTTCAGACATTGTGATTATAGAATCATATCAGATGCGATCATATAGTTGTATCTCTTTGAGGAAGCAGAAAAATTCTTGAAGATTTGCATCATTGCCTATAATATGACGAAGTGTTAAAGGTTCTTGAAGATTTCGTATAATACTGAAAGAGGATATTCGGGCGTCAGTGTATAGTGTACAATCAATGAGAATGTGTTTGATTGTGAGAAAAGCGTTACAGTGCGTACACTTAGGAGGATCGTCTCCTGTGAGTAGATAAAGATGGGTGAGGTGACTGTGACCGATTCGCGCTCTGGACAGGAGCACTTCTTCCCTTCTGCTTGCACGGAAACTGGAAGTCCATAACTGTGGTTCAGATTTTATTTGCAGGAGCTTGTTCTGCGGTTGAGCTTGCCATAGAAGTGTCCACTGTTCCTTACATACATGTCTTATATAGGATCTGTAGTCAATGTATGGAACGTAGTAATTTGTAGATGTTATGTTGGATGATTGTTTTGCTGCATAATCCGCTTTTTCATTACCTGATATCCCCATGTGGCCTGGGATCCAACAAAAGATGACTACTTGCTGTTGCTCTTGGATATGCATCAGCCGAGATTTTATTATTGCTATTACAGGATGTGTTGGCGAGGAGGAATTTTGCAAGGCTATAAGTGCGCTCTGTGAGTCTGTATATATCACAGTTTTTTGGATTGACAGATGGAGGATATTTTCTAAGGCAAGATTGATGGCCCATAATTCTGCTGTGTAACTGCTGCATTCAGTGGGCAAGGAAACAGAGATGGTGTTATAGGGAAAGACAGCTGCAGCCCCGACTCCACTTTCAGACTTTGATCCATCAGTGTATACTTTTGTAAAATGTGGATAATTTTGTGTGTGAGCAGTATGAAGTTGCTGTATATTGATATTAGCAAGCGAATGTTTTCCCCAGTTTAGGAAATAGCTGTCACAGGATACTTTAATAGAATACCATGGAGGATCTGCACTGTTTGAATTTTTGAAGACTCTGTCAAGATGTATATTCCAGGTTTGCGATAATGCTTGCAATCTGATACCAGTAGGTTGAACTGCTCTAGGTTTGTTTCTATAGTGCATAGAGAACTGTGGATCATTAAGTATTGGCCGAATGGGGTGAGTAGATACACTTTGAATTTTAGCAGCATAATTTAGGAGTAACATCTTTCTCCTGAGTCTGAGGGGAGGTTCATGTGTTTCAATATAAAGGCTTTGTACTGGCGATGTTCTAAAAGCACCTACAGCAATCCTGAGGGCAGAATGTTGAATAGGGGCAAGTCGTGCTAACACGCTTTCCCTAGCAGAATCGTACACCGGGGCACCATAATCAAGGCGAGATCTGATTAGGGCTCTATATAAGTGAAGTAAGGTGCAACGATCTGCACCCCACGATGTAGAAGAGATAACTCTTAGTATGTTCATTTTTTTCTGGCAAACAGTCCGTAGATGATTAATGTGTTCTTTAAAGTTCAATTTATTGTCAAAAATCACACCAAGAAGAGGAACGTTGTTCACAACAGTGACAGGTTGGTTTCTTAGGTGTATTTCAGGATCTGGGTGCATCTTTCGTTTGTTACAAAAGTGAATGACACTAGATTTCTGATAGGATAGTCGGTAGCCATTCTGTGTCATCCATAGTTCGATATTATTTATTGATGTTTGAAGTTGCCTCTCAATATAACTCATGTTTTGTGAACTGCAAGAGACCGTCAGGTCATCAGCATAAAGGTATGAATTCACTGTATTGGGAATAACTTTAGTCCCGAACCCTGTGGGACTCCACTAATAACATTAGTGCACGAAGAGCAGCACCCATTGATTACCACCCTCTGTCTTCTCCCACTTAACCATCCTTTTATCCATTGTAGCAACTTACCCTTAATACCATTCTGCTCCAATTTGTACAGTAGTCTTTCATGCGCAACAGTGTCAAAAGCTTTCCTGAAATCCAAGTATATGATATCAAAATTATTTTTTGCATCCAGTTCCTTTGTGACCACATCATAATAACCAATCAGTATTTTGCCTCTACATTTATACTTGAGGAATTATATAGGGAAGTGGAGAATAGAAGCTTATTAAACTCTAACAGGGAGCTAAATGATTTCATAATAACTGAGAGCAAAGTGGAGGAGAAATTGTTGAAGTTAAACATAAGAAAGAGGCACCTGGGGTAGATGGGATCTATCCAGTTATATTTAAGGAGGAGGCAAAGGATGTAACCAAATCCCTAAATTATGAGAGCATTGTTGGACTCAGGAGAGGTCCCCAAGGACTGAAGGTGTGCAAATGTATCTCCAAATCACAAAGGGGAATCAAAGAGTGACATGAGTAAGTTTAACTTCTGTTCCAGGAAAAATAACGGAGTCATTGGTTAAAGATGCATTGCAGGATCATCTAGACAAGACAGCAGCAATAATGCAGACAGAGCATGGGAAAAACTGCAGTAATAATGTAGATACAGTTTTGTTAAGGGGAAGTCTTGTCTGACCAATTTGATTGGATACTATGATGTGGTCACAAAGGAACTGGATGCAAAATTAATTCTGATATCGTATACTTGGATTTCAGGAAAGCTCTTGATACTGTTGCACATGGACGTCTACTGGAGCAGTATGGCATTAAAGGCAAGTTGCTACAATGTATAAAAGGATGGTTGAGTGGGAGAAAACAGAGTGGTAATCAACGGACACTGCTGTTCGTGGATTAATATTATTAGTGCCCCACCCCCAGGGTTTGGTGTTGGGTCCATTGTTTTATATATTTATCAATGATATTGATGAAGGAATATCAAGTTTAATGTCGAAGTTTGCAGATGATAACAGACGTGTCTTGTCATAACAATAAGATTGCGAGATTATTGTATAATTTCTAAGGACTTGTATTTTCTTTTTCAAAAATCAGTGCTGGGTCACAGACAACTCTTTCAGAAACATGTTCTAGAAAATCCCTTTTTAATTCAAGACATTAGAGAAGGTACAAGAAAGTTAAATATCCTTCATCTAATTTTCTCCTAAGAACCAACTGATAGCAATTTGTGCAGCACTGATTTTATGATATTATGATTTATTTAATGATATTATGATTACTCTTTGCTATCAGTTCCTGAACTATCATTTTTGATATGGTTTGGCTTCTTCAAGAGAATTTTGACCCTCTTGTACTTTCCCTAATGTGATCAAATAAATAAAGTTATCTAGATGGTTCAATAAACTACTCCCCACATGTTTGCATGTCCAGTTCCAGTCCATAAGAAATGTAAAACCAGTAAATGAAAAAAAGCAATAACTGCAGTAAATCAAAATGCACTTGAAGGTTATATCTTTATCCCTTGCACAGTATTTGCAGTGATCCCCCCCCCTCCTCCACTCATCTTGAAGCCCTGTAACAACTGCGCCACTGTGCCCTGGTAAACTCTTGCCTTGCACTTCACAATATCCTCCTTTCAGTGAGCAAAACAGAGAAGAACACTAAGAGCAGGAACTTTTTAGACTCATGCAAGATACCTAAAACTGCCATTTCAATACTGATCTGCTTGGATCACTGCATTATTAATAACGTCTTAAAAGTGATTGACAAATTAAATGAATCCATCTTCAAAAATTACAAGCCAGCTCAAAGCAGCTAAAATCAAGGATAGTTTCAAAAATATAAATTTCTGAAATTATCATTCTCTGCCTAAAATGTATAAAAAAAGTTTAAACATTTATACTTGTGATATTATTATCTGTCTATGATGGGGTGTGTTTATCTGGGCATTTGTTACAATTTATCTCATAAAATGGATCCAACAACATTTTAGTAAAGGTGATACCAAAAATGAGCATCTTTTTTCTCATTATTTATTGTTTAATATTTTTATGTAATTAGAGTCTATGTAGTGCATACATACATGCAAATATAAAACCAACTTCATTTAACTATTAAGAAAGCATAAATTGCACAGGAAATCACATAACACAAATTTCAAACTAATTTCTCTCTGCTTTTACGTGAGAAATTTTGGGGCAAAAATCAAATAATGGATAATTCAAAACCAATTAATTCAGATATGAAAATAGGCTCTTAAGTTTCAATTTATCAAGGTTTTAAGGCATGCACACAAATCTTCTAATATATTTAGAATATACCTGTTCCTGGAATAATATTTATAACTCCTGGAGGAAATCCAGCAGCAACAGTAATTTCAGCCAATTTCAGAGCACTAAGAGAACTAACTTGGGCTGGTTTCAAAACTACAGTATTTCCCGCTGCAAGGCACGCAGCCATCTTCCAGGACACCATCATTAGTGGATAATTCCAGGGTGTAATTATACCACATACACTATTAAAAAACAACAAACAAAAAGTTGAATATAAAATGCATTCTGCTATTATAAAGTAGTGTGCCTGTTACACAACAGGGTGTCCTTTCAGTCTTAGTGTGCTTTAGAGAATAAAAAATTCTTAAGTATTCTGCAAACTACTGCAGCCCTGGTCAAAAATTAGCTATAGTATTTTTTAAATATGTTGCAAAGCATGCAGCAGAAAATACTGCAAAATTCTTGGACCAATAAAATATTTATACTGGCACTTAAAATGTAAAACAATCTAACAAAACTAAGTACAGGCAACCCTTGTATAACACGGTACTTCAGCAATGTGGTTTCACTCTAACACAGTTGGAGAATTGTGGTAATCCTTGCATAACACAGTATTTTCAAGCTTTTGTGTGTGGGGGGAGGAACCCTGCTATTATATTGGATGTAATTTTTCAATTTCCATTCTTTTTTGTGAATCCCCATTGTTGACTCGCTAGTCATTATGCAAAAAAAATTGTGAAATCCTAGTATCTTATTTATTTATTTTTTTTGGAAAATCCCTGTATTAGGTTCTGTGCTATTAAACTTGTGCTTGTTTGAGACCATAAAAAATTGACTTCGAAGTGTGCAGTTTGTGATTTTAAGGCTTTTGTAAGGTTATTTTGGTTTTTATTTGATTGTTTATAAATTTTTCCAGCTAGGAATTACTAAATTTTATTCTTAAGAACCATACTGGAATAATTTCATCGTTGTAAATTAAATTCCAGCCCTAAATTATGCCTAAGGAAAGTAAAAAACACCACTCAAAAGAAATTTATTTCTCTAGAATCAAAGATACAAATTTTGGATCATCTTAAAAAGGGGGAAGGTATCATATTGCAAAAAATTTAAATTTTAATGAAGCAACAATCCGGACCATAAAGAAAAATGAACAGAAAATTAGGACTGCTGTTGCTGCTAGATCTATCAATTCTGCAACTATGACAGCTTGTCCCTGAGCGCCAATAACTGAGAAAATGGAAAAAGCACCCAGTATTTGGATTGACTGTAAAAAACGGATACCATTAGATGTCAATGTAATCAAACCAAAAGGCACTAAAAATTTATAGCCATTTAAAAGAAAATGGAGAATCATCTGTTAACTCTGATTGTGTTATCAGTAAAGGTTGGTTTGAGCAATTTAAAAACTGTTTCTCATTATATAACATAAGCATTCAGGGTGAAAGTGCACCAGCCAATAATGAAGCTGCTAAAAAAAGTATGCAGAGGAATTTCAAAAAATTATTCAAGACATCATCATGTCTTCAATAATTTTTAATCCATTGCAGGATGCAGGCCTCTCCTGAAACTTTCTAGTTGCCTGTGTTTTGTACAATGGCCATCCATTTACTGCCAACGAACTCTTAAATTTCATCTATCCATCTCTGTTGTTGTCTTCCAGGTTTTCTTTTAGCTCCTCTTGGGTACCATTCTGTTATTTCCTTAGTCCATCTGTCATCATGTCTTTGAGCTGTGTCCTGCCTAAGTCCGTTTCAGTTCCTTAGTTTTGATAATAATGTCCTTTACTTGAGTTTGCTGCCTATCCATGTGTTTCTCTTTTTTTTTGTACTCGCCTTTTCCCATTATTATATGGGGTCAGCGTTTTTATTGTTTTGGCATGCAATTTTTACGGCCGGATGCCCTTCCTGACGCCAACCCTCACCCTTTATTCGGACTGAGGATATGCGGTGGTCATTCCCTGAACTTCCACAGCAACTGGCCTCTAATACCACACTGCTAATATCTGTGTAGCAGTCTTCCATATGCAACAGTATTAAAAGCCTTTCTAAGATCCAAATATATGATATCAAAATTATTCCCTGCATCCAGTTCCTTTAAGACCACATCATAGTATCCAATTAAATTGGTCAGACAAGACTTCCCATAAACAAACTCATGATGTGCCTGAGCTGTAACTGAAGTCTTGTCTAGATGATCCTGCAGTGCTTCCTTGACCAGTGCCTCCATTAATTTCCCTGGAACAGAAGTTAAACTAACAGGACTGTAATTACTTGTTTCGCCCTTTGATCCTCCTTTGTAAATTGAGGTCACATTTGCACTTCTCTGGTCCACGGGTACCACCCGAGTCCAAGGAAGCTCTCATAATTATGGCTAAGAGTTTGCTTACTTCCTTTTCTGCCTCCTTTAATATAACTCGATAGATCCTATCCACCCTAAATGGTTATCTAATGAACTAATGAGACACGTAACAGAGAATAAAAATGCATGGGATGCATATAAATTATCAAGCGACTCAGAAGCTAGTCTGTAATCAGGTCACAAAGGAGGTTAGGCAGGCGAAGGCAGATTACGAGAAATCCTTGGCAAAAGATGCTAAGAAAAACAGCAAGGATTTCTTTACTTATATAAACTCTAAAAGGAAGGGGATGAATCTGATTGGTCCACTTGACATCGATGGTTCGACTGTTGATGATCCTGCTCAGATAGCAAACAAACTGAATGGGTATTTTGCATCTACATTCACACATGAGGAATTATTAAGGTTTGAAAATGGCAGAAGGTTTGAAAATGGCAGAAGGTTATCAAATTGTAGCAGGATACTTAATGATTTTGTAATAACTGAAAGCAAAGTGGAGGAGAAATTGTTGAAGTTAAACATAAGAAAAGCACCTGGGGTGGATGGGATCTATCCAGTTATATTAAAGGAGGCGGCAAAGCAACTAAGCAACCCTTAGCCATAATTATGAGAGCATCCTTGGACTCAGGGGAGGTTCCCACAGACTGGAGATGTGCAAATGTATCCCCAATTCACAAAGGGGGATCGAAGGGTGACACGAGTAATTACAGACCAGTTAGTTTAACTTCTGTTCCGGGTAAAATAATGGAGTCACTCGTTAAAGATGCACTGCAGGATCATCTAGACAAGACTGCAGCAATAATTCAGACACAGCATGGGTTTGTTAAGGGAAAGTCTTGTCTGACAAATTTGATAGGATATTATGATGTGGTTACAGAGGAACTGGATGCAAAAAATAATTTTGATATCATATATTTGGATTTCAGGAAAGCTTTTGACACTGTTGCGCATGGAAGACTATTGTACACATTGGAGCAGAATGGTATTAAGGGTAAGTTGCTACAATGGATAAAAGGATGGTTAAGTGGGAGAAGACAGAGGGTGGTAATCAATGGGTGCTACTCTTCATGGACTAATGTTATTAGTGGAGTCCCACAGGGTTCGGTGTTAGGTCCACTGTTGTTTTGTATATTTATCAATGATATTGATGAAGGTATATCAGGCGTAATGTTGAAGTTTGCAGATGATACAAAGTTGGCAGGGTTGTTAATGACAGTAATGGCAGTGTGCTACTGCAACAGGATCTAGATAATTTGGGCAGGTGGGCTAAGAAGTGGCAACTGAAGTTTAACCTTGACAAATGCAAAGTACGGCATATGGGTAGAAGTAACCCCAGAGAAACGTACCAACTGTGTGGTACTACACTTAAGGTGGTAGAATATGAAAGAGACCTGGGAGTAATTGTGAAGTCAGATGAAGTTTTCTGAGCAATGCAGACAGGTTGCCAGGGCAGTTCATGGGGTTTTGTCAATGTTATATAGGAATTTTGCTAGCAGGGAGAAAGAGGTGATTGTCCCTCTGTATAAGGCAATGGTCAGGCCACACCTTGAGTACTGCGTACAGGTCTGGAGGCCTCATTTTAGGAAGGATGTAGATTTACTTCAGCGTGTACAGAGAAGGGCAACAAGATTGGTGAGGGGAATGAAGGGATCCTCTTACCAAGAGAGGCTTAAGTTCTGCAAATTGCAGTGGCTGGAGACTAGGCACCTGCACGGTGATCTGATTGAGGTGTATAAGGCCTTGAATGGGTTGAGTACGTTGAATTCTGATGGGATCCTTACACTTGTTCAGATTACGAACCTAAGGGGGCATAAATTCAAATTAAGAAAAGACAGATGTAGAATGGATGTGCGGAAATTTGCCTTTAGCCAGCGGGTGGTTAATTGCTGGAACAAACTTCCATTTGTCATTGTGGAAGTTGATAGGTTGAATAAATTTAAGGAGGAACTGGATAGGCATTTGGAGGGAATGGTGTGATTTTTTTTTTTTGGCTGATGCTGCATAAGCTCATACACTTGTTTTCTTGCATCACATGCCACTACAACTACTACTACCCCAGGTGCCTTTCTTATTAGCATTAGTAAAGGCACATGATGCAAGAAAGCAAGCTTATATATCATCAGCCAAAAAAGACATCCCTCCAAATGTCTGTCTAGTTCTATTAAGCTATCAACTTCTACAACAGATGGGAGTTTGTTCCAGTAATCAACCACCCGCTGGCTAAAGGCAAACCTCCGCACATCAATCCTACAAGTATCTTTCCTCAATTTGAATTTATGCCCTCTCAGGCGATTATTCTGAGCAAGAAGAAGAATTCTATCAGCATTGAGCATGCTCAATCCATTCAAGGCTTTATACACCTGAATCAGGTTATCTCGCAGGTGCCTAGGCTCCAGACACTGTAATTTGCAAAACGTAAGCTTTTATTCATAAGAGCAACCCTTTGTTCCATTCACTAATCTTGTTGCTGTTTTCTGTATTCGTTCCAACAGCTCTACATCCTTCTAAAATGTTCATCTAAAACAATTTCTCTTTCACTTTGCACTCAGTTATTACAAAACCATCTAGCTCACTACCAGAGTTTAATTCACCTCTGAAATTGCTTTCCCTGAATAACTCCTCATGTGTGAATGTAGATACAAAATACTCATTCAGTTTGTTACCTACCTCGGCAGGATCATCAACATTAAGTGGGTCATCAAAATTAAGTTGAAAAATCAATATCAAGTAGATCAATCCGATTCATTCCCTTCGTTCTATATTTTACATAAGTAAAGAACTGTTTGCTGTTTTTCTTTGCATCCTTTGCCAAAGATTTCTCATAATCTGCCTTTGCCTGCCTAATCTCCTTTGTGACTTGGTTATAGACCAGCTTATATCTATCTTAGGCTTCCATGTCACCTGTAAATTATATCTATCCCATGCATTTTTTTTTTCTGTCGCATCAGTTTATACATTTAGGCCTAAACCTTGAACAGTATTTCTTAGTTGGTATGAAAAGCCTAATAACTTCCAAGATTAATTTTTTGAATGTTTCCAATTTGAATTTTCTTTTGGTAACATCATCAGTTGCTCCCATCATATAGAATTTAAAAACTGTCTCAGACCACCATAGTCACCTTTACAAAATCAAACAGCCTTTCCTTTACCCCTGATGGTAGTTACCTCTTTCAGTAAATCCCACTTCAGCTCACTGTGATCACTGCCACCCAGTTGTTCCTTTATCTGCAGATTCTTAATGCATGAACAATCACTACTGGTAATCAGATCAAGAGTATTACTTCCTCTAGTTGCCTTCCGAACACGCTGCTGTCATCCAATAAATCCACAAAAGCCTTGCTAGTGTGTGAGTGAGTGACCAACCCACAAATTTCAGTCAATATCTCGGAAATTAAAATCTCCCATTATAAGACACTGTGATTTACTGGCCCACTATTTCTATGTACAGTTGTTTATTATACTCATCAAAGTCATTTGGCCCCTCATCATCATCATCATCAGCCATTTTCAATCCACTGCAGGATGAAGGCCTCTCCAGCAACTTTCCAGTTCCTTCTGTTTTGAGCACTGGCCATCAATTTACTACTCAAAAACTCATGAATTTCATCTATCCATCTCCGCCTTTGTCTTCTAGGTTTTCTTCTAGCTCCTCTTGGGTACCATTCTGTTATTTTCTTAGTCCATCTGTCATCATGTCTTCGAGGTATGTGTCCTGCCCAAGACCATTTTAGTTCTTTAGTTTTGATAAGAATGTCCTTTACTTGAGTTTGCTGCCTAATCCATGTGTTTCTCAATATAATTCGTTCCCAATATAATTCGTTCCATTCTTCGCTGTGTAGTTCTTAGCTTCTCTTCCATTCTTTTGGTGAGTGCCCAAGTTTCACTTCCATAAGTCATGGTGGGGAGTATACATTGATTCATTATTTTACGTTTCAGACAAACTGGGATATTGCTCTTCAGTATGTGACTATATTTCCTGAATGCTATCCATCCAAAATTTATTCTTCTCTTGACTTCCAGCCATTTATCATTATTACAGCTAATAACTTGTCCCAGATAAGTATATGACTCCACCTTTTCAATTACTGCTCCTTCAATCATTATTTCCCTTTCCGTGGCATACTTGTTCATCATTACTTTTGTTTTAGCCATATTCATCTTTAGTCCAAAATCCTTACTAACTGTGCATAACTGATTAAGATTTTCCTCTAATTCTTTGGGATCGTGGCTTATGAACACAATGTCATCTGCAAATCGTAAATGGTTTAGGTACTCTCCGTTCACATTGACTCCTTTCTGCGACAAGTCTAATCTTCTGAAAGCTTCCTCAAGGGCAGCAGTAAACAGCTTCGGAGATATTGTGTCTCCTTGTCCAACTCCTTTCTCGATTTTAAATTTGCTACTGTCTTTGTCTAGTCTAATAAAGGATGTAGCACTCTCATATATTTTCTTCAAAATCATAATATATGGAGTATCTATGCCTTGTCTTTCCAGTGCCCGAAACATTGCCTTATGCTGTATGGAGTCAAATGCCTTTTCATAAACCACAAATGCCAGGCATAATGGTGTTTTATATTCATTTGCTTTCTCCATTAGCTGTGATATTACGTGAAGGTGATCCATAGTTGAGAATCCTGTCCTAAAGCCAGCTTGCTCTTTCGGTTGATTCTCATCAAGTATTCTTTCTAATCTGTTAGTAATGACCCTTGTGAACAACTTGTAGATGTGGGATAACAAGCTAATTGGTCTATAATTTCCAATTTCTGATTTATCTCCTTTCTTATGCAGCAAAACTATGATTGCATTATTCCACTGCTTAGGCATCGCACCTTTTCTAATGCACTTTGTGAAGAGCCTTGCCAGTTTTTGCGTTATGTCTCTTCCTCCCAATTTTAACTCTACAGTAACTTCATCTTCCCCCGGGGCTTTCCGATTCTTCATTTTCTTCAATGCATGTTCTACCTCATCAGGAAGAATATCGGGTATGTCGTATGTGTTGCTACTTTGCAATCCATCTTCCCCACTGCTGGTATCATTCCCTCGCTCCTTGTATAATTCTCTATAGTAGTCTTCTGCTATTTGAATTATGCCTTCTCTGCTGTTTATAAGTACACCATCGCTATTCATCAGTTTCAGTATCATTTGTCTTTCTGTATTACTGCTCATGGCTGCTGATTTAAATCCTTTGTTTTCCCTTAATGCTTGTTCTACTTTTCTTGTGTTAAATCTTCTTATGTCCTCTCTGAGTCTCTTTCTAATGGCTTTGCATAACTCAGTATACTCAATTTTCTCCCTGTCAGTGTTTTTCTTGCTCTTCATTTGTCGTCTTTGGTTCATCATGACAAGTGTTTCTTGACTAATTTTTTCTTCTTTGGATTTCTGTTTCCCTATAGGTTTCTTGGGCTTTATCACTTTCAAAAAGTTGTAATATTCCTCGTCGATATCTTGGTCCTCAGCAGTCTGCAGAAGCTCATACTTGTTCTTAAGTTCCAGTACATACTGCTTTTTCTCCTCTTCTGTTATCTCAAAGACCTTTGTATTATTTACTCGAGTCAGTTTTTTCCTTTCCTTTCCTACATCTATATCAAGTGTACATCTTACCATTCTGTGATCACTTCCAACATTTACCTTATTCAGGACGGTAACATCAGTCACAATATATCTTCTGTTAGTGAGGATGAAGTCAATTTCATTAGTTGTTAATCCATTTGGACTCTTCCATGTCCACTTTCTGTTCACCCTTTTTGGCCCCTAACACACCCCTACTCTTAATTTTGCTTTCCCACTGTCACACCAAACTGTCTCGACACTACTCTGTCAATCCATGTTGATAGACATAACTAATAGCATAACTCCTCCTCCCTTTCTATCCAGTCTATCCTTCCTGTACGCATTGCACTCCCCAAATTCCATTTCTGCTTTCCTGATATTTGTGTGACACCCACATCTCTGATATCCCAACAATATCTGCCTTTGATGTTTTGACCAACACCTCAAATTCATCAAATTTATTTACCAAATTCATCAAATTTATTTACCAAATTCCCAGCATTGGTGTCCACACAAGTATACATGTGCCTGTTCCTATTCTTTGCTACCCAAACACAGCCCATCTATTTACTTGTTCTGCATTGACTCCACAGTCCCTGAAATCTGCTGCGCCTTGTTTTCCAGGCTGCTGCTAATTCCAATAGAAGCAGTGCAAGAATCACTTTCACCTCTGCTAGCGGCTACTGTTAACCTATTAGTCCATGTATTCCCCCACCAAGCTAGCAGTTTTCCAAACCCTCCTCACACTGCCTCAATAGCATCAGCAAATATAAGTGTATCTCATCCTACAGGGATGGGATACTCTTATATTTAAGTGTATCCCATCCCTATAATTGCACTCTCTCCTGTTAACAAGCACAAACCAGGCTGATAAAATTCTACCCCTTGAACCTTGCACAATCTCTCCAGGGCCGAATTGATCAGCAAGGCTCTCATCATATACTCCTTCTTATTGTATCTGTACAGAATTGCAGACACTGTCAAATTTAACCCTAACTCATGGCTTATTTTCAACATTGACCTGTACCTTTTAAGTAATTCTGCCAGTCTCCTACTTAATATCATTAGGGCTAACATGTACAACAATATCACCTTTTGTGCCCTTAAAATATATCTGCTCTATGTCATCAACCTCTGCCCCCTGGCAGACATACTATGACCCTGTTCCACCTATCCTTTTTTGCACAAATATTCCCCATTTCCCTGACAATAATCACTGAGAACTAGTTCCTGTGGGACCAGCACATTCTGCCTTGGGGGCTGCCTCTGTGTTGGTGATATTCAAGTGAAGCTCTGGCACTGATGTGGGCAGCGGAGTGCTTGATGGACCCCTTAATTTAGATCCTTCGAGGGCATCTACCTTGTCCTTCAAGCTCTCATATAGGCCCACAACAATGCTCATTTGGTGCCTGAGTCCTCACACTCCTTAGATTGTATGCATAGAAAGCATTCCCCTTGGCAATACCAGGTCCCATTCCTGATTGTCCACAAACATCAAACAAGCAGGACATTTGAAAAAGCTGTTAATCAGAGGACAAATGCTCCCCCCCCCCAGTTCTCCCTTGAACCACAGCACTCCCATTAGCTTGAGCCTTTTGCTTTGCTGCTCTGATTCAATTTCAATATAAAAATATAAACTTAAACTTTCTTATTTTTTTTACTCCTTTCTTCTCAGGCCATTATGCTAATCTACAGAAGAAAGCAGATCTCAAAATGTGAGGATCAAGTCCCCCCCCTCCTAATTTACTTCTGTATGGGTAATAAACTAATCCATAAATAAAGGTTTTCATATTTATCCATGTAGTACTATTTTTTTTTTAAATTATTTATTTGCTAACATAACTCTTAAAACGCCTTTCCAACACTTTAATTATTTAAATTAACATTACTTAAAATCAAATTTGTTGAAGGCTGTGGGGAGACACATTGCCATAAGCTATATGTAGTCTCTCTCTCTCTCTCAATTTTTTCCTAGAATGGAGTAAAATCCAGGATGCACCACCTTTGCTAATAATCTATAATTGATCTTAAGAGTGCCATTTATAATTAGCATTAGCATTAGCATTAGTAGAGGCATTTGATGCAAGAAAGCAAGCTTATGCAGCATCAGCAAAAAAAAAAAAAAAAAAACCCACTTCCACTTCACCCCTCTGTTCGTTCAAAATACCTGTCCAGCTGAGCCTTAAACTTATTTAGGCTATTAACCTCCACCACAAGGGATGGAAGTCTGTTCCACCAACCAACCACCCGCTGGCTAAAGGCAAATTTCCGCACGTCTATCCTACATCTGTCTTTCCTCAATTTGAATTTATGCCCTCTCAGGTGATTTTTCTGAGCTAGAGGAAGAATCCCATCAGCATTGAGCATGCTTAAACCATTCAAGGCTTTATACACCTCTATCAGATCACCTCGCTGGTGCCTAGTCTCCAGACACTGTAATTTGCAAAACTTAAGCCTTTCTTTGTAAGAGCACCCCTTTGTTCCATTCACTAATCTTGTTGCCCTTCTCTGTACTCGTTCCAGCAGCTCTACATCCTTCTTGAAATGAGGCCTCCAGACCTGTATACAGTACTCTAGGTGTGGCCTGACCATCGCCTTATACAATGGAATAATCACCTCCTTATCCCTGCTGGAAAAATTCCTGTATATCATTGACAATACTCCATGAGCTACTCTTGCAGCCCGTCTGCACTGCTCAGAGAACTTCATATCTGCCTGCACAACCACCCCCAAGTCCCTTTCATTCTCTACCACTGTCAGTGTAGTACCACAGAGTTGATACGTTGCTCTGGGGTTGCTGTTTCCCATGTGTAGTACTTTACATTTGTCAATGTTAAACTTCATTTGCCACCTCTCAGCCCATCTGCTCAACCTTTCCAGATCCTGTTGCAGCAGCATAGTGTCAGTAGTGTCCTTGACAACCCTTCCAACCTTTGTATCGTCTGCAAACTTGGACATTAAGCCCGATATACCATCATCAATATCATTTATAAATACAGAAAACAATAATGGACCCAACACTGAGCTCTGAGGGACTCCACTAATAACATCAGTCCACGATGAGCAGTGTCCATTGATTACCACTCTCTGTCTTCTCCCCCTCAACCACCCCTTTATCCATAGCAGCAATTTGCCTCCAATGTCACACTGCTCCAATTTGTGTAGCAGTCTTCCATGTGCAACAGTATCAAAAGCCTTTCTAAGATCCAAGTATATAATATCAAAGTTATTCCCTGCATCCAGTTCTTTTGTGACTGCATCATAGTATCCAATCAAGTTGGTCAGGCAAGACTTCCCCTTAACAAAACCATGCTGTGTCTGAGCTATAACTGAAGTCTTGTCTAAATGATCCTGCAGTGCTTCTTTAACCAGTGCCTCCATTAATTTTCCTGGAACAGAAGTTAAGCTCACAGGTCTATAATTACTTGTGTCAGCCTTTGATCCTCCTTTGTGAATTGGGGTCACATTTGCACATTTCCAGTCTATGGGTACCTCCCCTGAGTCCAAGGAAGCTCTCATAATTATGGCTAAGGGTTTGCTTACTTCCTTTTCTGCCTCCTTTAATATAACTGGATAGATCCCATCCACCCCGGGTGCCTTTCTTGTGTTTATCTTCAACAGTTTCTCCTCCACTTTACTCCCAGTTATTTCAAGATTCTGTAGCTTACTGCTAGAGTTGAATACACCTCTGGCATTCCCCTCGCTGAATAACTCCTCATGTGTGAATGTCGATGCAAAATATTCATTTAGTTTGTTAGCTACCTGAGCAGGATCATCAACACTTGACCCATCAATATCAAGTGGACCAATCTGATTCATCCCCTTCCTTCTAGAGTTTACATAAGTAAAGAACTCTTTGCTGTTTTTATTTGCATCCCTTGCCAAGGATTTCTCGTACTCTGCCTTCGCCTGCCTAACCTCCTTTGTAACTTGGTTGCATATCAACTTGTATCTATCATAGGCTTCTGTGTCATGTGTTAATTTGTATGTATCCCATGCATTTTTCTTCTCTGCCATATGCCTCATTAGTTCATCTGACATCCATTTTGGCCTAAACCTTGAACAATATTTCTTAGTTGGTATGTAAAGCCTAGTAGCTTCCAAGATAAGTTCTTTGAATGCTTCCCATTTTGAATTTGCTGTTGGTAACATCATCAGTTGGTCCCACTGTATAGAATTTAAATACTGTCTCAGTCCATCGTAGTCGCCTTTACGGAAGCAATAACCCTTCCCTTTACCCCTAATGGTAGTTACCTCTTTGAGTAAATCCCACTTCAGCACACTGTGATCACTGCCACCTAGTGGTTCATTTATCTGCAGATTCTTAATGCATGAAGAATCACTGCTGATAATCAAATCAAGAATATTACTCTCTCTAGATGCCTCCCGAACATGCTGATGTAGAAAACAATCATCCAATAAATCCACAAAAGTCCTGCTAGTGTGTGAGTAACCAGCCCATAAATTCCAGTCAATATCTGGGAAATTAAAATCTCCCATTATAAGACACTGATTTACTGGCCCACTCTATTTCCCTGTACAGTTCCTTATTATACTCATCAGAGTCATTAGGCCTATAGTACACTCCTACTCTCAATTTTGATCTCCCAATGTTTATGTCACACCAAACTGACTCCACACTGCACTGTCCAGCAATGTCGACTGGCTTCACTTCCGTGGTGTTTATGTGTTTCTTAACTAATAGCATAACCCCTCCTCCCTTCCTATCCTGTCTATCCTTTCTGTAGACGTTGTACTCCCCAAATTGCAGTTCTGCATCCCTTATATCTGTGTGACACCACGTCTCTGATATCCCAACAATATCTGCCTTTGATGTTTTGAGCAATACCTCAAATTCATCAAATTTATTTACTAAACTCCTAGCATTGGTATACCCGCAAGTATACCTGCACCTGTTTCTATTCTTAGCTACCCTAACACAACCCATGTGTTTACTTGTACCGCAATGGCTCCCAGCAGTCTCTGAAATACCATGCATCTTGTTTTTCAGGCTTCTGCTCATTCTAATAGAAGCAGTGCAAGAATGTCTTTCACCTCTGCCAGTGGCTACTGTCAATCTATTGGTTTTTGTCTCCCCCCAAGCTAGCAGTTTTCCGACCCACCTAACACTGCCTCGATAGCATCAGCAAATATTCTTGCACCCTTTCTATTTAAGTGTATCCCATCCCTGTAGAAGCAATCTCTCCTGTTAACAAGTACAGTCCAGGCTGAAAAAAATTCTACCCCTTGAGCCTTGCACAATCTTTGCAGGGCCGAATTGATCGACAAGGCTCTCATCATATACTCCCTCCTATCGTGTCTGGGCAGAATTGCAGACACTTTCAAATTCAACCCTAATTCTCGGCTTTTGTTCAACAGTGGCCTGTACTTGTTAAGTAATTCTGCCGGTCTCCTACTCTTAATATTATTAGTGCCAACATGTACAACTATATCACCTTTTGTACCCTTAAAAGATGATATTCACTCTACAACGTCATCAACCTTTGCCCCTGGCAGACATACCCTGGTCCTGTTCCACCTATCTTTTTTACAAAGCATGTTCCCCGTTGCCCTGACAATAGAGTCACCAACAACTACTAGTTCCTTCGGGACCAGCGCATTCTGCCCTAGGGGTTGCCTCTGTGTCACGCGATGCCCAAGTGCAAGCTCTGGCGTTGATGTGGGCAGCTGAGAGCTTGATGGGCCCCCTCAATTTAGTTTCTTCGAGGGCATCCACCCTGTCCTTCAAGCTCTCATATAGGCCCACAAGAACGCCGAGTTGTTGCCTGATATCGATACACTCCTTGCATCGCGCACACACAAAGGCATCCCCCATGGCAGTATCATGTCCCGTACCCGATTGCTCTGCAAACATCAAGCAAACAGTGCATTTTATAAGGCTGTGAGTCAGAGGACAACTGCCCCCCCTCATTTCTACGCTGAGCCACAGCACTTCCATTAGCTTGAGCCTTTTGCTTTGCTGCTCTGGTCTGAGTCATGATTCTATTAATTAATTATAATTAATTATGTTATGTTATTAATTATGTTAAATATAATTAATTATATTATGTTTGTAATCTAAGTCGTTATATGTATTTATTTAAAAGTACAATTTAACTGCTAACGAAGTTCAACTAACGCTATCTAGTACGGTATATAACCTACGGTATATCTAGTACGGTATCACAATGGCGGGAAAGTTACTAACGGTAACGGCAGTTACGAACACGTGGAAACCCTTACCGATACTTTTACAAGGCCGAGTAAAGAATAAATACACCAAATTAATCAAAAAATCACAAAATAATGTTATACTACTAAATTTAAATCAAAAGTTTTAGAAAAACAATAATTTCAAATCAATAAATAAGAAAAATCCACTTAGCGGCTTTGAACACGACCGTCACTAGTGGCCTCGTCAGCAGACTCTCCAGAATTTAAGAATAATTTAAGAATAAGATCCTGTTTAAGGTACACCTTGCCTGCTAGAATTAAGCAGTGTTGAATGCCTTTTCCAAGTTTCCAAGTGAAAGAGAGAGGAAGGGAGAGCTACATTTGAAAATATTCAAAGTGAACTTACTTCTAACATTGTAAAATCTGACTTACTTTTTTTTTTTTTTTTTGTTATCAAATTCTACAATTGTGTAATATAATAATAGATAGAAAAAATATGATGGCCTAACGTATAAATTTTTGTTGGCTTATGGGAGAAGTTTTTCTACTTAAGTTCAACAAGAATCACATGAGGAGCTCTCTATCTTAAAATCATTTGAGTGCTTGCAAGGGAATAGGAATCAACAAATAGTCTTAAGAATTTGGAATTTTATGAAACAGTTTTTGGAAGGTGGAGAAGAAATAGGATTAGTAATATTAACATTACTAGTGCTAAATCATGCAAAAAAAAGCAGGTTTACACAGCATCAGCCAAAACAAGGGAAAAAAAATAATAATTCAATATCACCTAATCATCAGATCTAAACACTTTGTCTAGTTCTTGAATTTATTCAAACTACCGATCTCTACAGCACCAAATGAAAGTTTGTTCTAACAAACTTTAATTTGGTGAAAAAACCTCTTTCGGGTCTCATATTAGCAAGTTTCTCTACGTTATCAACTATGGCTCAAGGAAAAACACATGGCAACATCGCAGTTTCAGTACCGCTATGCTCTTATCATGTGATCGCAACTGTTGCCTCACTCTGCATTACATGATAAGTTGTTGTTGCCTCAAATGAGTCTTCAACTCTGATGCAGTAAACCTCGAATATAGATAGGTGTTGGGTGATTTGTTGGCCATGGAAACGCTGGGCACCCGGGGTCACAGTTTGGGTGATACTAGATGGAAGTATTTTGGACAATATCAAGATGGTATATTCAGCTGCTGTTGAGTTTTAGGAGCATCAGTGACTAGGGCCATGTTGTTCCGTGTATTTGTCTGTAAACTGCATGTGTTCTGAGGTCGATTTTCTGCTTGCTGGATGAAAAATCCAAGTTTCTGGAAGAGACAAAACCATACTACCCTCGCCTAAGACCGACTAACTCCGCTACACTTTGAAAAAAGGACCCCATAAAACTTCCTCCTGTCATCAACGGAATTCGAACTTAGGTCTTTTCCACCTGGTGTAGGGAGGACGGCGATCCTACCAACTGTGCTACCCTTGTGGGTAGCACAGGTGGTAGGAATGAGGTAAACGATTGCTGCTGACAGGATTACTATTCACCTACCATATGAAAGTTGAGAGAAGAATGTGAGCATAAATCTATGCTGGTGAACATAAGGAAATCATGGCATCCTTTCCTCATTAATAGTGTGATTTACCATTACAGAGGGAGAAGTTGTAATAATCAAGAACTCTTTTGATGAGACATTTACATCTGATGGTGATAGTAATGTACAAGTTATCTATAAATTACTCAACTGATTATAAAGTTCAATTAAAATTTTATAGTAATAGGTATTGTAAAACTGTTTGCATTAAACAAACTTCATTAAGCAACTGAAACAATTTTTTATCACACAACTGCTCTTCATTCCAAGTGTTTTGAAGAGTTTTATCTTGAGATATGGAAGCACTGCCTGTTCAATCCGGTCTATTAACTTTGTGATATTGTTAACTTTTTTGCATACACCTTGTCATTTATGTAGCCCCATACTAAGAAATCCATGGGTGTGACCTCCCAGGAATGAGGAGGCCATGGAATGGGACCATTCTGGCTGATCCATCAGTTAGGAAATCATGCACATGCAAGAACCAGTGTAGTAATGCCCCATCTTGCTGATAGAACGCATGCAGCTGCATATCTTCCAGCTGAGGTGCAGCTTACAATTTGAGCATATCTAGGTAATTTGTGGAGTTCACAGTGTTTTTCGTGGAAGACATATGGCCTCATCACATGGCTGAAGGACAGTGCACACAGTTGGGACTATCATGCTTATGTTTACAAACTGAGTGGGGATTTTTAGATCTCCACATGCAATAATTGTGTACGTTAACTTTACTAGACAAGTAGAATTTCACTTCTTCATTGAAAAAGACATTTTCTAGAAAGTGCTCATCTTCACCTTCATCTATAGGTTGAGAATATGAACAGCAAATTCCTCTTGTTATGGTTGGACATGAGGCTTAATTTCCTGGACAATTTATGCTTTGTAAGTATAAAGTTTTAATCTCTTGCAAACCACCCTGTGCGATGATGCTCATGGTATTTGCAGCTGAAGGCTTTCCCAGCATATAGATTTTGTAAGACTTCGGTAAACACTTCCTGAATTTCTGAGACTTCATCTGAAGATACATTAGGCCTACCTACACTGCCAGTTTCTTGTAACCGTTTCACCCATCACCTCATTGATTGTTGCACAGATGGATCTTTCGGTAAATCCTGTTGAAAAGGTCTCTTTACAGCCACTAGAGATTTGGTATCCACGACACACACTAGTTTCTCCTGCATTGTTGCAATACTTGCTGGGATCAAAACTACTGACTGCATGAGAAAAAATGCTTTGAGTGCTTTGATAACTGCAGCAAACCATTTTAAGATACCTATTACAGTAAAATTTTAATCGAGCCTTATAATCAGCCAATTAAATTATAGATATCCTGTGTACTTCTACACAGACAGTTGTGGCTATTTGTATTAGCTAAAACATAAGAAAGGAGTAGGAAGCTGTAAGATGAGGGTTTGTAGATCATCGTACTACATTAGGGTTTGGTATGTTTATCTGAAATGCAAAAATTTTGTCTAAATAATAGACTTACTTAGACAAAGTAATTTTAACTTACTTTGTTAGTAAGTTAAGACTTACTTAGACAGAATCTAAATAATACATTTTCGAAATAATCAAAATAATACAGTTTCTAAATAATCAAAATAATACAGTTTCTGCTTATAATTAGAGATGATCAGATGGGCACGGGTTTACATGACATACAAGAAACAGTATTGTTTTTAAAGTGGCCATAGTTAACAATAAAATTTAAAATACACTAGTGGCAAAACAAATAAAAAAGAATGACATGAAATATATGCAATTGTAACTAGGATTAACAATAACAAATTTCATATTTTTATTAGTAATGTAATTTAACCCATTCTGCAGTGTGACATAGTTCTAAATTTTTCATGTGTAGTATCTGGGTATTATTTAGACAAATTATGTTTTGAAGGTCACTTCAAACAATGTAGCCTTTAATGTACAAACTGTCTTGTCATTTTTCATGCACATGTTGCCATCTGTGTTTCTAGCTAACTGTAGACAATTTATACTGATAAACTGCCTACAGTTAGTTGCACAATTCAGTTTCAAAAATCAGAGCAGAAAATTGCAACTGTTAACCTCAGTTGTCTGATTTCGGCTTAGAAAAGCCAAAACTGTTGATTTTATAAAAAATTCAGTCCAGAACGTGATAAAACTGAACCAAGTAATATATGAATAGAGAGAGAAAATATTTTTGCACATGAGTTTCGTTTACCAAGTTTTTTTATGAATTTTTTTTAAAATTCCAATTTGACTTTTGGTGATAATTTTAGTAGTTTTGGAAAACACATCAATATTTTTAAGTATTCATGCACAAAATTTTAATCTATTCAATATTTTCAAATTACACAAAAAAGCTCACTCCACCGATCAAACTACTATCAAAAATTCTTTAGGAGGGGGCCCACATGTAGCAAACACATAATGGAGTTTTAAGAAAGCAATGAGACAAACAAATGCAGATTTCAATTAATTCACTTCTTAAATTTTTACAATTTTTCTATCATAATATTTTTTCAAATAATACTACTGAACATACCCAATTGGTTCTTTCCTTGTAAAAGTGAGATTCCGATTTGGACGAGAATTACTGATTGGAATAGTGCATCCCTGAATTTTATCACACCAACCAGCAAAATATCTCCATGTGTCTATTGACATCCCAACATGTGTCTTTAAAGCCAAAGTATATACAGCACCAGAATCAATACTTTCTATGGTTGCCAATTCTTCTTTATTTTGTTCAAGAAGGTCTGCAAGTCTTAAAACAGGGGGAAAAAAAAAACCACATTAAAGACACTTAATTAAACCACATAAATTAGTATCAACAAAATTTCACTGCATAGAGAGTACTATGATAAGTCCTCATAGTTAAATTCTCAGTTAAATTCTGATACAAAACTTACAAATGCCACAGACATTTGTTAGCAGTTTTCAGTTTCTATTTGAGCTTGTCCAAAGTGACAATATACTTAATAACTGGCAACATTTTTGGATCGCAGTGAATTCTTTATCAGGCCTAATGAGAAAAGACCAAAATCTGGTTCATTAGGACTGATGATAGGATCAAACATGGAATCCAGAAACACTGCCAATTACAATGGTCAACAAAGAGGGGGGGGGGGAGAATTTTTTGTACCTTCAGATTGTAAAAGAAGTTAGTCCAGTGATTCCAAAAACCCAAATTATGTCTTTATCATGTCTCCATTAAAAAAAAAAAAAAAAAAAACTGTAATGTTAGTAACTCTATAAACAACCAATTTCAAATACAGCCGGTTCCAGTTATTTGGGACATATTGTGACTAGTGCCTTTTGGCCCGATTAAGCGGCTACCCAAATTGTGCAGTTTCACGTAAATAGTTAAAAATACAGTGGATCCCCGCTTTACAATTGGTTCACTGTACAATCAAATCATGTTACGATGGACTCACCATAGTAAAGTACCATTCACTATACCATGTGTAGTAAGTCATTGTGATCATGTTTGTGAATTGAATTTTAATTCTATTAATCAGCATTCTAATTAATGAAAAGATATAATAAGCACAAATTTATCTTTTATTACATTACCAATTAAAAAATTAAATGATACGTGAAAATCGGAAGAATATAGATGATAATCGGAATAGTTAATATGTACTGTAATACGTACATACTAACTAGTTGACATTTCTGTTCACTGACATTTATGGGTGAGGGTTAAAATTTAAAACAGTAAAAAGATAAGCAATCAATAACAAAGAACACGGCACACACAAACTGCAAGTAACACAATAAATGTAAGTGAGAATGCAGTAACAAGTTACGAAGCTTTAAAAATAGGAATGAAGAGAAGATTCGGAAAATTAATTTTTTTATATGATTGAAGATTTCATGGAAGTCTAAACACATTTAACCATAATAACCCACAGAATTCCAGCTGTCGGTATTATCGCAAATTCAATAAGATCGAGTTTACTATCAGTTTATGACAGATTGCACTAACAGAAAAGCCCAGTAAACAGGTGACTGCTAATTGTTTTTATTGTTTTATGGTTGTGGCCGCTATAAATCCTACCAATCCATGAGGTATGGTTGGAGACAATTGTAGGGTAATCTCCAGTGCTGTGGTCACCTGCCCCGATTAAACAGCATATTTTCCCAGTTAAGTGAAGTAAACCCTTGGCTATTTTCTCGATTGGGTTCTGTTCTTTAAGATTGCCCCAAATAAATGTCTGACCTGGATTAACTGGTGACCCAAATAACCGGAATCCACTGTATTTATATAATAATACATATTCTATCTTAAAAATGACTCTTAGTGTTGAAATTACTTAAATCAAATGCACTGCCCTACCATTAATATATAGATGATGATAATCAGCTAAATATTAATATCTCTGTGTGGATAGCTGATCGACATCCCTGCCAAGCACCATGTTCCAGAGAAAAACTATAAATATGCTCTTAGCCCTTCGAAGAGACAGTAGTATGATTGCAAATGTAAAAAGATGTTGCAATCGACAAAATTAATTGACTTCCAGTGCAGACTGACAACAGGCTCCACATAAGCAGTCATTCTGTTTGTGACATTTCAATGGTACCGATGATCCGTAGGTTGATGTGATCTGCAAATGGAAGTGAGGGAGTGCTGAAACCATAATGAAATAACAAAGAAAACCTCCGAAGCCAAGAAAAGTGACAGGAGAACAGAGAATTATCTGCTAGAAATATAGGTCAACAAAGCAAACATGCAGCACTCAGTGAGATGAGTGCTGCATGCTTGCTTCGTAGCACTCAGTGAGATGACTGGGACATATATCAGCACCATTACAGTGAACAGAACACTCCGTGATATAGGTTGCCACAGCCATGCATCCATCCAGACACAAAGTGCCAAGAGATAATGACAAACAATTTTCTTCCTGTGATTATAAAGTGCTCTCCAAAGTGTTATAGTTTTGTTTCTATTCTAGTGTACTTATTCTTTTATTTACTTGAAGTGGTTCTGCATTTTACAGGGCAAAAGTAAGAACCAAGAAAGGAAATCCACCTTTCTTTCCTTAGTCTTTATATTATTACTAACCAACTCTACTAACTTAAACAACCACTTGTTTAATGACAATGGAGTATTGTCAATGATATACAGGAATTTTTCCAGCAGGGATAAGGAAGTGATTATTCCCTTGTATAAGGCAATGGTCAGGCCACACCTAGAGTACTGTATACAGGTCTGGAGGCCTCATTTCAAGAAGGATGTAGAGCTGCTGGAACGAGTACAGAGAAGGGCAACAAGATTAGTGAATGGAACAAAGGGGTGCTCTTACGAAGAAAGGCTTAAGTTTTGCAAATTACAGTGTCTGGAGACTAGGCACCAGCGAGGTGATCTGATAGAGGTGTATAAAGCCTTGAATGGTTTAAGCATGCTTAATGCTGATGGGATTCTTCCTCTAGCTCAGAAAAATCACCTGAGAGGGCATAAATTCAAATTGAGGAAAGACAGATGTAGGATAGACGTGCAGAAATTTGCCTTTAGCCAGCGGGTGCTTGGTTGGTGGAACAGACTTCCATCCCTTGTAGTGGAGGTTGATAGCCTAAATAAGTTTAAGGCTCAGCTGGACAGGTATTTTGAACGAACAGAGGGGTGAAGTGGAAGTGGGTTTTTTTTTTTTTTTTTTTTTTTGGCTGATGCTGCATAAGCTTGCTTTCTTGCATCAAATGCCTCTACTAATGCTAATGCTACTTGGCCACTGGTGGCATAGCTCCTGCCTCCATGTGGCGAGTCCAGTAACATGGGGATAAACAAACCCTCAGAGCTAAAAGGAGCAGAGGTGGAAACAAATGAATTTCCACGTTTAGAGTCAAAGAGCTCTGAAAAAAGTGACAATCACAATACTGACTACAACTTCTCTATCTCAAAGAGAATGAAGAAAGACAGTGGCAGACAGGAATTACCAGCATTCCTGATAATACATTCTCTGTCAACATAACTTGTGGGCAAGCTTTCCCCTTCATCATTCAGAGATGCCTCGAACATGCTACAGGTTCACCAAAAATGGTCAAACATCTCCAATCTGGAGATTTGTAATTGAGACCACCAATTCTCAACACACTGAACTATTATTATGTCTGACATCCTTGAGCGGAATCACAGTTCACCACATACCACCCTCAATTCTTTAAAGGGAGTGATCACTGAATGGGATTTATTGAACGTTCCTGAAGATGAAATAGTTCAGGAACTTAAAGATCAAAAAGTCACTAAGGCAAAAAGGATCATGATTCGAAAAGATGGCAGTTTAATCCCTACCCGAAGTATAATTTTAACTTTCAGTTCCCCAAACCTACCAGCTTCAGTCAACCAGGATATTTAAACTGTTGCGTTCGGCCGTATATTCCCGAACCCCCCCTAAGGTGTTTAAAATGCCAGAAATTTGGTCATTCCCAGACAGCATGCTGTGGGGATACAATGTATACAAACTTTGGGTGTAAAACTCGTACACAAATAGATTGTAAGGCATCAACTTCACAGTGTCCTAATTGCAAGGGCAACTATCCAACATACTCCAAAGACAGCAACCTCTGGAAGTTGGGGAAAAAAATACAAAAATATAAAATCGAAAAAAAAGTTTCCTACCAAGAGGCAAGAAAACAAATAAAATTCAGTATGCCAAAATGCAACTATGTTTCTGCTACTTATAGTCACCAATCAGTAGCAGGTAAGACAGAAGTGCCCATCCTTCTAGACACATAAATCTCAAATTGAGCTTGATCAGCCCTCTCAGTCCAGCATCCATCTCCACCAAATGCAGTAGATGAATGCAATGATACACCACAGACAGTTCCATCCTGGAGACTTCCCTGTTGTCCAGCAGTGAATAATTTGCAAAAACCAGATCCTGTTGAGGTGAAGCAATCTCATCTATCAAGCATGGATACAGATGATACAACCAACAAGAAGATCTGCTTGATATGCATGCAGATTATGCCATGGAAAAAAGCAATGACACAGGACACCCTACTTTTTCAAGAAAAGAAAAAACAAAACTTGACAGATATAAACAAGTCATTCACAAAAAACACACAGACTCATCTTCTCATCACAAAACTAAATAATGGAACAAATGGAGCATACAATGGAATTGCACAAGTTTTCGCAGCAATATTGATGGTATCTATGAATTAATTCACCATTATAATCCTGCTGCCATATGGCTACAAGAAACAAATTTAACACCAAAAATCTCTGTTTCAGTCAAAAACTATACTATCTTCAGAAAAGATCGATCTGAAACTAACAGCCCCCATGGAGGAGTAGCTATACTCATCAAATCACGAGTCCGCTCTAAAGCACATTTCATTGCAAACACCATTAGAACCTCTTGCTACATGCATAGTAATCAGTATCACATTGCCATTGGTCTTGATATATCTTCCACCAAACCATCTATGCACAATTCAGGATCTGGAAAATCTTATTTCTCAATTACTATCTATTATCTGTCTCTTAGGAGATTTTAATGGACGTCATTCATTCATTCTGAGGTTCTCTGGTCTCAGACGGACGTAGTGAGCTAATTGAAATGCTACTCGACAGAGAATTTGACATTGTTGAACACTGGCTTACGCAGTTATATTCATTTTCCTACTGGGTCAACCACTGCAATAGATCTCACAATCTGCTCTCCAATCTTCTTCCTATTGAGTAGGCAGCACACGACAATCCTCTAACCAGCGATCATTATCTACTGATTTGTAGCATTCACATCACCCAGTCCAAACAAACAGAAAAAGACACAAAATGGAAATTTTCCAAAGCGAACTGGACAAAATTTACAAATCATGTTTCTTTTTATGCAGATATCATTGAGTCTTCTGCTACTGACACTGCCACTGATCATATCACAATGCAAGATACTAACAGCTGCAACAGCCACCATCCCACAGTCTCAAATAAGAAACCATTGCCATGCCAACCACTGGTGGAATGGTGATTGTAACGAAGAAAAAGGAGGGAAAAAATGCAATATGGAACACTTTCCGCAAATATCCCACCACTGCCAACCTTATTAACTTCAAGAGATTGAGAGCCAAGGCTCGTTACATTGGGCGAAAGGCCAAAAAAGATTCATGGATAAAATTTGCCACCTCTTCAATCAACAAAGATACTGATACCCAAATAATCTGGCAAAAATAAAGCTTAACAGGAAATATCATATATCACCTTCTCCTATTATTAACTGGAATGGGAACGATATCTCCTCTCCTGGGGAGATTGCCAATTCCTAAGACACTGAATTGTCTGCCTCAAGTGCATATCAACCGTCTTTTCAAAAAATTAAAGCCGAAGCTGAAAAAAGGAACTTCAAAGCTACATGTCCTTTACCCTATAACCAACCACTCACAATATCTGAACTGAAAGAATCTATATATACCTCAATAGACAGCACTCCTGGACCTGGCAGAATTTACCATATAATGCTTCAACATCTCACTCAGAAATCACTATTGTCATTGCCAAAATTTTACTATCGGATATTCTCAGAACATACATTCCCACTTCCTAGCAACATTCTTATGTAATAGCTATGCCGACCAGACTAGCCGGGTGGGTAAAGTGGCAATCCAAAGGTCGCGGGTTTGAATCCCGCCTTGGGCTTGGATCAAAGTACTGCAAAAACCTCGGGAGGTGCATTATGGCCACAGAAGCCGATGCGCCAACAACTAACAGAAAAATAAATAAAATAAAAAAATAAAAATGCAATAGCTATACTGAAACCTGGAAACGATCATTCGATTCCTCACAACGATAGACCAATTTCTCTAACCAGTTGCTTGAGTAAGACTTTGGAAAAAAATGGTTCTTTGACTCACCTGGTATCTTGAATCCCGAAACAGAATCAGCAAAAATCAGTTTCGTTTTTGAAAGAACAGATCTTTCCTAGATTTCATGACAAAAGCTGAATCAAACATAAGAAACGTATTCATCAGAAATCAACATCTCATCATGATATGGCTTCATATAGAGAAGGTTTTTAATACCACATGGCAATATGCCATCCTAAAAGAACTCCATTCTATTCATATGAGAGGCCATTTACCATATTTTATTCAAAGCTTTCTTCAATACAGATCTTTCCAAGTTAGGTACCTGCAGGCTTTATCTCAAACATATATACAAGAAGAAGAAGAAGTCTCACAAGGCTCTGTTCTTAGTGCCCTGTTTTCAATTCAAATAAAACCTATCACAAACCACATTCCAAACACCGTTAACTCATATCTCTGTGCTGATGATCTAACCATATCCTGCCATTCCCAGAATATGAACTATATCGAGAGGCATCTGCAAATATCCATAAATAACATTGAATCATGGATGGCACAAAATGGATACAAACTGTCAAGTCACAAATCTACAGTCATACATTTCTACACAAAGCAGAGAATGCATCCTGAATCTGAGCTGCATTTGGCCAATCACTCTCTACCAATTGTGAACAATATTTGCCTCCTAAGGCTAATTTTTGATAAGAAGTTAAACTTCCAGGAGCACATCAAATGTCTAAGAACTATTTGCACAAAGAAAATGAATATATTCCAAGTCATCTCCAGTACATCATAGGGTGCAGATTGTTATACCAAGCTCCACATATATAAGTCCCTAATTAGATCTCGGCTAGACTACTGAGTACCTGTTTATGACTCAGCTAGGGAGAGCACCTTAGCCCATCTTGCACCCATCCAACACTCTTCTCTTAGGATAGCCCTAGATGCATACAGAACATCACCAGTTCAAAGTTTTTATGTTGAGGCTCACAAAGCTCCACTTAGCATCAGAAGACAGATGTTGCTGATGAACTACTCAGCTAAAATTAAAAGCCTGCTTACTCATCCTGTTTGGCCACTACTGAATGATCCTCAGTGGAAAATCCACTATGCAAATAAACAAAGAACAATTCAGCCTACTGGTATTGGACTGCAGAACCTAAGAGAAAGCTGGAATAGTTACAGTAAAACATATATTCCTTCAATGCAGCTTGTTCAGCAATGCCAGAAGAATTACTTAGTTTCATTTCGGATCTACAACAACCTCTCAATGGCATCATTGGCAAAGAAGCAAATCTCTACAAATTCTTTCTCTACTTAAAACAAATTCAAATGTATGGCCATTTCTAACTGCTGCACAATCAGTTCTTATATGTAAATTCAATTGATTTGGGAGGTGCAATAGGGCCTAAGTAGCTTTGTGCCAGAAAAAACCACCATCAGAACAACAGCAGCATCCATCTCCAAACCACTAATCACCCCCCAACTAAGGCCTGATAATGCCTTGGTAAAGCCTGCTGTTCTTGGACCATATATCAATGGAAAGTTGTGCTTGAGAGAGAGAGAGAGAGAGAGAATGAATCATGATAGATAGTCCTCATTCCAGTCAATGATTTATCGACCATTATCCAGTAGAGATCGGGAGGTCATAACCCCACCCTCCGGCATATGATGGCACGATGAAACCAATGGCCCTCAGTCCCCAGCAGCTTTCACTCCCCTTCTTACGGCAGTGAGAGGATCAGAGTGGAAGCAGAGGGTGGTAAGAATCTGAGTGCAACCAGGCTGCCATGCACGGAAACTGAACGTGGCCTGTTACAATGTAAGATCGCTCATCGGTGAAGACAGGATATTAGAGCTGTAAAAGGAATTAGAAAATGTGAATTGGAATATATTATCGGTTTCTTATTCATTTCTTAATTTACCATTGAAGAAATGAATAACTTATATAAGTTTATCAAGTGGAAATCTGCTGTACGCCAATAGAAACAGTGAAAGGAGCGAAGACGGAGTTGTCTTTCTGGTCCATAAAGATATAAAATACAACATTTTGGAATTCAAAAGTACATCACCAAGGGTGACAAGACTACTACTCAGGATTTCTAAGAGGTACACGCTAAAAGTTATAATGTTTTATGCAAAAACATCGAGCCATGATGATGAAGAGGTTGAAGACATCTACACAAAAATTGAGTATTCTAGAAGAGCAGAAAATTGACCACACTATCATTATGGGGGACTTCAATGCTAAGATTGGAAACAGACAAAACAGCACAAAAAGGGAAACTATAGGAAATTTTGGAATTGGTGAAAGAAATTAAAGACGTGCAAGACTTGTGGAATTTGCAGAATCTTGAGGAATGTCAGTAATGAACAATTTTTTCAAGAAAAGGGTGAATAGAAAGTGGACAGGGAGACTACAAATGGATTAACAACTAATGAAATCGACTTCATCCTCACTAACAGAAGATATATCATGAATGATGTTACCCTCCTGAACAAGGTAAATGTTGAAAGTGATCACAGAATGGTAAGATGCTCACTTGATATAGATGAAAGAAAAGAAAGGAAAAAAACTGACTCGAGTAAATAATGCGAAGGTCTTTGAGAGAACAGAAGAGGAGAAAAAGCATTATGTACTGGAACTTAAGAACAAGTTTGAGCTTCTGCAGACTGCTCAGGACCAAGATATCAAAGAGAATTATTACAACTTTTTGAAAGTGATAAAGCCCAAGAAACCTATAGGTAAAAAGAAATCCAAAGAAGAAAAAATTAGTCTAGAAACACTTGTCAGGATGAACCAAAGACAACAAATGAAGAGCAAGATAAACACTGACAAGGAATAAAATTGAGTATAATGAGTTATACAAAGCCATTAGAAAGAAACTCAGAGAGGACATTAGATTTAACACAAGAAAAGTACAAGAAACATTAAGGGAAAACAAAGAACTTAAATCAGCAGCAATGAGCAATAATACAAAAAGACAAATGATACTGAAACTAAAGAATAGCGATAGTGTACTTATAAATAGCAGAGAAGGCATAATTCAAATAGTAGAAGACTACTATAGAAGAATTATACAAAGAGTGAGGGAATGATGCCAGCAATGGGGAAGATGGATCGCAAATTAGTAACACATACTTGATATCCTTCCTGATGAGGTAGAACATGTGTTGAAGAAAATGAAGAATCAGAAAGCCACGGGGGAATATGAAGTTCCTGTAGAGTTGTTAAAATTGGGAGGCAAAGACATGACACAGAAACTGGCAAGACTCTTCACAAAATACATAAGAAAAGGTGTGACACCTAAGGAGTAGAATAATACAATCATATTTTTGCTGCATAAGAAAGGAGATAAATTGTAAAATATAGACCAATTAGCTTGTTATCCCACATCTACAAGTTGTTCACAAGGGTCTTTACTAACAGATTATAAAGAATACTTGATGAGACTCAACTGAAAGAGCAAGTTGGCTTTAGGACAAGATTTTCTACTATGGATCACATTCATGTAATAGAACAGCTAATAGAAAAGGAAATGAATATAAAAACCATTATGTCTGGAATTTGTGGAATAAAAAAAGGCATTTGACTCCATACACCTTAAGGCAATGTTTCGGGCTCTGGAAAGACAAGGAATGGATACCCCATATATTATGATTTTGAAGAAAATATATGAGAATGCAACCTCGTTTATTAGACTAGACAAAGAGAGTAGCAAATTTAAAATTGAGAATGGAGTTCAACAGGAAACACAATATCTCCAAAGTTTACAACTTCGGAGATAGTGTGTTTACAACCCCTTGAGGAAGCTTTCAGAAGATTAGTCTCATCGCAGAAAGGATTCAATCAGAATGGAGAGTACCTAAACGACTGAGAGGAAAGTGGAGGAGAAATTGTTGAAGATAAACATAAAAAATACACCCGGGTTTGTTGAAGTATATCCAGTTATATTAAAGGAGGCAATAAAAGATCGTATAAGAGTTTCTTTGCACTCACGGGAGGTACCCATGGACTGGAGATGTCCAAATGTGACCCCAATTCACAGAGGGGAGGATAAAAGGGCAACACAAGTAATTATAGACTTGTTAGTTTAACTTCTGTTCAAGGAAAATTAATGGAGGCACTGGTTAAAGAAGCACTGCAGGATCGTATAGACAAGACCAGTTATAGCTTGGACACGGCATGGTTTTTGTTAAGGGAAAGTCTTGCCTGACCAGTTGATTGGATACTATGATGTGGTCACAAAGGAACTGGATGCAGGGAATTATTTTGATATCATATGTTTGGATCTTAGAAAGGCTTTTGATACTGTTGCACATAGAAGACTGCTGCACAAATTGGAGCAGTGTGGCATTGGAGGCAAATTGCTGCTATGGATAAAGAGATGGTTGAGTGGGAGAAGACAGAGAGAGAGAGAGGGGTAATCAATGGACACTGCTCATCGTGGACTAATGTTATTAGTGTAGTCCCTCAGGGTTCAGTATTGGGTCCATTGTTGTTTTCTGTATTTATAAATGATATTGATGATGGTATATCAAGGTAATGTCCAAGTCTGCAGACAATACAAAGGTAGGAAGGGTTGTTAAGGACACTAATGATAGTACGCTGCTGCAACAGGATCTAGAAAAGTTGAGCAGATGGGCTGAGAGGTGGCAAATGAAGTTTAACATTGACATATAGTACTACAAATGGGAAGCAGCAACCCCAGAGTGACGTATCAACTCTGTGGTACTAAAGTGACAGTGGTAGAGAATGAAAAGGACCTGGGGTAATTGTGCAGGCAGATATGAAGTTTTCTAAGCAGTGCAGACGGTACTGCAAGAGTAGCTCAGAGTGTCTTGTCAATGATATACAAGAATTTTTCTAGCAGGGATAAGGAGGTGATTATCCCCTTATATAAGGCAATGGTCAGGCCACACCTTGAGTACTGAATATAGGTCTGGAGGCATCATTTTAAGAAGGATGTAGAGCTGTTGGGATGAGTACAGAGAAGGGCAACAAGATTAGTGAATGGAAAAAAGGGCTTCTCTTACAAAGAAAGGCTTAAATTTTGCAAATTACAGTGTCTGTAGACTATGCACCTGTGAGATTATGTTATTGTTATTATTTTTGTTTTTAGGAGCATTAGCAACTAAGGCCATATTGCTCCGGGGATATGCGGTGGTCATTCTCTGACCATTCCGCATCCTCCGAATGTGGTCACGGGCTTGAACCCCAGTCTAATTAAGAAGTGTGTGCTACGCACTGCTACTCCTGCCCACCTGGTTATGGAGCACCTGCAAGGTGATCTGATTGAGGTGTATAAAGCCTTGAATGGTTTGAGCATGCTCAATGCTGATGGATTTCTTCCTCTTGCTCAGAATAATCATTTGAGAAATCATAAATTCAAATTTAGGAAAGACAGATGTAGGATAGATGTGTGGAAGTCTGCTTTTAGCCAGCAGGTGGTTGGTCTGTTCCACCAATCCTTTGTTGTGGAAGTTGATAGCCTAAATCAATTTAAGGCTGAGCAGGACAGGCACTTGGAACGAACGGAGGGGTGAAATGGGAGAGTGTTTTTTTTTTTTTTTTTACTTTTTTATTTGACTGATGCTGCATAAGCTTGCTTTCTTGCATCATATGCCTGTACTAATGCTAATGCTAATTTAATATTTGCAGATGACATTGTGGTCCAAAACCATGATCCCAAGGAATTAGAGGAAATTTTTAATAAGTTATGCAGAGTTAGTAAAGATTTTGGACAAAAGATGAATATGGCTAAAACAAAAGTAATGACGATCAAGTATGCCACAGAAAGGAATATAATCACTGAAGGTAATTGAAAAGGTAGATTCATATACTTATCTGGGACAAATCATTAGCTGTAAGAATGATAATTGGCTGGAAGTCAAGAGAAAAATAAATTTTGGATGGATTGCATTCAGGAAATATAATCACATACTGAAGAGCAATATCTCGATTTGTCTGAAACATAAAATGATGAACCATTGTACAAACTTCCCACCATGATTTATGGAAGTGAAACTTGGGCACTCACCAAAGTAATGGAAAAGAAGCTAAAAACTAAACAGCAAAGATTCGAACAAATTATATTAGTAATAAGAGTACTGTATAAGAAGAGCAAACAAATAGATCATACAGCAAATAAATGAGATTCTTCTCAAAAGTAAAGAACTGAAATGGTCTTGGGCAGTACACATAGCTCGAAGACATGATGCCAGGTGGACTAAGAAAATAACAGAATGGTACCCAAGAGGAGTAAAAGAAAACTTGGAAGACAAAAACGGAGATGGATAGATGAAATTCATGAGTTTGTGGGTAGTAAATGGATGGCCATTGCACAAAACAGAGGGAACTAGAAAGTTCCTGGAGAGACCTTCATCCTGCAGTGGATTGAAAATGGATAACGATGATGATGAATCCCACTGCATAAGGCAATTCTACAAGAGTATTTGTAATAAGGGCACAAAAAGGTGACATAGTTGTACACGTTGGCACTAATTATATCAAGAGTAGGAGACCAGCAGAATTACTTAACAAGTACAGGTCACTGTTGAAAAAAAGATGGGAATTAGGGTTGAATTTGAAAGTGTCTGGAATTCTGCCCAGACATGATAGGAGGGGAGTATATGGTGAGAGCTTTGTCGATCAATTCAGCCCTGGAAAGATTGTGCAAGGCTCAAGGGGTATTATTTTTTTCAGCCTGGACTGTACTTGTTAACAGGAGAGACTGCTTTTACAGGGATGGGATACACTTAAATGAAAAAGGGAGCAAGAATATTTGCTGATGCTATGGAGGCAATGTTGGTGGGTCGAAAAACTAATAGCTTGGGGGGATACAAAGACTAATAGATTAACAGTAGCCACTGGCAGAGGTTAAAATGATCCTTGCACTGCTTCCATTGGAATGAACAGAAGTCTGAAAAACAAGATGCAGGATATTCAAGAGACTGCTGGGAATCATTGCGATACAAGTAAACACATGGGTTTTGTTAGAGTAGCTAAGAATATGAACAGGTGCATATATACTTGCGTGTACACCAAAGCTAGGAGTTTGGTAAATAAATTTGATGAATTTGAGGTATTGCTCAAAGCATCAAAGGCGGATATTGTTGGGATATTAGAGATGTGGTGTCACACAGATATAAGAAATGCAGAACTGGAATTTGTGGGATACAATGTCTATAGACAGGATAGGAAGGGAGGAGAGGTTATGCTATTTGTTAAGAAACACATAAAATCCAAGGAAGTGAAGCCAGTAGATGTCACTGGACAGTGCAGTGTCGAGTCAGTTTGGTGTGACATAAGCATTGGGAAATCAAAATTGAGAGTAGGAGTGTACTATAGGCCTAATGACTCTGATGACTATAATAAGAAACTGTACAGGGAAATAGAGTGGGCCAGTACATCAGAGAATCTTATAATAGGGGATTTTAATTTCCCAGATATTGACTGGAATTTGTGGGTTGGTCACTCACACACTAGCAAGGCTTTTGTCGATTTATTGGATGATTGCTTTCTACATCAGCATCTTCGGGAGGCAACTAGGGGGAGTAATACTCTTGATTTGATTATCAGTAGTGATTCATCATGCATTAAGAATCTGCAGGTGGCAGTGATCACAGTGTGCTGAAGTGGGATTTACTCAAAGAGGTAACTACCATTAGGGGTAAAGGGAAGAGTTATTGCTTTCGTAAAGGCGACTACAATAGTCTGAGACAGTATTTAAATACTATACAGTGGGACCACCTCATGATGTTACCAACAGCAAATTCAAAATGGGAAGCATTCAAAGAACTTATCTTGGAAGCTACTAGGCTTTACATAACAACTAAGAAATATTGTTCAAGGTTTAAGCCTAAATGGATGTCAGATGAACTTATGAGACATATGGCAGAGAAGAAAATGCATGGGATACATACAAATTAACACGTGACACAAAAGCCTATGATAGATACAAGTTGATCTGTAACAAAGTTACAAAGGAGGTTAGGCAGACGAAGGCGGATTACGAGAAATCCTTGGCAAGGGATGCAAAGAAAAACAGCAAAGAGTTCTTTACTTATGTAAACTCTAGAAGGAAGGGGATGAATCAGATTGGTCCACTTGATATCGAGGGGTCAACTGTTGATGATCCTGCTCAGGTAGCTAATAAACTAAATGAATATTTTGCATCGACATTCACACATGATGTGTTATTCAGCGAGGGGAATGCCAGAGGTGTATTCAACTCTGGCAGAAAGCTAGAGAATCTAATAATAACTGAGAGTAAAGTGGAGGAGAAATTGTTGAAGATAAACACAAGAAAGGCTCCTGGGGTGGATGGGATCTATCCAGTTATATTAAAGGAGGCAGCAAAGGAAGTAAGCAAACCCTTAGCCATAATTATGAGAGCTTCCTTGGACTCAGGAGAGGTACCCACAGACTGGAGATGTGCAACTTTGACCCCAATTCACAAAGGGGGATCAAAGGCTGACACAAGTAATTATAGACATGTGAGTTTAACTTCCAGGAAAATTAATGGAGGCACCGGTTAAAGAAGCACTGCAGGATCATCTAGACAAGACTTCGGTTACAGCTCGGAAACAGCATGGTTTTGTTAAGGGGAAGTCTTGACCAATTTGTTTGGATACTATGATGCAGTCACAAAAGAACTGGATGCAGGGAATAACTTTGATATTATATACTTGGATCTTAGAAAGGCTTTTGATACTGTTGCATATGGAAGAGTGCTGCACAAATTGTAGCAGTGTGATATTGGAGGCAAATTGCTGCTATGGACAAATGGGTGGTTGAGGGGGAGAAGACAGAGAGTGGTAATCAATGGACATTGCTCATCGTGGACTAATGGACTAGTGGAATCCCTCAGAGTTCAGTGTTGGGTCCGTTATTGTTTTCTGTATTTATAAATGATATTGATGATGGTATATCAAGCTTAATGTCCAAGTTTGCAGACGATACAAAGGTTGGCAGGGTTGTCAAGGACACTACTGACACTATGCTGCTGCAACAGGATCTGGAAAGGTTGAGCAGATAGGCTGAGAGGTGGCAAATGAAGTTTAACATTGACAAATGTAAAGTACTACATATGGGAAACAGCAACCCCAGAGCAACGTATCAACTCTGTGGTACTACACTGATAGTGGTAGAGAATGAAAAGGACCTGGTGGTAATTGTGCAGGCAGATATGAAGCTCTCTGAGCAGTGCAGACGGGCTACACGAGTAGCTCATGGTGTCTTGTCATCTTGTCAATGGTATACAAGAATTTTTCTAGCAGAGATAATGAGGTGATTATTCCCTTGTAAAAGGCAATGGTCAGGCCACACCTAGAGTACTGTATACAGGTCTGGAGGTATCATTTCAAGAAGGATGTAGAGCTGCTGGAACGAGTACAGAGAAGGGCATCAAGATTAGTGAATGGAACAAAGGGATGCTCTTACGAAGAAAGGCTTAAGTTTTGCAAATTACAGTGTCTGGAGACTAGGCACCAGCAAGGTGATCTGATAGAGGTGTATAAAGCCTTGAATGGTTTGAGCATGCTCAATGCTGATGGGATTCTTTCTCTTGCTCAGAATAATCACCTCAGAGGGCATAAATTCAAATGTAGGAAAGACAGATGTAGGATAGACGTGCGGAAATTTGCCTTTAGCTAGCGGGTAGTTGGTTGGTGGAACAGACTTCCTTCCCTTGTTGTGGAAGTTGATAGCCTAAATAAATTTAAGGCTCAGCTGGACAGGTATTTCGAACGAACAGAATGGTGAAGTGGAAGTGGGTTTTTTTTTGGCTGATGCTGAATAAGGTTGCTTTGTTGCATCATATGCCTCTACTAATGCTAAATGGTAATACCATGTAAAAGTATGGTGACTACATCTGAAAAAAAAAAAAAAAAAAAAATACATTTCTTGAATGACTTGAAGTCATCCTCATACTGTGATTCATGGTCTACCAATCTGACGGTTGTCCAGTGTATTGCAGCTGCCCAAAGAAAGCTACCTGAAAGACGTACCATCTAAGGTAGTAAAGTTTTGGCAACAACCTATAGAATTATACTGTCTTAATTGTATCTTCAGAAATGTTTTGGGTGGAAACATTTCTGTAGATACAGTTAAGACAATAAAATGAGTAAATTCAAACTCCTGGTTTGGCTAACAACTGCGGACCTAAAGGGTTAACAGAATCTTGCCACTACCCAGAAACTGGGAATAAGAAGTTCCACAATGTAACATATAATGTATTTAGGAAAGACAGAAGGGGTTGGGCTCATTCTTCATTCTGACCCAGAAAAAGTATGATGTGATGTGAGTTAGCTAGAAAGAAAGGTATAATCTGAGTGGGAGCAATCTACAGACCAGAGAATTGTGAAAAGTATGATGGATCTTTACATGCAGATGAAACGTGCTAGCATGTGCAAATGTCATATTATGGTTGAATTGGAATGAGTGAAAGGGAAAGTCGAAATTCGAAACCAAATTTAAAAAAAATTTAGATGATTATTATTTACACCAGCATGAATATTCCAGGCCACATCATTAGTCAGAAATCAGATGACATTATACAGCTTCCAGTACAAGAACCTCTGGCAAGTAGTGACCACGCTGTCATTAGTTGGAAGATGAACAAATATGATTTTCAAGTCACAAAGGACGTTAAGCAAGCAAAGGTGGATTACAAGAAATCTTTTGAAAAGGATGCAAGGAAAAACTTCTTTACTTATGTAAACTCTAAAAGGAACGGGATGAATCAGATTGGTCCACTTGACATCAATGGGTTGACTGTTGATGAACCTGCTGAGGTAGCTGAAAAACTGAATCAGTATATTTCATTTTCATTCACACATGAGGAAATTTGTAGGTAGGTAAGTGGAGGCCAGAAGCTTATCAAACTCTGGCAGAAAGCTAAATGATTTTGTAATAACTGAGAGGAAAGCGGAGGAGAAATTGTTGAAATTGAACATGAGAAAGGCACTTGTGGGGTGGATGGGATCTCACCAATTATAATAAAGGAAGCAGCAAAAGAAGTAAGCAAATCTTTAACCATAATTATGAAAGCTTCCTTGGACTCAGGGGTGTTCCCAATGAAATGGGGCCCTTCTCAATTCACAAAAGAAGATCAGATGAAATTAATTACAGGCCTGTAATTAATTGTGTTTAACTATTAGTTTAACTTCTGTTCCAGGAAAAATAATGGAGTCACTGATTAAAGAAGCAATGCAGGATCATCTAGACAAGACTGCAGTTATTATTATTAGCCATATGGTGCAAGGAAGACTAAGGCTTATGCTGTGCCAGCCAAAAAAAAAAAAATTCCACATTATCCTCAAAGAGAGAGAGAGAGAGAGAGAGAGAGAGAGAGAGAGAGAGAGAGAGAGAGAGAGAGAGAAAGAGAGAGAGAGAGTGGCAGAAGTAGAAGGGAATCACCAAGAAAGAAAAGAATGATGATATCTAGCTCAGGACCCTGGGTTTGCCAAGCCCATACTCAACAGATGTTAATCCCTAGAGTCTAGGTCAGACACAGCATGGGTTTGTTAAGAGGAAGTCATGTCTCACAAATTTTAATTGGATACTGTGACATTGTCACAAAGGAATTGGATGCAAAAAATTATTTTGATATCACATACTTGGATTTCAGGAAAGCTTTTGATACTGTTGCACATGGAAACGACTGTTCAAATTGGAGCAGCATGACATTAAGGGCTGGTTACAACAATGGATAAAAGGATGGTTGAGTGGGAGAAGACAGAGTAGTGATCAATGTACACTGCTCTTCGTGGACTAATGTTATTAGTGGAGTCCCCTAGGATTTGGTGTTGAGCCCTTGTTTTCTGTATTTATCAATGATACTGATGAAGGTATATCAGGATTAATGTGTAAGTTTGCAGACGATAAAAAGGTTGGCAGGGTTGTTAATGACAGTAATGATAATACACTACTGCAAAAGTACTACTACTACTTCTGCGAGTTACATGCCAGTCACACCTTATTAATATATACCAAATATAGTATATAAAATAGCTGAAAAGTCAATTTTGAATTATTTAATTTTTTAAGATAAGTTAAAGGTACAGATACCTTAATATGCTAAACTTGCTGAATATGACTTAGACAATAAAAATTTATTTTAAGAAGGGCTTGTATACAAAGCATTGAAAAAACAGGTTCGGAGTACATTCCAGTGGCACAATAGGTACAAGATGTTTGATTTAAAGTTAATTAAGTAGCAGATATTAGACCTGCAATCAAAATTTATTATAACCACTGTTGACAAGGCAGTCAACAACTATGGGATTATCTATAAAAGTTCTATATTGACTCTTTGACTAAAGAGCTTAATAGCAGTACCACATTTAAGAAAGTGGAAGCTAACAGTAATATTGCCAAAAAAAGGCTGATAGCTATGAGAAAAAGGTTAAACCTCAACTGCTATAACACCAAGTTTCCATGTGTACATTGGATCCCTAAGTTTCATAAATCCCCAATAGCATTTAGATTTATTACTCTTGTAGGGATAGGTATTTTTCAAGGATGGTCAGAAAAATGGCAGCTGTGCTTTAATCCAACAAAGTGTAAGGTATTACACCTGGGAAACAGTAATCCCAAAAAAACTTATTCACTTGGTGGAGTCCAACTAAACCCAGTACTGGAGGAAAGGGACTTGGGTATTACAATACGGTCAGACATGAAATTCTCTGAGCATTGTAAACAGGTTGCAAGGAAGGCCCATGGTGTCCTATCGATGATCTATCGAACTTTTGCAAGTAGAGATAGGGACGTGATAATCCCATTATATAAGGCTTATGTTAGACCACACTTGGAATACTGTGTTCAAGTATGGAGACCGCACCTAAAGAAAGACATTGAGCTTCTTGAAAGGGTGCAAAGAAGGGTAACTCGCCTGGTGAGATCGGCAAAAGGGCGTCCTTATGAAGAAAGACTTCGAATATGTGGGTTGCAGAGTTTGAAAACTAGACACCTTAGAGGAGATTTGATTGAGGTGTTTAAGGCTCTGAGAGGCATCAGTAAAATGAATGAGGACAAAATTTTCAAGATTATAAATGATGCTAGAACTAGGGGAAATAAATTTAAGTTACGGGGGGGAAATGTTTAGATTGGACTGCAGGAAGTTTTATTTTAGCCAGCGAGTTATAAATTACTGGAATAAGTTGCCTTCATGGGTGGTAGAGGCCGACAGTTTGGGGAAATTCAAAGGTCATCTGGATAGTACTTTCGGGTAAGGGAAGCGCATAGGATGATAGGTTTAATTTCCTTTTTATTTATATTTTATTTTATTTATATATATATATATATATATTTTTTTTTTTATTTATTAATTATTATTATTTAGTTATTTATTTTATTTATTTATCAAAATTATTTTTTGTTTTTATCATTGTTTTGTTCAGATTTTATTTATTTATTTATTTTATTTTATTTATTTATTTTTTTTTTGGCTGGTGCAGCATAAGCCATAGGCTTTCTTGCACCATGCAGCCGTTACTAATACTAATACTAAATACTAATGTAGAAGTTCCACATAAAAAGTTGGAAACGTTAAAAATAGTATTAAGTAAAGTAGGAGATACGAAGATTATTTTAAATAATGGAAAGGTTTTAGATTGTCTTAATTCCAATACCACAAATATTAGACATACTGGTACATACGACTTCAAAAATATGTTTACTAGCATATCGCATAGAAATTTAAAAAAAAGTTTTGAATGAATATTATAGTGTTATCCCTTGTGATAAATATTTAATTGCTTTATAGTTAATGGAAGTGTGGTTTATAGGCAACATACGAGTATGCCCAGTGGTGAGCTATAGTGGGCTCGCAAGAGCCCATTGTTATTTTTTTTTGAAAATTTGCAAGCCCATTGTTGAAATGATCATTTATTTTACAAATGAAATCCTGAATGTAATAGTAATTACATTCAGGATTACAATCCAGAGCTGAAACTACGGTGGGGCGAGCGGGGACCCATTCCCAGCATTTTAATGGCAAAATCAATTGGCTATGTATTTTAAAATTGCTTCATTTTTGATTTAATTATAGTCAGACCTCTGTTTAACGAACTTCTTTATAGTGAATTTTTTTTATTCCCCTTGGTAATTACATTTAAAATTGTTTCCACTGAACAAAGAAAATTTCCATGTAATGAACGGATTAGGAGAGACAACTCTTTGTATGCATTGTTCTCACCTCTGGCCTTTAGGCAATTTAGGTAATTAGAAAGTGCGAATTAAGGGTGAAAGGGATTACCGTTTCGCCAAGTTAGTGGTGTCTGTAAAACCACCTATGCAGTCACATACCGAGAAGTCGCACTATTCAATATGCTTTCCATAGCCAGTCAGGGGATTAAGAAGATTCCCGACATTGATAATAGCCTCTGGTCAACCTGTGTTGTGGTTCCCCTTTACTCTGACAAACAGGCATATGTTTTTCGGAGAAGTGAGTGATCCATGCCTTCCACTAAATTTCTCCGTCTATGTTTACATGGTCACAGTAGATGAATATCCGTGATTCCGACATTTTGCATAGTATTGAAAGAAGTGACAGTAGCAACTAGAGTGGGGGGGGGTTGAGGCAACTAAGATATTATATAAACTTTATGAAGATGAAATGTTGACAGATTTTGAAACTTTGTCAAGCCTTTCACTGTGTAGAAAATGTTCTAAAATATAATGGCATAAAGGCAATAATTAAAAAAAAAAAAAACTGTATTACCAATCTCCAAAAATCTAGCGCGAATTAAGGATGATTGCTAAAGAACTTGATGTGGAAACTATAAAGATCGGTTGTATGTTCGGGACGCGATGTAGCTCGTGGACGGCGATTGTGGGTTGGAGGAATTATCCACCTTGTGCAAACATTTTGAATCAGAAGTTAAATATTCGGGATTATTAATCCGACTTTTAATCTGGAATTTCTTAACCATTTAGCACTAATGATCGATATCCTGCAGGATATCGATCATTAGTGCTAAATGGTAAGAGAGTTTCTTACCTAAAAGGTAAGAAACTCTCTTACCTTTCAGAAGCTTTACAGAATTGCTATGGTAAAAGAAGATAAATTAATTATTCAAACCGTCAATGCAATTGCTAATTTGAAAATTTCTGAAGGAAATTATGAAGCTAAAGATGAGAACATGTTGAAGTTGAAAGAATTTGTAGGAATCAAAATCGAAAGTAAAAGAAAAAAAAAAATGACCTTGTGCCAAGTTATTAAATGCATTATTTTATCCTTAAAGGATAAGTTATTAATGCAACAGGGTGATTTTAAATTAAAAAATAAAGAAAATTACGATAACGTTGAAAGAATTTTTAAACATATGCTACCCGAAATCGAGGAATGTGAAAAAAACTTTCATCTCAGTTACAAGATGGTGAAAACCGAATAAGAAATTTAAGTTTTCTGATAAAATATGAAATAAAAATTAATGATTTTAGAGATTTTGTCACAGACATTTTATCTTTAAAATATAGTGAAGTTCCATTTTCAATTAAGAAAGACAGAAATCTCTTTGAAACCATTGCGATTAGCAGTGCTGAAGCTGAGTGAGCTTTCAGCGTAATGAATAATATCGCGACAAATGAACGTATTACAGATTATGATAACCATATCTAAATGGAAAACCATTGCTTCAATTTGATCCGTATCGTTACGTCAAATCATTCCTCTGTAATCATCCCTCAGCTATTGAACAAAGTAGAAGATTGACAACAAATATTAATAAAGAAGTAAATTGGCAATTTTTAGAATAAATTTTTCTTGAATATTTGTGAAATAATTTTTTTTCATGAAATCTGTCATTTTTTCTAGAAAGTTTGTTTTTATGTAATATATGTTTTTATATTGTGCAATGTTTTGTGACAGATTCTATGTTATTTGTGATGTGGGAAATATTTCATGTTAATTTTTATTCGCATTATTAAAATTTTAACACGGAAAAAATGTATCCATTATATTTCCCTAATTGTTAAAAAAAAAAAGACCAATAAAAAAGTTGTGCGTGTGGCGAGCACACATGGTAGATGGTTTATGCGAAACATCCTTCGCGTTTCTTTTAGGAATTTTGATTGGTATATATTGATTATGAAATAAAAGAGCTTTTTTTGTTGTAATTATTTTATTGATCATTCACAGATTTTCATAATTTCTGGAAGACAAGATACAATGGATTTATGATAATTATAGTAAGAGATGTATACTTGCAAGTGCAACGTATCTAAATATCTCTGTAAAACAGCACCGATTGATGTACCTGATCGTGTATTTGAAGCGATATACACAGCTGTTAGGGGAACCTAACAATGGATTGTAATGAAAATGCGAGACGAAAAAAAAAGAAAGTGATTACAAATATTTGTATTGTTGTAATCATACTTACTGCAGTAGTAACTTCAGGAAGCATGATTGTGACTTCACACTATTCAAAAATTCAAAAAAGTTAAAACTCCAGACACTGTGATATTCAGTTATGATCATAAGATGAGGCATGACAACCACATTTTTAAGTTTTTTAAGATAGATCTAGAAACGTATTACACATTCACTTATACGCATGGTTAAGGGGGGTAATAAGCCATGTCTGTCCACCCCCTAAATCAACCCCTGACTCAAGATATCATACCGGTCATGAAAAATGCGTCACACGTTCTAATCACACTACTAGTAGGGCGAGCGTGGGAAGCACCTCTAGTGGAAGCCGCTGATGACATCACTTCCGTGACTGATCAAATTTCCTCAGTAGAAAGTCGGAAAAACTGCGAGCCTATTGCTAAAATATTCACAGCTCACCGCTGAGTATACCCATGGGTGCATGTAGTTCATGTATTGTGGCCAACCTATATTTGCACCGCTTTGTAATGAAAAGTAAATTTAACAAAAATGCTATGCTTTATAGATATATTGACGATCTTATAGCAATCAGTGAGCCAAATTTTCTGCAGGAAATGGCAACGTTTGATCCTTCAAATCTGCAGCTTGAATGTACTAATAATGATAGTCTTATTGCTGCCACATTTCTAGATAACAGCATTAAAATTAAAGATGGGAAGGTTGATACTAAAGTGTACGACAAATGTACTGACTTTAAATTTGAAACTATAAATCTCACGCATTGGCATTCGAACATATCAAGTAGAATTCATAGTAATGTAATTAAATCACAAGGATTAAGAATAATAAGAATATGCAATAGTCAAATTAATATCATAGCAGCACTAACAAATTTTATTATTATTATTAGCCATATGGTGCAAGGAAGCCTGAGGCTTATGCTGCAACAGCAAAAAAAAATTCCCGAGTTATGCTGAGAGAGAGAGAGAGAGAGAGAGAGAGAGAGAGGAATCACCAAGAAAGAGAAGAATGATGATATCCAGCTCAGGACCCTGGGTGTGCCAAGCCCATACTCACCAGATGTGAGCGCCTGGGGTTATCAACAAGCTATGTAGTAGTAGTAGTGGTGGCGGCATGTGATGTAAGAAAGCAAGTGTATGAGCTTATGCAGCATCAGCCCAAAAAAAAAAAAAAAAAAAAATCACACCATTCCCTCCAAATGCCTGTCCAGTTCCTTGTTAAACTTATTCAACCTATCAACTTCCACAACGACAGATGGAAGTTTGTTCCAGCAATTAACCACCCGCTGGCAAATTTCCGCACATCGATTCTACATCTGTCCTTTCTTAATTTGAATTTATGCCCCCTTAGGTTTGTAATCTCAACAAGTGCAAGGATCCCATCAGAATTCAGTGTGCTCAACCCATTAAAGGCCTTATACACCTCAATCAGATCACTGTGCAGGTGCCTAGTCTCCAGCCACTGCAATTTGCAGAACTTAAGCCTCTCTTGGTAAGAGGATCCCTTCATTCCCCTCGCCAAACTTGTTGCACTTCTCTGTACATGCTCAAGGAAATCTACATCCTTCCTAAAATGAGGCCTCCAGACCTGTACGCAGTACTCAAGGCGTGGCCTGACCATTGCCTTATACAGAGGGACAATCACCTCCTTTTCCCTGCTAGCAAAATTCCTATATATCATTGACAAAACCCCATGACCTGCCCTAGCAGCCTGTCTGCATTGCTCAGAAAACTTCATATCTAACTGCACAATTACTCCCAGGTCTTTTTCATTTTCTACGACCTTAAGTGTAGTACCACACAGTTGGTACGTTTCTCTGGGGTTACTTCTACCCAAATGCAATACTTTGCATTTGTCAAGGTTAAACTTCAGTTGCCACTTCTTAGCCCATCTGCCCAAATTAACTAGATCCTGTGCAGTAGCACACTGCCATTACCAACCCTGCCAACCTTTGTATCATTTGCAAACTTCGACATTAAGCCAATATCATTGATAAATATACAAAACAACAGTGGACCCAACACCGAACCCTGCGGGAATCCACTAATAACATTAGTCCATGAAGAGCAGCACCCATTGATTACTACCCTCTGTCTTCTCCCACTTAACTATCCTTTTATCCATTATAGCAACTTACCCTTAATACCATTCTGCTCCAATTTGTACAATAATCTTAAATGTGCAACAGTGTTAAAAGCTTTCCTGAAATCCAAATATATGATATAAAAATTATTTTTTGCATCCAGTTCCTTTGTAACCACATCGTAATATCCTATCAAATTTGTCAGACAAGACTTTCCCTTAACAAACCCATGCTGTGTCTGAATAATTGCTGCAGTCTAGTCTAGATGTCCTACAATGCATCTTTAACTAGTGACTCCATTATTTTACCTGGAATAGAAGTTAAACTAACTGGTCTGTAATTACTCGTGTCACCCTTCGATCCCCCCTTTGAGAATTGGGGATACATTTGCACATCCCCAGTCTGTGGGGACTTCTCCCGAGTCCAAGGATTCTCTCATAATTATAGCTAAGGTTTGCTTACTTCCTTTGCCGCCTCCTTTTAATATAACGGGATAGATCCCTTCCACTCCAGGTGCGTTTCTTACGTTTAATGTCAACAATTTATCCTCCATTTTGTTCTCAGTTATTACAAAATCATTACGTACCCTGCTACAATTTGATAACCTTGTGGCATTTACAAACCTTAATAACTCCTCATGTGTGAATGTAGATGCAAAATATTCATTCAGTTTGTTTGCTATCTGAGCAGGATCATCAACAGTCGAGCCATCAATATCAAATGGATCAACCAGATTCATCCCCTTCCTTTTAGAGTTTATATAAGTAAAGAAATCCTTGCTGTTTTTCTTAGCATCTTTTGCCAAAAATTTCTCGTAATCTGCCTTCGCCTGCCTAACCTCCCTTGTGACTTGATTACAGACTAGCTTATATATATCATCGGCCTCTGTGTCGCCTGATAATTTATATGCATCCCATGCATTTTTCTTCTCTGCCACGAGTCTCATTAGTTCGTTGACAACCATTTGGGCCCAATTCTTGACAGTATTTCTTAATACTGATGAAACGTTTAGTAGCTTCCACTATTAATTCCTTGAATGCTTCCCACTTAGAATTTGCTGTTGGTAACATCATCAGTTGGTTCCACTGTACAGAATTTAAAAACTGACTGAGACCACTATAGTCACCTTTGCGGAAGCAAAAACCCCTTCCTTTACTCGTGATGGTAATTATATCTTTAAATAAATCCCACATCAGTACACTGCGATCAATGACACCTAGTGGTTCCTTTATCTGAAAATTCTTAATACACGAATGATCACTGCTGATAACCAGATCAAGAGTATTACTCTCTCTGGTTGCCTCTCGAACATGCTGCTGCAGAAAACAATCATCCAATAAATACACAAAAGTCTGACTAGTGTGTGAGTGACCAACCCACAAGTTCCAGTCAATATCTGGGAAGTTAAAATCCCCCATTATAAGACATTCTGATTTACTGGCCCACTCCTCTGTATAATTGTTCATTGTACTCATTTGAGTCATTAGGCCTATAACACATTCCTACTCTTATTTTTGCTTTTGCAGTGCTTATGTCACAGCAAACTGACTCAACAGTGCACTGTTCATTTATATCAACTGGGTGCACTTCTTTTGATTTTATGTAAAAATGGCTTTCTTCGTGAATTTATATTTAGACATCTACACAGAAATATTTTTATTGCAATAAAATTATGGCATGTAACATGAGTCCACAAGATATTGTTAGGAATTTGGGGTCACGCTGAAGTGATGTTTTAGATGGAACTTATGTATATAAGTATATACTAGGTACTTCTCGTGGAACAGTTGGTCAATGTCTTACACTCTGGAAAAGTTGTACCCATGGTTGTTCTATGAGAAGGAACAAATTTTTTTTTTCTTGCCAGAGGTTGTCTTTACTCATATTGCTTCTAATTGGTGAATGCTATTTCCATAATCATATGACTCTAAAGAGGTAACTTTTAAACTTTCTTTTGTTTCTCACTGTAGCTTGGGTCAGTCCAAGTTTTTGGTAGCTCCAAAGCATTGGTAAAAATTCTTGCATTATGGCTGTCTCCAACATATCAGTAAAATCTTTGCCTTTCTTCATTTTTCTAGAAAATTGTCTTGCGATACTTAATGTTAACTATTACTATGTCTTTTACTTTTCAATCCAAGTCGCTTAATTAGCATTAGCATTAGTAGAGGCATTTAGTGCAAGAAAGCAAGCTTATGCAGCATCAGCCAAAAAAAAAAAAAAAAACCACTTCCACTTCACCCCTTTGTTCTTTCAAAATACCTGTCCAGCTGAGCCTTAAACTTATTTAGGCTATCAACTTCCACGACAAGGGATAGAAGTCTGTTCCACCAACCAACCACCCGCTGGCTAAAGGCAAATTTCCTCACGTCTATGCTACATCTGTCTTCCCTCAATTTGAACTTATGCCCTCTCAGGTGATTATTCTGAGCAAGAGAAAGAATCCCATCAGCATTGAGCATGCTCAAACCATTCAAGGCTTTATACACCTCTATCAGATCACCTCGCTGGTGCCTAGTCTCCAGACACTGTAATTTGCAAAACTTAAGCCTTTCTTCATAAGAGCACCCCTTTGTTCCATTCACTAATCTTGTTGCCCTTCTCTGTACTCGTTCCAGCAGCTCTACATCCTTCTTGAAATGAGGCCTCCAGACCTGTATACAGTACTCTAGGTGTGGCCTGACCACACCTAGAGTACTATAGGTGTGGCCTGACCATTGTCTTATACAAGGGAATAATCACCTCCTTATCCCTGAGAGAAAAATTCCTATATATCATTGACAATAAACCATGAGCTACTCTTGCAGCCCGTCTGCACTGCTCAGAGAACTTCATATTTGCGTGCACAAACACCCCCACGTCCCTTTCATTCTCTACCACTGTCAGTGTAGTACCACAGAGTTGATATGTTGTTCTGGGGTTGCTGTTTCCCATGTGTAGTACTTTACATTTGTCAATGTTAATCTTCATTTGCCACCTCTCAGCCCATCTGCTCAACCTTTCCAGATCCTGTTGCAGCAGCAGCATAGTGTCAGTAGTTTCCTTGACAACCCTGCCTACCTTTGTATCGTCTGCAAACTTCGACATCAAGCTTGATATACCATCATCAGTATCATTTATGAATACAGAATACATTAATGGACCCAACACTGAGCCCTGAGTGACTCCACTAATAACATTAGTCCACGACGAGCAGTGTCCATTGATTACCACTCTCTGTCTTCTCCCACTCAACCACCCCTTTATCCATAGCAGCAATTTGCCTCCAATGCCACACTACTCCAATTTGTGCAGCAGTTTTCCATGTGCAACAGTATCAAAAGCCTTTCTAAGATCCAAGTATATAATATCAAAGTTATTCCCTGCATCCAGTTCCTTTGTGACTGCATCATAGTATCCAATCAAATTGATCAGGCAAGACTTCCCCTTAACAAAACCATGCTGTGTCCGAGCTATAACTTAAGTCTTGTCTAAATGATCCTGCAGTGCTTCTTTAACTAGTGCCTCCATTAATTTTCCTGGAACAGAAGTTAAACTCACAGGTCTATAATTACTTGTGTCAGCCTTTGATCCTCCTTTGTGAATTGGGGTCACATTTGCACATCTCCAGTCTGTGGGTACCTCCCCTGAGTCCAAGGAAGCTCTCGTAATTATGGCTAAGGGTTTGCTTTCTTCCTCTGCTGCCTCCTTTAATATAACTGGATAGATCCCATCCATCCCGGGTGCCTTTCTTGTGTTTATCTTCAACAATTTCTCCTCCACTTTACTCTCAGTTATTACAAGATTTTCTAGTTTGCTGCTGGAGTTGAATACATCTCTGGCTTTCCCCTCGCTAAATAACTCCTCATGTGTGAATGTCAATGCAAAATATTCATTTAGTTTGTTAGCTACCTGAGCAGGATCATCAACAGTTGACCCATCGATATCAAGTGGACCAATCTGATTCATCCCCTTCCTTCTAGAATTTACATAAGTAAAGAACTCTTTGCTGTTTTTCTTTGCATCCCTTGCCAAAAATTTCTCGTAATCTGCCTTTGCCTGCCTAACCTCCTTTGTAACTTGGTTACAGATCAACTTGTATCTATCATAGGCTTCTGTGTCATGTGTTAATTTGTATGTATCCCATGCATGTTTCTTCTCTGCCATATGCCTCATCAGTTCATCAGACATCCATTTAGGCCTAAACCTTGAACAATATTTCTTAGTTGTTATGTAAAGCCTAGTAGCTTCCAAGATAAGTTCTTTGAATGCTTCCCATTTTGCATTTGCTGTTGGTAACACATCAGTTGGTCCCACTGTATAGAATTTAAATACTGTCTCAGTCCATCGTAGTCGCCTTTACAAAAGCAATAACCCTTCCCTTTACCCCTAATGGTAGTTACCTCTTTGAGTAAATCCTACTTCAGCACATTGTGATCACTGCCACCTAGTGGTTCATTTATCTGCAGATTCTTAATGCATGAAGAATCACTGCTGATATTCCTCCCTCTAGTATTCCAAGAGTATTCCTCCCTCTAGTTGCCTCCCGAACATGCTGATGTAGAAAACAATCATCCAATAAATCCACAAAACCTTGCTAGTGTGTGAGTGACCAGCCCCCAAATTTCAGTCAATATTTGGGAAATTAAAATCTCCCATTATAAGACTCTCTGATTTACTGGCCCACTATTTCCCTGTACAGTTTCTTATTATACTCATCAGAGTCATTAGGCCTATAGCACACTCCTACTCTCAATTTTGATCTCCCAGTGCTTATGTCACACCAAACTGACTCGACACTGCACTGTCCAGCGATGTCGACTGGCTTCACTTCCTTGGATTTTATGTATTTCTTAACTAATAGCATAACCCCTCTTCCCTTTCTATCCAGTCTATCCTTTCTGTAGACATTGTATTCCCCAAATTCCAGTTCTGCATTCCTTATATCTGTGTGACACCAACAATATCTGCTATCTCTGATATCCCAACAATATCTGCCTTTGATGTTTTGAGCAATACCTCAAATTCATCAAATTTATTTACTAAACTCTTAGCATTGGTGTACATGCAAGTATACATGAACCTATTTCTATTCTTAGCTGCCCTAACACAACCCATGTGTTTACTTGTACTGCAATGACTCCCAGCAGTCTCTGAAATATCTTGCATCTTGTTTTTCAGGCTTCTGCTCATTCCAATAGAAGCAGTGCAAGAATCTCTCCTCTGCCAGTGGCTACTGTTAATCTATTCGTCTTTGTCTCCCCCCAAGCTAGCAGTTTTCCGACCCACCTAACACTGCCTCGATAGCATCAGCAAATATTCTTGCACCCTTTCTATTTAAGTGTATCCCATCCCTGTAAAAATAATCTCTCCTGTTAACAAGTACAGTCCAGTAATCTTAGTTGTAACAGCACAAAATTCTTAACACAATGATTTACCAGGAACTCTAACTATGGGACGGGGATTTATGCTCCCGGTAAAAAATTCCGAAGTAGTTTGCTGTCTTTACCTATTCACTTTCTAGCTCTAATTTCTTCTACTCAAAATCTATTAGAGTAATTCGAGGGAAATTAAGGTGCTACCACCATCACTTTTGACAGCTCCGTTCGCCAATTTCTTTGGCTTGTGCCCTTTGCTTTTCCTGCCCATTTTGTTTTTTCCCACCCATTTAGCTATAGTAACAGAAACACTCGTGTAAATATGGTAAAAGTAAAGCTATCTGTAGGGCTAGCAGTTATATTTTGCCAGGCAGCTGTTCTTAAAAAATTTAGTGTAAGTCATATTCGGCAAGTTTAGCATATTAAGCTATCTGTAACTTTAACTTATCATAAATCATATATTAACTTAGTTTAAAAAATTAAATAATTCAAAATTGACTTTTCAGCTATTTTATATACTATATTTGGTATATATTAATAAGGTGTGACTGGCATCTAACTCGCAGAAACAGATGGCCCATGCTGTTACTGATAACATATATTGAGAGGTGCTAGTCCCAAGCTGACATTCCTTTCAAGCTTTATGCAGTAATGGAATCAGGATACTCTTGATTTGTTATTATGTTAATTTTAGATTAAGTGTGACTTGGCTTGTTATGGTGGATTTTTGGTTCCCTTTTTAGGCCATGGTTGTGCACTAATATTGGTTTAAAAATAGAAATATAGAAACATGGTACTTATATTCACAGGCATATGTAATGTTTAATCTAACATGATGGCATTAATTCATCCTGACATTTTTTCTTTGGCTTTTTTTTTCTGTAGTTTTTACATATAATTCAGGTAATGCGATTTACTTCTACTATATATATATATATATATATATATATATATATATATAACTGATAATTAAAATAAAAATAAATACATATGCCAGTAGCATGGCAAAACTGTAGGGCAAAAAATTAACATAAACATTAAATAAACAGGGAGGGGGAAAGTAAAGGTAACAAGACTGAAACTGTAGCTGAAAGTCTCTAAATAATTTAGAAGTTCAATTAAATCCAATTAATAATAAATCCATTTCAAATTTAAAATATAAAGCCAATTACATAATAATTTGGTGGCACTCCCTTTGAAAGGTACCAGTTCTGAGAGACATGAAATATCACCAAAATGGGACTAAAACTAACTACTAAAATAAAACAAAGTAACAAAATAATAGACTGACCATTATGCCTCATATCTTGGGGCATCGATCAAAGGACCAAACCTTTGATCGGATCGCATTTGCAATGATTTGTCTAGCAATTGAAATGCAGCAATTCCAGGCACCTCCATAGCCAGGTGGGAAGGAGCAGCAGTGCATAGCACACGCTTCTTGATTAGACCGGAGTTCGAGCCCGTCACCACCAAATACGGAGAATGTGGAAAGGTCAGGGAATGACCACCGCATATCCCGGAGCAATATGGCCTTAGTTGCTAATGCTCCTAAAAAACAAATAACAAACAACAAGCAGCAATTCCATGACCATTATTGGCCTTGTGTTCCTCTGACGGAGGACCACGAGGCCAATAATGGTAAATTTTATATATATTAATATATAAAATATATTATTATATATATACACACACAGTTATATATAATAATAATTTTATCAATATTACATATATATATAATATTGATAAAAATCCGCTGAGTCAGTTACCCGCGGTTAACCATGAAAAAAAAAAAAGGAAAAAACTTAACACGTACTACTCGCGTGTCCAATGCGATGTTTCCTTTTATTTTTTACAAAGTTGATTTTAAATCGAATAGCTTCCCGTTATTTTTACAATGTCGCATATGATTTGGTCACCAACATTAAAATGGTTCATTAGAGATTTAACGGATGCGTTTTCAAATTTTTGAATAATTTCAAGTTTTTGTTTAATTCGAAAACGCAACTCTTGTGTTTGCCCATCATTTTCTTGCCAGAGGTTGCCTTTACTCATATTGCTTCACGATTTCTAAACAACAAAAAAAAAAAAAAAAAAAAAAAAGTTACTATAAAAGAAAAAAAAAATTGACATCCCTGACATAAATAACAAAACAGAATTTGTCCTTTTCCGGTGCAACGGAACACAGCAATCGATGCGACGCATAAATGAAACTAAACATTTGGTCTCTTTTTTTTTTTTTTTTTTTTTTTGCGGTAGCTGTGAAGACAGCAGGAGTTGCAAGACAATAGGTACATTAATCTCCCAATGACGACTTATAACACTGCTTCTTGTCATTTATTACAACTTGCAAAATATCTGTTTTATACCTATTCTAGTTATTACTTGAATTTTATGGTTGATTTTTTTTTTTTTTTTTTTTTTTTTTTTTTACTTTGGAGTATTGAAGTGTCCCGGTTAAGCCAATCCCGATAAATCAAGAGTCTGCTGTATTTTATTATTACCGTATTTAATGTTGGTAATATCTTACTGTGTGTTTAATTTATCAATTAAACTTTATTATACGTATGTATGTACAAGAATATCACGCTATATATGGGGTCAGTGGGTGTTTGCTTATATCTGCGGTTTCAGCCATCCACAGTAGGTCTTGGAACATATCCCCCATGGATACGGGGGCTTTACTGTGTGTGTGTGTGTGTGTGTGTGTGTGTGTGTGTGTGTGTGTGTGTGTGTGTGTGTGTGTGTACAGTGATACTTCCCTTTAACGGACAGCCATGGGAAACGAGAATGTGTCCGTTAGAGAGAAGTGTCCGCTAACAAGAAGTCTGAGGGAGAAAAAAAAAAGAAAGAAAAATCGTTGAATGCTTAATGTAAAATTAAATTGAAATATATACAGATTTTGAACAATATTTTTGTAAATAATATACAATTACATACACAAGAGATAAAGAAAAATCGTTAAATGTTTAATGTAAAATTAAATTAAATTATATACAGATTTTGCACAATATTTTTATAAATAATATACATACAATTGTGCTATGCATATTAACGATGAACCACCAATGAAAATAAACTTTATCTTAAGAAAAATACATACAGTGATCACTTATTTTCTTCTGCACCTTCTTCCGGCTTATAATTTTATTTTCAACATTTCTTTGGAGTGAAGAAACCATTGAAAGTCCTTCAGTATCTTCTTCAGCGGCGAAAAACATTTTTAAATGATTAATTTGTATGAGCGCTTCTTCTATTTTCATCGGTGGTTCGTCGTTAATACGTTCTTTGACAGAATGATTTGAATGTTGGACAATTCAATGTGCGGGTGAGATCCGGCATTATCCATGAAAAGAATAATTTTTCTGTTTTGACGAATCATGTTTTGGTTAAAGTGCCTTATCCATTCGCTCATGATATCTCGTGTCATACACGCTTTTTTATTAGACTTCCAGTGAACATTCAACAGATTCAACTTTATGCCCTTGAAACAACGAGGATTTTGTGGTTTTCCTATAACAAGAGGTTGTTCAAAGTCTCCCAGCATATTTGTACACAATAGTACAGTTAAGCATTTCTTAGAAATTTTTCTGGCCTGGCACTTTTCGTTTTTTAGACTCATTGTTTTTTCAGGAAGAGCTTTAAAAAACAACTCTGTTTCGTCACAGTTGTAAATATCCTTAGCTTAAAAATCACGACATAAATCTTCCAATTTGATGGTCCAATCTGTTACAACCCCAGTATCAACAGATCCACCTTCACCACTTACGGTTTTCCAAGAAATTTTATGCCGAGTTTTGAACTTGTCTAGCCATCCCACGGAAGCTTTGAACTCTTTTACTCCCATAGATTTCGCAACCTCCAAAGCCTTTTCCCTAGTAATAGGCCCATTAATGGGAATTTTTTTAGCATGTGCGCAACAAAACCACTCATACGTAACATTGTCAATTTGAAGTCCAACAGTTTTCAGGAATGATTTTTGAACCTGTTCATTTACGTGTTGCCAAAATTGTTTGAGCAGTTCATTTTTTTTCTTTAGGATGTCGCTTACCTGCGTCTTCTCAATTTTGAATTTTGCAGCGAGATTGCGAACACTATTTTTTTTGCCGATCATACGCATTAATGAGTTTGACTTTATCTTTTAAAGTTAAATGTTTATGAGAAGACATTGTGCACTTCACACGACACTGAACAAAACTGAAAACTCAAAAGACGAAAGGCTGACAAAATCCCCCCCCGCACACACACACACCAAATTCATCAGAAGTTTTACACGTGCCTTAAAATTCTTGAAAAAGGGTTTAGAACCGCGCGTAAACCTTGATAAGATTCAGAGAATCGGAAATAGAAAATAAACACACGATTGAGGCAATGCGTGGAAGAAACGTTCCTAGAAAAAGGGCCGTGAGCTCACCCACTGTCCATTATGGGAAGATCAAATTAAGTGCTAATCTAAATGAAACAGTGCAGATTGCCTGTCCGCATCCGTTACAGAGAATTTCCGCTAGACAGAAGCTGAAAACACATTAAAACCAATAGAGGAGAGTTGGGGAATTTGAAAATGTCCGTTGTAGAGAGATGTCCGTTAAAGAGAGGTGTCCGTTAGGAGAAACTAATAAACCTCACATTTTCATATCCCTGGACTTGTTGCGTTATAACCTAAGCTGCTCATGCAGCATAAGAATCAAATCAAATATACACTTTGCAAAAAATAATTTTAATAAACAGTAAAAAATGAAAATGATTTTGTATTTTTGTATGCGCAGTGATAAGCTACTTATATTATACAATAATTCTAAATTTACCAAGCTGAATGCAGTCAAAGTTAATGTTCTATAAATCTGCAGTTTTTTGGAAACTTTTAATGATGTTCTTTTTTCAGTTTTGTGCTGAAAGTTTTCATTTTTATTATCAATTCAATTTATATTTCTGAATCACTGATGGCAAATTTCACAATCAGAAGAAAATAATATAACAACATAATAACATCACAATCAGAGATAATTCAGAAATCAAAAAAGATATCTATGAATCTTGTATTTTTGTTTAATGTTCAAGTTTGGCAAAATGATATGGAGGTGCAGGTTAAAAAATAATAATTTTAAATCAATACAACTAATTGTACCTTTTAGGCAAATGTTCACAATTTAAAAAATTGTATTAGAAAACGAAATGCACAAGACATAATTCCTTATGGGTTTTGGTAATTAACTATATAATATCGGTGTAGCTACCCTTTGGCATCTCTCATATTGTGGAAATAACTTCGCAATTGTGATGGCATGTTGGATTACCAGGGTATCTGCCTGCCCAATGATGATGAAGCCCACTAGCTTTGAAACAATCATCTGGGTGGTGGTATCCTCTGAAAATAAATAACAGAAGTCTTCTCTACTAGAGAAGCGTTATTTATTTGAAGGAATGCAATACCAGCTATCTTGTTGTGAAGGCGCCCACAATATGAGATATAATTAAAACTATGCCTTTTATAGTACATATGTAGTTAAAATTTATGGGTTAACTATGACGTATTTACACCGATATTATGTAGAAATTTAAAAAACATAACAGTAGTGGAGTAGCATTGTATCTACCTCCAAGTCACACACAAAAAAAAAAAAAAAAAAAATTACACACTTGAAAATTTATTAAACAACATTACTTAGGGTTAAAAAAAAAAACTAATAAAAACAGCTACTTTATCAGTTAATATATTAATTTTTGGTATTACTGTATTAAATTATTTAGATTGCAAAAACTGGAACAGCACCTGACTTGCAAAACACAAAATTTTTGATGACCTTACCCACAAACATAATGCATGCATACACACGTGTTTATACCTATAGATTGATACAACAGATCCTATTATTTTTTGACACCGTCAAAAAAATAAAGGGCAAAAATGGTATCCAATGAAATTAACGTTGGCTAAAACTAAAACTGAGGTCCAAAAAAGACTGGTGGAAAGTCAGATGATATAAGGACACATATTTAACAGAGAGTTTATAAATGAACTGTGAGGTTTATCCAAATTTACTAGTGGGGATAAAAATTTAACCACCTGTACATGATATATCCTCTGTCTCTTGCATTCATCTTAACCCACTCTCCTTCTTCAAAGGCAGCCTATAATGAAATAGGAAAACCATTTAAAGTTTTCTTAGTCATCTTGAAATTAGATATATGTTTAGATAAGAATAGCATATAATATTAAGTATAAATAATTTATATGTTCAAAATGGTATATAAATAATTAAACACTCAATTTAAGCATTCATTCTATTGCAGAGCATATAAAACAATTAATTCATTAATTAAGCATGGCAAATAAAACATTTAAACCAAGCCAAATTAAACAATTAGGCTTAATTTAAAATTATTAGCAGAAATGATTGGCATTAACTTTTCTCTAAAGCAGTGGGGCCAAAAATGGGGTCCGTAGAAAAGTTTGCTTTTTTTTTTTTTTTGTTTATGTAAACCCCAAACACGAGAGGTATTGGAACCGATAGTACTTAGTACCACGCTTCGGTTGGAGGTTGAGAAGACGAAAGGTGATATCTGTTGACATTAGATTTGAACTTCTGTAGACTGTAATTTTCAGGAAATATGTACGAAGGAAGATTGTTCCAGAAAATGGCAGTAGAATGAATAAATGAGGAAGATGAAAAGTTGGTTCTGTGAGTTTGAAGTTGGACAGTAAATGAATGTTGGCAGCACATGTTCGGACAGTTTTGAAAGAGAGAGCGAGAATTATAGAAGCCAATTCAGAAGAACAGTGCCCATGGAAGTATCTGTAGAAGAGGCATGCAGCAGAAACAGTACGTCTATGAGACAGCGAGTGAAGAGACTCTGTTAGAGATGAATCATTAATTAACCTAACTGCCCTCTTCTGAATGGAATCAAGAAGCTGAGAAAGGTTTTGGGGGCACCACCCCAGATTTGGGAACAATATTCCATGGTAGGGTGGATTTGCAATTTGGCCAGAGTGAACAGCTGTTAGGAAAAAAAGTAACGCTGCGAGCAAAATAAAAAACCATGTTTTTAAATGCAGAGGAAGCAATATTTGTAATGTGTTTGTGCCAAGAGAGATTAGAAGTCAGGGTCATCCCCAAAAGAGATGTATCATTTTGCCTAGAAATTGGAGTGTCACTAAAGATAAGCATAGGAGCAAAGAATCCTTTTTGCGAGATAAGACAAGGCTCAGTTTTAGAAGAATTGAAATCAACTAAGTTGTCTTTGCCTCACTGGAGAATTACCTGCAGATCGGCATTTAAGGAATTGGTAGCAGATTTTTGAGAAGTTGAAGCTGATTGGGCAGAACAAGGTTTTTTAAATTGGAAAGTGGAATGCAATGTGCTATCATTGGCAAAACTATGGATAGCATTTCCAGTCAATGGAAGAAGGTCATTAATATACAAGAGGGAAAAGAGTGGGGGAAAAAACAACGTTGGGGAACATTAGCATTAGTGGAGAAGTTAGAAGACAGAGAACCATCTACCATCACCCTCAGTGAGCGATCAGAGAGAAAACTGGATAACCAATTACTAAAAACAGTTGGCAAACCATAAGATGGAAGCTTGTTTAGAAGACCTTTATGCCAAACACGATCGAAAGCCTTTGAGATGTCAAGAGCAACTACTTGTGTTTCAGCGAACCTTTCCATTCAATTAGTCCATAAATGGGTAACATAAGCCAGAATATCACCAGTAGATCGACACTGACAGGATCCAACTGGCGATCGTTGTTCAGACGGAAGGTTTCTAGGTAGTTTAAGAGTTGGCAGTTAATTGATTTCTCCATTACTTTAGAAAGAATAGAAGTAATTGCAATGGGACGATAATTGGATGGGAGGGATTTGTCACCCTTTTTAGGAACTGGCTGGATATGAGCAAATTTCCAAGCAGAAGGAAAAACACCTTTGGAATAAGAAAGTGAAAAAAAGGTGGCAGAGAACAGCAGTAAGTTCAGGAGCATAGGTTTTGAGAACAATTGGACAAATACCATCAGGACCAGGAGCTTTCGTAGTATCAAGATTCATCAAAATGCTTCTGATATCCTTTTGACGGAAGACCACAGGAGGCATTGAATGGAGCATGTTTCACCAAGATCATTAATACACGAGTTGGAAGAAAAATGGGATGCTAGCAGGTCAGCTTTATCCTTGGTCGAAGTGACAACAGAACGATTTGGTTTGGAGAGAGGTCGGCAAACGTTGCGGCCAATAGCTTAGGCATGAGACCAGAATGCTCAGCTACCATTAGAGCAAGAAGCAAGTTTTCTACTCTTAGCGTGTTCAAACTCTAGTTTGGACTGATTAATAACTGCTTTACAATTGTTGTGAGCATTGGTATAGGTAGAAAATGAAACTGAAGAATTAGAAACAAGCCAATTACGGTATGCAACTTTCTTCTCTTTAACAGCCTTAGCACATTTACTGGAAATCCAAGGTTTAGATAAAGGATGAGATTTTAAAGTGGAGTGGGGAATAAAGGATTCCATTCCTGCAAGAATAATTTCATTGACTTGATCTGAGCAAATGTTGACATCAGAAGTTTTGAAACAGTAATCCGACCAAGGAAAAGAAGAAAATAAATCTCGCAGGTCATCTCATTTTCATTCTTGTAATGCCAAACAATAAGAGGCTGGGAATAGCAACGAGATAAAGGCTGCATTGGAGAAGAGAATCACCAAGTTGTGATCTGAGGTGCCGAAAGGACCTCTCACTTCGACCGTGTACTTAGAAGGGTTGTTTGTGAGAAAAAGATCAACCATGTTGGCTGTATGGTTAGGATTGTCCGGTATTCTTGTAGGTAAATGAACAATCTGTGCAAGGTCGTTAGTAATTGCAAAAGCCTCGGCATCTCAACCAGCTGCGTCGGTGTGACTAGAAAATGGAAGCCAGCTGGAGTTGTGAACATTAAAATCACCAAGGAAAATTACTTCACTATTAGGAAAGTTGGACTGGAGAAAATCAAGTTTCAAAGTGAGGAAGTCAAAGAGCTCTAAGTTATTAGTGGAGTTGGCAGAACGGTAGAGACAACAGATGAATTTGACACAATGAGGCAGACAGATTTTAAGCTAGAGAAGATCGAAACAAGGAGATTCCAAATTACCAAGTCTCTGACAGGGAATATCGGAATGGACATGTGCACAAGTACCACCTTTCAGGCGAGTGGAAAAAAAAAACGTAAATTGCAGCCATTATCAACCCACTGCAGGATGGAAGCCTCCTCAACAATTCATGCTGAGGGAAATGGACCATAATCTGCCAGCTGGTCCAGTGCGGGTTGGCAGATCGATCGTCTTCAGCAGTCAGGGGCTTGAATCCCGGTCTACTCAAAGAGTGTGTGCTACTGAAATCCCGCTCCTGACCACTCGGCTACGGAAAACCTTGAGGCGAGAGGAATCATAGAACAAATAATTTTGGCAACTGAGATGAGCAGTAGTTGAATCAACTGATAACTGAGATTCTGTCAGAAAAAGTACATGGGGTTTGGCAGACTGCAAGTGGAAATGGACATCGTTGAGATTAGAATTGAGACCATGTATATTTGTGAAATGAATTAGGAAGTGTTTGAGCGGTTTAGATCTTTTCGCACATAAGCTTACTCCATTAGTTGGACAATTCATGGTGTATTCAATGGTAAGAAAAAGTAGGTGGGACATGCTGTATGAAGTAATAAAATTTTAGGATATGGTGTACACATGATAAGAATATACCCATATCCTTGATATAACGTAGCCTTGACAATGCCCTCCCCCTCACATACACACTACTCGGACTCCCTCCAGTCGCCATTGGCAGAATAGAAGTAGCAAGATTATACACTAACTGATCCGGAAGCCTCCTAGAGAGTTACCAATAGGTTCGGTCTGGTGTACTAACTAGCTGCCATCCTGCGAACACCATTTTAGAGCTGTACCCTCGAAATGTAAGGAAGATTGGATCTCGCCACAATGTTCATCATAACATCAAAAGTCATCAATCATACTGCATTATGGAAGAGATGGGGAAGGGTTGACCAGAACTTAGCTCTGATGACTAAAAATGGATTCCACCACTTCAAGCCTCCAATAAGTAAAGTGGTGGTATTGCACAGGTTGATGAGAGTCATCTACCACCTAGTACTGCCTGGTAACACAGAGAGGCAGCATTCCTCCATGTGGTGTGGGCGCCACACCTCGACTCCTGCTTATGTTGATTCACACCTGGGTGGTCACCCAACATGTGTTTGTGCATGGAGGTTATACCCAAGATTACTAACATTCCCACCATTGTTAAGGTGCAAGCAGAGGATTTGGCTGCCACAGACCGTCTGGACTTCGCCGAAATTGGGTCCACTTGACTTGAGTGTCACACGAATATCAGTTACATCAGTATTTTAGACTTCCAGGTAGCAAGTACAGCTTGTCTGGCATATCTGAGAGAATGTCTGTGACAAACTCAAGGACCTAATCCAACCACTGAGATTGACAGACCTCTTACAATGTGAAAAAAAGTTTGCGAACCCCCTATATACAGTATATATATTTATTCATATTTTGCAGACCCCTTGGAACTAGGGGTCTGCGAAACGACCATCTGGATCAGGTCAAATTATTTGTTCTATATATAGCAAATTGATGATAAAGATGTTATTACGTATATATGTAAAATTAAGAATAAAGTTGAGTGGTTTTAAATATAAAACTTTGAATTTTCTTTTCAGAAAACCCAGTGTTCACACACGTACACATGCACACACAGAGAGCGAGAGAGAGAGAGAGAGAGAGAGAGAGAGAGAGAGAGAGAGAGAGAGAGAGAGAAATATATAAATAAATATATATACTGTATGTAGGGGGTTCGCAAACTTTTTTTAAATTTTTTAAGAGGTCCGTAAATCTCAGTGGTCGGGGAACCACCACTCTAAAGCATACATTATCCATGGATAGCATTCTCTTGTTACTAGGTGCCTAAGAGGACCAGTGGAACAAAGTAAAATGACTGTACCTCATATTTAAAAGACAGCAAACAAATTGCTCTATCTTAAATAAATAAAACAAAGGAACAAGGCTATTCCCTGCTACATGTTCATTACCTTGTTCATAATTAGTGGAGTCTACCAATGTTTAGTGCTGGGACCATTCTTATTTTCTATATTTATTGTTGTTTGGTTTTTTTTAGGAGCATTAGCAACTAAAGCCATATTGCTTTGGGGATATGCGGTGGTCATTCCCCGACCTTTCCGCATCCTCTGTATTTGGTGGTCACAGGCTCGAATCCCGGTCTAATCAAGAAGCGTGTACTACGCGCTGCTGCTCCTGCCCACCTGGCTACGGAGGCACCTCTATTTTTATTATTTATACTTATGAGGGAATATCAAGCTTAAGGTCTAAGTTTGTAGAGGATAAGAAGGGTGGTGGAATGAATAATGAAAGTAATCAGGGTATGCTACTCCAAAAAAAATTAGGCAGATTTCCTGATAAATACCAGTTGAGGTTTAATATTAACAAATGCAAGATACTGCACATGGGTAACAGTAATTCCATTATAACTTAACAACTATATGGTATCACTCGGGGTGGTAGAGAACAAAAAAGATCTGCAGGTAATTGTGAAGTCAGGCAGAATTTTGTAAGCAGAGCAGAAGAGCTGCTAGGACTGATCATAGAGGTTTGTCAATGACATACATGAATTTTTCCAGCAGGGATAACAAGGCGACTTCCTGTCGGTTAAGGCAATGGTTAAGTCATATCTTAAGTACTGTATACAGGTATGACAGCCTTACTTTAGAAAGGATATGGATCTGTTGGAATGTTGAGGAGAAGAGCAATGAAATTAACAAGGGTGAACAAAAGAATGTACTTACAAAGTAAGGAACCAGCTTTTGAAACTAACGACTGGAAATTAGGCACCTGCAAGATCTGATTGAGTTGTTTAAGGATCTGAATAGATTGAGTAAACTAAATGCTGATGGAAACTTTCTTCTTTCTCACACTACATACAAGAATGGTTGCAGGACATATATGCAGAAATTAACCTTCAGCCAGCAGGTAGTTGATTGTTGGAATAAATATCCATCTGGTATTGACAAAGTGGATAATTTGAATCAAGTCAAGAAAGAACCGGACTTACATCATCTATCTGTTAGAGTAAACAGATATATGATATAAGAAGTGTTCCCCCCCCAGTGCTGTATAAGCATTTTCCACTACTGATACTCCACCTGTCCTCCAAGGCCAACTCCAGTGGGTGGGGTCAAAGGATGCTAAAATTTTCAGTCTTCAAAAACTCTGCATGACCAAATCTGTGATTATAACAAAAACTAATTTATAAACTTCAATCCAATTAGGCATTTGTAACAGCTTTGACAATATCTGGTCACACTCCTTTGCAAGCTATTTCGATAAAAACTCTCATTCATCTATGCAAATAACATGTGTTATTGTTTAGCCAACTTATGTCTGTAGTCTTTACTCAATACATTAGTAACAGTAGTACAGGCAAATGATGCAAGAAAGCAAACTTATATAGTACCAGCCAAATTAGGGGGAAAAAAAAAAACACATACTTAACCCATCCACACCCTCTGAGAATTTGTCTAGTCATTCCTTGAATGAATGCAAATAGTCCACTTCCAAAACAAGATGGAAGACTGTTCGGACAATCAACCACATGTTGATAAAGGCAAACTTCCGACATCAATCCTGCAATCATCCAAATCCACAACAAGATGGAAGCCTGTTCCAAAAATCAACCACATGCCAGCTGAAAGCAAATTTCCCCACGTATATCCTGCAACCACACTTCCTCAACTTCAATTTGTGTCCCCTTGTGTGTGTGTGTGTGTGTGTGTGTGTGTGTGTGTGTGTGTGTGTGTGTGTGTGTGTGTGTGTGTGTGTGTGTGTGTGTGTGTGTGTGTGTGTGTGTGTGTGGTCTCAGCAAGAAGAAGGATGCCATCAACATATAGGCTTACTCAATCCATTCAAGGCCTTAAACACTTCAATAAGAACTATCCACAGGTGCCTAGTCTTCAAGCACTCCAATTTTCAGAACTGAAGCCTTTCTTGGTAAGAGCATCTTTCTGTTCCCTTCATTAATCTAGTTTCCCTTTTCTGCACATATTCCAGCAGATCTGCATCCTTCCTAAAATGAGGCCTCCAGAAATATACAGTACTGAACATGTTGCCAAACCGTGGCCTTACACAAAGGGATAATCACCTCCTTATCTCTTCTGGCAACGTTTCTGTATATCATTGTCAGAATTTCATGAGCTGTCAGTCAGCTCATGAGAATGGCAGCCTGTCTCCATTGCTAAGAGAATTTTATATCTGATTGCATGACAATTCAAAGTCTTTTTTTTATTTTCTTCCCTGAATGTAGTACCACACACTTGACAAGTTAAGTAACTTGTCAACTGTGTGGTATTGCCAATCTTTGTAACATCTGCAAACTTAGACATTAAGACTGAACTCCATCAATATCATTAATAAATATCGAAAACAACAATGTACCCAGCACCGAACCCTGGGGACTTCACTAATAACATTAGTTCACAAAGAGCAGTAATTTTGATATCATATACTGGATTTTCCTGAAATCCAATATATTATGTCAAAATTATTTTTTGCATAGATTTCCTTGGTCATTGCAAGTAACCTATCAGATGGATTAGACAAGACTGTCCCTTAATTAACTCCAGTATATAGGAACCTTCTCTGAGTCCAAGAATGCTCTCATAATAATGGCTATGGGTTTACTTACCTCCTTTGCTGCCTCCTTAATATAAGAGGCCAGATTCCATCCATCCCAGGTGGCATTTTTATGTCCTTTTCAATAATTTCTTCTCCACTATCATTTCAGTTATCACACACTCATTTAGATGTTCATTAGAGTCTGATAAACTTCTGGAATTCCCTCCCCTAATGAATTCCTCATGTGTGAATGCAGATGCAAAATACCTATTCATTTCTCGGCAATTTTTTTTTTTTTTTTTAACAAATTCCCTTTATTAAGTAAAAGGTTAAACTATAAAAATGCAAAAAACATAATATTACATACATGGGTCATTGCATCATAATAACCTAACAGCAATGTGACGAACTCCCCAGCAGCTCCACCTTCGCCTCAAAGGTGGTACTTGTGCATATGTCGGTTCTGATATTCCCTGTCAGAGACTTGGCAATTTGGAATCTCCTCTCTTTGATCTTCTCTGGCTTAAAATCTCTCTACCTCATTGTGTCAAATTCATCTGTTGTCACTACCATTCTCCCAACTAAACTAATCACTTGGAGCTCTTTGACTTTCCTCTCTTTGCAACTTGACTGTCTCCAGTCCAAATTTCCTAACAGTGAGGTAATTTTCCTTGGTGATTTTAATGTTCACAACTCCAGCTGGCTTCCGTTTTTTAGTCACACCGACCCAGCAGGTCGAGATGCTGAGGCTTTTGCAATTACTAATGACCTAGCACAGATTGTTCATTTACCTACAAGAACACCGGACAATCCTAATCATACAGCCAATACACTTAATCTTTTTCTCACACACAACCCTTCTAAGTACACGGTCGAAGTGAGAGGTCCTTTAGGCACTTCAGATCACAACTTGGTGATTGTCTCTTTCTCTCATGGCTATTCCCAACCTTGTGTTGTTTGGCATTACAAGAATGCAAAATGGGACGACCTACGAGACTTCTTTTCTTCTTTTCCATGGTCGGATTACTGTTTCAAAACTTCTGATGTCAATGTTTGCTCAGATCGTGTCAGTGAAATTATTCTTGCAGGAATGGAATCCTTTATCCCACACTTCACTTTAAAATCTCGTCCTTTATCTAAACCTTGGTTTTCCAATAAATGTGCTAACGCTATTCAAAAGAAAAATGTTGCATATCGTAATTGGCTTGTTTCTAATTCTCCAGTTTCATTTTCTGCCTACACCAAAGCTCACAACAATTGTAAAGCAGTTATTTAACAGTCCAAACTAGAGTTTGAACAGGCTAAGAGTAGAAAACTTGCTTCTTGCCCTAATGGTAGCCGAGCATTCTGGTCTCTTGCCAAAGCTATTGGCCGCAACTTTTACCCATCTCTGCTCCCACCTCTGTCCAAACCAGATGGTTCTGTTGTCACTTCAGCCAAGGATAAAGCTGACCTGCTATCATCCCATTTTTCTTACAGCTCATGTATTAATGATCTTGGTAAAACACCTCCCACCATTCCCAACACGCTCCATTCAATGCCTATTGTGGTCTTCCATCAAAAGGATATCAGAAGGATTTTGACAAATCTTGATGCTAAGAAAGCTCCAGGTCCCGATGTATTTCTCCACTTTTTCTCAAAACCTGTGCTCCTGAACTTACTCCTATTCTTTGCCGCCTTTTTTCACTTTCTTATTCCAAAGGTGTTTTTCCTTCTGCTTGGAAATTTGCTCATATCCAGCCAGTTCTTAAAAAGGGTGACAAATCCCTCCCATCCAGTTATCGTCCCATTGCAATTACTTCTACTCTTTCTAAAGTAATGGAAAAATCAATTAACCGTCAACTCTTAAACTACCTTGAAACCTTCCGTCTGAACAACGATCGCCAGTATGGATTCCGTCAGTGTCGATCCACTGGTGATATTCTGGCTTATGTTACCCATTTATGGACTAATTCAATGGAAAGGTTCGGTGAAACACAAGTAGTTGCTCTTGACATCTCAAAGGCTTTTGATCGTGTTTGGCATAAAGGTCTTCTAAACAAGCTTTCATGTTATGGTTTGCCATCTGTTTTTAGTAATTGGTTATCCAGTTTTTTCTCTGATCACTCACTGAGGGTGATGGTAGATGGCTCTCTGTCTTCTAACTTGTCCACTAATGCCGGTGTCCCCCAAGGTTCAGTTCTTTCCCCTACTCTTTTCCTCTTGTATATTAATGACCTTCTTCCATTGACTGGAAATCCTATCCATAGTTCTGCCGATGATAGCACATTGCATTCAACTTTCCATTTTGAGAAACCTTGTCCTGCTCAATCAGCTTCAACTTCTCGAAAATCTGCTACCAATTCCTTAAATGCCGATCTTCAGGTAATTCTCCAGTGGGGCAAAGACAACTTAGTTGATTTCAACCCTTCTAAAACTCAGTCTTGTCTTATATCTCGCAAAAAGGATTCTTCTGCTCCTATGCTTATCTTTAGTGACACTCCAATTTCTAGGCAAAATGATATATCTCTTTTGGGGATTACCCTGACTTCTAATCTCTCTTGGCACAAGCACATTACAAATATTGCTTCCTCTGCATGTAAAAAACTTGGTTTTCTCTTTCACTCTCGGCATTACTTTTCTTCCAAACAGCTGCTCACTCTGTATAAATCGCAAATTCGCCCTGCCATGGAATATTGTTCCCACATCTGGGGTTGTGCCCCCAAAACCTCTCTCAGGCTTCTTGATTCTATTCAGAAGAGGGCAGTTAGATTAATTAATGATTCATGTCTAACAGTGTCTCTCCACTCGCTTTCTCATAGACATACTGTTTCTGCTGCATGCCTCTTCTACAGATACTTCCATGGGCACTGTTCTTCTGAAATGGCTTCTCTAACTCCCGCTCTCTCTATCAAAACAGTCCAAACACGTGCCGCCACCAGCCAACATCCATTTACTGTCCAACTTCAAACCCACAGAACCAACTTTTCATCTTCCTCGTTTATTCATTCAACTGCCGTTTTCTGGAACAACCTTCCTTCATATGTAATTCCTGAAAATTACAATTTACAGAAGTTCAAGTCCAATGTCAACAAATATCTTCTTTCGTCTTCTCAACCTCCAACCCAAGCACGGTACTAAGTACTTTAGGTTCTAATACCTCTCGTGTTTGGGGTTCACATAAAAGAAAAAAAAAAAGTACCTTGCAGTGCCTACAGTGCCAATTTTTTATCTATTTAAGATTTTTAAGTCAGAAACTGTTAATCCCATAGAAAGGAGCAAGGACGCAGAAGACTTACACAAACTCCTCTGTATGAGATTGTTATTGACGATACTATAGGACTGATAAGATATTCCGCTTCTATTAACCTTTTGAGACTCATGTTTTATTGTAATAGTCAGATTTTATGCGGTGAACGTGCTGAAGGTCCAGACTGGTCTCTATAATCTGAACATCCAAAAGATAGATGGAGTGATCCCGAGCACAAAGGAAGTCTGATTTTCTGATACCCTCAGCAGCTGAAAACCAAGGTTCCTTTCTAACTTCCCAGCCCCTCTGGTGCAACCAATTTTCTACAAGGGTTAGAGTTAAAAGACATGATGCTATAGTAAAGTATCATGTCTTTTAAGCTATGTGGGTGAGCAACTCAACTGCATTGCATTAAGCTCTGCATTGCTATCTGTACTATGTCCTTTTGATGTTCTAGAGGGAGTAGGAAAGGCATTGATCCTAGTTTTCCCTAGGTTAATAAAAGCATAGCCGGATAGCAATTTGGTTCCATCACCCACCCCACCGGTGTTGTGAGTGAACCTGGTTAAAATTTTTGAAACAACAGCCATCATAGGAGCCATGCAGGAGATTCCTCCATCTCTTCTTTATGAATCTATAAAAACATTTCTATCCTTTAACAAATTCTTAGCCGAGCTCAGTCCTTTCTTCATGGCTGGCCTTTCAATTAAGTAGCGTACTAGGTCAGAAGCAGAGCCCAGTTGCTTCTCTAATCTTCTAATCTTTATTTCTTTATTATTATTATTAATATTCATATGATGCAAAGGAGCCTGAGGCTTATGCTGCACCAGGAGAAAAAAAAAGTTCCTGAGTAACCCTGAGAGAGAGAGAGAGAGAGAGAGAGAGAGAGAGAGAGAGAGTGTGTCAAAAGTAGAAGGGAATCACCAAGAAAGAGAAGAATGATGATAACCAGCTCAGGACCCTGGGTGTGCCAAGCCCATACTCACCAGATGTAAGCCCCTGGGGTTAATAACAGAATAAACCATCATAACAATGGAATATCTAGCCCCTCATCCACAATGTTAACATAGAAGTACGCATTTACCCCGTCATTTGGCAACCTAAGCCATATCTTAATAGCAAGTCTAACCTGGGTGTCCCAGGCATTAAGACTGGAAGCCATTACCCTCCCCAGCACTAAACAATGATAAAAACATTGATAAAAGCCTCTGCTGGGGTTTTAATGGTGCTTTTTGAAGCCACCTCAGCAGATGGCCCATGGAGACAGTCGGATAAGATTTACCAGAGACATCAATGGCTATTCCCAAATATTTCTAGGTCCAATTAATATCACCCAAAGATAACCTGGCTTCATCTATTATGAAGTTCTTGGGCACCAGCCACCCAAGATAGTGTCGAACTCTTCTCAACATTGATTCTAAGACCCCTGGCACTGAAGAAATTATTCGCCTCATCTAAAAGGCACTGCAACCCGGATTGTGTGCAAGCCGCCAGGATGAGGTCATCAGTGAAGGCCAAAGCATTCACATTATATTGTCCAAGTTTAAAACCAATATATGAGGGAATTTTACAAAATAATTGGTCTAAAACCAAATTAAAAATGAAAGGTGACAAAGGAACACCTTGTCGCACCCCATTAGTTGGACATAGCTTAAGGCAATCACCTCTAAACCTCATCGAGGTAACACAGGAGTGGTGCAATTTAAAAATATAATTAATAAAAGTTTCAGGCAAACTTTTATTAATTTCTCATACTTTCCTCTGCAGCACCTCAATAATAGCATGAAAAGAGACACTATCAAATGCTTTACACAAATTAATAAAGGCTACATGGAGAGCCTTGAGATCCTTTCCTGCAACAGTGATCAATGATTGTAAAATAATAGTATTTTAGGATGCTCCATCAATTGGAAGAAAGGCTTTCTGTCTACTAACCCACTTCATCATAGAAGACAGTCTGCTTGCAAGGATCTTGTGATATGTTCTCAATATAACAGAAGGCACAGTTATTGGTCTGAATTCAGATGGTAATTTTGAATCAACCTTCTTTGTAATAAATATAGTATATGCATCATACAAACACTGGGGAATAAAATCGACCCATAAAAATATGTGCCTAATTAGGTCAATCAAAAGTTTTTCTGGAATGGATCTTAATTGCGTTGGAGTCACTCCATCAGGACCAGGGCTAGATGATATCACTGGAAAAGCAGATCTGTTGAACAGTGTCATTGACAGGTAACCCAATGACACCAAGTGGCCCAATGTGATTCAACCCTGTCCTTTTAGAGAAGTGTTTGCTGCTCTTCTTTGCATTCTTTACTGGAGACTTTACTTAATCTTCCTTAGTTTGCCTAACTTCCTTTGTGGCTTGATTACAGAATAATTTATACATACCACAAGCTTCTGTATCAACTGATAATTTATATGCATCTCATGCATTTTTCTTCTCTGCTACATCTGTCTTTGAGGAAAGACAGATGTAGGATAGATGTGCGGAAATTTGCCTTTAGCCAGCGGGTAGTTGGTTGGTGGAATAGACTTCCATCACTTGTTGTGGAAGTTGATAGCCTAAACAAATTTAAGGCTCAGCTGGACAGGTATTTCGAACAAATGGAGGGGTGAAATTGGAGTGTTTTTTTTGGCTGATGCTGAACAAGCTTGCTTTCTTGCATCATATGCCTCTGCTAATGCTAATGCCTCAATAGTTCATCTGACATCCACTTAATCCTAAGCCTTAAACAGTTCCTTTGTTGGTATGAAAAAGCCTAGTAGCTTGTAGAATTAATTCCCTGAATGCTTAATTCCATTTAGAATTTGCTGTTGATAACATAATCAGTTGATCCCACTTCACAGAACTTAAAAACTGTCTGAGAACGCTATAGTTACTTTTACAAAAGCAAAAGATTTTCCCTTTACCCTTGACAGAAGTGATGTTGTTAACTAAATTCCACATTAGTACACTGTGATCACTTTAGCACCTGGTCAGTTCTTTACCTGCAGATTCTTAATGCATGAAGAATCACTACTGATAAACAAATCAAGTATTGCTTCCTCTTGTTACTTCACTAACATGCTGCTTTACAAAACAGTCTTCCAGTAAAAATGCAAAAGTCTTGCTAGTGTGTGAATTTTCAACCTATAAATTCCAGTCAACATCTGGAAAGTTAAAGTTGCCCATTATAACACATTCTGATTTACTGGCCCACTCACCTGTATGTGGCGAGGGGACCATCCAATGATGCTGCTAAACTTCAAGATTAGCATTACTGGAATCCAATGCCCACAGCCTAGGTTCCAGGCTAACACCATAGGAATCCGGCAAGTTTGCTGTGCACTGCGGCTCAATGGAAATTCGGAAAAGGGGGGGGAGGATCCTGGTGGTTGAGGGACCCACTTTCAAAACAACTTTGGCCCCTGCTTCGACAAGAGAGGTAGTCCTGGATGGCTCAGTAAGGATCAATTGGCTAGTGGGCTCACCTGCAAGGGTCAACCGTGTCAATGCTATGCACCAACCCTCATGGTCCAAGGGACAGGATTCAGAATCTATACCCATACCGCTAGTGGTGTGGGTATAGAGTCTGGGAAGCCCTGGTATCCCACTCCCAAGCACATTTATTGCTTGCTGGGTAGTGGGCATCCCTTTGGGCTCCATGGTGGATGGGGAGTTTAGGCACTGACAAATAAAAAAAACTCCATGAATCCTGATAAAATTCTTTCTTTTGGGGCCAGAACATTGCTTCCTATCCAAAAAATTAGATGTGTACCCAGCTGATGTCAGTTCAGCAAAAAACTGAAACCGTATCAAAAAACTGAAACAAAAACTGAAAACAGGCCCAACACTCCGTTTCCTGATAATGCACTCTACAAGTTAGAGACCTTTAGGGAAAATGTGACCCTTTTTTATCCAGAAGGGTTTGGAAGGCTCTCTAAATCAGTAAAACTATTACTTCAAGATAAATTTTATACCCCAAGGAGAACACCCTACTTGCTTACGAGCATGCCAGAGGTGGAAGGAGGAAAGAGAAATTCAAAGACTCAAAGGCAGAGCTGAACATATCATACCAGGAAGCAAGAAAAATGGTGAAACCTATGAATACAAATAAACCAACCTACACTCAGAAGGTAGCAAGGATATATTCCATCAGAACTTAGACTGAAATGACCATGACACAAAAGGAGTCATTCACTCCCATTGTACACTACCTGCCAAGTTCAATAAAACCTGCACAGAAGGATCAGTGAGCTGCCACTCCTATATTTGAACCTCCTAATGCTCTACCACAGGCCCGGGCAAACAATGGCCTGCTGGCCGCATGCGGCCTGCAGCACAGTTTTGTGCGGCCCGCGAGCTTTAATTGTATTTTCTAAAAAAGTTTACTTATTTTATGCCTTTTGCGACGCCTTTTTGGAAAATAAATTTCTATATATAATACATTATAGAATTTGTCGACTTGTAAATTGTTTTATCATCTCTGTATTGTTCAAATTGAGATAGAATTTGAAATTGTGCACGAACCGGAGCGAGCCAATGGGCGCTTTTATAACGGTATAATTTGCGATTATAAACTAACCATGCGAAACTACGGTAACAGACAACAGGCGATGATGACAACGGCTTCGGCGCCTCTGTAGCCAGGTGGGCAGGGGCAGCAGTGTGTAGCACACACTTCTTGATTAGACCGGGGTTCGATCCCGTCACCACCAAATATGGAGGATGCGGAAAGGTCAGGGAATAACCACCGCATATCCCGGAGAAATATGGCCTTAGTTGCTAATGCTCCTAAAAGCCAAATAACAAACAAAACAACGACAACGGCTTTGCTGCGGTGGCGAAGTAATAGGATAGGACTGCTGACCGGCCGCAGTTCCAATCTGTTTTCTCTGACTGTCATCCTGCAGTTAAGTTTTTTTGCGTTATCTTCGGTTATCATCTTGGTGCCAGTAGCGATAAAAGTAATATTTACGCCCTTTTAAAAATGAATGAAAAACAAAAAATTCAACATAGTATCGTATCTTCAATGCAGAGTGGAACACAAAATATTTTTTTGCTAACATACCGGTAAATAACAAGACTATTTGTCTCATCTGCCGGGAGAGTGTTGAAAGAGTACAATATTAAAAGACATTTCACTACTAAACATTCCGAATATGGTGCCAATTCAACTCCGGAAGCGAGAAAGAAAACTGCTGATGGATTGATTCAAAATTTATCTAGACAACAAAATGTGTTTATGCGGCTAACTAAGAAACAAGAAGCTACTGTAGAGGCAAGTTTTGTTATTTCTCGTATAACTGAAAAAAGCAACAATCCTTTTTGTGATGGAGACTATATTAAAGAATGTATGACTAAAGTTTGTGGAATTATATGTCCTGACATTAAACACAAATTTGAGAATATAAGTTTATCTCGGCGAACCGTAGTAAGAAGAATTAAATGTATCGATACAAATTTGAATGAGCAATTATTTTCAGTATTAGAATCCATAATATGGTAGTCGATAGCTCTCGACGAAAGTAACGACCAAAAGAATACTGAGCAGTTATTAATTTTCATGTGTGTGTGTGTGTGTGTGTGTGTGTGTGTGTGTGTGTGTGTGTAATGGAGGTTTAATGGCGCATAAGCTGCTGAGGCTATAGTGCGCCTATTCATAGAAAACTGCTAAAAATAAATTTTTGTTGTAATAACTTGATTTTTGTTACAGTGATCTTTCAGAATTTATGATATAGTCCAATTTTTTTCAGGAAAGAGAAAAATTCATTGAGATTTGCTTCCTCGCCAATAATGTCATTTAGTGTCATCGGTTCTCGCAGATTTCTCAGGGAAGATAGGACGGATGTTCTGCCTTGTTGATACTGTGGGCAGTCAATTAGAATATGTTTCACTGATAACTGTGTTAAACAGTGTGGACACTGAGGAGGATCCTCTCCTGTGAGTAGATGGAGGTGAGTGAGATACGTATGTCCTATTCGTGCCCTTGCAAGTACCACTTCTTCTCTTCGCACTGTTTTGGTACTAGTGTGCCAAAGCTTTGGGTGCTGTTTCAACTGATAGAGTTTATTATTGGTTTGGGAGTGCCATAGATCTTTCCACTGCGCGACACATGCTGTTTGTATGATGCGATTGTAGTCAGAGGCTGGAACATGGACGGAGGTTAAATCAAAAGTTGATGGATTTTTAGCAGATTTGTCAGCGAGTTCGTTCCCCTTTATCCCCGAATGTGCTGGGATCCAGCAAAAGGTCACTGATTGATGATGTTTTTGTATTTGCAGTAGGAGACTTCTGATTTGATCTAACACAGGGTGAACCTTGTAGGAGGAATGTTGCATTGCTGTAATTGAGCTGAGCGAGTCCGTGTATATTATGTATTTTACAGATGGGTAGTGAATCAGATGTTCTAAGGCTAATTTGATTGCATGGAGTTCTGCTGAGAAGCTGCTATACTGAGTTGGAAGAGAAGCCGAAATGATTGAAGTAGGAAAAACTGCCTCTGCTCCTACCGCTGAATGTGATTTGGAGCCATCAGTATAGATCGGTAAAAAATCGGCATATTTATGAATATGGCTTGCTTGGAGTTGTTTCACATTGATTATTGGTAGGCGATTCTTTCCCCATTCTTGAAGATGAGTATCACAGGTTAATTGTAGAGGCGGACTCTAAGGTGGTTGAGAGTAATTCATTACTTGTTGCCTGTTGGAAATTGGAACATTCCAACTCTGTGTTATTTCAATTAGGCATAAGCCTGCTGGTCTTATTTTAGTGGGTTTGTTTCTATAGAGATTTTGCAGTGGTGGATTAAAAAGGTATGGCTCAACAGGATGCTGCCAGCAACTTTGTATTCGGGCTGCATACTTAAGAAGCAGCATTTTTCTGCGGAGGTAAAGAGGTGGCTCATTAGCTTCAATATATAAACTATGAATAGGAGAGATCCTGAACGCCCCAAGTGCAATCCGCAGTGCACTATGCTGTATAGGATCTAGCCATCGTAGTATACTCTTACGAGCAGAATCATAGAGTGGAGCACCATAATCCAATCGGGATCTAATAAGTGATCTATATAAAAGCAGCAAAGATGTACGGTCTGCTCCCCAAGACAAGGCAGATAAAGCTCTTAGTATGTTTAGTTTTTTGAGGCAGGAAGTACGTACAAATTTAATGTGCTCAAGGAAATTTAGTTTCCTGTCAAGGAAACTAAATTTCCTAAGAATCCTAAGAATCTGATGTTGTTAGTCACTGGAATGGTAAAGTTTGATATATGAAGTTCAGGGTCTGTATGCATTTTTCGTTGATTACAAAAATGGATGGCAACATTCTTCTGCTGTGATAGCCGATAGCCATTTAACCTTGCCCACCTTTGGACTTTATTCAGGGATATCTGCAGTTGCCGTTCAATGGATCTCATGTTCTGGGAATGGCAAGAAATAGAGAGATCATCAGCGTAAAGGTAGGTCTGAACAGCATTTGGAAGTTCTTTTGTGATGGAATCGATTCTTAGGGCGAAAAGGGTTGCACTCAGTACAGACCCTTGTGGCACTCCTTCTTCCTGTGAAAATGTCGCAGAAAGTGAGTTGTGATATCGAACTTGGAATGAACGATTCTGAAGAAAGTTCCTAATGAATATGGGCAGGTTGCCTCGTAAACCAAGAGCATAAAGGTCACTGAGAATGCCACGATGCCAGGTAGTATCAGAAGCCTTCTCTATGTCTATGGAAACCATAACAAGATGTTCATTTTTTACAAAGGCATTACGAATTGCAGACTCAGCTTTGATCATGAGATCTAAGGAGGACCTGTTCTTACGAAACCCATGTTGGTGATTACTCATTAGGTGTTCTGTTTCGATGATCCAAACAAGTCGATTATGGATAATTTTTTCGAGTAGTTTACCAAGGCAACTGGAGAGGGAAATTGGTCTGTAATTGTATGGACTGGTAGGATCTTTACCGGGTTTCAAAAAGGCAAGAACTGCTGCATGATGCCAAGTGCTGGGATAAATGTTTTCCAGAAATATTCAGTTATAATAGATCAGCAGTATTTCTAAGTTTTTGTCTCCAAGGTTTTGTAACATGATATAAAATATTCCATCTGGCCCAGCGGCACTGTTGCGTGTTGGAAAAAATACACAAGACAGCGCCACTAGTGTGAAGTCAAGTGAAATGTGCTCCTACTTTTTGGATGTGTTTGTGCATCTTTAGCAACCCCTGAGCTGGAAAAATAAGTGTCAGTGAAAATATATGAGGTGGTGAGTCTAGAGGTTAAGTTTTGGGAGTTGGGGTTGAATATTTACACAGAAATAACTGATTTAAATTTTACAACAATTTGTGCTCTCATTTCATATAGAGAAACATTGCTCCATAGGAAAAGCATTGTGGAAATCCTATAGTGAATTTTCCCATAGAAGTTGCATTGGTCCATAGACTTTATATGGGACAAGATGGCTGCCTGGCTTTAATTCTTTTTAAGTGTCCAGGGATACACTATAACAGGGATAGTGACACCTATCTGTGGTGGTTATATAATTTCAGGTGGAATTTTGTTATTAAAATTTGAAAATTCAATGTTTTCCTATGGATGGACTTTTTCCCATAGGTTAACATAGGATTTATGGTGGGCTGGTTTTGGGCTAAAATTAGCAAACCTTTAAAACTCAATATCTGCTTAACTATTGGGATTGAGGTTCTCATCTTTGGTAGGTGAGTTCTTAAAGAAATTACTTATTTTTCAAGATTTTTTCTAGCTCCATCTGGTGATTAGGAGCTGAGATACAGGAACTAGGTTTAGGCAAAATCAAAACTTTTATGCTGATTTTTGCCCATTGGTTAACATTGGAAAATATATATATTTTGAACCAGATTTTTATTGTAGGTGAGAGGTAAGTGTAAGGAATACAGGACAGTCAAGCAGAAGAGGATCCCTTTAATAAATAAATAAAGAACTATTATTACAGGAAGAAGAGGACTTATTAGAGATAAGGAGAATCGTGGTAGTTTTCTTTAAACAAAACATACATTATGGATATAGAATCTAGTAGGGAGATAGCTGGGGATTTGGATATAGAGGGAGTGTTCTCTGGCGAGTCTGGGGGATAAACCAGAACCCCGTAAGAAACAAAATGGTAAAAATGTTGTTATATCAATCAAGGGAAGTTCTAAGGGTGATAAAAGTAAAACGAAACGGAAAACATCTGTTTTTATTGACGTGGAAAAAGGTAAACGCGATTCTGAGGGAGGTACCTCTACTGACTCGGAGTCATCAGCATTAAGATCTCCCGAGGTTTTTAAAACATTAAAAGGTCGTAAGGTTCCTTTGACCCCTAGGGTGGTGCCTCATGGAGACAGGGACATAATCAGTAATATAGATAAAGATAATGTAGTTTGCCCCCCTAAGCTAATTGTGGACTCATCCATGTTAACGGAGCTAGAGGAAGTAGACGTGTCTGATCCTTCCAGTTCATTTGTATCAGATAGGAATCAGAGAGAAGTGACACAGAGATGGGAATCGATATTGAGCTCCCCACTTGATGATGATCCCGTTTCTGGACAGGTCCAGGAGGTCTCTGGAATATGTTCTGCGGTTTCAAGGACTAAAAAAGCCCTCACAGATTTTTTGTTTTCAGAATCCAGCGGGGTTACTGCTGTTGCTGCTAGTCGCATCTTGGGCTTTTGGGCAGATGTGGAAGCAGTGAATACGACTCCACTAGTGGACAATGAGCGCTTAAAGGTACGCTCAGCCGAGCATGAGACTCGTGCGGAACTTTTTAGTAATTTGTTGACGACGCAGACTGAGTCAGGAAGTTTGAATCCTAGATATAAAACATTTGCAAAGGTTGTTGGAAGTGGTTTGATTGGAGAGGATGAACCAGTTTTATCGAAGTCAGTTGGGAATCGTGAGAGTGCTCGCGGTTCTGATCGCGGGGCTCCTGAATTCCAGTCTGACACTAATAACATAGTTATTTTTCGTCCATCAGAAGGCTCTGAGATTGACTCTAGTCTGAGCGGGGGAACATGTTCCCAAACTGTAGCAAGGGACCAACCAGAGAGTATGCCATCTACAAAGGACACCGGAGAAGAGAAGTCAACAGAAGTTCCCTTGGATTCTACCTTGCCTGAAGGCACAGTGTATGAAAAATCTCTAGCCTTGAAGACGGCATTAGAGAATGTTTTCAAAGAACCATCAAACAGAATTACAACAGGTATTAGATCGCCGATTGCAAACATTTTCAGTAAGATGGAAGCCATGCTGATAGAGACCTTCCTAGAAAATGAAAAGGCAAACGTGAAGATACAAATCTACGAACAATGTGGGGCAAATCAAATGCAACAGCATGCCCCCACATATGTCCAGGCGCTGAGGAATGGCTCAAACCAGTTACAACCAAACGAAGAAGGGCAACAAGAAAAAAGGCAACCACTCTTGAAAACACCAAACTTGGTGGTTCTCAGACCGACAACCCTGGAAAACACTGAAAATGTCCAATCCAGCGAAGAACTGAAGGTTAAATTTATGAAAGAGATGAAAGATGACTTGAGGACTACTAGAATTAAAACAATAAGAAAAACAAGAAGCACAGGATTAATAATAGAAACAGAAAATAAGGAAGATATACAGGCAATAATGGAAAACCCAAAACTTGTCAAGTTAGGGCTAACAGCGGAGCCGCCAAGAAAGCGTGGGCCTTCAATTATAATATTTAATGTAGACCAAGACGTAACGCCTGAACAACTAGCAACTGAAATTGTCACCAGAAATCTAAGGAATTTAGCCCAGGACGCACAAAAAAAATGCATGGTAACACCAAGGTATTCAACCGGTACCAGATCGGGAACCAATAGGAACTGGGTAGTTGAACTAGACCCATCTGCATGGCAACAGCTGAAAAAATGCAACAGAATATATATAGAATGGGGATCCCACCGGTTCCGGGAGCATGCAGCGGTGCCGAAATGCTTTCGGTGCTGCAAGTTCGGACACACAACCCACACCTGTACTCGGACAACGCCTACTTGCGGCCATTGCTCTGGCAAGGGCCATGAGTACAAAACTTGCCCCAACAGGGAACAGGATCCAACCTGTGCCAATTGTAAAGCAGCCAAAATGGAATACACACATTCGATCAGAGATCCAAACTGCCCGGTCTATATCAAAGCAAAGGGTCAATACCAAAAGAGAATCGACTATGGAGACAAACAATAAGAAATATAATACATCCAAAATAGAGATCATCCAACAAAATGCGCAAAGAGCCAGAGCAGTGGCAGAACAGCTAAGGATAAAAGCTGACGAAATCAATGCAGACATTCTCATACTCCAGGAGCCGTACACCCATTCTAAACGGGTGTGTGGATACCCAATCACATATAAGATAGTACACGAAGAGGAAGATACCCCTTGGGCGGCGGTAGTGTTACGCAACCCAGACTACACAGTCACGAAAGTTAAACAACTATGCTCGTCATGGGCAGCTTGTGCCCACGTATTGACGCCGCTAGGCCAGTTCTACATAGTGGCACTGTACTGTAGACCGGGGGAGGACATTACCCCAGCTACACAATACCTTCAAGTTTTGGTAGACTTGCTCCCGGACGAGAAAATAATCATAGGGGGAGATGTCAATTGCCGATCCCCCACCTGGCACAGCCTGACTCCGGACAGAAGCGGAACTCGGAACGGGCAAATACTAGACGAATATCTTTCTTCTAACTCCCCGATCATGGTACTAAATCGGCCGCACCAACTGCCCACGTTCTGTAACACACTGTGGGAGGCCACGATCGATGTCACGCTGTCCACTAGGAACGTTGCAGGCTATATAAAGGATTGGCTTGTTCGGGATTCGTGAACAACGTCCGATCACAGAGTGATTACCTATCAGATAGCAAGGTCACTTGACAGAGCCCCAATATCCAAGCAAATACAAAGCCGCTATGCCATTCGCAAAGCAAATTGGGACTGTTTTAAGGAAATCCTAATACCAGCAACGGCCCAACATCTAACTGAGACAAATCAGCTCGAGGAACCCAATAAAACCCAAACTAAAGTAACCAAGATAATAACAGAAGCCAGCAATGCAGCAATAAAAAGAAGAAGCCTGATCCGGGGGGCTGTCCCGTGGTGGACCCTGGAAATTCAAAGCTCAGACGGGAAACAATTAAAAGAAGAAAACAATTCCAACGGGCAAGGCGCACATGGCCGGCCCATGAGGTCGAAGCTTTAAGGGAAAGATATAGAGAAGCCAGAAACAGCTACAAAAATGCCATCGTCAAGAGCAAACGCAAGGCCTGGGAGACCTTTGTTAGCACAACAGGGAACACGGAACCCTGGGGTGTGGTATACAAGATAGTGACGAATAAACTTCCCAGGGGGGAAGTCATTTCAACCACCCAGACACCACAAGGTGATTATACCACCACGTGGCAACAATCTATAAGCAATATATTGGATGCCATCTTCCCGAAACCAACAGAGCCAACACTGCCAGAGCAACTTATCATCTGTCAAGATAATGAAGTTTATTCAACAGACACTCAGGAGCCACCCTTCACACGGGATGAACTACAACAAATGGCAACCCTGATAAGAAATAATAAATGTCCAGGCCTGGACTACTTAGAACCCGAAATTATTAAGAAGACCGTGGAGATCGTTCCAGACCTCCTCTTACACCTATATAACAGCTGCTTGGCTAAGGGCATCTTCCCCAAAAAATGGAAGACAGCAAAGGTAAAATTAATCGCCAAAAATTCGAACAAACCACCCCACCTGCCAAACTCTTATCGGCCAATAGCCCTACTGCCGGTTGCAAGCAAACTGCTTGAAAGACTACTCTGCACAAGGATACATCAGCATTACCAGACAGCGAAACTCACAGAGACATCGCAATACGGATTCAAGAAGGGTTCGTCTACTGTGGAAGCCTTGCGTAGCCTATCGGAATTAGCAGCAAACTGCAATAATAAATATCTTCTAGCCATCTCCGTTGACTTCGCTGGGGCGTTCGACACCATTTGGTGGCCGAGCGTACTGGCAAGACTAAGGCTGGCACAAGTGCCGATCAACTTATACTCCATAATTAGGTCATATCTCTCCGAGAGACGCATCGTCGTGGAAGCACCTTATGGTAGAGTGAATCGTGATGTCCACAGGGGCTGTCCCCAGGGTTCTGTTCTGGGGCCGCTCCTGTGGAATATGGTTTTGGATGGGTTCTTGGCTTTGCACCTCGGTGATGTGCGCTCCCAGGCCTTTGCTGATGATTTGGTCCTCACCATTGCTGCAGATAGCCGGGCCCAGCTAGAGGAAAAGGCCAATCAGGCAATGCTGATATTGCAAAACTGGACCAGAACCCAATGCCTGACGATATCAACAAAAAGACGTCTTCCGTCCTGCAAAAGGCAAGCTTGATATACGTAGACCGCCACAAATAAAGGTGGGACCTACCACAATAAAATTAGTGACCCAGTTAAAATATTTAGGAGTTATACTGGATGGTAATCTTACCTTTAAACACCATCTAACTTATATCAGAGCCAAAATCAAAAGATACTCTGGATTGGTGGCTAGGATCGTCAGGCGGGTCTGGGGGTTAAACTAACGCACCCTGTCATTGTTTTATAAAACAACCTTCCTACCGATCATCACTTACGCCTCAGCAATATGGTTTTCCAAAACAGGAACTGTAGTAAACCGACGCATCCTTGATGCAACGCAAAGAACAATCCTACTGACAGTTACATGTGCTTGTAGGACAACCAGTACCCACGCGCTGCAGGTCTTGGCCGGAGCTCTTCCCCTTGACTTAGAGATCATGCGTAGGGGAATGAACTACCACATAGAGAAAGGAATACCTTGTACATACCATGGCTATACTGTGGACGTTAATGCACCACAAAAAAATGAAAAGACAAGGCTGCAAAAACACCGGATGCAAGTTTGGCAGGAGCGTTGGGCCAACTCAAATAAGGGAAATATCACCAGGAAATTCATTCCGAACATCGACAGGATGTACCCCAGTCCCCCAACTTGGTTTCAACCTGGCTTATACACCACCTATTTATTGACTGGTCACGGGGCCTTTAAAGCCAAGCTGGCAGCGCTGGGGATTGAGGTGGATCCAAGATGTGCCTGTGGGAAGCTTGAGTGCTGGGAGCACATTATGTATGATTGCACCCAGGTGGACCTCAGGTGCAGACTGATCACTGCAATACACTACCTCCCCAAGAACTTGGAATCACATCTATTGGACTCATTTGAGGAATACAGGGAGCTAAAGGAATATGCCCAAAAACTATTTGGTAGGCGTAAAACACTGATAGCCATCTACAGAAGAAGATAAAAAAAAAAAAAAAGACACAGAACACGCGTGGAGAGGACTCAAGGAGAACCTCGCCCAGGAACCTGCTTACTACTATCATCTAAAACCAGCGATCGCAAGAATAACCGCATGGAGCTGCGGATCTTCCCATGATGAAGAGAACCACAGCCATAGCTAACAGACCAACAATGGACCTGACCAGTGTTCATAGCTGAGGAAAAATATGGCTATCAATGACAGAGAAGACCAACGAAGATAGAGAAACTCCAAGTTGCTGCCTCAACGGAGCCATATTGGCTCAATGCTCTGCACTCTCTTGTGCAGTGCAATTCTTTTACTCCCACTCCCGGCAGGGGAGAGAGGTGACGGCTTGCTGTCGCCTCTCTTCCCTGCAACACCATTTCTTCCCTCTGGTGGGGCATGGGCATGCCTCACTGAAAAATTGGGGGTCACCTACCCTATCGACCCTCTTCTTCCTATTTCACCCCCCAGCCTTCACTCTCCCCTCCCAGCACTTTTTCTTGCACAGCGTATAGCCCTACACGTCCAAATTTAAAATACACCAAAAAATTTCGCCCAACCTTTTAGGCACTTTAGAAACAGGCTTTCAGCGTCAAACCCCATATTAGTGCTTTAATGTAAGTGATTTAAAATCAACCGCGGTCGTTCCAATTTTATTTTAGGTCCTAGCCACTAAAATCCCAGGAAAGTAAGTGGCAGGACCTGCCAGAGTACAATTGACTCAATGGTAACACCCGGCTAGCCTCCACGTGGCGAGGTATGGGCAACGTCTGGTCCCATTAGGGGCCTGGCGGCCAATAAGCCGGATAAACAATGGGCACAACATATAATACTACTCATGACCCACACACTTCTAAATCTCTGGCTTTGACAGGGTACTGTCACTGATACATAGAACATTCGCGGAGATGGGAGAAATCCCAGGAGCCGCTAGACCCTCAATACCTCATACCTCATGTTGTGTGTTGTTTTAATGGCGTGTAAAAGTTCAGAATATTGAAGAGGCTGGTTATACGGAAGGGAAACTGAGGTTCGAAAGTTGATGGCACGTTGTTCAGTCGTGGTCTTTATTTTCTGGAAATCCGGAGAATAATTTGATGCCGCAGAAACTTCGGCAAAAGTTTTAGCCAAGGCATTTGCTATGTCTTCAGGAGCAGAGAGTTCTTGCCCATTCCACGAAAGAATTGGCGAAGGGGTGGTTGGAAATTTGCCAGAAATCTGCCTAATTTTCTTCCATATTAACCTGGAGTTAGTGTTTCTATTTATGGTAGATGTAAACCGGATCCAAGAATTCTTCTTGGCTTGCCTCTGAATGAGGCGTGCTTTTGCCCTTAATTTCTTGTAGTTGATAAGGTTAGCTGTGGTTGGGGATTTACGAAATAAATTCCATGCTTTATTTTTTAACTTCTTTGCTTTGGTGCATTCTTCATTCCACCAATAGTTAATATGCCGTCGGAACTGGGTATTCAACAGTGGAATTGAACAGTTAGCTGCAGATAGTAGTTGTGAAGTAATATAATCAGTGGCTTCATCTATCGACTGTGTTCTTATAAATTTCTCATCCAGATTGACAGCTGACTGAAATTTGGCCCAGTTGGCTCGAGAGAACTTCCATTTCTTGCAGGGTTTGGCTACTGGCGGTGGTGCAGTGAGCAAATCACAAATAATCGGAAAATGATCACTGCCCATGGGATTGTCCATAACAGACCATTCCATGATTGGATACAGAATAGGGGAGCATATCGAGAGATTGATTGCAGAAGTTTGTCCAGTTGGTAATTGTATGTGAGTAGGTGCACCGGTATTAAGAATGGTAAGGTTTTGCTTATCTACGAAGGTTTCAATCAGTCGGCCATGACTGTCCAGTTTAGTAGATCCCCATAAGGGGTGGTGGCCATTGAAATCCCCCAGGAGACAGATAGGGGAAGGTAGCTGTATTAGCAGGTTTTCAAGATCTTGGTAAGAGAAGGTATGACTTGGTGGAAGATAAATTGATACTAATGTTAACTCAATTTCGGTTACCAAACGCACAGCAATGACTTCAATTTCAGTTTTCAAAACAATTTGCTTGGTTGGAGTTTTTGAATTGACCAAGATGGCCACACCCCCACGAGCGGAAGTGGAAGTATTACGATCTTGTTGGTAGATAGAGTAGTTCTTTATGCTGGCAGAAATTTGGGAAGTTAAATAGGTTTCTTGTATACAGAAACCAACTGGATTGTAGCGATTAATTAAGTCTTGAATATCATTAAAACTGCAACGAAATCCTCTACAATTCCATTGAAGAATATAAGGCATTATTGGTGTTTAGTAAAAGAAGCTGTATCTGACTGTTTTTTTGATGTGACTGTTTTATGGCGTTCAGGTTTCGGTTTGTCTTTTTTGAAGAATGGCCTACCGATGTCCATATCTTCTTCCACATGTATTTCTAAGACTGGGTCTTCCTGTCTGGATGAGTCTATTGTATCCATGGATGTGTCTTGAATATTCATTTTGATGTTTGAACCTCGATTATTTGATGGAGCAGCAGCATTGGTTGGAGGAGTAGGAGAAGGAGATTTCGCTGGTACTGTAAGAGCAGTATTGCTTGCCTGGTTCAACTGTTTCGGGATATTGGACTGTTGCTGGGAGAGAACAGTTCGTGCCCAGTCAGAGATTGAGTTGTTTGAGGGGACTGTAACATCAGTCTGGGTGGCCACTGATTGATATTTTTGTGTGGCACTGGCATATGTACATTTTGTAATACTGGGAGCAATTAATTTTCTCGCTTCTTGAAAGCTTACTTTATTTTCGATTTATACTTCACAATTTTCTTTTCGGTTTTCCACCTGTCGCATGTCTTAGAATAGGCGGGATGGTTGCCTTTACAGTTAGGACAGCTCATTTCTGTTGCTGAACAGTCATTTTGAGTATGATCGGTGGACCCACATTTGGGACAGACTGGGTTTCCTCTACACGCCGTTTGAGAGTGGCCATACTTTTGGCACTTATAGCGTCTCAATGGATTAGGGATGTAGGGTCTAATGCGGCAAAGAAGATAACCTGCTTTTATGGAAGAAGGTAGGTTTGGAGTATTAAAAGTGAGTATAATATTCCTAGTAGGTGCCAGTGTGTTGTCCTTTTTAATCATGATTCTTTTTACTGCAATTACATTTTGCTCCTGAAGTTCCTGACATATCTCCTCCTCTGACACATTCAATAGGTCCCAGCTGGATATAACACCCTTAGAAGTGTTTAGGGTACTGTGGGGAGAAACTTTTACTGAAATTCCAGCAAAATTTGTAATTTTTAGTAGATGCTCTGAATGTTTCCTGCTGATTGTGTCTATTAGTAGGTCTCCTGATTGCAGTCGCTTGACTGTTTTAGGAGATCCTGCAAGACTTTTGAGATGTTTCTGAATAAGAAACGGAGACAATTTGGTGAGAGGCTGATCCGTAAGTGAATGCATTATGAGAAATGCAGGAAAATCCATGTTTGAAGAGTTGGTCTTAAACCTCTTCGGTTGAGACATGTCATGTTCACTTTCTATGTCTGGCCGAGAGCTTGTCGGCTCTAGTGGAGGAAACATATTGTGTTCCATTATTGCTCCTTTTGGCCCTTGGCAGATTAACTGTTCTGCCAAGATTTCCGGCCCCGCCACGGGGAGGCAGGAGCAGTGCCTGGTGTGACCAAGCGAGAAGTAGTAGGTGTTAGTAATAAATATATAAGAAATAAAGAAAGGTGACTTTCCTTTCCTGCTCTGTAAAGTACTTTTTTAACAAGAGCTGTTACTGAATAAATAAATTGTTTTAAGAACAGGAACGTAAAAGAACTATAATATCACTTTTGAAAATCACTCTTTAAGCACAAAGAATTCGCTCAGTCACAATCGCTTGGCACCCGGGGCCAATTTTTATATGTGGATGTACCTCTAATTTTCAAATTATTGAAGAGCTTCTTTCAATGGAATCTCTTAAAGACCAAACAACGGGCTGATATACAGTATTTGAAAAAGTTGAAAAATGCTTAACAAGATATAATTTACAATGGAACAAAATGGTTAGCATAACAACTGACGAAGCACCAAGTTTGACAGGTAAAAATGTTGGACCGTTAAAGAAAATTCGGGATAAAATTTGCGAAAATTATCCTGATTATAATTTAATTACAATTCATTGTATTATACATCGACAAGTATTATGTAAAAATGTGTTAAAAGTTGAACGTGTCACATCTTGTATCATTAAACTAGTAAATTTAACACGATCGAGGGGGCCTGAAACACAGACAATTCGTTAATTTTCTTCAAGATATTGAATCCGAGTACACACATATTCCTTATCATAGCCAAATTCGATGGCTTAGCTTAGGAAAAGTTCTTCGGCGAGTATGGGATCTTAAAGATGACATCGTTCTATTTTTAAACTGAAAAATATTATGGACTTTCCCGAATTAACTGATAATAACTGGATTTGTGATTTTGCGTTTACCCTGGACATCGTGACACACTTAAATACTTTCAACACCGTGTTACAAGGGAAAAATTTATACACCCATGATATGGTAAAAAGTTTGAATGGATATCAATTAAAACTCCAGTTGTTCCTTCGACATTTATTGATTAACAAGGTAGACCACTTTCCAACCATGAAGCTGCTGAAGATTCCAGAAAATAAGTTTGAAAAATATTGTGAAATTATCGACACTTTGAATGACGACTTTTCATGAAGATTTGACGACTTCCAAAAAATTGAGACAAGTTTGGCAATAGTGCACGACCCATTTTCAATAGAAATTGGTAGTGCACTGAGTGAACTACAGCGTCAGATTATAGATCTGCAGTGTGATGCCGATTTAAGGGAATTGCACCGTCGTGAGGAAATCTGTAAATTTTACAATACTCTTAATTCGAACAAATTCGACAAACTTAAAGATTTTGCACGAAAAATGTTGGTTATTTTTGGATCAACCTACATATGTGAACAAACATTTTCCATCATGAATCTAAATAAAAATTCTTTACGATCAAGCATCACCGATGAACATTTACCAGCAGTTTTAAGAATCTCAACTACAAAATTAACAGCCGAAATTTAAAAAATTTTATAAGATGTAAAACAGTTCCATTCATCTCATTAAATCCTTGGTTGTTAGAGAATAATTTTTTTATGTTATATTTCTTCTTCATGATAACAAATAATATATGTATCTATAAATAGTATTTTATGTGCGGCCCCCACCTTCTTTCTGAATTCCTATTGTGGCCCTTTAGCCCAAAAGTTTACCCAGACCTGCTCTACCAGTAACAAAATAAATCGCCAAAGAAAAGAAAAAAAAAAACTCGTGTACATCCTAGCTCTCAAGAAAAAAATGGACATCAAGGAGAAGGAGGAACTTGATGAAACAGTCTCGGAACTCGTTGCAGAGGAAGAAATTGACACAGGACAGCATCCATACTTCTCCAAAAAAGATAAATCCAAGACTGGCAAAAGTAAGCCCTCAGCACCTTGGAGGCCGCCTGATGGACCCACCAAGCCAAAATAATGGCTAAATTCTTACAGCAGAATTGCCATGGATTCTGGCAAAATACTGACAACATCAAGGCCCTCCTGCAAAAGCATGAACCAGTTTGCTTGTGCTTGAAAGAAACATATTTGAAGGCAAATGAAAACCCATCATTTCATAATATTACGACCATTGGTAAAGACAGAACTGGGGATGGACCTGCCCATGGAGGAGCTGGCATCCTTGTGGGCAACAGGTCCCTTTCCCACTTGTACCAACTTTCCATTAACTTAGAATTAGTAGCAGTTCACCTTATGGTTAGGTTTTTATTAACCATCTGTTCGATTTATTTGCCATCTGGGGATGACACCTCCAAGAGAGTTCTTGATGATCTCATTGTGCGGCTGCCTTCCCTTGTCCTGCTTCTTGGGGATTTCAATGGACATAACACTCTATGGGGTAGTGCTAACATTATTGGAAGGGAACGAGTCATAGAGCATATGCTCACGAACAATGACCCCCCTCTCCCCCTCCCCTCCCCTAAAAGTGGGAAACTAACACCTTTTTCCACAAGCCTACCATACGTTTTCTGCACTTGATCTTTCAATCTGCTCCCCTTCTCTCACTTGGGAGACAGAGAAGAGTCTGTATGGAAGCAATCATTTTCCCATGATAACCACTGTAATTAATAGGAGACTGTGTTTTCCTCTTAGGTTACCATGGTGGAAGTTTGATCAGGCTAACTGGAATGCCTTCCAACATCAGGCAAATTTTGACATCACTGCAGGCAGTCAGGAGTCTATCAACGATGCATTTACGTACATAACAGTAAGTATCGTTCATGCAACTGCATTCCAAAAACATCTGCCAGGTTTTATCTTCTCCAAAACCTTCGTGGAAGGCCAAATGCGCAGCAGCAAAAAAGGTTCAAAACAAAGCTTGGAGGGTAATCCGAAGGTATCCTAACATGGCCAACCTTTTTGCCATTGAAGTAGTAGCAGAGATGAAATTCTTGGGATTCGTGAGTGACGAAAAGCTGACATTCCTCCAACACATTCGTCAGCTACGCACAAAGTGTAAAGGCTTAATATTCTCTGTGCTCTCTCTTCTACTTCTTGGAGTGCAGACAGATGCACTTTGTTCCATCTGTACCATGCACTTGTACGCTCAAAATTAGATTATTATGGGTCGCAGCTATATTCTTTCACCAGAAATAGCACACTCTGCTGGATCGAACCCATTCTGAATGCACCTGTCCAAAGTCTATATGTCAAAGCAAATGAATCATCCTTGTCGTTTAGATGAAAACAGTTGTCTCTACAGTATGCTTTTAAGCTAACCTCCTTGCCAGATCATCCCATGCAGACATCAGTCTCTGAGTCACGATAGGAAAATCTTTATACCGCACATCGGAATACCAATCGCCCATTCAGCATTCGTGTTCAAAAGCTACTCGCTGAGCTGAACATCACGGTAGACAAAGTTGCTCAATCACTAAAACAGTCCCTTCCACCCTGGCATGCTCAAATAACAGCCAGCATGTGACTTTTCACTCCATTATAAAAAACTATTTTCTTTGCTTTTCACTTTCTAACCCTAAATTTTATACCTCAAGATATATTAGAGTAATTCAAGGTCCTATTACTATACTTATCCTTACCTCCTTTTTCCTTATGTTAGCATAAGCTTTCTTTTGCACATGTATAAAAAATAAACAAACACCACAACTGAAGTGAAAATTATGGTTGGCACTCTTTTTCTGTATTATTTGTTTCTAGGCTATCTGCCTGGCTAGTTATCTTTAACAGTAAATAGGCAGATAACAATCAGAAACAGATAGCCTTGCAAATTATTGGTGGCATAAATTGAATGGTGTTAGCACTAGAAAAAGTTCCATTCATTGTAGCTGATTATTAATAATTAGCTACATAATCATTATTTTATTCCATTTATATTTTTATTTTATTCCTAATTATGTTTATTTACAGGTTATAGCAATGTAAACCAACACAGGCTATATTAGTGTTTATAGGTTCTTTTGGCATAAAATATATAGTACCAATTATACTCCTACAGTAATAATTACACACACACACACACACACACACACACACACACACACACACACACACACACACACACACACACACACACACACACACACACACACACAAGGTGTTTCAAAAATGATGGTCAATAATTTAAAGGTGAAAAGTACAAACTAAAATAAGCAAAAAAGTCTCAGTGAACATTAGGACTCAAATGAACCGTTTTCGAGATGATGCACATTTTCTGTTAAGATCCGCGCCACTGACTGTGGGAGCACTAGTTTAGCAAAAAACTATGAATTCTTTGCCAAGGGTGGTTTTATTAAACATAAGATAATATATTTTTAATTTTTGGTTTCAACACCACAGGATTTTACAGATTTTTTTTTTTTTATATTTTGATTTGGTAGTTATTGGCGCATCGGCTTCTGTGGCCATATTGCACCTCCCAAGGTTTTTGCAGTACTTTGATCCAAGCCCGAGGCGGGAATCGAACCCGCGACCTTTGGGTTGCCGGGCAGGTACTTTACCCACTCGGCTAGCCCGGTCGGCCATTTTACAGATCTTACATGTTACAGGATGTTACAAAAGGTGTTCAAAATGCTGTCCTTGAATCTATATGCAGCTTTGTAGTCTTCTCTGCATTGAGTTGTGAATCCTCTCGGACATTCCTGGGTAATTTCTGATTTGCTGAAAGGCTCCTTCAACCCAACGCTGCAATTCCTCAACTGTGTTAATGTCAGAAGTCTACACCAAGCTTTTCACATGACCCCAGATACAAAAATCTGTAGGATTTAAGTCTGGTGATCTGTGAGGCCACATTACAGGCTCACCTCTACCTATGCACCGTTCACCATACCTTTCTAGTTAGATATCGAGTCACAACTCGAGCAAAATGTGCTGGTGCATCATCATACATAAACCCATAAACCACGGGTTCTGGCATTGCTGAAGTGGGACATTATCATCATTAAGGAGGTCTGGAAGAACATTCCGCAGGAACTGAAGGTACAACTCTCCTGTTAGCCTGTTTGGCAGAAAGTGTGGTGCAATTAGACAGTCTCCTAGTAGTCCTGCCCAGGCATTCAATGAGAAACGTTGCTGATGTTTTGACTCGTGAATTGCATTAGGATTTTCGTCAGACCAAACGTGACAGCTAAGAAAATTAAAAATACCATCAAGAGTAAACCCAGCTTTGTCAGGGAACAAAATGTTGTTTAAAAATTGGGGGTTCAGGACACATTGTTGTTGCATTCACTGAGCCCTTGTACATGTGGTAGGGGTACAGTAATTGGTGATGTGAAATTCGCCACACACTGCTATGACTCAGTACACACTCTTGCAGGGCAACCCTCCTTGTCGAAATTCCTAGATTTTGTTCTATTCTTTCTAACACCCTTTCCTCAACATCAGGTGTTATGCTTCTGGGCTTACCTGCTCGTACTCCACGTGTGAAGTGCCCATGTTCTCTAAGGTGTTGTTCTACCCTGGCGAATGTGTGCCTGTTGGGCTGCCATCAGCAGAGAAATGCTTCTTGGTCCAAATGTGCAGCCTTGAGTGCACTGCTGTTGGCTTTATCATACATGAAGTGCATGTCGACATATTGATCGTTGCTATAACTTTTTTCCATGTTGACTGTCCTTTGACAAGTACTACTATGCTTGCTATGTCTCAGAGCATTGAGAGAGAGGAAATGGAGAGAATGAGCATAACATAACCTAACCTAACCTAAACAAATAAGTCAGTGGTGGATCCCAGCTATGAATGTGCAATGTCTCGAAAACGATTCACTTAATTACCCATGTTTACTAGGCTTTTTTTGCATATTGTAGTCTGTACAGTTCACCTTTAAATTATTGACCATCACTTTTGAAACACCCTATATATATGTGAACTTTTGATGAGGTAGCCTTTTTAAAGGTTACCAAACTTATGTTTTATGAACTTTAACTTTTCCAGGGCACACTATAACCTTGTTTTTGCACCACAAAAAAAATCATTAAATGAAACTGATCCACTCTATTTCTCTATATAGCAATTTGGTATACTCATCAAAGTCAGAGGGTTATGGCACACGCCGGCCCTTAATTTTGTTTTCCCAAGTACTGATATCACACCACACTGACTCAACATTGTCCTGATAACCTATTTTAACTGGATGTGCCACCTTAAATAATATACAGTAATACCCCAACTCACGCTACCCCGATTTACGCGAACTCGGAGATGCACGGTTCTTGATTTTTTTGTTTGGTGTATATCTAAAATTAGCTTACCAGTGATTTGGAAGTCAAATCATAAAGCTTGGGTGACAGCTTCCGTTTTTGAGGACTGGTTTGGTCACCACTTCATACCCGAAGTCGAACTTTATTGCAAGTCTAAACAAATTCCATTTAAAGTGATGCTTCTTATTGACAATGCACCTGGTCACCCTCCTGCCACCCTAATTAATTTCGACCCACGTGTGAAAGTTGTGTTTTTGCCTCCAAGCACAACCAGCTTGCTTCAACCAATGGACCAAGGAGTCATCAAAACATTCAAGGCTTGCTACACATGGCGTTCGTTTGCTATGTCTATGAGACAAAATAGTGAGATATCTGTTAAAGACTTTTGGAAACAATTCAATGCTTTAGATGCCGTAAGAATCATTGATGAATCTTGGGATGAATTTCACAAAAAAAACATTGAATGGTCGCTGGAAGAAACTTTGTTCATTTTTTTTTCAAAAACGAGACGAAAACAATGCCAGAAACTGATCATGTCGCTCATGTGATATGTGAAAAATGTTTTCACTTTTCAGCCCTTTCGCTTACTTTCAAGAAGTAATTTCGCCTAATAGTGCCTGATATATATTTTTTTTTCTTTCACGGTCTGTACAACGAACATAGCGTCCCTTGACAGAGCTAAGCTTTCACTTTCGAATTCAAACACCCCCAGGGGTGCGGTCGCCGTAAGGGGACACCACAGTGACGTCACCCGTTCTCCTGAGCGGACAAGAGCGTTGATCGAACGCAAAGGGCCGAAGAACGGTGAATTGTTATATGAGTAGAAATTACCAAAACAAGACACAGACACACGGAGAGTTAACTTTGCGCGAGACGGACTGAAGGAAAGAGTAGTGATAGTTTTGGCCGATTTTTGTCATTATGTGAAGAAGAGGATAATTAATAGGAAAAGATGAGAAAAGAATCGTATTGATGTCTGATACAGATTCCCCCCCCCCCCCCCGAGGCATTGCAGAATATTTTCGGGTAAGACAACCCTTATTGTTTAATAACAAACTGTATTAAATCAACCAAAAGCCGAACCTATTACCTGCATACGTTTTAATGCATTTATAAGACATCTTTTCTCACATAAATATACCCCGACAATTGTGCTATTTCCTTAGAACTCAGTTTAATTGATAATGCAACTTACTAATTTAATTGTCAAATATTAATTACACTATTAAGTTAATATAATTCCCTGTTCTAGTATTTGAACAAGGTTATGTTATGACACAAAGAATTTTGTACTTGATAGAGAATTAGTGTAAAAGTCTCGTGAAGAACATTACAAACTTATAATATTGCTAAAGTAAGATACTGCTTGTATCCAGTTAGTTTACTTAACAATTACATACCAATTAATCTAACTTATGTACCAATTATATTGTACTCATGGTATACATATATGTTGAATAAACCTTTTTTGTTTGTTATAATTATGTCGTGATCATTCTTCTTAAATACATGCAAATCACTAACAATCATTTTTTTAAGGATCATTAATTGCGGCATTTCGGGTAGCCCTTAGCTAAGAGGTGTCCCGGGATGAAAAACACAACGCGTCTAGATGTTGCCATTCGCTCTTTACTTCTCAGAGTAAATGTAGAACACTAGATATATTTGTCCTAACTTAAACTGCTAGAGAGATCATTCAAAACCCAGGGTTTTCTGGAATTCACATGATATTGTGTTTCTTGCTGTAGCGAGTGATTCACGAGTATATTGATAGGCAAGAGCATAATATGACGGAAAAGCCTGTGGAACAGATAGAAGAAGTTGTTAATCTTGCCAGGCAATTAGATTTGGAAGTCAATGGTGATGATGTCAATGAGCTGTTGGATTCACATAGTCAGGAGCTGACAATGAATGAGATGCGTGAGCAAAACGTCACTGAAGTATCCGACACTTGAGACCCAGTTCCACCAGAAAAGCACATGACAATTGCAAGTTTGACAGAAGGTCTCAGCTCAATTGAAAAGGGCTTAGAAATTTTAGAACACCGACTCCAACGAAGAACGCGTTATAGCTACAAAGCAAGGAATAAAAAAATTAACTTGCTACGAAGAAATTCTGCGTGAAAAAAAGAAGGCGCTGTGTCATCAGAAGAATTTGTTAGATTTTATGAAGCCATCGACATCGAAATAACTTTTTTACGTAACTCATTTATTTTTTTAATACATATTTTGTATTAATATGTAAAAATAACTGAAATTTTATTAAATATTTTTCTTCTAAACTAGTATTTTTGTTAGTCCTTGGTCCCAATTAAACAAAACTTATATGTATTTGTATGCAAAGTTGTACCCGACTTACGCGAATTCGACTTAAGCGATTTTCGTTGGACCCACCTATCGCGTAACTTCGGGGTATTATTGTACTTCTTATTAAACAACACTGAGATGCACAATACTTCTTAGACTACAGAGAAAAACTGTATCCCATGAGCCTTGCAGATTCTTTCCAGGGACGAATTGACTGACAAGTTCGAAATGATTGACATGTATGAATTCGTTGTTTCTTTTTCCTTCCTTCATTCTCAAAATTCCATGGAAATATATCTTTCTTCATAATTATGAGTATGGGTGTGTGTGTTTCACTATGTGTATATATATATATATACAGTAAACCCTCCTGTTATGTTCCTGAGAAATGCCGTGAATACTGAAAACGCAAATACTGAGTTATGGCTCCCATAGTAATAAAGGGATTCCGTTCCAAAGTATGAAATATATAAGAAAAACTAGTCTAAAATTGTCCAGGTATGTATTTTATGTACCTTCATAATATGACAACGTACACAGACAGTACATAGTGAAATGCAAGCATAAGGCATCGAAATGAAAATAAGAAACAATTTAATATTAAATTTAATATTTATTAGAAATTTCAAACAATTCTTTCAAACCAGTGCCTTTGCTAGCTAAAAAACTTATCCCGCCAGTGCTATCACCAGTTTCGCTAAAGTGTTGATAAAGGAGTTTTGCCTTTTCACGAATGATGAGTGAACTTAACTGAATTTTATTTTGAGTTAGGTCTTCTATCCACAGATTTAAAGCTTTTCCCATTTTTCCTAATTTAACATCACGAGTTACAGAGCAAATTTTGAAGCAATTAGCGCGTTTTCACGGACACTACGGCGAATTTTTTTTTCCGATTTTTTGATTGATCGTACCGTTGACTCATTGATTTTATAATGTTTTTCCACTGAGTAGACACTTTCACCATTAGAATTTTTTTTTAATAATTCGATTTTATTCGCTAATGTCATTACCTTCTTTGATCTTTTCACATTTCCCTTGTTATTCGTAGCCATATTTTTGTACCGGTTAGAAAGAACTTGTCCACAATAAAGTCACTTTCTTCTGTTAACACACTCGAAAAAGTCTGCTTTACAGTGCAAAACGGTAGATTTATCACTTTTGTAAGCATTTCAATTTATAAATTGATAAAATTATTCAAATTTATAAGCATATAAATTAAAAGTAAATGACAAAACCGTCCATGACAAGTGCATAACACATACTGAACAAGGATTAGCGAGAAACATCAGCACTCGCGATTTTTTCACCTCTCTCCCCCCACCCACTGAGCGCTGTTTTGATCGGGAAAGATAATTTTAGCCATGTCCATGTTTTTTTATGGAGGAAAATGTTCACGGCGCTTTAAAATTCACATTTTTTTAGGTTTCATTTTATATCAAATCAGCAGCCGGAATGTGCGGGGATTTACTGTATATGCATCCAACCGGAGTATCAGGGCAACAATTAGGTATGATATGTATCTATTTCATAACCAAAACCATAATTCCAACAGATGCTTTGCTTAACACATTCACTGAATCAATAAATACATTCATGAACCTGCACTAGGAGAGGGTGCCTCCATAGCCAGGTGGGCAGGAGCAGCAGTGCATAGCACAAGGTTCTAGATTAGACCAGGGTTCAAGCCCATGACCACCAAATACGGAATGGTCAGGGAATGATCACTGCATATCCCTGGAGCAATATGGCCTTAGTTGCTAATGCTCCTAAAAAACAAATAACAAACAAACAACAACAAGCACTAGGAGTGAAGTATGGCATCACAGAATTCTGTTCAAAATGAACCCAAACTATGTGCCATAACACTTATCAGCAGTCAATCAGTAATTACCATTAACTTAAAGGCACACAAAATTAACAATTAACTTAGCAATTGCAAAGCATTCAATCAGTATTAGCATACTGACTGAATGCTTTGCAGTAATGCTTATTGTTTGTTTATAGATTTGGCACAAAACTGAATTTGTCCATAGATGGGTTAAATAAGCCAGAATATCATCGGTGCATTGACATTGATGGAATCTATACTGGCAATCGTTAATCAGATGGAAGGTTTCTAGATAGTTTAAGAGTTGGCAGTTAATTTCTCAATTACTGTAGAAAGAGTACAAGTAATTGCAATCCAGGCCAGTGTAGCAAAAGCCTGTGGCTTCCTTGCACTATATGGCTATTACTAATTTATCCTCCTCCCTGAACACTTAGCAGTACCATACCAGAATATATATATATTTTTTAAGTAATGTCATCTGCAGACTGTAATTTTCAGGAAATTACGTATGAAGGAAGGTTGTTCTAGAAAACGGCAGCTGAATGAATAAACGAGGAAGATGAAAAGTTGGTTCTGTGAGTTTGAAGTTGGACAGTAAATGGATGTTGGCTGGTGGCGGCACATGTTCGGGCTGGTTTTAAAGAGAGAGCGGAAATTATAGAAGCCAATTTGGAAGAACAGTGCCCATAGAGGTATCTGTAGAAGAGGCATGCAGCAGTAACAGTATGTCTATGAGACAGCAAGTGCAGAGACACTGTTAGAGATAAATCATAAATTAACCTAAATGAATTGGAATCAATTAACCTCTTCTGAATGGAATCAAGAAGCCTGAGAGAGGTTTTGGGCCCATAACCCCAGATGTGGGAACAATATTCCACAGCAGGGCAGATTTGCGATTTATACAGAGTGAGCAGTTGTTTGGAAGAAAAGTAACGCCGAGAGCGAAAGAGAAAACCAAGTTTTTTAGATGCAGAGGAAGCAATATTTGTAATGTGCTTGTGCCAAGAGAGATTAGAAGTCAGGTATAATCCCCTAAAGAGATATATCATTTTGCCTAGAAATCGGAGTGTCACTAAAGATAAGCATAGCAGAAGAAGAATCCTTTTTGCGAGATATAAGACAAGACTGAGTTTTAGAAGGGTTGAAATCAACTAAAGTTGTGTTTTGTTTGTTTGTTATTTGGTTTTTAGGAGCATTAGCAACTAAGGCCATATTGCTCCGGGGATATGCGGTGGTCATTCCCTGACCTTTCCGCATCCTCTGTATTTGGTGGTCACGGGCTCGAACCCCGGCCTAATCGAGAAGTGTGTGCTACGCACTGCTGCTCCTGCCAACCTGGCTACGGAGGCACCCAACTAGGTTGTCTTTACCCCACTGGAGAATTACCTGAAGATCGGCATTTAAGGAATTGGTAGCAGATTTTTGAGAAGTTGAAGCTGATTGAGCAGGGTACGGTTTCTCAAAATGGAAAGTAGAATGCAAAATGCTATCATTGGCAAAACTATGGATAGGATTTCCAGTTAATGGAAGAAGGTCATTAATATGCAAGAGGAAAAGAGCGAAGGTAAGAACTGAACCTCGGGGGAACACCGACATTAGTGGAGAAGTTAGAAGACACAGAGCCATATACCATCACCCTCAGTAAGCAATCAGAGAGAAAACTGGATAAGCAATTACTAAAAACAGTTGACAAACCGTAAGATGGAAGCTTGTTTAGAAGACCTTTATGGCAAATATGATTGAAAGCCTTTGAGATGTCAATAGCAACTACTTGGGTTTCACTGAACCTTTCCACTGAATTAGTCCATAAATGGGTAACATAAGCTAGAATATCACCAGTGGATAGACACTGACGGAATCCATACTGGCGATCGTTGATCAGACAGAAGGTTTCTAGGTAGTTTAAGAGTTGACTGTTAATTGATTTCTCCATTACTTTAGAAAGAGTAGAAGTAATTGCAGTAGGACGATAATTGGATGGAGGGATTTGTCACCCTTTTTAGGAACTGGCTGGATATGAGCAAATTTCCAAGCAGAAGAAAAAACACCTTTGGAATAAGAAAGTGAAAAAAGGTGGCAAAGAATAGGGGTAAGTTCAGGAGCACAGGAGATTTCTTAGCATCAAGATTCGTCAAAATCCTCTTGCCATCCTTTTGATGGAAGACCACAGTATGCATTAAATGGAGCATGTTGGGAATGGTCGGAGGTGTTTTACCAAGATCATTAATACACGAGTTAGAAGGAAAATGGGATGTTAGCAGGTCAGCATTGTCCTTGCCTGAAGTGACAACAGATCAATCTGGTTTTGGACGGAGGTGGGCAAAAGTTGCGGCCAATAGCTTTGGCATGAGACCAGAATGCTCGGCTACCATTAGGGCAAGAAACAAGTTTTCTACTCTTAGCCTGTTCAAACTCTAGTTTGAACTGATTAATAACTGCTTTACAATTGTTACAAGCTTTGTTGCAGAAAAAAAATGAAATGAGGTGGAAACAAGTCAATTACGATATGCAACATTCTTCTCTTGAACAGCCTTAGCACATTTATTGGAAATCAAAGGTTTAGATAAAGGATGAGATTTTAAAGTGGAGTGTGAGATAAAGGATTCCATTCCTGCAAGAATAATTTCACTGACATGATCTGAGCAAACATTGACATCAGAAGTTTTGAAACAATAATCCGACCAAGGAAAAGAAGAAAAGAAATCTCACATGTCATCCAATTTTGCATTCATGTGATGCCAACAATATGAGGTTGGGAATAGCCATGAGATAAAGAGACAATCACCAAGTTGTGATCTGAAGTGCCTAAAGGACCTCTCACTTCGACCATGGACTTAGAAGGGTTGTTTGTGAGAAAAAGATCAAGCATGTTGGCTGTATGATTAGGATTGTCCGGTATTCTTGTAGATAAATGAACAATCTGTGTAAGGTCATTAGTAATTGCAAAAGCCTCGGCATCTCGACCAGCTGAGTTAGTGTGACTAGAAAATGGAAGCCAGCTGGAGTTGCGAACATTAAAATCACCAAGGAAAATTACCTCACTGTTAGGAAAGTTGGACTGAAGAAAGTCAAGTTGCAAAGAGAGGAAGTCAAAGAGCTCCAAGTGATTAGTGGAATTGGGAGAACGGCAGAGACAACAGATGAATTTGACACAATGAGGTAGTGAGATTTAAGCCAGAGAAGATCAAAGAGAGGAGATTCCAAATTGTGAAGTCTCTGACAGGGAATATCAGAACAGACATATGCACAAGTACCACTTTGAGGCGAAAGGAATCATACAGCGAATAATTTGGGCATCTGTGATGAGCAGTAGTTGAATCAACCAATAACTGGGATTCTGTCAGAAAAAGTATATGAGGTTTGGCAGACTGCAAGTGGAAATGGACATTGTTGAGATTAGTATTGAGACCACGTATATTTGTGAAATGAATTAGGAAGTGCTTGGGAGGTTTGGATCTTTTTGCAGATAAGTTTGTTCTATTAATCTGACAATTCATGGTGTATTCAATAGTAAGAAAAAGTGGGTGAGACATGCTGTATGAAGTAATGAAATTTTTGGATATGGCGTACACATGGTAAGAATATACCCAGATCCTTGACATAAAGTGACCTCGATAATGCTCCCCACATACACACTACTCGGACTCCCTCCAGTCACTATCTGGAAGAGTAGAGGTAGCATGATTATACACTAGCTGATCAGGAAGCCTCCTAGAGAGTTACCAATAGGTTCGGTCGGGTGTACTAACTAGCGGCCGGCCTGCAAACACCGTTTTAGAGCTGTACCATCAAAATGTAAGGAATATTGGATCTCGCCATGATGTTCATCATTACCTCAAAAGTCATCATACTGCATGATGGAAGAGATAGGGAAGGGTTGACCAGAACTTAGATCTAGAGACTTACATCTGCTATTAAGGGATGTTAATTAGATGGGAAGGATTTTTCACCCTTTTTTTTTTAGGAACTTATGAGATATGAGCAAATTTCCAAGCAGAAGGAAAAACACCTTTGGAATAAGAAAGTGGGCAACACAGAACAGAAGTAAGCTTGGGAGCACAGGTTTTGAGAATAAGTGGAGATTCAGGATGTGGAGCTTTCTTAGCATCAAGACTGATCATAATATTTCTGATATCCCTTTGATGGATTATTACAGGAGTTACTGAATGTAGTGTACTGGGAATGGCGAGAGGTGGTTTATCAAGGTCATCAATACTCTAGTTGGAAGAAAAATAGAATGCCAGCAGATCAGCTTTATCTTTTGCTGAAGTAGCAATAGAACCGTCTGGTTTTGACAGTGGTGGGAACAGAGATGGGCAAAAGTTGCAGCCAATAGCTTTGGCAATAGACCAGAATGTTCAGCAGCTACTATTTTGGCAAGAAGCAAATTTTCTGCTATTAGCCTGTTCAAAATGTAGTTTGAACTAATTACTACCTGCTTTGCAATTGTTGTGGGATTTGGTGTAGGCAGAAAATGAACCTGAAGATGTAGAAATAACCCAATTATGATATATAATATTCTTCTTTAGAACAGCTTTAGAACATTTATTACAAAACCAAGATAAACGAGATTTTAACGTGGTGTGGAATAAAGCATTCCATCCCTACAATAATAATTTCACCGATATGATCTGGGCAGATGTTGACATCATCAAAATTTGAAATAGTAACCTGATCAAAGAAAAGAAATCTCGCAGATCATCCCATTTTGCATTTTTGTATAGTAAAGTTTCAGAGAGATGAAGTCCAAGAGTTCCAAGTGATTAGAAAAGCTGGGAGAACAATAGATGCAACTGATGAATTTGACAGAATGCAGTAGGGAGAATTTAAGCCAGAGAAGCTTCCTACAGAGTTATCAATAGGTTCGGTCTGGTGGACTATCTAGTGGCCAGCCTGCAAACACCATTTTTTAGAGCTGTTCCCTCGAAATGTAAGGAGACTGGATCTTCCCACGATGTCTGTCATAACCTCAAAAGACATCAATTATACTGCATGAGTTTGCTGGAGGTTTGCTCTGGAGATTAAACATGGGTTCCAGCACTTCAGACCTCCAATAAGCAAAGTGGTGGGAGTCATCTACCACTTAATATTGCCTGTAACACACAGGGGCAGCATTCCTCCATCATGACACCTGCTTACGTTGGTTGGTACCTGGGTGGTTCACGTAAATATGCTTGGTGTCATGTTTCAGAACTTGCACATGGGGATTATAATCAGAGTTACTAACATCCACACGATCGGGAACGTGGAAGCAGAGAATTTAGTTTTCACAGACAGACTGGACTACTTTGCCGAAATTAGATCTACTTGACTTTAGTGACACCTGAATACAGTTTCATTAGTGCTTTAGGCTCCCAGGTAGCAAGTGCAGCTTGGCATATCTGAGAGAATGTCTGCGACAACCTCAAGGACCAAAAAGGATGTTTGAACGTTATGACAGCAAATGTGTTAATGGTGGTTTGACCAATGTAAACTTCTCTTTATTATATTCTGATGCAAATGATGCCTTCATGTTTTGGCCAATGCAAACACTACTGAAGACTACAATACATCTGATCAATGGTTTCCATTATGAATTCGATCCTACTGATGATACATTGGCTTATGTTAGTCACCTCTAAATTAATTCAATGAAAAAGATGGAACTGAAGTAGCTGCTATTAACATTTTAAATCTTTTGATCGCACTTGGCTTCCAAACAGGTTCTCATCTTATTATGAATTCCGGATTTTTTTTTTTTTTTTTTGCAATTGGGTATCCAGCATTCTCTCTGACTATACATTGCATGTGATGGAATATGACTCTGTCTTATAACTTTTCCTCTCAAGTTATAAGAAAGAGTTCCTCATAATTCAGCTCTTTTTCTCATTCTTTTCCTTTTGTATATTAATGACCTTCTTCCATTGACTGAAAATTCTATCCAGTGTAATGACCAGTGTAATTTTGGTGATAACAGCACACTGCATTACCCCTTCCAATTTGTGAAATCTTGTCCTAAACATTCAAATCCTCAAATATCCACCACAAATTCCTAAGATGACAATCTCCCAGTAATTCTCCAATGGGAAAGAAAAAAGGCTTTCTATCATCCTGTCTTATTTCTCATCAAAAAGTCTATTGCTCCTATGTTCATCTTGATGACATTCAAATTTCTAGACAAGATCACATATCTAATTTCCAATCTCTCTCTCTTGACATAAGCACATCAAAAATATTACTCCTCTGCATTAAAAAAAAATCTTTCTTTTCACTCTCAGTGTTTCTTTTCTTCTGAAAAACAACTGATTCTTAAAATCTAAATTCCACCCTACTACTGTTTCCAAATCTTGAGTGGTTCCTCCAAAACTTCTCTCAAGCTTCTAGACCCCATTCAAACAAAGGCAGTCAGAATAATTAATGACCCATCTCATAAGAAGTGTCTTCACTCTTTGTCTCAAAGATGTTCAGTTTCTGTTGCTTGCTTTTTTCTACAGGTACTTCCATAGGCCCGGCCTCAGTTGGCATTAGTAATTTCCTCTCATTTCAAATGGATTAACAACTAATGAAATCGACTTCATCCTCACTAACAGAGGATATATTGTGAATGATGTTACCATCCTGAATAAGGTAAATGATCACAGAATGGTAAGATGTACACTTGATATAGATGTAGGAAAGGAAAGGAAAAAACTGACTCGAGTAAATAATACAAAGGTCTTTGAGATAACAGAAGAGGAGAAAAAGCAGTATGTACTGGAACTTAACAAGTTTCAGCTTCTGCAGACTGCTCAGGACTAAGATATCGAACGAGGAATATTACAACTTTCTGAAAGTGATAAAGCCCAAGAAACCTATAGGGAAAAAGAAATCCAAAGAAGAAAAAATTAGTCAAGAAACACTTGTTAAGATGAACCAAAGGCGAAAAATGAAGAGCAAGTTAAACACTGACAAGGAAAAAATTGAGTATACTGAGTTATGCAAAGCCATTAGAAAGAGACTCAGAGAGGACATAAGAAGATTTAACACAAGAAAAGTAGAACAAGCATTAAGGGAAAACAAAGGATTTAAATCAGCAGCCATGAGCAGTAATACAGGAAGACAAATGATACTGAAACTGAAGAATAGCGATGGTGTACTTATAAACAGCAGAAAAGGCATAATTCAAATAGCAGAAGACAACTATAGAGAATTATACAAGGAGCGAGGGAATGATGCCAGCAGTGGGGAAGATGGATTGCAAAGTAGCAACACATACGACATACCCGATATTCTTCCTGATGAGGTAGAACATGCACTGAAGAAAATAAAGAATCAGAAAGCCCTGGAGGAAGATGAAGGTACTGTAGAGTTGGTAAAATTGGGAGGAAGAGACATAACACAAAAACTGGCAAGGCTCTTCACAAAGTACATTAGAAAAGGTGTGATGCCTAAGCAGTGGAATAATGCAATCATAGTTTCGCTGCATAAGAAAGGAGATAAATCAGAAATTGGAAATTATAGACCAATTAGCTTCTTATCCCACATCTACAAGTTGTTCACAAGGGTCATTACTGATAGATTAGAAAGAATACTTGATGAGAATCAACCGAAAGAGCAAGCTGGCTTTAGGACAGGATTCTCAACTATGAATCACCGTCACGTAATATCACAACTAATGGAGAAAGCAAATGAATATAAAACACCATTATGCCTGGCATTTGTGGATTATGAAAAGGCATTTGACTCCATACAGCATAAGGCAATGTTTCGGGCACTGGAAAGACAAGGCATAGATACCCCACATATTATGATTTTGAAGAAAATATATGAGAGTGCTACCTCCTTTATTAGACTAGACAAAGACAGTAGCAAATTTAAAATCGAGAAAGGAGTTGGACAAGGAGACACAATATCTCCGAAGCTGTTTACTGCTGCCCTTGAGGAAGCTTTCAGAAGATTAGACTGGTCGCAGAAAGGAGTCAATGTGAACGGAGAGTACCTAAACCATTTACGATTTGCAGATGACATTGTGGTTATAAGCCACGATCCCAAAGAATTAGAGGAAAATCTTAATCAGTTATGCACAGTTAGTAAGGATTTTGGACTAAAGATGAATATGGCTAAAACAAAAGTAACGATGAACAAGTATGCCACAGAAAGGGAAATAATGATTGAAGGAGCAGTAATTGAAAAGGTGGAGTCATATACTTATCTGGGACAAATTATTAGCTGTAATAATGATAAATGGCTGGAAGTCAAGAGAAGAATAAATTTTGGATGGATAGCATTCAGGAAATATAGTCAAATACTGAAGAGCAATATCCCATTTTGTCTGAAACATAAAAAAATGAACCAATGTATACTCCCCACCATGACTTATGGAAGTGAAACTTGGGCACTCACCAAAAGAATGGAAGAGAAGCTGAGAACTACACAGCGAAGAATGGAACGAATTATATTGGGAATCAGACTGTTAGATAAGAAGAGAAACACATGGATTAGGCAGCAAACTCAAGTAAAGGACATTCTTATCAAAACAAAACAACTAAAATGGTCTTGGGCAGGACACATAGCTTGAAGACATGATGACAGATGGCTAAGAAAATAACAGAATGGTACCCAAGAGGAGCTAGAAGAAAACCTGGAAAACAACGGCGGAGATGGATAGATGAGATTCATGAGTTTGTGGGTAGTGAATGGATGGTCAGTGCTCAAAACAGAAGGAACTGGAAAGTTGTTGGAGAGGCCTTTATCCTGCAGTGGATTGAAAATGGCTGATGATAATTTCCTCCATTCTCTTCCAATCCAAACACATACTACAACCTATCAACATCCATTCAGTGTCAGACTTCAAATTCACAGCAGTAATTTTTCCTCCTACTTCTGTTTTTCTGGAATAACGTTCCTGCACATGTCATAAAATTATGACTATATAATGCAACCTTTAAACTGTACAAAACATGTGTAGCAACAATGGCATGTTATTCTATTATATGAATCATACAATTACTTAACTACGAGACCAGGATGGTATAGTACATACTAACAGTGTTAACATCTTTGTTATTAAAGCTGCATGTTCCATGGCAACTGCTTAAGTGTTCATAGTAAGCGATTTGTTAAACTGATGCTAGGTAAAACACTACAAATCTGTTTTCTTTTGTCATATTAACCAATGTGATATTTCTAATATATGGTGACGCACTTAAGAACCAGAGGTGCTGCTGACAGACATGCTGAAAAATTCCTAACTTCATGGATACCAAATTATAAAACTTACAGGAAACAGGTATGCTGAAACATTATGAGAAAATGCTAAGTAAATGGATATTTCAATGAATTGCAAATACTATGTGTTGTACAAGTATCTCCTACCGTGAACACCATAAGATCCAAGTTTGCAGACAATACAAAAGTTGGCAGGGATGTTAATGACAGTACGCTAGTGCAACAGGATCTAGAAAAATTGAGCAGATGGGCTGAGAGGTGGAAACTGAAGTTTAACATTGACAAATACAAAGTACTACATATGGGTAGCAGTAACCAAGAGTAATGTACCAACTGTGCAGTACAACACTCAGGGTGGTGGAGAATGATAAAGACCTGGGGGTAATTGTGCAGTCAGATACAAAGTTTTCTGAGCAGTGCAGATGGGGAGCAAGAGGTCTTGGGATCTTGTCAGTGATATACAGGAATTTTGCTAGCAGGGATAAGTTGGTGATTATCTCCTTGTATAAGGCAATGGTCAAGTCACATCTGGAATACCATATACAGGTCTGAAGGCTTCATTTTAGGAAATGATGTAGAGCTGCTGGAAGGAGTACAGAGAAGAGCAATGAGAATAGTGAGTGGAACAAAGGGTTGCTCTTACCAAGAAAGGCTAATATTCTGCAAATTGCAGCATCTGGAGATTAGGCACCTGCGAGGTGATTTGATTGAGGTGTATAAGGCATTTAATGGTTTAAGCAAGCGCAATGCTGATGGGATTCTTCCTCTTGCTCAGATTACGCATCTGAAGGGGCATAAATTCAAATTGAGGAAAGACAGTTGTAGAAGAGATGTGCGGAAATTTGCCTTTAGCCAGCGGGTGGTTGATTGCTGGAACAAATTTCCATCTATCATTGTGGAAGTTGACAACTTAAAAAAATTCAAGGCAGAGCTAGACAAACTTTTGAAGTGAATGGCTGGATGAAATTGGATTTTTTTTATTTTTTTGGCTGATGCTGGATAGCTGTTTGCTTTCTTGCATCATATACCTCTACTAATGATGATAATAATAAAAAAAAATAGCCTGGTCACTTAAATACTATTTCTGCAAATGTATGAAGAACATTACATGAACAGTAATTATAACTATTCTCACAGTATGCCCATACGAGATTTGCTGCCAAAATGTACTAATAAATGTAGAATCTTTTTGTCAGTGCCTCATTTTTACCACTAGGTGAAAAACTCCTGTGATTTAACTCCTGCTTTACAATTTAGTTTTTTTAGGCCCTTCCCACCGTAGCCAGGTGGGAAGGAGCAGCAGTGCGTAGCACACGCTTCTTGATTAGACTGGGGTTCGAGCCCGTCACCACCAAATATGGAGGATGCGGAAAAGTCAGGGAATGACCACCGCATTTCCCGGAGCAATATGGCCTTAGTTGCTAATGCTCCTAAAAACCAAATAAACAACAAACAATAACAACAACAATTTAGTTTGCACTTGTGAAATATGTGTACTAGTTTCCTCGGGTGATTGTGAGGTAGCCTTGATCGATTTTATCGTCTTCATAAAGATAAGTAGTACTTATTTATGTTTAGGCTTTTTTGTAGTGTATGTACAAATCTAATCTTAGCCTTTGCTTTGCACAGCTTCAAACAGCATTGCTCATTGACATTTGACCCAAAATGCCTTCATTTTCACAAGTCTGTTGTGACCTTACCTTTGTTCCTGCTTTGGGTAAAATTCTGAAGCTCTCAAGTAATAACCCAGTTAACAACACCAATGACTGAACTGTCACCTTGCTACCCAAGGCAGACTGAAACTTTGCTACTCTACCCTACCCTACTACGTCAATCACAATGCATCTACCTGTGTGTTGTATTCTGTTGGCTTTTATTGGGAGCTATTTTCATTAATCAAGATATCACCTACAGAAGCTGTTTAATGCAATCTCTAAAGGTTGCATATAAATGGATTATCCTGCTAACACTCACTACATATTCTATAAAGGAATACGTAGTAAGGTTTTTTGCAATGGGTGTTCTGAGATAAAAAAAAAAAATTTTTAATTAGAAAAAATTTAGAATTGGATCTCGCCAATCATGTAAAAGTGCTAACAATGAAAGTTGAAATTTAGCCTCCATTCTAATCCAATATGAGTTAAATATTCAAAATACCCCTACAAATACTGATCTCACTTTCAACTCTAATCATCCATCATCTGCCTCATCTGTCAATTTACTATATTCTCCTAGAGCCTCACATTATTCAGTAAAGTTAATTAATTTGTTCAGCAATGGCTTATTATTATGTCAGCACTCACCTCAAAAGCTGTGAATAATTTGAAATTTATAGGAAGTGAAATGTCAAAAGAATTTAAACTATATAAATCTATATGAAAACATGCCCTGAGGAAAAAGAAGTGCACCGCTTTTTCCTTGGTTGTTACATATACCAGAAAGATCCGGAATGGGTTAAGGATTTTTCTTTTATAGATAACAACTAAGAAAAAATGGTGCACTTCTTTGGTTTTTTTTTTTAGGAGAATTAGCAACTAAGGAAATATTGCTCCGGGATATGCAGTGGTCATTCCCTGACCTTTCCGCATCCTCCATATTTGGTGGTGACGGGCTCGAACCCCGGTCTAATCAAGAAGCGTGTGCTATGCACTGCTGCTCCTTCCCACCTGGCTACGGAGGCACCTGGTGCACTTCTTCTTCCTCAGGGCATGTTTTTATGTAGTTTAAATTCTTTTCACATTCACTTCCTATGAATTTCAAATTTTAATCATGGATTTTGAGGTGAGTGCTCGAATAATAAGCCATCGCTGAACAAACTGATGAAGAAGTTAACAGTACTCCAAGCCCCAGCTGAGTAATTACATAACTGTCAATGAAGTTAACTAACAATGCCTCCACCCAAATGAATAATACTCCATCCTCTCCAAAAAAAATTACCAACCGGGTTAATCAGAGTGGTTATACAAATATTCTGGATGACGATGGTTGAACTTTTTTTTGTCAGAAACTGGAAGGTTATGCATGATTTCAGTACTACTGTACTCCAGGATGTCAAATGGATTACAGCAGTTTCACAGGTTCTCTTCCAGTTCACAGGGCCTCTTTTTATAAAACTTGCATGAGATAATAGTAGGGCATTTAAACTGGAGAGCTAAGTCAGCAGATTTAAATCTTATAGAGAGTATATAGAGGACTATCGTAAATGGAAACATAAAAACAGAATCCACAAAACCTGAATGAATTATAGGCTAAATTTTCTTTGAAATGTAATATTTTCTAATATTTCTTAAACTATTTATAGGGTCTGGCTGAATCTTTACGAATGGGAATTCATGAAGATATTCGTGCTAAAGGAGTGGCTGCATTTTATTAAATGAGAAATTACACAGGCGAATAATTTTTTTTGTCTATTGTTTTAAATATATATATATATATATGTGGCTGTTATAACCATATATATATGTGTGTCCTGTTATAACGTACGATCACTCATCGGTGAAGACAGGATATTAGAGCTGGAAAAGGAATTAGAAAATGTGAATTGGAATATCATTGGTTTGGCTGAAAGAAGAAGAAGAAATGAATCACTTATAAGTTTATCAAGTGGAAATCTGCTGTACACCAATGGAAACAGTGAAAGGAGTGAAGGTGGAGTTGGGTTTCTGGTCCATAAAGATTTTAAAAACAACATTTTGGAATTCAAAAGTACATCACCAAGGGTGTCAAGGCTAAAACTCAAGATTTCTAAGAGGTACAAGCTAAAGATTATAATGATTTATGCACCAACATCGAGCCATGATGAAGAGGTGAAAGAAATGTACACCGAAATTGAGAGTCTTCTAGATGAGCAGAAAACCCACTACACCATTATTATGGGGGACTTCAATGCTAAGGTTGGAAAAAGGCAAAACAGCACATAAAGAGGAACTATAGGAAATTTTGGAATTGGTGAAAGAAATAAAAGAGGTGAAAGACTTGTGGAATTTGCAGAATCTCAAGAACTGTCAGTAATGAACACTTTTTTCAAGAAAAGAGTGAACAGAAAGTGGACATAGAAGAGTCCAAATGGATTAACAACTAATGAAATCGACTTCATCCTCACTAAAAGAAGATATATTGTGAATGATGTTACTGTCCTGAATAAGGTAAATGTCGGAAGTGATCACAGAATGGTAAGATGTACACTTGATATAGATGTAGGAAAGGAAAGGAAAAAACTGACTCGAGTAAATAATACAAAGGTCTTTGAGTTAACAGAGGAGGAGAAAAAGCAGTATGTACTGGAACTTAAGAACAAGTTTGAGCTTCTGCAGACTGCTCAGGACCAAGATATCAACGAGGAATATTACAACTTTTTGAAAGTGATAAAGCCCAAGAAACCTATAGGGAAAAAGAAATCCAAAGAAGAAAAAATTAGTCAAGAAACACTTGTCATGATGAACCGAAGACGACAAATGAAGAGCAAGAAAAACACTGACAGGGAGAAAATTGAGTATACTGAGTTATGCAAAGCCATTAGAAAGAGACTCAGAGAGGACATAAGAAGATTTAACACAAGAAAAGTAGAACAAGTATTAAGGGAAAACAAAGGATTTAAATCAGCAGCCATGAGCAGTAATACAGAAAGACAAATGATACTGAAACTGAAGAATAGCGATGGTGTACTGAAACGTAAAATAATGAATCAATGTATACTCCCCACCATGACTTATGGAAGTGAAACTTGGGCACTCACCAAAAGAATGGAAGAGAAGCTGAGAACTACACAGCGAAGAATTGAACGAATTATATTGGGAATCAGACTGTTAGATAAGAAGAGAAACACATGGATTAGGCAGCAAACTCAAGTAAAGGACATTCTTATCAAAACTAAACAACTAAAATGGTCTTGGGCAGGACACATAGCTCGAAGACATGATGACAGATGGCTAAGAAAATAACAGAATGGTACCCAAGAGGAGCTAGAAGAAAACCTGGAAGACAAAGGCGGAGATGGATAGATGAAATTCATGAGTTTTTGGGTAGTAAATGGATGGCCAGTGCTCAAAACAGAAGGAACTGGAAAGTTGCTGGAGAGGCCTTCATCCTGCAGTGGATTGAAAATGGCTGATGATGATATATAAAGCAAGATTAGTAAAAGGGAAAGTTTTATGTAATATAAAAAAAGCAGTATAGATGGATGTAAGGATGGATGGATTTGAATTGAAACACTGGATATGAAAATTAAATCTTTCATATCCAGTCCATTTTTGGATATGAAAATTACATTACAATTCAGCATAGAAACAAAGTAAATTAAAACACATGTTCATTTTTAGAGGTACTAGAGAAAAGGAACAGTGTTCAGTACAGGCCCAGAAGGTGCTAAAAAAAAAAAAAAAAAAAAAAGTAGGAACATTGTAAAGAAAAGAAGGAAATAAATGGAATGTGAAAACTGTTTCTAATGAAAAAATTAAAAGACATAAATTAAACATAAATTCAAATTCTTACAACCATAAAATTCTTTCAAAAGAATATATCTGATGGATGTAAGAATTTTAATTTATTTGAAAGAAATCAATCATTAATGCACAGGGAAGTTCAAAATTTCGAAAGAGACCAAAATATAGAAAAGTATAAAAATGAAGATTTTGCAAGGTCTAAAGAGTGGAGATGTGTTAAAACAATAGTGTACATTAATATCTAAAAAAAATATTTAAAATGGTCAGATTATCAGAGCCAACATCTTCAGAAGCTTCAGCTGTCATAATCTATTTGAGACATATAGTGCTTCATACCTTTACAGATCCCAACAATAAAGGAACTAAATTTAACTAGAAAATCATCAACACAGATAAGTAGATTAGTCCCAATATTATGTAAATGATAACAGACTTTATTTTATTTGTTAATAATTAAAACGCACATAAATACATAACAGTATTAGCTGAAATGCATAATAACTCGAATAATAAAAAAGTTTTATGTGATTACAATTGCAATGTAGGAAAATATGGAAACGGGGAAAAAAAACAGTGAAGAAAGAAGAAGCAGCATGAAATTAAAAGAAAGTAACGATAATGATAACTTTAAACTACTAATTAATGGTTATTGAATGGTGATAGACAACTGCAGAAGGACAAATACTCATGTGATGCCAGTGTAAGGCTCAACCTCTTAATAGAAAGCCTTACCACTGAAGTTGTAATTTATAAGTGTGTAGTTAGTAGTGCGGCAGTTGCCCTCCGATTAATATCCAGACACAGCATATCTACAAATAACATTTATGTATGGGATGGGGGCGTAGTTAGCCAAATGGAGATTGCAAAGGTTTTAATGAAAGACAACATTACCAATATGTGTTGCGTTCAGACTACTACTACTAGGGGCACGATGGCCCAGTGGTTATGACTACCAGCCTGATGGACCTGGGTTCGAGTCTACCTTGGTGAAAGCAAACATGGCTGAATCACACTGGGAGACCGGTGTAATAAATTAGAATAATAATAATAAATAAATAAAAAACATTGTGAAAGTTGCTCCAATAGACCTACCTATCCCAAGGTCGGAGTAGTGGATAAGGCAGATTGTGGTGCCATCTGGTGTCATTCCCGAGAACTATCAATGGACATAAGCCGAAGCTAAACAGGTCCACCTCCACAGATGGTTGATGTCGCAGAGAAATATTAACCATACTGAATTGAGTTTGGCCCAGGATAAAGTCACTAGCTTTCGGGCCTTCAGCAGAGGGGCTGGTTCGATAAATCAGAGACGGTCTCCGGAGGAAGACAGTGGAGCAAGTGGCGCTGTCTCCCTTGTGGCTACCACAAGAGAAGGGCAAGACCGTCCAGCCCAACCAACTGGAAGTGCTTCCTGCACAACAGTGCTAGTGACCAAACAGGAAGGGAGAAAATGCCAACGCATGAAGTGGAGCATCAAAATGAATATGTATATTAGCATTAGTAGAAGCATACAATGCAAGAAAGCAAGCTTATGCAGCAACAGCCGGAGGGAAAATTCATCCCATTTCACCCCTCCATTGATTCTAAATGGCTGTCCAGCTCAGCCTCAAATTTATTTAGGCTATCAACTTTCTCAACAAAAGATGGAAGTCTGTTCCACACATCAACTACCCACTGGCTAAAGGCAAATTTCCGCACATCTATTTTACAACTGTCTTAACTCAATCTGAATCTGTGCCCCCTCGGGTTCTAAATGCCATCAGCATTCAGCTTACTGAACCCATTGAATCAGATCACCTCACAGGTGCCTACTCTCCAGGTGCTGCAATTTGCAGAACTTAACTTGGTAAGAACACCCCTTTGTTCCCCTCACCAATCTTGTTAACCTTCTTTGTACTTGTTCTAGCAACTCTATATCCTTCCTAAAAGGAGGCCACCAGACCTGTACACAGTACTCTACGTGTGGCCTGATCATTGCCTTCTACAACGGGATAATCACCTCCCTGTCCCTGCTAGCAAATCTCCTATATATCATTGAAAAGACTCCAAGACCTGCCCTGGCAGCCCCTCTGCACTGCTCAGCTAACCTCATATTTGACTGCACAATTACCCCCAGGTCTTTTTCACTTTTCACTTTCCTGAGAGTAGTACCGCAACAATTGGTATGTTTCTCTTCAGTTATTGCTACCAATATGCAGTACTTTGCATTTGTCAATGTTAAACTACAGCTGCCACTTTTCAGCCCATTTGCCCAACTTATCCAGATACAGTTGGAGGAGCATACTGTCTTTACTGTCGTTAACAACCCTGCCAACCTTTTGTATCATCTGCAAACTTGTACATTAAACCTGATATACTTTCATCAATATCATTGATAAATATACAAAACAACAATGGGCCCAACACCGAACCCTGGGGAACTCCACTAATAACATTTGTCCACAAAGAGCACTGATCACCACTCTCTGTCGCCTCGGACTCAATATTCCCTTTATCCATTGTAGCAACTTACCCTTAATGCCATACCTCTCCAATGTGTACAGATATCTTCCATGTGCAACAGTATCAAAAGCTTTCTGGAAATCCAAGTATATGATACCAAAATTATTTTTTGGATTCAGTTCCTTTGTGACCACATCATAGTATCCAATCAAACTGATCAGCCAAGACCTCCCATTAAAAAATTCATGCTGTGTCTTAAGTATTACTGCAGATTTGTCTAGATGATCCTGTAATGCTTCTTTAACCAGTGATTCCATTATTTTCCCTGCAACACAAGTTAAACTAACAGTTCTATGATTATCTGTGCTTATAGTCACCTTTTGAATCCTCTTTGGCGCCTCCATAGCCAGGTGGGAAGGAGCAGCAGTGCGTAGCACACGCTTCTTGATTAGACCGGGGTTCGAGCCCGTCACCACCAAATGCGGCAGAAGCGGAAAGGTCAGGAAATGACCGCCGCATATCCCGGAGCAATATGGCCTTTGTTGCTATGCTCCTGAAACCAAATAACATAACAAACGAATCCTCTTTGTGGGTTCTAATTCGAATTTATTAACTATATACATTTGCACACCTCCAGTCCATGGAGAACTCCCTGACTCCAAAGAAGCTCTCATAATTATGGCTAAGGGTTTGCTTACTTCCTTTGCTGCCTCCTTTAATATAACTGGATAGATCCCGTCCACAGCAGGTGCCTTTTTTATGTTTAATTTCAACAATTTGTACTCCACATTGGTCTCAGTTATTACAAAATCACTTAGCTCCCTGTTAGAGTTTGACAAACTTCTGGCACTCCCCTCATTGAATAACTGCTCATGTGTGAATGTTGATGCAAAATACTCATTCAGTTTATCAGCGACCTCAGCATGATCACCAATAATCAACCAATTTCTATGTTAAATGGTCCAATCTGATTCATCCCTTTCTTTCTAGAGTTTACATAAGTAAAGAACTCTTTACTGTTTTTCTTTGCATCCTTTGCCAAAGATTTATCTCGTATCTGCCTTTGCCTGCCTAAACTCCTTTGCGACTTGATTACAGACTAGTTTCTTTCTGCCATAGGCTTCTGTGTCACCTGATAATTTATATGCATCCCATACATTTTTATTTTCTGCCATGAGCCTCATTAATTCATCTGACGTCCATTTAGACCTAAACCTTGAACAGTATTTCTTAGTTAGAATGAAAAGCCTAGTAGATTATTACTTTGAATCTTCCCATTTTGAATTTGCTGTAGGTAACATCATCATTTGGTCCCACCGTATAAAATTTACATACTGTATCAGATCACCTTAGTCACTTTTACGAAAGCAAAAACCCTTCCCTTTATCCCTGATGGTAGTTACCTCTTTGAGTAAATCCTACTTCAGTACACTGTGATCACTGCCACTTAGAGGTTCCTTTATCTGCAGATTCTTAATGCATAAAGAATCACTACTGATAATCAGATCAAGTTACCTCCCAAACATGCTGCTGTACAAACAATCATCCAATAAATCCACAAATGCCTTGCTAGTGTGTGAGTGACCAACCCACAAATTCCAGTCTATCTCTGGTAAATTAAAATCCCCCATTATAACACACTCTGATTTACAGGCCCACTCTATTTATCTGCACAATTGCTCATTATACTGATTAGTCCTATAACACACACACACACACACACACACACACACACACACACACACACACACACACACACACACACACACACACACACACACACACACTTTTCCTTTCCCAGTGTTTATGTCACACCAAACAGACTCAACATTGCATTGTCCAACATCAATTGGATGCACTGCCTTAGATTTTATGTGTTTCTTAACTAAGAGCATAACCCCTCCTCCCTTCCTGTCCAGTCTATCCTTTCTGTACACATAGTTCTCCCCAAATTCCAATTCAGCACTGCTTATGCTTGTATTACACCAAGTCCCATTAGAAGACATTCACCAAGTCCCTTAAGAGGGCATAAATTCAAATTGAGGAAAGACGGTTGTAGTATAGATGTATGAAAGTTTGCCTTTAGCCAACAGGTGGTTGATTGCTGGCACAAACTTCCATATGTCGTTGTAGAAGTTGATAGCTTAAATAGATTCAAGGCAGAATTTGACAAACATTTGGAGCGAGGGGATGGATGAAATAAGGTGTTTTTTTTTTTTTTTGGCTGATGCTATATAAGCTTGCTTTTTGCATCATGTGCCCTTGCTAATGCTCTCTCTGATATCCCAACAATATCTGCCTTTGATGTCCTCTGATAGCACTAGCAAATATTCTTGCACCGTTTCTATTTAAGTGAACCCCATCCCTGTAGAAGCAGTCTTGTTTGTCAACAAGCACAGAGCAGACTGAAAAACATTCTACCCATTGAGTCTTGCACAATCTCTCCAGGGCCAAATTGATTGACAAGGCTCTCATCATACACATCATGCAAGCATAGTACGAAAAAAACAAAGCTCTGTACTGATATGACAACATACAAAGCAAGGCTACCTACCAAGTGGCTGGAACAATTCCCAGATATTCAGGTCACCAAACAGCGAATAGCAGACCAAAGAAGGACCATCGTCATGAAGAACCTGATAGCTCCTGCAATCTTGGAAAAAATCAAGCAGCACGTGACTGATCAGCTACAAAGGATATAGAATCCTTTCTAGCTGATCCTACAATGCGGACCATATTCAGAACCATAAGAGCAAGAAAAATACAACCTACAGCAGTTGAAGTGGAAAGAGACGAGGTCGTGATATCCAGAATAGAGGACGAGTGGAAGAAAGCCCTAACAGAATGTGAAAGAATGGACCCCACAAAGACCCACGTGCTACCGTAGGAGAAAAAATAAAACCTTGAGGAGAGTAACACACCACCTCAATCAGCAAATAATAGCATTAGCATTAGTAGAGGCATTTGATGCAAGAAAGCAAGCTTATGCAGCATCAGACAAAAAAACAAAAAAAACCCACTTCCACTTCACTCCTCTGTTCGTTCAAAATATCTGTTCAGCTGAGCCTTAAACTTATTTAGGCTATCAACTTCCACGACAAGGGATGGAAGTCTGTTCCACCTACCAACCACCCGCTGGCTAAAGGCAAATTTCCGCACGTCTATCCTACATCTGTCTTTTCTCAATTTGAATTTATGCCCTCTCAGGTGATTATTCTGAGCGAGAGGAAGAATCCCATCAGCATTGAGCATGCTCAAACCATTCAAGGCTTTATACACCACTATCAGATCACCTCGCTGGTGCCTAGTCTCCAGACACTGTAATTTGCAAAATTTAAGCCTTTCTTCATAAGAGCACCCCTTTGTTCCATTCACTAATCTTGTTGCCCTTCTCTGTACTCGTTCCAGCAGCTCTACATCCTTCTTGAAATGAGGCCTCCAGACCTGTATACAGTACTCTAGGTGTGGCCTGACCTTTGCCTTATACAAGGGAATAATCACCTCCTTATCCCTGCTAGAAAAATTCCTAGATATCATTGACAATACACCATGAGCTACTCTTGCAGCCCGTCTGCACTGCTCAGAGAACTTCATATTTGCTTGCACAACCACCCCCAGGTCCCTTTCATTCTCTACCACTGTCAGTGTAGTACCACAGAGTTGATACATTGCACTGGGCTTGCTGTTTCCCATGTGTAGTACTTTACATTTTTCAATGTTAAACTTCATTTGCACCTCTCAGCCCATCTGCTCAACCTTTCCAGACACTGTTGCAGCAGCATAGTGTCAGTAGTGTCCTTAACAACCCTGCCTACCTTTGTATCGTCTGCAAACTTCGACATTAAGCTGGATATACCCTCATCAATATCATTTATGAATACAGAAAACAATAATGGACCCAACACTGAGCCCTGAGGGACTCCACTAATAACATTAGTCCACGACGAGCAGTGTCCATTGATTACCACTCTCTGTCTTCTCCCCCTCAGCTACCCCTTTATCCACAGCAGAAATTTGCCTCCAATGCCACACTGCTCCAATTTGTGCAGCAGTCTTCCATGTGCAACAGTATCAATAGCCTTTCTAAGATCCAAGTATATAATATCAAAGTTATTCCCTGCATCCAGTTCCTTTGTGACTGCATCATAGTATCCAATCAAATTGGTCAGGCAAGACTTCCCCTAAACAAAACAATGCTGTGTCCGAGCTATAGCTGAAGTCCTGTCTAAATGGTCCTGCAGTGCTTCTTTAACCAGTGCCTCCATTAATTTTCCTGGAACAGAAGTTAAACTCACCGGTCTATAATTACTTGTGTCAGCCTTTGATCCTCCTTTGTGAATTGGGGTGACATTTGCACATCTCCAGTCTATGGGTACCTCCCCTGAGTCCAAGGAAGCTCTCATAATTATGGCCAAGGGTTTGCTTACTTCCTTTGCTGCCTCCTTTAATATAACTGGATAGATCCCATCCACTCCGGGTGCCTTTCTTGTGTTTATCTTCAACAATTTCTCCTCCACTTTACTCTCAGTTATTACAAGATTCTCTAGCTTACTGCTAGAGTTGAATACACCTCTGGCTTTCCCCTTGCTAAATAACTCCTCATGTGTGAATGTCGATGCATAATATTCATTTAGTTTGTTAGCTACCTGACCAGGATCATCAACAGTTGACCCATCGATATCAAGTGGACCAATCTGATTCATCCCCTTCCTTCTAGAGTTTACATAAGTAAAGAACTCTTTGCTGTTTTTCTTTGCATCCCTTGCCAAAGATTAGGCAGGCGAGGGCGTAATCTGCCTTCGCCTGCCTAACCTCCTTTGTAACTTGGTTACAGATCAACTTGTATCTATCATAGACTTCTGTGTCATGTGTTAATTTGTATGTATCCCATGCATGTTTCTTCTCTGCCATATGCCTCATCAGTTCATCTGACATCCATTTAGGCCTAAACCTTGAACAATATTTCTTAGTTGGCCTAGTAGCTTCCAAGATAAGTTCTTTGAATGCTTCCCATTTTGCATTTGCTGTTGGTAACATCATCAGTTAGTCCCACTGTATAGAATTTAAATACTGTCTCAGTCCATCGTAGTCACCTTTACGAAAGGAATAACCCTTCCCTTTACCCCTAATGCTAGTTACCTCTTTGAGTAAATCCCACTTCAGCACACAATGATCACTGCCACCTAGTGGTTCATTTATCTGCAGATTCTTAATGCGTGAAGAATCACTGCTGATAATCAAATAAAGAGTATTCTTCCCTCTAGTTGCCTCCTGAACATGCTGATGAGAAAACAATCATCCAATAAATCCACAAAAGCCTTGCTAGTGCGTGAGTGACCAGCCCCCAAATTTCAGTCAGTATCTGGGAAATTAAAATCTCCCATTATAACTCTCTGATTTACTGGCCCACTCTATTTCCCTGTACAGTATCTTATTATACTCATCAGAGTCATTAGGCCTATAGCACACTCCTACTCTAAATTTTGATCTCCCAATGCTTATGTCACACCAAGCTGACTCGACACTGCACTGTCCAGCGATGTCCACTGGCTTCACTTCCTTGGATTTTATGTATTTCTTAACTAATAGCATAACCCCTCCTCGCTTCCTATCCAGTCTATCCTTTCTGTAGACGTTGTACTCCCCAAATTCCAGTTCTGCATTCCTTATATCTGTGTGACACCACATCTCTGATATCCCAACAATATCTGCCTTTGATGTTTTGAGCAATACCTCAAATTCATCAAATTTATTTACTAAACTCCTAGCATTGGTGTACACGCAAGTATACATGCACCTATTTCTATTCTTAGCTACCCTAACACAACCTATGTGTTTACTTGTACCGCAATGACTCCCGCAGTCTCTGAAATATCCTGCATCTTGTTTTTCAGGCTTCTGCTCATTCCAATAGAAGCAGTGCAAGAATCTCTTTAACCTCTGCCAGTGGCTACTGTTAATCTATTCGTCTTTGTCTCCCCCCAAGCTAGCAGTTTCCGACCCACCTAACACTGCCTTGATAGCATCAGCAAATATTCTTGCACCCTTACTATTTAAGTGTATCCCATCCCTGTAGAAGCAATCTCTCCTGTTAACAAGTACAGTCCAGGCTGAAAAAAATTCTACCCCTTGAGCCTTGCACAATCTTTCGAGGGCCGAATTGATCGACAAGGCTCTCATCATATACTCCCTCCTATCGTGTCTGGGCAGAATTGCAGACACTTTCAAATTCAACCCTATTTCACGGCTTTTTTTCAACAGTGACCTGTACTTGTTAAGCAATTCTGCCGGTCTCCTACTCTTGATATCATTAGTGCCAATGTAACAAATCAGCAAATCTCAATAACAAAGGTGCAACACTGGAGGCCATCCTCACAGCTGTGTATTGTGCTGCCATAGCGGCCACTAGGATTAATGGAAGAAAAATGAGAAACTAGAGCAGAAGATAAAAGAATTAAGAGTCAAGATAGGCCAACTGACAGAGTACAATGGGGTAATAGGAATAAGAAATTGGAAAAGTGAAGAGCTTCCTCAAGAGAGACAGCATGCACAGCACAGCACAGCACATATGAGGCAAAAAAATCAGAGAATAAGAGAGTACTTGGACGCACTGAAGCAGAACCTCCTTACTCTCAGCAGAGGAAAATAAACAACCGAATCTTTGATGAAGATCAAAGAGCCTTCTACACGAAACTGGGAGAAGATGAGAAAACAGGAGATAAACCCCCCAAGAAGAAGACGATCGAGGAGTTCTGGGGAAATATCTGGAGTAGTCAAGTAAGACATAACAGCCGAGCCCCCTGGATAGAAGTAGAATGGAAGAAAACCAAGGACGTACAGGAGATGAGAGAGTAGGAGATTTGGGAAGAAGTAAAACAGATAATCAAGAATTCTCACAAGTAGCAAACTCCAGGAATTTTTTTTTTTTTTTTTTTTTTTTATGAGAACCCCAAACACGAGAGGTATTGGAACCTATAGTACTTAGTACTGTGCTTGGGTTGGAGGTCGACAAGACGAAAGAAGATATTTGTTGCCATTGGACTTGAACTTCTGTAGATTGTAATTTTCAGGAAATATGTATGAAGGAAGGTTGTTCCAGAAAACGGCAGTTGAATGAATAAATGAGGAAGATGAAAAGTTGGTTCTGTGGGTTTGAAGCTGGACAATAAATGGATGTTGGCTGGTGGCGGCACGTGTTCGGACTGTTTTGAAAGAGAGAGCGGGAATCATAGAAGCCAATTCAGAAGAACAGTGCCCATGGAAGTATCTGTAGAAGAGGCATGCAGCAGAAACAGTACGTCTATGAGAAAGCGAGTGGAGAGACTCTGTTAGAGATGAATCATTAATTAACCTAACTGCCCTCTTCTGAATGGAATCAAGAAGCCTGAGAGAGGTTTTGGGGGCACCACCCAAGATGTGGGAACAATATTCCATGGCAGGGCGGATTTGCGATTTATACAGAGTGAGCAGCTGTTTGGAAGAAAAGTAACGCCGAGAGCGAAAGAGAAAACCAAGTTTTGTAGATGCAGAGGAAGCAATATTTGTAATGTACTTGTGCCAAGAGAGATTAGAAGTCAGGGTAATCCCCAAAAGAGATATATCATTTTGCCTAGAAATCGGAGTGTCACTAAAGATAAGCATAGGAGCAGAAGAATCCTTTTTGCAAGATATAAGACAAGACTGAGTTTTAGAAGGGTTGAAATCAACTAAGTTGTCTTTGCCCCACTGGAGAATTACCTGAAGAACGGCATTTAAGGAATTGGCAGCAGATTTTCGAGAACTTGAAGCTGATTGAGCAGGACAAGGTTTCTCAAAATGGAAAGTTGAATGCAATGTGCTATCATCGGCAAAACTATGGATAGGATTTCCAGTCAATGGAAGAAGGTCATTGATATACAAAAGGAAAAGAGTGGGGGAAAGAACTGAACCTTGGGGGACACCGGCATTAGTGTAGAAGTTAGAAGACAGAGAGCCATTTATCATCACCCTCAGTGAGCGATCAGAGAGAAAACTGGATAACCAATTACTAAAAACAGTTGGCAAACCATAAGGTGGAAGCTTGTTTAGAAGACCTTTATGCCAAACACGATCAAAAGCCTTTGAGATGTCAAGAGCAACTACTTGTGTTTCACCGAACCTTTCCATTGAATTAGTCCATAAATGGGAAACATAAGCCAGAATATCACCAGTGGATCGACACTGACGGAATCCATACTGGCGATCGTTGTTCAGAAGGTTTCAAGGTAGTTTAAGAGTTGACGGTTAATTGATTTTTCCATTACTTTAGAAAGAGTAGAAGTAATAACAATGGGACAATAATTGGATGGGAGGGATTTGTCACCCTTTTTAGGAACTGGCTGGATATGAGCAAATTTCCAAGCAGAAGGAAAAACATCTTTGGAATAAGAAAGTGAAAAAAGGCGGCAAGGAATAGGAGTAAGAGAGTAAGGAGTAATAAGAGTAAGGAGTTTGAGAACAAGTGGAGAAATACCATCAGGACCTGGAGCTTTCTTAGCATCAAGATTCATCAAAATCCTTCTGATATCCTTTTGAAGGAAGACCACAGAATGCATTGAATGGAGCGTGTTAGGAATGGTGGGAGGTGTTTTACCAAGATCATTAATACATGAGCTGGAAGAAAAATGGGATGCTAGCAGGTCAGCTTTATTCTTGGCTGAAGTGACAACAGAACCATCTGGTTTGGACAGAGGTGGGAGCAGAGATGGGCAAAAGTTGCGGCCAATAGCTTTGGCAAGAGACCAGAATGCTCGGCTACCATTAGGGCAAGAAGCAAGTTTTCTACTCTTAGCCTGTTCAAACTCTAGTTTGGACTGATTAATAACTGCTTTACAATTGTTGCGAGCTTTGGTGTAGGCAAAAATGAAACTGAAGAATTAGAAACAAGCCAGTTACGATATGCAACATTCTTCTCTTGGACAGCCTTAGCACATTTGTTGGAGAACCAAGGTTTAGATAAAGGACGAGATTTTAAAGTGGAGTGTGGGATAAAGGATTCCATTCCTGCAAGAATAATTTCACTGACACAATCTGAGCAAATGTTGACATCAGAAGTTTTGAAACGGTAATCAGACCAAGGAAAAGAAGAAAAGAAGTCTCGCAGGTCATCCCATTTTGCATTCTTGTAATGCCAGGAATAGATAATGTCCACAACTACTGGTACAAGAAGCTCATCTGCACACACACACACACACACACACAAGCACCTGGCAGAGCAGTTCATCCAAATGATAAGGCACCCAGAGACAATCCCGAAGTTTCTCACTCAAGGAATCACATATCTGAAGCCTAAAGATGAAGATACAAGAAACCTGGCGAAACACATGCCAATCACCTGCCTTCCAACAATGTACAAGATCCTGACCAGCAGCATAACCTGGAAGATATCAGACAACTTGCAGAGCCAGAACGTAATGCTCAGCCGCTTGCATCCTTTCTGCCTGAACAGCAGAAAGGATGCAATTGGCTGAGCAAAGGATGCAAGGAGCAATTAACCATAGATGCCACAGCTATACAGCAAGCCTACAAGAAGCACCATGACATGTACACAGCTTACATTGATTACCACAGAAACAATAATTCGACTCCGTGCCTCACAGCTGGCTAAGACCCTGAACATCTACAAAGTCAATCCGATAGTGACAAACTTCCTAGGAGAAATGATGGTGAAATGGAATACCACCAAGGATAAGGTTGAGAACATCACAACCAGGCCAATCCCCCATCAAGAGAGGAATCTTTCAGAAAGATGCCCTTAGCCCACTGTGGTTCTGTCTGGCACTTAACCCATTATCCAATGCTCAACTGTAGCAAGTACAGATATAACCTCAAAGAAGGAAAGAAGAACCTGTACACTCTCACCCACCTGATGTACATGGATGACATCAAGCTTTATGTGGGAACTGAGAAGCAGCTCCAGAAACTACTCCAGATCACCAAAAAATTCAGCAATGATATTAGGATGGAATTTGGCCTAGCCAAATACAAGACTCACGGTCTGCACCAGGGAAAATTGGTCAACCATAACTACCAGCTGCAGACTAGTAAAGAGATCAAAGTCATGGCAGAGGGAGAGGCCTACAAATACTTGGGGATGATGCAGAAGGAAATTCAGGCCTGCCTGACTGAAAAATACCATCAGAGACTCAGAAGCCTGCTGAAAGCAAAGCTGAACAGAGGGAACACAGTTAAAGCTATAAACACCTGTGCAGTTCCAGTGCTAACATACTCCTTCAGGGTCATAGATTGGACTAACACCAAGCTGGAGGATAGCATTAAAAATACAAGGACAATGATGACCAAGAGCTGCCAACACCACCCGAAATCTGCCGTGGAGAGACTGACAATGGCCCGGAAAGAAGGAGGAAGGGGTTGATAGACCTTATCGAGCAACAGAAGACTGATTGCTAACCTGAAGGATTACTTCCAGAAGCATAGCAGCACTCCACCAGGCCATAAGGAAGACAGACAAGTGGTTTACCCCACTCAACCTAAGCGAGAAGTCCACCCCCCCCAACTAGGAGGCACAAATGAAGCTAGAAAGATGGGCAGAGAAGACACTCCATGGCAGATACTACAATGATCTCCATCAAGATCATACAGATAAAATTGCTTCCAATGCATGGCTCACTAGCAGGACCCCCTTCCCCGAGACTGAAGGATTCATGCTTGCCATCCAAGACCAGGTAATCAACACCAGAAACTAGAAAATACATCGCCAAGGAGCCCGGAGTGTCTGATGACACATGTCGACGATGTCACCTGGCCTCAGAAACGATCCAACACATCATTGCAGGATGCAAGGTGATCACCCAAACTGAGTACACTCTTAGACATGACCAGGTAGCCAGGATAATACATCAGAAGCTAGCAAGGAAATACCAGTTGATCAAAGAAAGCATACTGTACTACAAGTACAAACCCCAAGCAGTACTAGAGACCCCAACCTGCATGCTGTACTGGGACCATGCCATAATAATGAATAAGACAATCCCACACAATAGACTAGACATCACCCTTGTGGACAAGAAGGAAACTGCTATCTACCTGATTGACATGGCGGTACGCAATACTGGCAACCTGCAGAAAACCCATGTGGAGAAAATCAGGAAGTACACGAATCTAAAACAGGAGATCAAAGAGATGTGGCATATGCAACAAATAACGACCATACCGATCATCTTGTCAACCACAGGTATGGTGCCAAAGACCCTACATAACAAAGTCTAGCAGCAATAGGTCTCCCAGTGAACACCTACAAGGAACTTCAGAAAGTCACCATCCTGAACACTTGTAGAACAGTCAGAGTGTTCCACGAACAAAAGTAACACCAGACATAACAACAACAACCACCCTGTGTACTTGGTAGCAATACTGTCACAAGGTGAAACCCCCAATATGGGAGAAATAATATAGGAGCAATAATAATAATGTTCGGTCAGTTTGGTGTGATATAAGCACTGGGAAAACAAAAAATGAAAGTAAGAGTGTGTTATAGGCCAAATGACTGTGATGAATAAAATGACTGTACAGAGAAACAGTGTGGGCCAGTAAATCAGAAATTACTTATAATGGGTGATTTTAACTTTGCAGATATCGACTGAAACTTGTGGTTGAATAAATTACAAATTAGCAAGAATTTTGTGCATTTATTGATGACTGCTTTCTGCAGCAGCATGTTAGAGAGACAACAAGAGAGGAGCGACCCTCTTGCTCCTCTCTTGATCTGATTATAAGTAGTGATTCTTCATTTACTAAGAATCTGCACATAAAAGAATCACTAGGTTGCAGTAGGGCTTAGAAGGATCCCGGAAAATGGGATCCCATTCATTTTTTTCCGGTATTGATACAAAAATACAGGGTTTTCAGTACTAATTTTAAAAAAATAATTGTTACATTTGTATTGTTATACACAAGAGAAATGTACCAAAACCTGAAAATGTCACAAAACACAAATCTAATTTACTATACACTTTGTTGGACACTAAAGAATAAGTAAATATTTCATGTTAATGAATAATTCATCATTATTTACAGAAGGAAAACCCTTTACATCAATGAGAAATTATGGGAGTGAAGTTGAGAAAAATGTAATTAATGATGTTGAAATTTCACATGTTTATTTAATGAAAAAACTTTTGAGCCTACAGGCTAGTAAGGCTCATGGGGTTAATGGCATATACCCTATAACCTTAAGAGAGGCAGCAAGCAAGTGCATTGAACCACTGAGGCTAATTATGAGAGCATCAATGGACTTGGGAGTGATTTTGTTGGATTTGAAAAGTGCCAATATATCTCCAGTACATAAGGGTGATTCTAGGATTGAAGTGGAAATTACCAACCAGTTAGTCTAACTTCAGTAGTAGGGAAAATCTTGGAGACAATGATTAAGGGTGGAATTCAGGCTCATTTAGATAGAAATGGAATTCTGAAGGATACTCAGCATGGTTTTGTAAATGGAAAATCATGTTTAACTAATCTGTTTAGCTATTTTGGCTAAAGTAAAGAAAGCCACCTGGGAAACTTCGGGAAATTTATACAGGGCAAACTCGTTTCCCACTACCACAGTTTCTCCCTGCTTTTTCGGTAAACAGATGGTGCATGTTATCAGCAGTGGCAGTAGATTAATAGTTGATTAGTTTTTTTCTCATTATTAAAAGCAGATTATTGGCGTTCATGAGTACCCTCCAGACTGCTTCAGTCTTAGGGTGTTTATCTCCCCTTCCTGCTGGATTAAAATAGGAAAACGACTTCTACTGCCATTACCGATAACATGTACCATCTGTAGCAGTCATTTACTATTTTAAAACAGCTAGAAGTGGAAATAAATACCCTAAGGCCGAAGCAGTCTTTGGGGGGGGGGGAGATATTTACCCATAAGTAAATTCAGCTGCGAAGGCATTACACTCATGAACTCCAATAATCTGCTTTTAATAATGAGAAAAAACTAATCAATACATTGTTATCGACTTCTACTGCAACTACCGATAACACACCATCTGTTTACCGAGGATGCAGGGAGAAACTGCAGTAGCAGGAAACAAGTTTGCCCAGTATAAGTTTCCCATGGTTTTCGTGTTGGCTTCCTATACCTTCGCCACTATTTTGACAGGGTCACTCAAGAGCTGGATTTAGGGAATAATTTTGACATTGTTTATTTGGATTTCAGCAAAACATTTGACTCAGTCCCACATGAGCAGTTATTTTAAAAGCTGGAACAGGTTGGAATCAGAGGGAAAATCTTTAAATGGATAGCTGAATAGCTTCAGGACAGGAGGCAGAGGGTTGTGATAAATGGTTATCGCAATATTCCTCAGACTGGGTTGATGTAAGAAATGGGGTTCCGCAAGGATCAGTATTAAGGACCACTGTTGTTTTTGATTTTCATAAATCAAAGCTTGCACTTGGTCATCACGCAACAGAGCGGCAACCCCCAAAGCAGAATGTGCTAGTCCCACAGGAAATAGTAGTTGTTGGTGACTCTTTTGTCAGGGAAACAGGGAACGTTCTTTGTAAAAGGGATAGTTGGAACAGGACCAGGGTATGTCTGCCAGGGGCAAAGGTTGATGATGTTGTAGAGCAGATATCATCTTTTAAGGGCACAAAAGTTGATATAGTTGGCATTAATGATATCAAGAGTAGAGACCGGCACAATGACTTAACAAGTACAGGTCACTGTTGAAAAAAAGCTGTGAATTACGGTTGAATTTGAAAGTGTCTGCAATTCTGCCCAGACACGATAGGAGGGAGTATATGATGAGAGCCTTGTCGATCAATTTGGCCCTGGAAAGATTGTGCAATGCTCAAGGGGTAGAATTTTTTTCAGCCCGGACTGTACTTGTTAACAGGAGAGACTGCTTCTACAGGGATGGGATACACTTAAATAGAAAGGGTGCAAGAATATTTGCTGATGCTATCGAGGCAGTGTTAGGTGGGTCGGAAAACTGCTAGCTTGGGGGGATACAAAGATTAATAGATTAACAGTAGCCACTGGCAGTGGCTACTGTTAATCAATTAGTAGCCACTGGCAGAGGTGAAAATGATTCTTGCACTGCTTCTATTGGAATGAGCAGAAGCCTGAAAAGCAAGATGCAAGATATTTCAGAGACTGCTGGGTGTCATTGGGGTACAAGTGAAAGTACAAGCGAAACGGGTGCATGTATACTTGCGTATACACCAATGCTAGGAGTTTGGTAAATAAATTTGAAATATTGCTCAAAGCATCAAAGGCGGATATTGTTGGGATATCAGAGATGTGGTGTCACACAGATATAAGGAATGCAGAACTGGAATTTGGTAAGTACGTCTACAGAAAGGACAGACAGGATAGGAAGGGAGGAGGGTTTATGTTATTAGTTAAGAAGTGGCAACTGAAGTTTAACCTTGACAAATGCAAAGTACTGCATATGGGTAGAAGTAACCCCAGAGAAAACGTACCAACTGTGTGGTACTACACTTAAGGAGGAAGAAAATGAAAAAGACCTGGGAGTAATTGTGCAGGCAGATATGACGTTTTCTGAGCAATGCAGACAGGCTGCCAGGGCAGGTCATAGGGTTCTGTGAAAGATATATAGGAATTTTGCTAGCAGGGAAAAGGAGGTGATTATCCCTCTGTATAAGGCAATGGTCAGGCCACGCCTTGAATACTGCGTACAGGTCTGAAGGCCTCATTTTAGGAAAGACTGTGTAGATTTCCTTGAGCGTGTACAGAGAAGGGCAACAAGATTGGTGAGGGGAATGAAGGGATCCTCTTATCAAGAGAGGCTTAAGTTCTGCAAATTGCAGTGGCTGGAGACTAGGCACCTGCGCGGTGATCTGATTGAGGTGTATAAGGACTTGAATGGGTTCAGCACGCTGAATTCTGATGGGATCCTTCCACTTGTTCAGATTACGAACCTAAGGGGACAAAAATTCAAATTACAAAAGGACAAATGTAGAATAGATGTGTGGAAATTTGCCTTTAGCCAGCGGGTGGTTAATTGCTGGAACAAACTTCCATCTGTCATTGTGGAAGTTGATAGGTTGAATAAATTTAAGGAAGAACTGGCAGGCATTTGGAGGGAATGGTATGATTTTTTTTTTTTTTCGCTGATGCTGCATAAGCTCATACATTTGCTTTCTTGCATCACATGCCACTACTACTACTACTACATAAAATCCAAGGAAGTGAAGTCAGTCGACATCGCTGGACAGTGCAGTGTTGAGTCAGTTTGGTGTGACATAAGCATTGGGAGATCAAAATTGGGAGTAGGAGTGTGCTATAGGCCTAATGACTCTGATGAGAATAATAAGAAACTGTACAGGGAAACAGAGTGAGCCAGTACACCAGAGTGTCTTATAATGGTGGATTTTAATTTCCCAGATATTGACTGGAATTTGTGGGTTGGTCACTCACACACTAGCAAGGCTTTTGTTGATTTACTGGATGATTGTTTTCTACATCAGCATGTTCGGGAGGCAACTAGAGGGAGTAATACTCTTGATTTGATTATCAGTAGTGATTCTTCATGTATTAAGAATCTGCAGATAAAGGAACCACTAGGTGGCAGTGATCACAGTGTGCTGAAGTGGGATTCACTCAAAGAGGTAACTACCATTAGGAGTGAAGGACAGGATTACTGCTTTCGTAAAGGCAACTACGATGGTCTGAGACAGTATTTAAATTCTATACAGTGGGACCAACTGATGATGTTACCAACAGCAAATTCAAAATGGGAAGCATACAAAGAACTTATCTTGGAAGCTACTAGGCTTTACATACCAAATAAGAAATGTTGTTCAAAGTTTAGGCTTAAATGCATGTCAGATTAACTAATGAGACATATGGCAGAAAAGAAAAATGCATGGGATATATACAAATTAACACGTGACACAGAAGCCTACGATAGATGCAAATTGATCTGTAACCAAGTTGCAAAGGAGGTTAGGCAGGCGAAGGCAGATTACAAGAAATCTTTGGCAAGGGATGCAAAGAAAAACAGCAAAGAGTTCTTTACTTATGTAAACTCTAGAAGTAAGGGGATGAATCAGATCGGTCCACTTGATATCGATGGGTCAACTGTTGATGATCCTGCTCAGTTAGCTAACAAACTAAATAAATATTTTGCATCGACATTCACACGAGGAGTTATTCAGCAAGGGGAATGCCAGAGGTGTATTCAACTCTGGCAGCAAGCTAGAGAATTTTGTAATAACTCAGAGTAAAGTGGAGGAGAAATTGTTGAAGATAAACATAAGAAAGGCACCTGGGGTGGATGGGATCTATCGAGTTATATTAAAGGAGGCAACAAAGGAAGTAAGCAAACCCTTAGCCATAATTATGAGAGCTTCCTTGGACTCAGGGGAGGTACCCACAGACCGGAGATGTGCAAATGTGCCCCAATTCACAAAGCAGGATCAAAGGCTGACACAAGTAATTATATACCTCTGAGTTTAACTTCTGTTCCAGGAAAATTAATGGAGGCACTGGTTAAAGAAGCACTGCAGGATCATTTAGACAAGACTTCAGCTATAGCTCGGACACAGCATTGTTTTGTTAAGGGGAAGTCTTGCCTGACCAATTTGATTGGATACTATGATGCAGTCACAAAGGAACTGGATGCAGGGAATGGTTTGGTTTTTTTTTTTTTTAGGAGCATTAGCAACTAAGGCCATATTGCTCCGGGAATATGCGGTGGTCATTCCCTTGGCCTTTCCGGATGCAGGGAATAACTTTGATATTATATACTTGGATCTTAGAAAGGCTATTGATACTGTTGCACATGGAAGACTGCTGCACAAATTGGAGCAGTGTGGCATTGGAGGCAAATTGCTGCTATGGATAAAGGGGTGGTTGAGTGGGAGAAGACAGAGAGTGGTAATCAATGGACACTGCTCATCATGGACTAATGTTATTAGTGGAGTCCCTCACTAATGTTATTAGTGGAGTTGCGTCCATTATTGTTTTCTGTATTTATAAATGATATTGATGATGGTATATCAAGCTTAATGTCCAAGTTTACAGATGATACAAAGGTTGGCAGGGTTGACAAGAAACTACCGACACTATGCTGCTGTAACAGGATCTGGAAAGGTTGAGCAGATGGGCTGAGAGGTGGCAAATGAAGTTTAACATTGACAAATGTAAAGTACTACATATGGGAAACAGCAACCCCAGAGCAATGTATCAACTCTGTACACTGACCGTGGTAATGAATGAAAATGAACTGGGGGTAATTGTGCAGGCAGATATGCAGTTCTCTGGGCAGTGCAGATGGGCTACAAGAGTAGCTCATGGTGTCTTGTCAATTATATACAGGAATTTTTCTAGCAGGGATAAGGAGGTGATTATTCCCTTATAAGGCAATGATCAGGCCACACCTAGAATACTGTATACAGGTCTGGAGGCCTCATTTCAAGAAGGATGTAGAGCTGTGGAACGAGTACAGAGAAGGGCAACAAGATTAGTGAATGGAACAAAGGGATGCTCTTATGAAGAAAGGCTTAAATTTACAGTGTCTAGAGACTAGGCACCAGCTAGGTGATCTGATAGAGGTGTATAAAGCCTTGAATGGCTTGAGCATGCTCAATGCTGATGAGATTCTTCCTCTTGCTCAGAATAATCACCTGAGAGGGCATAAATTCAAATTGAGGAAAGACAGATGTAGGATAGACGTGCGTGCGGCAATTTGCTTTTAGCCAGCAGGTAGTTGGCTGGTGGAACAGACCTCCATCCCTTGTCCTGGAAGTTGATAGCCTAAATAAATTTAAGGCTCAGCTGGACAGGTAGTTCGAATGAACAGAGGAGTGATGTGGAAGTGGTTTTTTTTTTTTTTCTTTTTTTTTTTGCTGATGCAGCATAAGCTTTCTTTCTTGCATCATATGCGTCTACTAATGCTAATGCTAATAAATGACATCAATGAAGGGATTGAGGGCGTGATGCCTAAATTTGAAGAGGATATAAAGATTGGTAGAGTAGTTAATTATCACCGCCAAGCATAGCTTCTTCAGAATGAACTAGATAATCTTCAGGGATGGTCAGAAAAATTGCTGCTAGCTTTAATCCAGCAAAGTGTAATTTATTGAACCTGGGGAACAGTTACCCAAAAATAACTTATACACTTGGCAGAGTTGAACTAAAGCCGGTAGTGTTGGTAGGGAACTTGCGTATTATGATGTGAAGTTCTCCAAGCATTGTAGACTGGTTACAAGGAAGGCCCATGGTATACTATCGATGATTTATCAAACAATTGCTAGTAGAGATAAGGATGTCATAATACCATTGTATAAGGCTATTGTTAGACCACACTTGGAATACTGTGTTCAAGTATGAAGACTGCACCTAAAGAAAGACATTGTTCCTCTATAAAGGGTCCAGATACAGGTAACTTGCCTGGTGAGAGCAGAAAAAGTGTGACCATACAAGGAAAGACTTCGAATATGTGAGCTGCAGAGCTTGGAAACTAGGCACGTTAAAGGAGACGTGATTGAGGTGTTTACGACTCTGAGAGGCATAAGCAAAATGAATGAGGATGAAATTTTCAGTTATAAATGATTCTAGAACAAGGGGCCATAATTTCAAGTTATGGGGTGAGATGTTTCGACTGGATTGGAGGAAGTTTTATTTTGGCTAGCGAGTTATAAATTACTGGAATAAGTTACCTACATGGGTGGAAGAGGCTGACAGTTTGGGGAAATTCAAAGGTCAGCTGGATAATTACTATAGGAGGAAGGAAATGCATAGGTTGTCTATTTCCATTTCTCTTATTAATTTTTTCTTCTTCTTCTTCTTCTTCTTCTTCTTCTTATTATTATTATTATTATTTTATTTCTATTCTTATTATTTTGTTTTATTTATTTTTTGTTATTTTATTTTATTTTTTTATTATTTATTTATTTATTTTTTGGCTAGTTCAGCATAAGCCATAGGCCTCCTTGCACCATTTGGCCATTGCCAATACTAATACCATATCTAAGGTATTTGTGACCAATTGTCCTTTCCAATTTAGCAATGGGAGAGGGATTATTTGAGAACTGTTTGTCATCTTTCTGATCTTTTTTCCAGATAAGTGAAGCTGGTGTGGAACTTGTTATAGTGGATGCTGAATTTCATCCAAGTCACTTTTTTTGCTGAATTTTTGCACTTTCCTTACCTTAGTACTGGACCTCTTGAATTGTATCAGATTGTCCATTGTTAGATTTTTTCAAAAGAAATTTCAGGCTCTGTTTCTCTCTTTTTTGCTTCCTGGCACTCTTTTTTCCACTGTGGTTTTGGATATATTCTAATGATAGAAAATGTTTTAAGTATTGTATTTTCCACTGCTTGAAGAATATTATCTCTGACTTGGTTTTATCTTCCTTTGGAAAATAGGGTCTTTCTGTATTCATTTCTTCTTTTATGAAAATTTTGAGAATGGGGTCTTTAGTTTTCTTACAGTTTCTGCATTGTCTGGTGGAAAAGATATAGGTGTACAGATCTTTTTTTTTTTTTTTTTTGTTGTTGTTGTTTTAGTGGTGGAGATGATTTATAAAACTCACGAACCCATTCTGAGATTAAATCTCTTGGAGGAATTGTAACTTCTGTTTATGTTCCACAACATTTTGAATTAGGCAGCTTTGTTTCCAGAGTCTTTTTCAGTGCGGTAACCTGAGCATAAGAAGGCTTGTTTTCTATGTTTATTGCAATCACTTTTTTTAGCTTCTTGATATGAAACTTTTCTGCCTTGTACATTTGTATTCTTTTTGATTTTTTCCAGATTTCACATTCACTTGAATATGCAGTATGGTCCCATTTACAATTTGTGCATTTATGGTTTCCAGTTGTGCAAATAAAAGTGGCATGTACTTGAGAACCACAGTTTGCACATGTTGATTTACCTCTACAGTCCACGAGTGGCCAAATTTCTGACAACAGAAACATCAGAGAGGATTCGAGATATATGGTTTAATATTGCAGTGTAGGTATCCTGCTTTTACTGATCTGGGTGGCTTCAGTGTGTTAAAAGTGAGTTCAGATTCCTGGTAAGGGCAATTATCCTACCTTTTTTAATTGTAATTCTTTTAACACTTATGGCTCCTTGTTCCTAGAGCTCACTTTGAATTTCCTCTTCAGACACATTTAAGAGGTCCCGTTCCATAATAACATCTTTTGAGGTATTTAATGTATTGTGTAGGGATACCGTTATTGGTATTACTGACAAGATTGTCATTTGTAATGATCTTTCAGAATGTTTAGAATGAGCTGTTTCTATCAAAATATCACTTGATTTTAATCTCTTAACATTTTTGGTGGGCCGATATTCAAGAGTCTTTTGTATGAGAAAGGGTGACAATTAGCCTACTGATTTGAATGAATAAAGTGTTTGAATGTATAATAATATATTTTGAAACATTTAAAACATTTATCTCAGTTTTTAGTCTCTTTATGTAGACAGTCACTTCTATTGCCTTTTCCAGTCATTTTAGATGTAGCTCTGACAGAACTCGATTCCACATACCTTGGATCAGTTCTATTCAGATCCATGGACCCAGTGAATTCCTGGGGAGTGGAGTCAGTTCACTCCATTTCACCTTAGAAGGAAAAGCTTTTTCCTTCCAGGTTATCAGCCCCACCACATGGAAGCAGGAGCAGTACCACTCTGGGACCAAGCAGTAGGAGGTTAGTAATTAATATATATACAAGAAAAGAAAAGGAAAAGCGAGGGTTACTTTCCATCTTAATCTAGTAAAGTTTCTTTCTTTACGATAGATTAGTTAATCATGTGTTAATGAAGACTTTAAATAAGGAAACGATTTCTACTTCGATCTCAAAGCATTAAAGGCGGATATTGTTGGGATATCAGAGACGTGGTGTCACAAAAATATAAGGAATGCAGAACTGGAATTTGGGGAGTACGTCTAAAGGATAGACAGGATAGGAAGGGAGGAGGGGTTATGTTTTTAGTTAAGAAACACAAAATCCAAGTAAGTGAAGCCCGTCGGCACATCGCTGGAGAGTGCAGTGTCGAGTCAGTTTGGTGTGACATAAGCATTGGGAGATCAAAATTGAGAGTAGGAGTGTGCTATAGGCCTAATGACTCTGATGAGTATAATAAGAAACTGTACAGGAAAATAGAGTGGGCCAGTACATCAGAGAGTCTTATAATGGAGGATTTTAATTTCCCAAATATTGACTGGAATTTTTGGGTTGGTCACTCACACACTAGCAAGGCTTTTGTGGATTTATTGGATGATTGTTTTCTACATCAGCATGTTCGGGAGGCAACTAGAGGGAGTAATACTCTTCATTTGATTATCAGTAGTGATTCTTCATGTATTAAGAATCTGCAGATAAAGGAACCACTAAGTGGCAGTGGTCACAGTGTGCTGAATTGAGATTTACTCAAAGAGGTAACTACCATTAGGAGTAAAGGGAAGGGTTATTGCTTTCGTAAAGGAGACTACGATGGTCTGAGACAGTATTTAAATTCTATACAATGGAACCAACTGATGATGTTACCAAAAGCAAATTCAAAATGAGAAGCATTCAAAGAACTTATCTTGGAAGCTACTAGGCTTTACATACCAACTAAGAAATATTGTTCAAGGTTAAGGCCTAAATGGATGTCAGATGAACTAATGAGACATATGGCAGAGAAGAAAAATGCATGGGATACATACAAATTAACACGTGACACAGAAGCATATGATTGATACAAGTTGATCTGTAACCAAGTTACAAAGGAGGTTAGGCAGGCGAGGGCAGATTACGAGAAATCTTTGGCAAGGGATGCAAAGAAAAACAGCAAAGAGTTCTTTACTTATGTAAACTCTAGAAGGAAGGGGATGAATCAGATTTGTCCACTTGATATCGATGGGTCAACTGTTGATGATCCTGGTCAGGTAGCTAACAAACTAAATGAATATTTTGCATAGACATTCACACATGAGGAGTTATTCAGAGAGGGGAATGCCAAAGGTGAGTTAAACGGGGAATATACTTTGTAAAAAGGATAGGTGGAACAGGACCAGGGTATGTCTGCCAGGGACAAAGGTTGATGACGTTGTAGAGGAAGTAAGCAAACCCTTAGCCATAATTATGAGAGCTTCCTTGGACTCAGGGGAGGTACCCACAGACTGCACATCTCCAGTCTGAGGTACCCACAGACTGGAGATGTGCAAATGTGACCCCAATTCACAAAGAGGGATCAAAGGCTGACACAAGTAATTATAGACCTGTGAGTTTAACTTCTGTTCCGGGGAAATTAATGGAGGCACCGGTTAAAGAAGCACTGCAGGATCATCTAGACAAGACTTCAGTAATAGCTCGGACACAGCATGGTTTTGTTAAGGGGAAGTCTTGCCTGACCAATTTGATTGGATACTATGATGCAGTCAGGAAAGAACTGGATGCTGGGAATAACTTTGATATTATATACTTGGATCTTAGAAAGGCTTTTGATACTGTTGCACATGGAAGACTGCTGCACAAATTGGAGCAGTGTGGTACTGGAGGCAAATTGCTGTTAGGGATAAAGGGGTGGTTGAGGGGGAGAAGACAGAGAGTGGTAATCAATGGACACTGCTTATCGTGGACTAATATTATTAGTGGAGTCCCTCAGGGTTCAGTGTTGGGTCCATTGTTGTTTTCTGTATTTATAAATGATATTGATGATGGTATATCAAGCTTAATGTCCAAGTTTGCAGACGATACAATGGTTGGCAGGGTTGTCAAGGACACTACTGACACTATGCTGCTGCAGCAGGATCTGGAAAGGTTGAGCAGATGGGCTGAAAGGTGGCAAATGAAGTTTAACATTGACAAATGTAAAGTACTACATATGGGAAACAGCAACCCCCAGAGCAACGTATCAACTCTGTAGTACTACACTGACAGTGGTAGAGAATGAAAAGGACCTGGTGGTAATTGTGCAGGCAGATATGAAGCTCTCTGAGCAGTGCAGACGGGGTACATGAGTAGCTCATGGTGTCTTGTCAATGACATACAAGAATTTTTCTAGCAGGGATAATGAGGTGATTATTCCCTTGTAAAAGGCAATGGTCAGGCCACACCTAGAGTACTATATACAGGTCTGGAGGCCTCATTTCAAGAAGGATGTAGAGCTGCTGGAACGAGTACAGAGAAGGGCAACAAGATTAGTGAATGGAACAAAGGGATGCTCTTACGAAGAAAGGCTTATGTTTTGCAAATTACAGTGTCTGGAGACTAGGCACCAGCGAGGTGATCTGATAGAGGTGTATAAAGCTTTGAATGGTTTGAGCATGCTCAATGCTGATGGGATTCCTCCTCTTGCTCAGAATAATCACCTGAGAGGGCATAAATTCAAATTGAGGAAAGACAGATGTAGGATAGACGTGCGGAAATTTTCCTTTAGCCAGTGGGTAGTTGGTTGCTGGAACAGACTTCCATCCCTTGTTGTGGAAGTTGATTGCCTAAATAAATTTAAGGCTCAGCTGGACAGTATTTCGAACAAGCAGGGGGTAAAGTGGAAGTGGGGGTTTTTTGTTTTTTTTTGGCTGATGCTGCATAAGCTTGATTTCTTGCATCATATGCCTCTACTAATGCTAATGTTAATTACAGAAAAAGTGCAAATTCAGAAGAGTGTTGCTTGATCACAGAATCGCTTGACACCTGGAGTCAATAAATAAGAAAGATCTGACAAATAAGAATTTACAATAATTCTTAAAGTAGCGTTTTTGATTGCTCAATTCAGTATTCTAACAAAGGCTTATATTTTCGGTACTTACCTTTTTTTTTTTTCTCTCTCTTCACTTTTTTTTTTTTTTTTTTTTAATTTTTTCTTCTATTAGTTCATGTCTAATAATTGCAAGTAAAGTTTGATGAATAAGATATGGAATATATTATTCATCATACTTCATATGCTAGAATATTGAATTGAAATAAGAAAGATGCATAAAAACTAGAAGCAGCACAAACGAGATTTTTTAAGACCATTATTAGGCTTTACAAACTAGACCATCAAAGAAACTCAGATATTTGTGAGAAATTAAACGTAGATAATGTAGTAGATGACATAGAACATTATCAGAAAAAATGGATCAGTCACATAGAAAGAATGAACTCAAATTGGATCCCAAAATTAGCATTTAACTACAAACATATATAATCAAGAGAGAGAGAGAGAGATGTGGGCTGACCAGACAGCGATGGTGAGATCAAGACCACCTCCAAGAGCTACAATGGTACAAAGTCAGATCAAGTTCGTGATGATGATATTCTCTCTCTCTCTCTCTCTCTCTCTCTCTCTCTCTCTCTCAACCCTACAGCTTAACCATTCCTTTATCCACAGATGTAAACTGCTCCTAATTTCCATACTGCTCCAATTAATTATAAAGATTACCCATGTGAAACAGCATTAAATGTTTTACTGGAATTTAAGTTAATGATGACAAAGTTATATATGTTTCTCATTATATGCAGCAGAAAAAAACAGCAATCCAGCTACTGGACTTGCCATGGGCACACAGAATAAAACACTTAATTCACTTATGATCTACCCAAACCTATAGATAACTCTCTTTCTGATATAATATACTAAGAAAATAACTGCACAAAGCATAGGACTATCTATGATTGGCAATTCATTATAGAACTGACAGTGATACTTTTCAATATTTCTTTCATAGTGAACTTATTCTCAGTGGATACCACCTATAGTATCCGCCGAGAATAGAACAATAGTCTTCTCTATTAGTGAAGCATTACTTATTTCAGGTAGTGCAATGCCATGGTATCTCAATTTGAAGGCAGTCACAATCTGTAACTTTGAAAGTGCTAATCAAGTGTGAATTAATAGACAAACTTACATACAAATTTTATTTATATCAATGTTAACGATTAACCAACCATTTTATGCATGACTTCTAGTAGGGGATACAATTAAATTGATGCCATCTATTATACTACTTTGTAGTTCACTATGAATAAAATACTGTGAAGTATCACTGCTTTTTCTGATATAAAATTTAGTTTCAATTCAAGTTAAATAAGAGCTGAACCTTAAAATTCCAAAATCTCATGTTACAGCTCAAAAGGTATATTTCCACCTAAAAGTTTGGAATCACAGCATATGATAATGCAAGGGTTAATATAAAAAACAACACACTATAAAGTATTTTAAAATTTTTTCTTAAACATTTAAAAATTTACAGCAAAACAAAATACTGAAATGATTGATATTAAGAACTATACTGATTTTTCATCAACCTAGACATGGCATTCCAGCATTTAATTTTATAATAGTGTCTTGACAGACAAACATTATTCCAAGTGATCTGCAAGGTTTCTCATAATTTGGTGAAAATAGACAGACTTCACAGACACTTGGCTCTATTGGGTTTAAGTCAGGCAATAAGGGTAGCCACACCATAATTTGGAATATCCCATCCTGTTTGTTTAGTTACTAGAAAGTCCCTGCACAACTTAGAGCTGTGCTTTGTGTCATTGTCCTGTGTAATATAAAATTTCTTCCACAAAGTTGAAGAGTCCAGAGGATATTGAATTATGTTCAAGAAAGATTTTATGGCCTTCTTTTCTTAAAATACCTTAAATTCAATTCTGATGTTGTCACTCACTACATAAAAACAGAAGTAACCTCACATGAAACCACCACCACGCTTGACTGTAGGCTACACAATGTTACACCATTTTTTCTTCAATGAAAAAATGGTGTAAAAAATTTTTTTTTTGATCGTCCCCTCATATAAATTCTCCATCTGGATCGAAAATTTTAATAAGGGGTTTTGGACCACTACCACGAAGCCCTGTTTGATTATGATGAAGTTTTACTTTTAGCATTAGTAGAGGCATTTGATGCAAGAAAGCAAGCTTATGCAGCATCAGCCAAAAAAAAAAAATAAAATAAAGTAAAATAAATAAATAAAAAATAACCACTTCCACTTCAACACTCTGTTGGTTCGAAATACCTGTCCAGCTGAGCCTTAAACTTATTTAGGCTATCAACTTCCACGACAAGGGATGGAAGTCTGTTCCACCTACCAACCACCCGCTGGCTAAAGGCAAATTTCCACACATCTATCCTACATCTGTCTTTCCTCAATTTGAATTTATGCCCTCTCAGGTGATTATTCTGAGCAAGAGGAAGAATCCCATCAGCATTGAGCATGCTCAAACCATTCAAGGCTTTGTACACCACTATCAGATCAGCTCGCTGGTGCCTAGTCTCCAGACACTGTAATTTGCAAAACTTAAGCCTTTCTTCATAAGAGCACCCCTTTGTTCCATTCACTAATCTTGTTGCCCTTCTCTGTACTCGTTCCAGCAGCTCTACATCCTTCTTGAAATGAGGCCTCCAGGCCTGTATATAGTACTCTAGGTGTGGCCTGACCATTGCCTTATACAAGGCAATAATCACCTCCTTATCCCTGCTAGAAAAATTCCTATATATCATTGACAATACACCATGAGCTACTCTTGCAGCCCGTCTGCACTGCTCAGAGAACTTCATATCTGCCTGCACAACCACCCCCAGGTCCCTTTCATTCTCTACCACTGTCAGTGTAGTACCACAGAGTTGATACGTTGCTCTGGGGTTGCTGTTTCCCATGTGTAGTATTTTACATTTGTCAATGTTAAACTTCATTTGCCACCTCTCAGCCCATCTGCTCAACCTTTCCAGATCCTGTTGCAGAAGCATAGGGTCAGTAGTGTCCTTGACAACCCTGCCAACCTTCGTATCGTCTACAAACTTGGACATTAAGCTTGATATACCATCATCAATATCATTTATAAATACAGAAAACAATAAAGGACCCAATACTGAACCCTGAGGGACTCCACTAATAACATTAGTCCACGATGAGCAGTGTCCGTTGATTACCACTCTCTGTCTTCTCCCCCTCAACCACCCCTTTATCCATTGCAGCAATTTGCCTCCAATGCCACACTGCTCCAATTTGTGCAGCAGTCTTCCATGTGCAACAGTATCAAAAGCCTTTCTAAGATCCAAGTATATAATATCAAAGTTATTCCCTGCATCCAGTTCTTTTCTGACTGCATCATAGTATATAATCAAACTGGTCAGGCAAGACTTCCCCTTAACCAAAACCATGCTATGTCTGAGCTATAACTGAAGTCTTGTCTAGATGATCCTGCAGTGCTTCTTTAACCAGTGCCTCCATTAATTTTCCGGGAACAGAAGTACAGAAGTTAAACTTACAGGTCTATAATTACTTGTGTCAGCCTTTGATCCTCCTTTGTGAATTGGGGTCACATTTGCACATCTCCAGTCCACGGGTACCTCCCCTGAGTCCAAGGAAGCTCTCATAATTGTGGCTAAGGGTTTGCTTACTTCCTTTCCTGCCTCCTTTAATATATCTGGATAGATCCCATCCACCCCAGGTGCCTTTCTTGTGTTTATCTTCAACAATTTCTCCTCCACTTTACTCTCAGTTATTACAAGATTCTCTAGCTTAATGCCAGAGTTGAATACACCTCTGGCATTCCCCTCGCTGAATAACTCCTCATGTGTGAATGTCGATGCAAAATATTCATTTAGTTTGTTAGCTACCTGAGCAGGATCATCAACAGCTTTCCCATCGATATCAAGTGGACAAATCTGATTCAACCCCTTCCTTCTAGAGTTTACATAAATAAAGAACTCTTTGCTGTTTTTCTTCGCACCCTTGCCAAGGATTTCTCGTAATCTGCCTTCGCCTGCCTAACCTCCTTTGTAACTTGGTTACAGATCAACTTGTATCTATCATAGGTTTCTGTGTCACGTGTTAATTTGTATGTATCCCATACATTTTTCTTCTCTGCCATATGCCTCATTAGTTCATCTGACATCCATTTAGGCCTAAACCTTGAACAATATTTCTTAGTTGGTATGTAAAGCCTAGTAGCTTCCAAGATTAGTTCTTTGAATGCTTCCCATTTTGAATTTGCTGTTGGTAACATCATCAGTTGATCCCACTGTATAGAATTTAAATACTGTCTCAGTCCATCGTAGTCGCCTTTACGAAAGCAATACTCCTTCCCTTTACCCCTAATGGTAGTTACCTCTTTGAGTAAATCCCACTTCAGAACACTGTGATCACTACCACCTAGTGGTTCATTTATCTGCAGATTCTTAATGCATGAAGAATCACTACGTAATCAAATCAAGAATATTACTCCCTCTAGTTGCTTCCCGAACATGCTGATGTAGAAAACAATCATCCAATAAATCCACAAAAGCCTTGCTAGTGTGTGAGTGACCAGCCCCCAAATTCCAGTCAATATCTGGGAAATTAAAATCCCCCATTATAAGACTCTCTGATTTACTGGCCCAGTCTATTTCTCTGTACAGTTTCTTATTATACTCATCAGAGTCATTAGGCCTATAGCACACTCCTACTCTCAATTTTGATCTCCCAATGCTTATGTCACACCAAACTGACTCGACACTGCACTGTCCAGTGATGTCGACTGGTTTCACTTCCTTGGATTTTGTGTGTTTCTTAACTAATAGCATAACCCCTCCTCCCTTCCTATCCTGTCTATCCTTTCTGTAGACATTGTACTCCCCAAATTCCAGTTCTGCATTCCTTATATCTGTATGACACCACGTCTCTGAAATCCCAACAATATCTGCCTTTGATGTTTTGAGCAATACCTCAAATTCATCAAATTTATTTACTAAACTCCTAGCACTGGTGTACACACAAGTATACATGCACCTGCTCTTCCTTTTAGCCACCCTAACACAACCCATGTGTTTACTTGTACCCCCATGATTCCCAACCTTTTGGATGCAAACACAGGAGTTTCTCTGTTCCTACTGAACTCAGCCCAGATTTCAAGTGCAGTAAGTGATTGATTGCATTTATAAAGTAGTGTTATGGTCTTATCTTGTGCTTTCTGGATACCATGTTAGTCTATTGTTGACCAATCAGTGTTATGGTCATATCTTGTGCTTCCACTGTTACACACAGTCATCCTGATCATGGTTTGTCCTTTAAACTGTGCCAGTCTCTTTGAATCATTAAATGGTATTTACTCCTTTTTTATTAGTTTACTCCTTAAGTTTTTTTGTCAATAATTCTCATGGAATAACTTTCTTTATACAGAATTATAAATGCGCTTCTTTTTTAAATGCTCAGTACCTCTTGACCAGTATCTCTTGCCATATTTATAATAAAACACACAAAACTTACACCAAACACTTTCTGAATAATGGGTGTTCAATTTTATAAGTTACAGCTCTTACTACTTAATTTATATTATTTCATAACATTCTAGAATCATCTACAATCTTCTATATTATTGAAACAATTCTCCCACTTTCTAGAATATTCTAGAATCATCTACAAAGTTTTTTCCACATTCAGGAATCTTCTACAACACTTTACAACATTAGAAATTTTCTATATCTTTCCAGAATATTCTTGAATAGGCTAGAAATCTCTTAAATACCATTTAACTTTTTGTACATAAGAGAAAATATTTTAATAAAAATTGGTAAATAAGTTGGTCCTATTTTAATAGGAAAAATTTGGAAATCAAGAAAAATTAAATGTGATTCCAAACTTTTAGGTGGGAGTGTACATCATGGAGCTGTGAAATATATATCACGTAGATAAAAGAGACAGAGATTTTCAACAATTTAATATCCAAAATATTTTAAACTTTGTGAAAAAATAAATATACTTTGGCGGCTAACACAGCAAGGTTTACATCTTCCTTTGAAGCACACTGCACTTCACAGATAACCTGAAAATATAAGAACTATGAATTCAGAATTTATATATACAAGTACTACTAAACAATTAAGGAATTTTTAATTATGACATTATTTAGTACAATTTTATTGTTAATACACAGCTGAATTTTAAGATAAACCAAAATTTATATGTTAGGCATCATATTATGGATAATGAGATAACACATTAGAGAGAAAGAAGAAAAAAAAAATTTTTTTTTCAACCAGCAAGTCTTCTAGTCATGATGGCATTTGTCCAACTATTCTTAAATACATTGATCTGAAGTTGCAGAAACTCTGCCATTGTGTCATCTTTGTGTCATGTCATGTTCCCACTACTGAATATAAATTTATAGATATACAGCTAATTTTAAAAGGGATATCAGAAAAAATCAGTAATCTAACCATCTCTCAACTCACATGAGTTCTGGACATGATATGCATTCTTAGGAACAATTTTTAAATAAGAGATGTATTCCAAATAAAATGTAATTAGCCTATTATCAGGATTTTCATGAATTTTAAGAACTGCAAAAGCTGTCTAAAACAGCTTGTAAGGTGATTTCTGAGGATGAATAAATGCATCATCATCAACTTGAAACAAAACAAATACCAACTATCCACAGCTAAAAACTGGCCTCATTACTATAATTACAATATCTTTTCCTGACCAATCTGTGCTCTTTTTTAAAGATTTTCTGCATGAGGAATGGCAAAATATTTTCACCTTGACTTGTAAAAAATCGGTATAAAAATTTTAACATAGGCAAATTTTATACTTCTATTACACTGAAAACATCTTTTTATTTGCATAGAATTCAATGCAAATAGACTAACACATAAACATAAACTATACATAATCAAAGAGAGGACAACCTGAAAGCCTCATTTAAGAAACGATGTAGAGTTGCCAGAATGAGTACAGAGAAGGGCAACAAGACTGGTGAGGGGAATAAAGGGGTGCTCTTACAAAGAAAGGCTTAATTTCTGCAAATTGCAGCATCTGGAGACTGGGCACCTGTGAGGCGATCTGATTGAGGTGCCTTGAATGGATTGAGCAGGCTCAATGCTGATAGGACTCTTCATTTAAAGACAGTTGTTGAATAGATATGTGGAAATTTGCATTTAGCCAGCAGGTAGTTGATTACTGGAACAAACTTCCATCTGTCATCGTGAAAGTTGATAGCTTAAATAAATTCAAGCAAGAAGTGGATAAACTTTTGGAGCGAATGGATGGGTGTGAAATGGGAAGGTGTTTGTTTTTTTTTTTTTGGCTGATGCTGTATAAGCTTGCTTTCTTGCATCATATGCCTCTACTAATGCTAATGCTAACTTGACAATCTTTTTTGTTAAATATTAGTCATTATTAGATCCAAAAAGTTTAACAAAAGATAATAAAGCAGATTTCTTTATCTGAAAGAAAAATCCCCATGAATAAATAATGGAGGAATTAAAGATTGTATTTTCATTGGTTTTGATTTGATTTGATTTTGGTTTTATTGGCACAAAAACAACTAAGATTATACTGCGCCAGGAAACGATTAAAATATCATCAAAGATAAATTCTGGTAATCTTTAAAAAGGTTACCTCGTCAAATTGTTATTTATGTATGTGTGTATATATTAATAGCTTGTAAAAACTTAAAAACTGCCAACACGTGGTCGTTGTCTGATAAAATCTGACTGAGTGTATAAGGCTCAGTCGGATGAGTAAAAGCGGTAAAATGTATATTGCGAACATGGGTAAAATGAACGCAATCTATTAAAATATGCGTTAAAGTTAAAACGGTGTCGCAAGACTCGCACATTGGAGGGTCATCCGCCCTCAGCAGAAAAGAATGTGTCAGATGACTGTGTCCTATGCGGAGTCGAGCAAGAACAACTTCCTCGCTCCAATTCCTGCGCAGACTAGACTGCCATGTTTCTATTACAGGCTTTATTTGGTATAATTTATTTGTTCTCTCTCTCTATGCCATAGTTCTTGCCATTGGGAATACATCTTGTTGCGTATTATTTGCCTGTAGTCTGTATAGGGGACTGACAGGCAACGATTATTAGTGGGTGTTGCTGATTTGGCTGCAGTGTCAGCCAAATCATTTCCCTTTATCCCAATGTGGCTAGGAATCCAGCAGAAGCAGATATCAAACTTGTATTCATGAAGAGAATGTATCTTCTGCTGAACCCGACAGAGAACTGGATGAGAGTTGTCTCAGAGATAATAAAGCCTGTAATACACTCAAAGAGTCAGAATATATTATTGAACTTTGGCATTGACAAGTTCGAATGTGATCCAAGGCTAGCTCTATAGCATACAGCTCTGCAGTGTATATGCTGGATTCAGGAAGAATCTGCTGAGATATTATAGTGTCCGGAAACACAACAGCAGATCCTACACACGATTCAGACTTCGAGCCTTCTGCGTAAACGGGCAGGAAGTCTGAGTACTCAGCTCGGTGGGCAGAATAGAGCTGCTGGTAGACAGATGATGAGGTCTCAGACTTGACCCATTTCTTAAGGGAAAAGTCGCACAATGGGGTTATGAGCATGCCAGAGTGGAAGAGTTTCTTTTGGTGTTTGTGCAACCTTGTCTATCATGATGTTAAACTCTCTGATTAGCTCTTGGACACGAATACCAAAAGGTCGGTTGGCAGTCTGACGGGTATTGTACAAGTTTTCCCAACATGGCTCAAAAACGGATGTCCACGTAGGATGGTCTGGCAGGGATTTCAACTTTAAAGAATTGTTTAAAGACAATTGCTTACGTCGAAGGGATAACGATGGTTCATTTGCTTCGACGTATAAGCTCTGGACAGGAGATGTTCGAAAAGCTCCAGTGTATTTTCATTGGACAATTAAAGAAAGGATGAAGGATAGTTGCTTTAACATGATGAACCAAAATGAAAAATAAGCTCAGAATGCATTTAAAGCTGTGTCATTAAAAGATTTGGCTAACAAAGTACAAATTATTCAGAACTTGAAGATGAACCTTGAAGAACCTAAAACACTAAGATGCAGATATGTCTCTCAAAATAAATTTTTGACCTTACCATTTCTCCAGTTCCAGGGCATATAGATGGCCAAAAATATCAAAAAAATTTAGACTCAAGAAAAAAACTGGGCACATTAGGCATGCTCAATTTTTTTCTTGAGTCCAAATTTCCAATTTTTTTCTTGATTCCAGCATATCTAAATAGAAGAACTTGGGAAATGAGACTTGAAACCAGTAAAGGTATAGATTAATAATAATACACAAGGCAGGATTGCCCATTGGTGTTCCTTGAATTTGTTGATAAACCATATCTCCAGGAAACTTTGGACAGCAATAATTTTTGCAGCCAAAAAGCCAATTATTTGGACTTAGACAATGGACATACACCTTTATTAACCTTTTTAATAAACATGATTCCTTTAATTGTTATATGGTTAATTTTGCACATTGTCTATCTAATATTTCAAAGAGTGCTTGTTCATGCCAATATCATTTTTTCTTAATTACAGGATTCCAACTATTTGTAGCAGTTCCACTGTTACTCTTCCTAACATTAGAAAATTCTATCCTAAACTTATTCGCAATTTATTTTCCTCGACTTATCTGCAGTATCACTTTCATAAGGCCCTTAATATTAACAATTTTAAAATTCCCTGATTATATTTGTATTAATCAAATTTTTAACTATCTTACATTTTCATTTTTGGCCAGTTATATTTGCTTTTATCCTTTTTTTGGACTATGCTGGTATATTTCTAGATTGGCAGGTTGTACATTTAATTTTTCCTTTTCTGGATTTGTAAATTCTGTACACCTAGTAGTTCAGGGTAGTCATATAGTGTGAAAAGCTTAGACCTCTGAATGCATTATGCTGAATGCTTGTACTTGAATACAGATCACTGTTTGACCACTTTTTTTTTTTTTTTCTGTTACTCTCTCATAACTGTCTTTAAATTCATGATTCATACTCTCAGAACTCTGTTCAAGGTCCTTTTTTTTTTAGGAATGGAATTTGCGTCCCCAAATTGCTTGATCCATCAAATTTATCCCTTACATTTTTACATTCTGATACTTTTCTTTTTATTTCTCATGAGCCATTACTTTTACAAACAAGTAGGGAGAAACTATATTCTTCTTATACTCCTTTTTTTCTCCTTTACAAAGTTTTAGCAATCTTTTTCTTGGTACTTTTTGTATATTATTTTTTTTTTTCTCTTCTGGGTTATATTTATCATCAATAAATATAACCCAGAAGAGAATAAATATATCCAAGTTTGGTAAGAGTTACTTGAGTCGTATACTAACAGGTGACTGATGGATGGGCCAGCTATGGTACAGAATTTTCCACCATGGCAAATATAATACTGCCCCGTTAGTGGTTCAGGTTGTGAACAAACTTTGTATACATATCACAACATCAGCTATTGCCTCCTAGTGGAGTTAGTGGGTTATGTGCTTAAGTGTATAAAATAGGAATTGGAGAATTACAAAAGGCTCCTAACATAATACATTGAGTGCTGTGGTCAATGGGGTTGAACCATTGCAGAATGCTGGGCATTTTAAAGTCACAGACTTGTGCTCCATAGTTGAGTTAAAGCATGGACCTAATCAGAGTTCTAAACAAAGTATCATTTATACAGAAGCAGACTGGTCTCTGCAGATCAGTCCTTCCCCCCCCCTCACCTGGTTTCTGGAAGAAACTGTAGGGCATTTAGTTTTTTTTTAAGCAATTGCTTTTCCCTTCTCATTGATTTAATCATCCTCTCCACCTTGTATCTCAAGATGAATGGCCCTACCACTACATCACTATTATCAGCTGTGCCGATGGTTGTATCGAATTCTAGGGACTTCAATGTACATTGAGCTAAACTTTCAAAAATTTCTGGTATACAATGGCTAAAGTACGATGGCATTTATTTCTGTTGTTGTCGCAGTGGCTACAATCGATAAAACGACCATTACTACACATTAGTTAGCCATCGTAACACCCATATATGGCATTGTCTCAAAACAATTGCCAATCTGTACTACATCAGAATTAATTGTAAATGGACTCAAACCAATGCCTACAAAAATAAACTGTGAATTTGGCATTTTATTCTGCTAATACAAAGATTTCTATGAAAAATTACAGCTTTGAACATGAGTACAGGTAACAAGGCTGCCAACACAAATTTTAAAATTAGGGTCCCAAACGACGGCCGTTTCTTTGTTTGTATGACATAGTGATTGCTGCTCACTCAACATAAGAATTTTTTCTAGTTCACAATTTTTATCTGAAAGAAGACCTGGATTAGTATTTTGCTTTACTATGTATATTTTAAGGTTGCTGAAGATAACATAGGCGAATACCAAGCAGGATTCTGAAGGAATAGATCTACTATAGACCAAATCTTTATTTTAAGACAAATTTTGAAAAAGAAATGGGAATACAATCAACCAGTATATAATCTTTTTATCAATTTTAAAAAACTATGATTGTATCCATAGAGAAAGCTTATGGAATATTCTAAAAGATTTTGGTATTCCACAAAAATTTATATATCTCATAAAGATGTGCTTGGATGGTAGTAGGGGTATTATTCTTTCTAATGGAATCAAATCAGAAGCATTCAACATCACAAGGTTTACGAGTGATGCCCTTTCACCAATCCTTTTTAATCTTACTTTAGAGAAATGTATCAGAGAAATAAACAATATAGCTGGAACAATGATCCTAGGATTTGCAGATGACATAGCTCTAGTTAGCAACAATCCGAATAACGTAAAAAATACATTTAAAAAATTAAGAACAGCTGCTGGAAAAATTGGACTCCAAATTAACCAAGAAAAAACTGAATATTTAAAAGTCACAAGAAGTAATAACCAAGATATATATTTTATAATTGATAATTTGTAATTTGTATCAATGATAAATAACAAAAATAATACCAGCATAGAAGTCAAGGCTAGAATCCAGGCAGGAAATAGAGCATATTTTTCAATTTAGCATCTTCTGTCATCTAAAATTTTTTCACATAGACTTAAAATAGACTTATATAAAATCTGCATTAGACCCATAGTGCTATATGGAGCAGAAGCCTGGAACAAAACTATCCCTGATAACAATATGTTACAACGACTTGAAAAAAAAATACTCAGAAAGATATTTGAACCCATCAGAGACAACCAAATGGAAGAATGGAGGAGACATAATATAGAACTCTACTTAAATTATAAATCACCACTGATTGTTTATGAAATAAAGGCAATGTGACTTAGATGGTTAGAACATACTGAAAGAATGGAAGATTCCAGTGCAACCAAACAAGCATACCAAAATATATCAACAGGTAAAAGACCAAAAGGATGCCCTCGTCAACAATGAAAGGACAATGTGCAGCAGGACCTAGAGGAGCTTAGAATAACAGACTGGATGGATTGAGTGAAAGACAGGAAGGAAGGAATGGAGGAAGATTGTGTTTGCAGCCAAGAACCTTGGAGGTTTACTGAGCTGAAGGAGAAGATGTATATTTTAAAGAGATGTCAATGCATTTTGTGCCTACCTCCAACCATACTAAACCCCCCCACAGCATGCGCGCACGCACACACACACACACGCACACACTGTGTTGAGAACTTTCAACATCACAATATATTATATTTATACTCCTTACCAGCAAAATCTGAGTGAAATATCACTAAGTGGAAAGGAATAGGTTGAACTGATACCTGATTACCCACACAAAAAAATCACAATGAGTGAGTCAGGTAAGACATCTAAGCCAAAGACCACTCTGCAAAGGTTAAGAATTAAGAGTTGCCCCCCCCCCCACTTAAGGAACTTGTTATTGTTATTTGGTTTTTTTTTAGGAGCATTAGCAACTAAGGCCATGTTGCTCCGGGGATATGCGGTGATCATTCCCTGACCTTTCCGCATCCTCTGTATTTGGTGGTCATGGGCTCAAACCCCGGTCTAATCAAGAAGTGTGTGCTACGCACTGCTGCTCCTGCCCACCTGGCTACAGAGGCGCCCTTAGGGAACTGGAAGATGATGAAATAGGCAAGGAGGAGGACAATATCAATGATGGGAAGCCTGAGAGCTCCCATGATCCAGAGCAGGAACATCAAATGATAAATCAAATCATTTAAGGCCCTATGTATGGCATAAATTTGGACCAAATTTATGCCATATATAGGGCCTTAAATGAGATATTGATGGAATAAGGCAGGCTGACCAAAAAAGAAACTGTCTCGCAAATTGACAGTCACTAGACTGCAATGGAACGCTTGATCACAAAAGTAACCCTACAGAATCAAAAACTGAAAGGAAGGATTCAAGAGACTTAACCCAAGGCAACACACACATATGCCCAAATAACAGCAAGGAACACCCCTATACCACAACCACAGCAAAAGACTAAAATTAAAAGCAATCCTGTCATACTAATAAAAGCAACAGAAGAAAGCAAAGCGAAAACTAGTGAAGAGGTAAAAGATGCGGTCATAACTAAATTCAAATCACAACTGAAGGAAATAAAAATCAAAAATTTCAGAAAAATAAAAGGAATTTTAATTGAAACAGTCCCCCCCTTCCCACAAGATATACAGAAGTTACAAGACTGCAAGGAATTTGAAGAGCAGGGTCTAAAAACTGAGCAGCCCAAGAAAATTGGGCCAACTATGATACTGAATGACATACCCAATGAAGTGACAAAGGAGGAACTATTTGAGAATCTCTATCTCAAGAACCTCAGAGACTCGGGCTACACACAGGAGGAATAAACAACCTGATCAAGGTAAGCTTTCCTCTAAGTCTAAAGCTAAAAATACCACAAATTGGTTGGAGGCATAAGAATGGCCTTTCAGGACCAAAATAACAGAGCCTACATTGGCTGGACAGCCCAGAGCATTAAGGATTTTGTGGTTGTGTCAAGGTGCTACAAGTGCCTTGGCTACAAGTGCACTGCCAAGGCCTGTAGGTAAGAGTAAGCACCTGTGTCCACTCTGCCAGCATGGACCACATATTTGTAGACTGCTCCAACAAGAAGGAACAACCCAAATGCCCCAATTGTAAAATGAGAAAAAGGGAGCACCATCATTCTTATAGAAGCCCCAAATGTCAAAATTAGATGTCGATCATCAAGATATTAGATGATCAACTGAAGAATAAACTCAGTTATGAATAATACAACTAACAATAACTGGGTTAACAGAGAATTTATCAAAATAATGCAAATCAACACACAAATATCCCTAACAATTATGAACCAAATCTCAAAACTAGCCAAAGATCAGCATATCCAGATATTACTGATTCAGGAACCCTATTCATATAAGGGTATAATAGAAGTGCTAAACTTGTACAAGTTGAGCCAATTACATAATTCCAAGAGGGCAATTCAGTGGCCCGTTGCTGGGCCTCCATAGTGGTTACAGGCCCAGACATAGTAATAACCAGGGTAGCGGCTTTTGTAACACTCATGCAGCCGGCACATCACTGGAGGGTCCTTTTGGGTAGCTGCAGGTCATCTCTACATAATTCCAGTGCAGCAAACACAATCAACCCATTGAGCCACATCTTGCTTACCTAGATAAAGCCCTGGAAATGCTCAACGGCCAAAACCTCATAATAAGAATTGATGCTAATGACTGCTCCATCCTGTGGAACAGTCCCCATACAGATGAAAAGGGCCATCTCCTGGAGGATCTGATCCTAGCAAATAATTTAAGTCCTAAAAAAAAAAAAAAAATCAAGCTCCATTCCCACTTACTGTACCATAATAGATCAATCTTACATAGATGTAACCCTCTCAACTTAAGGAATAGCAAGAAACATAATAAACTGTCAAGTCCACAGTTCTTATACAACCAGTGACCACAATACAATAATAATGAAATATATTTCCTCCAATCTGAACAGACAGAAACCAATCTCAAGAGATAGAAACAGCAAGGTATGATGTCAAGCATGCAAACTGGCACATATTTGAACAAACCTTGAGAAAATCCCTTACAGACAGCCTCCTCAGAACTTTGAAATCAAAGACAGCTGAAGAATAAGTTCAAGCCATACAGAAGATAATCACTGAAGCAAGTGATGTAGCCATGAGAAAGAGAAAACAGAAGAAAAATCACATCCCATGGTGGACAGCAAACCCTACTAGAATAAGAACGCAGGTCAGATCGTCCAGAAATGACCTCCAAAGGGCAAAAAGGAACAATAGACCCAAGGAAGATAATGAAGCACTATACAGCAGATACAAGACTCGGGAAGAACTACCGTAAGGAAATATACTCCCAGAAAAAAACTTCTTGAGAGAAACTAATTCAAGAAAATGGCAATACATACAGATCTTTGGGGGCTTGTCCATAGGCTGGTGACAGGCAAATTCCATCCTGGGGAAACCCACTCAACCATAAAAATTGGGATGATCGACCATAAAAAAACAATCAGGATGGGATATAATGCATGCCTAAAGGAAGGTGTTTTCACCAGGAAATGGTAAGAGGTGAACCTTAAAAATCTTGCTCAAAAACCAGACTAGACCAGGCCATTGCAAGAACCAAGCACATACCAACCCATTGCCCTTCTGCCAGTCATGGACAAGGTAATGGAGAAAGTCATGAAGAACAACAAAGCTACTAGGATAAAGGTCTGGGGATTCAGAACAAGTATGGATTCACAAAGGGAAGGAGTGCGGAGGATGCAATTGCTGAGGTCACTAACACAAGATCCACAATGGAAAGCAAATACCTCCACGGCCTCTTTATGGATTTCAAAGGGGCGTTTGACACCTTATGGTGACAGAGTGTCCTGGAGAGATCCCAGGAGTCCGAACCTCTCTATAAAATGATAAGCAGCTACTTTGAGGAGGGGGAGAGAGAGAGAGAGAGAGAGAGAGAGAGAGAGAGTACAAACAAAATACAGGAAAGTAATCTGCAAAGTCAATCTGGTTTTTGACAGCTGACTAGCCAGGTGCAGATACTGATGTTAAATTCATCACATATGCTGATGATTTGCAATACTAATTAAAGGAAACTCTAGGTGCAACTTGGAAATGCAGACAAATCAGGTACTACAAGACCTTTCTATCTGGACACAAAACCACAAACTAAGAGTATCAACCAAGAAAACAATTCAGATACTATTAAACAGCTCACTAGACAGAAATATACTTCCCCTCATAAAATATAACAAAAAAATAATAATAAAATCAGCAACGAACTGCAAATACCTTGGTGTTATTATAGATGACAAACTCTCCTTTGCTCACCATGTCAGACATCTCAAAGAGAAAATTAAAAAGGACTAATTGTCAAAACAGCAAAGAAGAAATGGGGTTTACAACCTAGACCCTGAATCTATACTAAAATGCAGTCTTTCTACCCATAATGACCTATGCTGCTGCTGGGGCATGGGGGGGGTGCTGACAAGTATACCGTCATCAAACAGTTTAACCAGGCACAAAGAGCCATACTGCTAGTAACATCAAGAGCTTGTAGGACAGTATCTACCCCAGCTCTGCAGGTTCTAAAAGGAAAACTTTCTATTCATTTGGAGCTCATCTATCACTTTCTAAAATACAGATAGAAGAGAGCCCTTCCAACTACAATATCAGGCATTAATTTAGACACCACGGAACCTTTAAAACAGGAACTTCAGAAAATTACGCACAGACATACAGAACAATGGCAGACCAGCTGAGAGACTACCCCATTAGGGTGGTCTCCCAGACTACAAGAGGCTTTTTCCCCAGAGTACAAGAATATCCCAAATCATATTCTGCATGGTTTTCATCCAGTCTCCAGGCCACCTTTCTGCTGACTGGGCAAGGAAGCTTAAATAAGAAGCTACACAAATTGAGAATAGTAGCCCCAAATTGCCACTACTGCCAACAGCCAGAATCATGGAAATGTGCTATTTCACTACCCGGCATATACAGATACCAACTGGACCTACAAGCAGGACCCCTGCTTGTAGGTCCAGTTATTATCCAGTAGCCAGGAATAGAAACTTGTAGGTCCAGTAGCCAGGAATGGAAAAAGAACTAGTACAGAACAGGGAAAACTATAAGGTATTCTGCAACTTTGCAGCTCGAGCATTTAAGAGGCGAACTGCAATAATATTACAACAAAACACCTAGGATACACCGAATAAGATAAAATAAAGTAAAATAAAATAAAATAAAATTAAGTGACAACACCGGACTTGACTTACCAAAACTGATAATCTATCCCAAACCAGACAAAAAATTAAAAGATGGAAAGAACAACCTCGTCTAAGAATCTATTCTAAACCAGACAATCTTCCGCAGACAGGAAACTAAAAGATGGAAAAACAAGCTTGAATTAGAAAACATCCCAGACTTGACTACCCAACCAATATGACTAGATGACCCGGCTACGCAGGGTGGGATCAATGATGGCCTCATCTTGAGGCATGATTGTGACAACACCACTTTACCTCTGTACCAGGTTGAGAAGTCCATTGCTGACCCCCCTTTGGGGGAACCACTGCTGACCTTGGCAGCTTGCTGCCAGGATGGGATTTTTGCTGACCCTGAGAGGTCACTGAGGGTCAGCAAATCTTCCAATTCACTGTCCAATCTTCCATTCTTCTCCTGCTAACTTCATTTTTCCATAGGGGAGCCTCCTACTTATGCCCCCATCTTTACTCTTACCCTTCACTCTCCTACACCCATACTTCTCCCACTATTCTCTCTCTTTTCCTTCACAGGACCCGCCCAGAGCCAGTCTCTGGATGACCCAGTATGAGATGTGTACAACCTGGCACACCTCCACGTGGCAAAGGACAGGAGGCAGGGAGCACCTGACCAGGTGTTGGATGCTCCATGCCTGCTAAGATCCAGACACCGGTCATACAACAAACACACCAACAGAATACTTCACTACTCCTACACATCCTACATACACACATATGACCAAACATGGCAAAAGCCTCATCACAGATGCACTTAAGTGGCAAATGGGGGGAACCATGGGGTCCACGACACCAACACATTTGACATTTGTCCCTCTAACATTAATTCTGGGTTGGCACGAAGTTTACATTGCTGACAAAAATTAACGTTTTTTGTGCAGAAAGTCTGAAGCCATTAATTTGTGTCTATTTGCTTTGTTGACTGACCCCCATGAAGCTGCCTCTCTATAGTGCTCAGACTTTGGTAGTGACATGAAATGCTGAGGTCAACAACAAAAAGTGTATCGTCCACTGTGTTTGGAAGCCATTCTGCCAATGTGTTTATTGCAACTATTTATTTCACACTAAGGGGGAGCTAAATACTGATCCCTGCAAGACTTCCCTCTTCCTGCAAAAATACTTTGGGCGTTGCAAATTTAACGTCTACTTGAAATGTGAACTGTTGCAGGCAGTTTTGTATGAATATCAGTACCTGTACATGCAGTCTATGGCAATGCAATTCTCAAAGAATCCTGTACCTACAGGCAATACCATACGTTTTACTGATTTAAAACAGATTGTGGCCTGGTTCTGATCAAAGGAAAGCATTTCTGATGGAGTCTTCTAATTAACCAATATGTCTAGCACTGATCTTTTTCATCTCACTGTGCACTATATGGATGATGTAATAATTTTCCAGATACACAGGAGGAATGCAGGAATGATAGTATGGTACCACTGTTTTGGAAAAGAATATTCTGAATAGATTTTATTGTATAGTATTAGGAGTGACTGTGGTGATGTCGCACTCAGTTGCTTGAGCATCATGTAGTGGATGTTATCCAGTCCCAGAGCACTGTTTCTATGTTCTGATAGTGGTTGATGTAACTCGTGCATTGGGAATGGTTGAAGATACTGTTCATCACATTTCGAGAAGTATAACTTCAGCTTTGCTCTCACTGTTTTGTGATTCTTAAAAATTGGGAACTAAGATATTACTGATGAGACCTGTAAAAAGATTTTGCTAAGCACATTCAAAATTTTCTGCATTTCTGCAATATTCTGTCCCTTCCAGGCTATAATTAACAAAGAGTTATCGTCATATCTTCCACTCATTTTGCTGATTGCTTTCCATATTTTTTGGGATGGCATCATGTGCTTTAGTGTTGAAGTGAAATGCATCAAGGAGACTTTTTTGACCGTAATACCTAACATACCTTGCTTTTGTGTGAGTTCATTTGTACTGGAGAAGGTTTGCTATGGTTGGATTGGGTTGCAATGGAAATCACCAGGCCTTGCTCTCTTCTTTTTTTTGCTGCAAGGCAATCATTGTTCCAGTTGATTTTTGGTGAAAATTGACAATTTTCGTACACATTCTAGGGAACAAGCAGCATGCAGTATTTTCTCTCTGACATGTGTGACTACCTCCCTAGTTGAGAATTCTTGGGCAGATTCCAAATCTAATTCCCTAACGTTTGATATTATGCCTAATCAACTTTCTCCAGTTTCCGTTTTGAGTTTCTGTCAGGATGAGAGAATTTCATCTAACACTTTAATTAGTATTTTGGAAAGTACTAATTTCATGTATTTCACTAATTTCCACTTAAGTATCAGAAAGAGTATTAGAGGCCATACTGATAGATCTATTGCAGTGTGGTGCCTGGAATATGTACACATGTGGGATACCTATCAATGAAGAGAATGAGATTATTGTCAACTAGGAATTTTTAAATCAGTTAACCTATAATATTTTCCCCACAAAATGTAATGGCTGTTGAAATCTCCTAAAATACAGTAAAGTGTTGGTAATTGTGTTGCAAGATTGTTGAGATTGTTATAGTGTTTGCCATAATTGGGCAGCATATATAAAGAACATATCATGATGTAAATCCCTACAGCAATCTAGAGGGTAACAGCCCATGCCTATAGGGCCTGTTGAGTGGCACCTGATTGATGAGAATTGCAACTGCAATCCTCATCAATCAGGTGCCACTCATGAGTAGTATTTTGCTGGATTCTGTCTTCTAAAGACAGTAAATTTGTGCACACTTCGGATGTCGGTTGGTTTTTTTTAATGTCTCCTTTAGACTTAAAGATAATGGTACATACTCAGATATGAGGTCATGGACATTTCTGATGTTGGCATCGAACCACAGCAATTCCAGTGAATTTGTATATACCTCTTTTGTTTACTTCTTATTATGCCTTTGGATTATTTCTGAAGGGTTGAAGTCTAATTTTTGTCTCTGTTCCCTAAATGGATGTCAGATGAACTGATGAGGCTTGTGGCAGAGAATAAAAATGCATTGGATGCATATAAATTATCAGCTGATACAGAAACTTACAGTTGATACAAACTAGTCTGCAATTAAGTCACAAAGGAGGATAGGCAAGCCAATTTACAAAAAGTAAATTGAAGCAGATTACAGAAAATCAAAGAATGCCAAAAAGAGCAGCAAAGGACTTCATTACTTATATTAACAGTAGAAAGAAGTGGTTAATCACGTTGGTCAACTCTATGTTGATGGTTTAACTGTTAATGATCCTGCTCACATTGCTGAAGGGTGAATAGACATTTTTCATCTAAAGTCACACATGAGGAATTCTTTAGGTAGGGGGAAGCCAGAAGTTTATTAAACTCTAACAGTTAGCTGAATGATTCTGTGATAAATAAGAGAAAAATAGAAGAGAAATTGTTAAAGTTAAATGTAAAAAAGGCAACTGGGATCTATCCAATTATATTAAGGGAGATAGAAAATGAGGGAAGCAAACCTTAGCCATAATTATAAGAGCACCTTCAGATTCAGGGGAGTTCGCTATGGACTGGAGATGTGCGAATGTATCCCTCATTTCAAAGAAGATCGAACGGTGACATGAGTAATGACAGATGTGTAAGATGATGAGTAATTACAGATGTGTAAGAACTTCTGTACCAGGAAAAATAATGGAGTCATTGATTAAACATGTAAGGCAAGACCACCTAGACAAGAGAGCAGTTATACTTCCATCAAACATGGGTTTTTAAATTAGAGATCTGCTCTTATTAATTTTATCGGATATCATGAAGCAGTGAGAAAGGAAATGGATGAAAAAAATAATTTTGATATCATATACTTGGATTTCAAGAAAGCTTATGATACTGTTACAGAAAAGAAAAAAAAAAAGACTGCTGTACAAATTGGAGCAGTGAAGGAGTAAGGGAATGTTATTGCTAAGAATAAATGGATAGTCAAGTGGGAGGAAAAAGAGAATGGTTATCAATGGACACTGCTCTTAATGGACTAATGTTATTGGTGGAGTTCCACAGGGTTTGGTGTTGAGCTCGTTGTTTTTTTGTATTTACTAATGATATTGAAGAAGTATAACGGGCTTAATGTTTGCAGATGATACAAAGGTTGGCAGAGTGGTCAAATACAGTAATGCCAGTTTGCTGCTGCAACAACATCTAGAAAAATTAGATAGATTGGCTGGGAAATGGCAAGTGAAGTTTAACATTGACAAATGCAAGGTAATGCATATGATGTTGTTGTTTTCATCCGTTAAGTCACAGCCGACTTTCGGAGACTTTATGGGTGAGCTGCCTCCATGCTGTCCGGTCTTCAACAGCTTCTTTCAAGTTCTTCATGCACATGCCATTGTCGCTCTTGATAGTGTCAAGCCAGAATGTGCTTTGCCAACCTCATCTCCTTATTCTACTGACCTTTCCTAGCATTATTGATTTTTCCAATGAATTTGGATCACATTACGTGACAAAAATAGGTCAACTGTAGCTTGGTGATCTTGCTTTCCAATGATGTTTCTGGTTTGATGCAATCCAAAATCTCTATGTTCGTAAGTTTCGCTGTCCGTGGTATCCGAAGCAGCTTTCTCCAGCACCAGAACTCAAAAATATCAATATTTCTTCTGTCTGATTTTTAAATTGTCCAGCTTTCACACCCATAAGTTGTTATGGGAAACACTATAGCATTAATCATTCTGATCTTCATTGTAAGGCTGACATCTTTGACTTTCCAGATCTTTTTCATGCTTATCTGTAACCAAGATAAGCACTGTAACCAAGCAAAATTCTTTTAATTTCAGGGCCAGATTCACTCGGTCAATCTTAGATCCAAGAGAGATGAGTTCCCGAACAGATTCAACCTCTTCATTGTTAATTTTAACTTCTCCAGCCCCAGCTGTTGTCATAATTTTTGTTTTCTTGATGTTAAGCTGCAGTCCTGCTTTTTTCACTCTCATCTTTAACCATTAAAATCATTTGTGTTAGATCTTCCTCATTTTCTGCAAGCAGAGTTGTATCATCTCTGCTTGCAGAAAATCGAAATTAAATTATTGATGTTTCTGCAACCAATTTTCACTCCAATTTTTGACTCATCCAAGTACAATTTCTTCATAACCTCAGTATACAAATTAAATACAAATGAGGATAAGATACAGCCACGTCACACACCTTTTCTGATTTCAAAACAGTCTGTATCTCCAAATGTTGTTCTGACAGTTGCTTCTTGGTTGTTGTTCAATGATCTTATTAGCTCAACCAAGTGTGCTGGCACCCCCCAATTCTATCAAAGAATTCCACAATTTTTTATGTTCAACACAAAAGTTTTGGAATAGTCAATGAAGCACATGTATACATCATTCTGAAATCCATGGACTTTTTCCATGATCCAATGGATGTTTGCAATTCGATCATGAGTGCCTCTTCCTTTGAGGAAACCAGCTTAAACAAAAGAAGAGGCACTTGTGATCTGTATATGGGTAATAATAATTCCAGAACTTATCCAAATATGTGGTACTATACTCAGGGTAGTAGAAAATGAAAAGGATCTGGGAGTAATGGTGCAGTCTGATTTGAAGTGCTCTGAGCAGTGCACACAGGCTGCTTCAGCAGCTAATGGGATTTTGTCAATGATGTACAGGAGTTCTGTTAGCAAGGATAAGGAAGTGATTATGCCATTGTATAAGGCAATGGTCAGGCCACCTCTTGAGCACTGCATACAGGTCTTACGTCTCATTTTAGAAAGAATGTAGAGCTGCTGGAACATGTACAGAGCAGTACCACGAGATCGTTGAGAGGAAGAAAGGGGTGCACTTACCAAGGAAGGCTTGGTAAGTGCACCCCTAGATTAAATTTTCTGCAAATTGCAGTTTCTGGAGACTAAGCACCTGCGAGATGATCTGACTGAGGTGTTTACGACTTTGGAATGGCTTCAGAAAACTAAGTGTTGATGGATTGTTCCTCTTGCTCAGACTATGCACATGAGTAGGCATAAATTCAAATTGAGGAAGGACAATTTCAGAATAGTTGTGCAGAAGTTTGATTTAAGTCAACAGGTGGTTGATTGTTGGAACAATCTACCTTCTTTTGTGAAAGTGGGAAGTTGGAATAAATTCACAGAAGAACCAAGCAGCAAACTATTGGAGGGGATGGATAGGTGAAATGGAATGCCCCCCAGCTGATGCTGGATAAGGTTTAAAGCAGTTTCTCATTTTTTTGGGCGAGAAACTCTGGGGTGAATGATGTTCTTGCAGAGATTTTTGTTTCTTCGAGAGTATTCACAACTATAGTTGGATCTGAAATTGCACATCCACTGTACTGTAGGATTACTTGAAGGGCACGGTAGATGTTTTTCTTTCTTTTTGTAGATCTTACCCCAAACTATTTGTGAGCTGGCAGCCTGTGTTGTGGTTGAGATAAAATGGATCCACCATTCCTTTTGTCTATGATGTTAGATCTAACCTGTTTTGGCACATGCATGTTTAAAGGATATTAAATTTTCTGTGGTGGGACATCATCAGAACATCCCCCAAACCTCGCTCTGGGCTTTTGTTGAGCACCAAGTACCATTAATGTTTTAGGAATTGCAACTGCTGTACAAAAAAGAGCCTTCTGTAATGTATGTCACTGCATCATTGACAGCCTCCTGTTTGACTTGTTAGGCCAGACTTGATTTACAAGATTTTCTCTCATCAAAGATAGTTATCACAGTGAACTGATCTCTCTCACAGGTACTGTTTTCAACCTGCTGTTGTTGTTGTTATTATTCGGTTTAACGACACAAGGGCTACTAAGGCCAAATTGTGTCTGTTCATCATTAATTCACACAAAGCATATCGGTTATATTATATGCTTCTGTACAAGCCAATATGTTTTAGATATAATAAAATTTCTTCAATATTTGCTTCATTTCCTAAGAAATTAGATAAATCAGGTGATATAGTCAATGTGGAGAGTGACTGAAAAGTGTTTGACCAGATGGTTGAATGTAAGGGACAGTCAACCAGAAAATGACAGACCATAAGTTGCATCTGACAGGATGAGCACTGTGGTGGGTTTTCTCCCAATAATAGAAAGAGATGATTATGATGAGTGTGTCAAATTCTGAGTCTTGTCAGTACCACTTCCTCTCGTCTGTTTCATCGGAAGCCAGAGAGCCACAGCTTTGGATCTTCTTTTATCTGGTAAAGTTTCTTGTTGGTGTCACTTTTCTAATTCTGTGACCATTTATCATAGCATGCTTTGCATATGACAGACTTATAGTCAGAGTAAGGAACCTGAAAATGTTATGAGAGAGCGGGTTGAAGATGTTTAGCAGCAAAGTCAGCACTTTCATTTCCTGGAATGCTTGAATGGTCAGGGATCCAGCAAAAACTGATTGTACATACTGCAAGAAAATAGCTGGGAATGAATCTGTTTCAATGTAGGATGAGAAGAAGTGAAATTCTTCCTTAGGGCAGAGACAGCACTTAGGGAGTCGTCTGTGTAAATTATGGCAGATGAGATGGAAAGCTCAATAATCTTATTAAGCGCTAAATTAATTGCACACAATTCAGCTGTGAAGGCGCTGCAAGCTAGCGGTAGTGTGAATGAAATTGTACATAAAGGAAAAACTGCCGCAGCACCTACCATACTATCAGTTTTGGAACCATCTGTATAAATTTTACAGGCATGGCTGTTCATAGTAGCATGAGCTGAATATAACTGTCTGATATTGTAAGGAGGTATAATATTTTTCCCCCACTGGAAGAAGTGTATATCTTGAGAGACAGACATATCTCCAAGGTGGAACAGGTGGAGTTGTGTTTTGAAAAATTTCATTTAATTTGACATTCCAACTGCGAACAAGCTTTTTGATCCTGAGCAAGGCAGGTCTATTTTCACTTAGCTTGCTCTCATAGAAGGTTTCCCACCGCGTATTATAAAGATACTCCCAACTTGGTCGATGGCAGACTCTGGATCTTAGCAGCATAGTGAAGCAGTAGTGTTTTATTACACAGGTGTAATGGGGGGGGGTCATGCACTTCAATATAAAGACTTTGGATCAGAACTCCAGAAAGCTCCTAGTGCAGTCCTCATAGCACTGTGATGGATCACATTTAGCCATTTTAAAGTGGTGTTCTGGGCAGAGTCATACACTGGACAACCATAATCTAGCCATGAATGGATTAAGCTTTTATAAAGAGCTTTTATAAAGTATATCGATCAGCTCCCCATGACATCAATGAGACAGATCGAAGTATATTCAAATCTTCATACAAGAAGTTCTCAAATAAGTGATGTGGGCTTGGAAATTTAGTTTGCTGTCTAATATTAGTCTAAGAAATCGGTATTAACAAGCGGGATTTGAGTATTGTTTTTTTGTAGTTCAGGTTCAGGATGGAGAGCTCGCTTCTAGCAAAGGTGAGTGACAGTGCATTTCTCTTCTCAGAGTGTGTAACTGTTCCGTGAGGTCGAGGATTCTATTTTGGTTATGGCAAGTTGTAGCTGCCATTCGATGGTATTCATACTTTGAGATTGACATGAAATAATAAGATCATCTACATACATATAAGTTTTAACAGTTTTTTTGGATATCTGGTGTCATGTTGCTAACTTGGATTGAAAACAGTGTTGGACTAAGTATTGATCCTGTGGAACTCCCTCTTCCTGAATGTGAGATGTAGAGAGTATGTTTTTATATCAGACCTGAAAAGAACGCAATTGCAGGAAATTGAATTATTTCTGGCAAATGGCCCCAAAGCCCCAGATGGTAAAGGTTCCTAATAATACCATGACGCCATGTAGTATCAAATGCCTTTTCAAGATCTAAATTTTCCATGAACAGCTGTTATTTTATGACAAAGACATTACGGATATGAGGTTTGGCTTTAATGAGCACATCTAGAGTTGATCTATTCTTCCGAAAACCATACTGTTGTTCTGGAAGGAGATTCTCTGACTCCAGGATGTAAGTGAGTCTAGTATGAACCATCCTCTCAAAAATTTTTCCCATGCAGTTCGTAAGAGATATTGGCCTGTAATTTTCAACACAGAAAGGATCTTTTCCTGGTTTTGGTAAGGCAATAATTAATGACTGGCGTCAGGAAGAAGGAAAGGCATTTTCAAAAAAGATCTCATTATAAAAAATTAATAGGGATCTCAAGTCTTCTTCAAGTAAATTCTTTAGTATAACATAATGAACACCATCTGGACCTGTTGCATTATTGGAAAATCTGTTTAATGATTCTGAAGTTCTATTAATGTTGTATGGGAATGAGCAGTGCGTAAAGAAGTTGATTGTATATAGATAGTATGAATCAGAGCTGTAATACTCAATATGTTCTACGTTGATAATAATATTAGTAAATTAATAAGAGGAGTTTACCTCAATATAGTACGTGGAACACTTCCGTATGATACCCTCCAGAAATTAAAACGGAAAAAACGAAAAAATCGACAACTTACCGGTCCATTAAAGTAAAATATAAATAATTAAAGTAAAATATAAATAATTAAATAATCAATTTAACACAATTCAAAATCAATTCAAAACAATTAAAATTCAAATTAACGCAATTAAAAGAATAACGAAGATATTCAAAACGATCTTCCTTCCTGAAGCTGACAATGCTTTTCGACCGACTGTCGTGATCACAGGAATGAAAATCACCGAATCAGGCAAAACCTGCAACTTAAATAGTGATTATGTGTCTTCGCGCATGCGCGTAAAGGTCCACGCATCGGAGATCAAATATGGCCGCCGAACATTAACAGAATTCTCGTGTAATTTAATTTCAATGGTTTCTGCAATTAATAGTCGCGTATAATTACGTTGAACGTTAAGTATTTTGGCCTCGTTAAATAAAAAAGTATGTTTTTCGTTAATGGCATGAAAGGCTAATTCTGACGCTGCTGAACGAGAAGCACGAACTGAGGCTTCGTGTTGATTTACACGAATATTAAGAGAAAACCGCATCGAACCCTGATAAGACGAGTCGCAATCACCGCAAGAAATGTTGTATACTAGATCATTAATTTGTGTTGCGAACGCGGAAAGAACCGAGCGATTGTTCAGTATAGTGTGTAATTTCCGTATAGGCCTAGCTATAATTTTAAATTCGGTATCTTTAAAGAATCTGTTAAGCTGTTTGTGCCACTGTTCAACGTATGGGACAGAAATAAAGTATTTTTTGATATTACTATTGTTGATTGGTGCAGTATTTTGTATCCTATCCTTAGCTTGTACCCTAATTCGATTTATTGTGTTAATGGGATAACCCCTGTTCAAGAATCTGCTAGTTAATATATGTATTTCTGAGTCCAAAGCAGAATCCGTCGTTGAATATTTATAGGCATTTAGAAATTGATTAAAGATAATCGATCTTTTGTAGGTGAACGGGTGGTAGCTATTATAATGTAGAAGCATACCGGTGTTTGTGGGTTTTCGATAGATGCTAAATTGTATTTTGTTCGAGTCCCGGGTAAGCGTGAAATTTAGAAAGTTTAATGATTTAGTATCCGTATCTTCCCTTTCCAATGTAAATTTGAGTCTAGAATGAATATTATTAAACGAATATAAAATGTCTTGGATAGTACTACTATCGGTAATAACTAGAACATCGTCTAAATACCTCCCATAGTATGTGATACGGGGACGAAAAGGTGTCAAATGTATCTGCTCAATCGTTGAGAGATAGATCTCTGACATTAAGCCACTCAGGCTCAAACCCATTGGTAATCCAAAAATTTGTTTGTACACCTTGTCTCGAAAGGTGATGTAGTTAGCCTCAACTAATAGTTTAATTAAGTGAAAAATTTCCTTAATAGGCAGCTTCGTATAATTAGTCGGTGTCGAGTTTTTATTTAACATATCCCAAATAATATCTAATGTGTATTCAACGTTTACATTCGTATATAATGATGTAACATCTAATGAGAATAAATTGTCATTGTCGCCGAGTCTACAGTCTTTAAGATTATTAAATAATGTATCATAATTCTTAATCCCAAATTGTATAACCTGTCTAAAAGGTTTTATAATGTTATATACATATGTGGCTAAGGCTGAAAATGCCGAGTTCCTGTAGGAAACAATAGGTCGAATCGGAAATCCAGGCTTGTGTAATTTTACCTGACCAAAAAGTGCAGGAATATTGTATGTTCTGGACTTCAATTCCTTCAACTGAACCATAGTAATGTAGTCGTTTTTACGATATGTGGTTAACGTTTTATTGTATTGATTTACCAAATTGGTAAACAGTGTCGGGTCCACTTCACGATAAGTGGAGGTATCAGACACAACTGAATCTAACTTATTAATATAATCATGTTTATCTAGTATTACCACTGTGTCTCCTTTATCTGCCCTCTGTATAATAATGTCCTTATTTTCTCGAAGTTCTCGTAAAGCTGAACTGTCATGTGTATTCAATTTAGGAAGTCGCGTTTCTTTTATGTTATTCACTACTTGGTTAACTTGTTGAATAAATACATCTTTTTGTGGAACACTACGAAGTCCAAATTCAATATCAATTACGCATTGTTTTTTTGGCAGCTTTCGAGGTGGTAAATTATAATTTAATCCTTTGGATAAAAGTGAAATCTGGTCCTGCGATAGTGTACACGAGGAAAGATTTGTAACCTGTTGATATGTCGGTTCGTTGGATACTGGGTGAGGGGGTGTTCGTGAACTAGCCGACATATTCTGTGGTAGTGCGTTATGTGTCTGTGGGGGGGATGTCACCCAACTCGTGTGAACTTGGTCGCAAGCTCGCGACAATGTGTTAGAATTCGCATGAACGTGTCTTGAACTATTCGATAATGTTTGCAACTTATTAACGTGTCTGTTTTTTATCTCTGAGGCTTGTGCTTCCCGTCGCAAATCTATGGAGGTCTTCAATACAGACCAATCGTTCGGATGTAGATAATTTTTTAATTTATCGCGAAGCTTCCTAACCTGGGAAAGGTATTTTTGTTTATCCGAATATCGAGATTTTAAGGCAAGCTTAACAATATTACGTGATGTCGCCAGTGATAGTTGTTTTATGCCTGAAATTTTTTGATTTAAATTCACCCTGGCAAACTTCGGAACGATGTTGTTTTGAAGGCAATATTTTAGGAAAGAAATATGGTAACTTTGGGCCGAGTACCTTAGTGTAGATTTAATGTAATTTTGTACCAAGCCATTCAAAAAATCTCCCATAATTGTGTGTATCGATTGTATACTACTGGAGAGACAGGAAGTGAGTGGAATAGTCAATAAGAGTTTGGAAATTAATTAGATAGTATGAATCAGAGCTGTAATACTCAATATGTTCTACGTTGATAATAATATTAGTAAATTAATAAGAGGAGTTTACCTCAATATAGTACGTGGAACACTTCCGTACGGAAGTGTTCCACGTACTATATTGAGGTAAACTCCTCTTATTAATTTACTAAGAAGTTGATTTTATACCGTTCTGCACTTGCTTTGATATTCTGGAAGGTGGACGCATAGGAGGCAGAAGCAGAGATTTTAGCAAATGATTCTGCTAGTGCATTGGCAACTTTTTCAGCTGTAGAACAGGTCTTTCCCTTTCCAATGAAGTATTGGAGAGGGCACTCGAAAGAATTTTCCATTTAGCAGATGATTCATGTATCCGTGTCTTTGGTGATGGTTGAGGCAAAAGCAATCCACAAATCTTGTTTTGCTTTCTGCCTAACTTGTCTAGCTTTTGCTTTGAGTCTTTTATAAGCAATTAGGTTACTAGTGGTGGGATACTTGCGGAAATTATTCCAAGCACGGTTTTTTTCCCGTTTGGCAATTAAATAATCTGTATTCCAACAGTGATTTCTGTGTTTGCGATAAAGCATGGATTTTGGAATAGAAGCATTAGCTGCAGTCAGAATCTGATTGGTTTAGTATTTACTTCATCAATATATTGTCTTTGAACATAAAATCTATCTAAGAGTATTTGGGCAGAATAGCCACCCCAGTTTGCCTTTTTAAACTGCCAACTGGACCACTGAACAGGATTGGGAGTTACTCCTGTTTGTAGTGAACAAATAATTGGAAAGTGGTCACTGTTAAAGGGATCAGTTAATACCGAATATGCCATGATTGGAAAGATGGATCGCGAACAAATTGTCAAGTCTATTGCAGAAGCAGATCCTGTTGGTAGGTGGATGTAGATAAGCGATCCAGAATTTAATAAATTAAGATCATTATTATTCATGAATTCCTCCATAATTTTGCCTCTTCTATCCATTGTTGCAGACTCCCACAGTGAATGGTGTTCATTAAAATCACTAAAAGAACAAAAATTGGGGTTGGGAGTTTTGAAATCAGGTTGTCAAGTTCAGAATTCAGAAGTGATAGAGATGGTGAAATATAGATGGTAACAATGGTAACTGAAATACCAACTACAATACGTGCTGCCACAGCTTCTAGATTGGTTCTCAATTGGATCAGCCTAGATGGAATATCAGAGTTAACAAGAATAGCTACTTTGCCACGAGCAGGAGACTTTGAACTCTTATCTCATCTGTATATCACATAATTTGAGAATTTTGGTGAAACTTGGGGTGACAAAATGTTTTCTCTAGACATACACCTTTGGGATTGAATTGGGCTAGTAAATCCCTTAAGTCATCAGAATGACTGCTTAGTCCTCTGCAATTTCATTGTATGATGTTATGCATTGTTTAGATTTAGCTGAGGATGATTCATCTGACTGTTTTTTTTTTTTTTTCGTGGGACATTTTTTCCGGTCTTTTTTTGGGAATGGGGGCATCCAATATTCATGGTGTCATCTGCATGGAGTTCTAGAATGGGTTCCTTGTTACCTAGCAGCTCATCTACATCCATACTGTTGGTAGATGATGTCATTTTTTTAGAGACTGAGTCAGATTTCAATTGTTCTTTTTCAACTGGGACCAATGGTAACTGAGTAGGAATGCTGATTGGAGTATTTGTGGCTAGACTAGTTTTTTTTGGAGGATTATTTCTTTAGAGGTTGAAAGTGTAGATTTAAGCCAATTCGCTAGAGAGGTGTTAGGCAGAACTGATACATCTGTTTGAGCTACAGTAGAAACAAAGTTTCGAGTGTGAGCTGCATAGGAATGACTACTAGGCATGGTCAACATAACTTGTCTACGTGCCTCAGGAAACGTCACTTTATTTTTTATTTTGTATTTTCTTTCCTGTTATGCATAGTGCACAAGTTTTGGAAAAGGCTGGATGGCTTCCTTTGCAGTTTGGACAAACAGGGGTTTTCACTGAGCAATCTGTCTGAGTGTGCTCTTTAGATCCACAGAGGGGGACATATTGCTTCCCCTTGACAAGCCTGCTGGGAATGACAGTATTTCTGACGTTTAAAGCACCACAGAGGATTCAGAATGTAAGGTCGAATCCAACAGTTCAAATAACCACCTTTAATTGAGGATGGTAAGTCTGGAGTGCTAAATGTCAGAATAATGGATCTAGTTGGAGTAACAATTCCATCCTTTTTCGTCATGATCCGTTTCACATTTATTATTTTCTGACTGCTCAGTTCTTGGAGTACTTCGGAGACTGTAATTAGATCCCACTCTCTGATAACACCTTTTGATGAATTTAATGTTTTGTGGGGAGTAACTGATATTGCCAACCCACCAAATGTTCTTTTTAACTTCTGTTCCAGTTAAAATAATGGAGTCACTGGTTAAAGATGCATTGCAGGATCATCTAGACAAGACTGCAGCAATAATTCAGACACAGCATGTGTTTGTTAATTGAAAGTCTTGTCTGACAAATTTGATAGGATATTATGATGTGGTTACAAAGGAACTGGATGCAAAAAATAATTTTGATATCATATATTTGGATTTCAGGAAAGCTTTTGACACTGTTGCGCATGGAAGACTATTGTACAAATTGGAGCAGAATGGTATTAAGGGTAAGTTGCTACAATGGATAAAAGGATGGTTAAGTGGGAGAAGACAGAGGGTGGTAATCAATGGGTGCTGCTCTTTGTGGACTAATGTTATTAGTGGAGTCCCACAGGGTTCGGTGTTGGGTCCACTCTTGTTTTGTACCTTCATCAATGATATTGATGAAGGTACATCAGGCTTACTGTCGAAGTTTGCAGATGATACAAAGGTTGGCAGGTGATACAAAGATGTACCAAAGATGTTGGCAGATGATACAAATCGACAGTAAGCCTGATGTACCTTCATCAATGATATTGATGAAGGTACATCAGGCTTACTGTCGAAGTTTGCAGATGATACAAAGGTTGGCAGGGTTGTTAATGACAGTAATGGCAGTGTGCTACTGCAACAGGATCTAGATAATTTTGGGCAGATGAGCTGAGAAGTGGCAACTGAAGTTTAACCTTGACAAATGCAAAGTACTGCATATAGGTAGAAGTAACCCCAGAGAAACGTACCAGGTGTGTGGTACTACACTTCAGGTGGTAGAAAATGAAAAAGACCTGGGAGTAATTGTGCATTCAGATACAAAGTTTTCTGAGCAATACAGACAGGTTTGTTATTTGTTATTTGGTTTTTAGGAGCATTAGCAACTAAGGCCATATTGCTCCAGGGATATGCATTCCCTGACCTTTCCGCATCCTCTGTATTTGGTGGTCACGGGCTCGAACCCCAGTCTATGCGATAATTATCCTATTGTATAATGGACTGGGTTGGCCGTATTATACCGGTCCAGAAAAAGGAAGGAAGTTATGTTGGAACAGATGCAGAGAAGGGCAACTAGATTAATAAGGAAAACAAAAAGGGTACTCTTACCAAGAGTTACCCTTACCAAAAAGGCTTCAATTCTGTAAACTGCGTCATGTGGAAACTGGGCAGTTGGGAGGAGAAGATCTGATTGAGGTGTTTAAGAGATTGAGGTCTAATCAAGAAGCATGTGTTACGCACTGCTGCTCCTGCCCACCTGGCTGCGAAGGCACCAATTTAGACAGGCTACCAGGGCAGGTCATGGAGTTTTGTCAATGATATACAGGAATTTTAATAGCAGGGAAAAGGAGGTGATTGTTCCTCTGTATAAGGTAATGGTCAGGCCACGCCCTGAGTATTGCATACATGTCTGGAGGCCTCATTTTAGGAAGGATGTAGATTTTCTTGAGCGTGTACAGAGAAAGGTAACAAGATTGGTGAGGGGAATGAAGGGATCCTCTTACCAAGAGAGGTTTATGTTCTGCAAACTGCAGCGGCTGGAGATTAGGCACCTGCACGGTGATCTGATTGAGGTGTTTAAGAGATTGAGGCATATAAGGCCTTGAATGGGTTGAGCATGCTGAATTCTAATGGGATTCTTCCACTTGTTCACACTACAAACCTAAGGGGGCATAAATTCAAATTGAGGAAAGACAGATGTAGAATAGATGTGCAAAAATTTGCCTTTAGTTAGCGGGTGGTTAATCGCTGGAACAAACTTCCATCTGTCGTTGTAGAAGTTGATAGGTTAAATAAATTTAAGGAGGAACTGGACAAACATTTAGAGGGAATTGTTTAATAAATTTTTTTTTTGGTTGATGCTGCATAAGCTCATACAGTTGCTTTCTTGCATCACATGCCACTACTACTATTACATTCTGCTTCTCTTCGTAGTCTCTTAGGTTGACTTGAGTCATGGTCAAAGTTAGAAGGTTCTGCTCTTGAGCTCGAAGGCTCTGAGTTTGGATAATTATTTTTATCCATGGTGGCTTCTTTTGGCCCTTGTGATTTCTCTTTACCACCCAGGTTACCGGTCCCACCACGGGAAGGAAGAAAAAACAGTGCAGCTTTGTAGCCAAATGTAGAAGTTAGTACAGTTAGTAAGGTACTAAATTAAAGAAAAAGGTGCTCTCCTTCTTCTGGGATCTCTTCTTATTTTTTTTAAGAATGTAGAGCTACTTAACAGAAAGTTTTAATAAGTGCGAGAGAAAACAAAGGAAAACTCAGTCACTTTTGAAAAAGACAATGTATAAATGCACAAGAATCACTTGACCATGAAAATGCTTGGTACGCAGGGCCTTTCAATCTGCTATGCTATGTAAACAAAGGTAGGAAGGAGGGTGAGCAGACAGAAATACCAGTGGCAGAAATGTACAAGTAAGCAAGTGAAAAAAAAAAAAAGGTGTTATTTCCTACATTTAGAAGGGAGAATTCGTTAATTTTGAACATGAGCTCTATTGTTCAGTCCCACACATTAGTGTCTGCACTACCCTATAGGGTATTATGTCCACTGAGATCCGCTATGAGAAGAACAGAAGAGCACTTAATGAGATCACAGAGATCTCCCTGGGAGATTTCTGTCACAGATGTGGAAATTATACAGAACATTTTGTTAGGAGAAACCCCTACAAAAGGCAAATAGCAACTGCCTATATAGCAATTTTAAATTACTTGGAAAGGGGAAATATTTGACCACTAAGTTGTGGCAGCTGACTTGTCTTTATAGCTTAATAAAATACTAGCTTAATAAAATAGACATAACTGGCTCTTTGGTTGGTATGATGATTTCAGTTTGAGTCTTACAACCTTCTGAGCATATAGAGGCTTATTGCTATTTATAGGTTTCACCACATTTCTTGCCACTTGATATGACCAGTTCTGCATTAAGTCGTGTTACTTCTTTTTCTTACTTCTATCTGTGGCATGCTCATGAGTATGATACAGGTGGGTTTTGTAGCAGCTCATGATCTGATTTCATGGTCCTTTGCACCATACTGAGAGCATGCAATGCCACCATAACAGGCGTTTTGTGAAATTCCATATTTTTGGTAGTTAAAGCAACTTAGTGGTTTAAGAAAGAATGGTCCTTACTGGCAGGGCAAATACCCCTGCTCACTGTGATTGAATTAGAAGGGATTTGTATAACGAAAATATGGACAAGATTTCTAACAACAAGTGATGTGTGTGTGTGTGTGTGTGTGTGTGTGTGTGTGTGTGTGTGTGTGTGTGTGTGTGTGTGTGTGTGTGTGTGTGTGTGTGTGTGTGTGCGCGCGCGCGCGCGCGCGCGTGTGCATTGGCTGATGCAGTATTACTTTGCTTTCTTGCAGCATTTTCCACCAGTAATATTAACTCTAATCTATCCAATTATATTAAGGGAAGCAACAAAAGAGGTAAGCAAAACCTTTAGCCATGATTATGAGAGCATTCTTCGATTCAGAGAATGCCCTATAGAATAGAGATGCATGAATGCAATCCCAATTCACAAAGGAGGATCAAAGAGTGAAGTAACTACTACAGACCTATAAGCTTGACTTCTGTTCTAGAGAGAATAATGGAGTTGTTGATTAAAGAAGTAAAGGAGGAGTGTAGTCAGCATGGATTTCATAAGGGACAATCTTGTCTGACCAATATGAATGAATGCGTTGATGAAGCAGTAACAAAGGAACAGGGTGTAAAAACCAACTCTGACATCATGACTTAGATTTAAGTAAAGGCTATGAACACTGTTGCACATAAAATACTAATTTACAAATTGGAGTAGTGTGGCATTAGGGGTAAGTTACTGCTAAGGATAAAGGAGTGGTCAGGTGGGAGAAGACAGAGAGCATTTATCAATGGGCACTACTCTTGGACTAATGTTATTAGTGGAGTTTCCAAGAGTTCAGTGTTGGGGCTCATTGTTATTTTCAATACTTATTAGTGATACTCAGGAAGGCATATCAGACTTAATTTCTAAGTTTGCAGATGATACAAAGGTTGGCAGAGTGGTGTCATCAATCAAGGTGTTGCAGTAGATAAATGACAGTAATTAGGGTATGTTACTGAAAAAAGATTTAGAAAAATTAAGCAGGTGGACTGAGAAGTGGCAATTGAAGTTTAACATGGACAAATGCAAGGTGCTTTGTATGGTTAAAGTAATCCCAGAATAACATACCAACTGTGTGATACAACACTGAAAATAGTGAAGAATGAAAAAATAAATTGGGGTAAGATCTGAACAAAGGCAGGCTACGATGACATCTCATGGGTTTCATCAATAATTATATATAATAATTTTGCTGGCAGAGGTAAGGAGATAATTATCCCATTGTATAATGGACTGGGTTGGCCGTCCAGAAAAAGGAAGGAAGTTATGTTGGAACAGATGCAGAGAAGGGCAACTAGATTAATAAGGAAAACAAAAGGGTACTCTTACCAAGAGTTACCCTTACCAAAAAGGCTTCAATTCTGTAAACTGCGTCATCTGGAAACTGGGCAAATATTTAGATTATCAGGATACATGAATTAATTTTATTTTATTTATTTTTTTTTCAGTGCCTGGATTCCATGCCAACCATGGAGCCCAAAGGGATGCCCACTACCTGTAAATAAATAAATGTGCTCGGCAGTGGGACGCCAGAGCTACCTAAGCACCATACCACACTGCCGCCATCCTGAATCCTGTCCCTCAGACAATGAGGGTAGGGATACGATATTCACACATTTGACCCACAAGGGCAAACCCATTAGCCTACTAATTCTGGGTGTGCCAACCCAGGCCCACCATAGCAAAATCTGTGTGCTGAAGCTGGAGCCTCCCTCAATCACTAGGATTCCCCTTTCTAAGTTTCCAGAGGTTAAAGCTATGGCAACCACACTAGATACCTATAATGTTAGCCTGGTATAGACTGTGGGCATTGGATCCAGTGATGCTAATCTGTAGAAACAGCAACATCACTGGTAGGTCTTTATTAATGATGTATGGGTGCTCACATTAAAGAGTTAGTTCTTGGAAAAGATGGAGTCTTCCAACAAGGTTTGTGTCTTTGTTTCCAGGATATTCTTTTTTTTTTTGTAGTTGTCAGCGCATCGGCTTCTGTGGCCATAATGCACCTCCCAAGGTTTTTGCAGTACTTTGATCCAAGCCCAAGGCAGGATTCGAACCCGCAACCTTTGGTTTGCCAGGCAGGCACTTTACCCACTCGGCTCCAGGATATTCCCACACCCACAATTCATTACCAGTACTGATGGAAGAAACAAATTATGGGGCAACAGCAGCATGTTGATGAAGATTCTGACATGTGAGACCTTGCCCCTCTCTGTTATTACCAGTATCAGCAAGACATTCACTTGGCAGAAACACAGAGAATTCCCAAATATTGTGTTAAAATTGATATGTCCAATAAAAAAATGCCAATTTCACTAGCAACTTTGGAAAGTTAAATGATAATCAGTCCTAATCAGATCACAAGCAACTGAATCACTTGTTTTTAAAGATGAAAGGCAGTCAGCAAGAATCAGCTTTGTCGATGATGAACAAGCAGTTCTCTTTTAAACTTTGTGAACTTCTAAAAGGTCTTTAGATGACATTGCATTTCCTCTTTAATTTATTTTTATCATTTTGTGAGTTTCTGTTCAACTTTTCCTAATTTTAAAGAAAAATTGATGCAACTTCTGCTCAGAAAAATTACTAATGTAAAATGTGGCAAAACAGATAATACATCATCTATTCAATGTGTACTAGTTCACAATGCCTGCAGAGAGAGAGAGAGAGAGAGAGAGAGAGAGAGAGAGAGAGAGAGAGAGAGAGAGAGAGAGAGAGAGAGAGAGAGAGAGTAGAAAGGAATCACCAAGAAAGAGAAGAATGCTGATATCCAGCTCAGGCCCCTGGGTTTGCCAAGCCCATACTCACCAGATGTGAGCCCCTGGAGTACATCTCTATCAGATATGTTCTGTGTTACTAAACACATTACAAGTAAACTCACTGTGATATTGCAATTTCTGTATACAAAGTTAATTCCTGAACTTCATGATCACAATTGTGTATTCACAGCAGAAAACCTAAATAAAATACTCTTTAACAATATGAAATCTGGGATTAAAAAAAAAAGAAAGAAAGAAAATAATTTCAACTCTGTAAAACTGTAATGGCAAAAATACTCACATTTTCATCAATTGGACTGATACACTGGACTGTCTTGCCTTTAACTGAATTTGTGAAGCGATTATTAATAAATAGTTGGGTTGGAATTTTTACATCTATGTTATTAACATGCATTTTCACCTGGGGAAAAAATGAAAAAGATTTCATGCATTTTTCAAGAATAAATGAAGTTTGGTCCATCTGAAACTAAAAAGGAATTAAATTTGAAATATAATTACTTTTTAGTATAAGACTAAAGATTTATAAATTGCTGCAGACTGATGACACAACACACACACACGTACACACACATTATTATTATTAGATTAGATTAAATTATAACAAAATATGATAAAATTAATTCATATTCATATAAAAGAGTGACTGAAACATTGCATGATACAAGGGAGTTCATGATGAGAGCTTTGTTAGTTCAATTTGGTCCTGAAGTGACACAAGGCTCATGGGGTAGAATTTTTCTCGGCATGGCCTCTGTTTATTAACAGAAGGCCATTTTTATGCAGATGAAATAAACTTGAATAGCAGGAGTACAAAATTATTTACTATTAAGAAATATTAATTGATTCAGAAAATATTTAGTCAAAATATACGTTCAGAAAATGGTCTGGAGGGAATATGGAAAGAAACAGTTTAATGAGAGCCATAAGCAGAGATGTACTGTATCTTACAGTGCATTCTACAGCAACATACATAAAGTGGCACATTCTACAGCAACATGAAGTGGCATACAAATGGGAAGGGGGACTAAAGATTTATATATTGCAGCAGACTGATGGGAATAACAATTATATAGGAAATGTCAGAATTAAACAAATTCTTCTACACTAATTTAAGGAGTAGAACAATGGATGAATATGAAGTATTAGTTAGGTCATAATAAGAATATCAGAAACATGGTATCTAACCAATGTAAGCATAGCAAATGACTATCCAGGAAAATATAGTGGTGTATTTGCATTAGGCACACTAGGCATGTACATGAGACTAAAACTGTTAAAATACACACAACTTTGCAGCAGTAGGTATCCACAAAATCACAAGGCAATTTATGGTGCAATAAAGAGAGAGAGGACAAGTAAATCAGAATCTCTTCTCACAGGGGTTTTAAACTTTATTGATACTAACTGAAACTTGTGGGTTGGCTGATCACTCAATAGCAAAATAAAAAAATACATGGGCTCACTCATTTCCTTTGGCAAACAGAAATGAGTAAGTTGGGTATGTCCAGCATATATTCTGGCTAAAATAACCTTTTCCTTCTTCCTGTTCACTCATAAACATGATGATGATTTTCACTGCCCTAGTTTAGACTTGATATAACTTTATTATTTATTTTGATCCTGCAATTATTAGCCATTGTTACCTAAAAATTTGTTTGATATGAGAACCCCAGGGGCTCACATCTGGTGAGTACGGGCTTGGCACATCAAGGTTTCTGAGCTGGATATCATCATCATTCTTCTCTTTCTTGGTGACTCCTTTCCTTTCTCTCTCTCTCCCTCAGGGCAACTCGAAATTTTTTTTTTGCTGGTGCAGCATAAGCCTCAGGCATCCTGCACCATAAGGCTAATGATAATAATAAGTGGAAGAAGGCCATAAGAGAATTCAAAGGAATGGAACCCACAAAGACTCACTTGATACCGAAGAAGAAGAGGCTGAATAGAACCTTGTGGAGAGTCACAGATCACCTGAATCGGCACATAATACCACATTACCTCGAGAGCAATGGTGCAGCACCGGAGGCCACATATTGTGCTGCGGTAGCAGCCACAAGGATTAAAGGAAGAGAAGCAAGAAACCAGCAGCAGAAGAACTGAAAACAGAATGAACCACCGGCTTGGGAAAGAAGACTTCAGCAGAAGATAGAAGAATTAAGACAGCAATTGTGCAGCACTAAACGCCACGTATTGTGCTGTGGTAGCAGCCACAAGGATTAGCATTAGTAGAGGCATATGATGCAAGAAAGCAAGCTTATGCAGCATCAGCCAAAAAAAAAAAAAAAAAACACACACACTCCCATTTCACCCCTCCATTCGTTCGAAATACCTGTTCAGCCGAGCCTTAAATTTGTTTAGGTTATCAACTTCCACAACAAGTGATGGAAGTCTGTTTTACCACCAACTACCCGTTAGCTAAAAGCGAATTATCGCACATCTATCTTTCCTCAATTTTAAGGAAAGATAGATGTATCAGAATAATCACCTGAGAGGGTGATTATTCTTGCTCAGAATAATCACCCTCTCAGGTGATTATTCTGAACAAGACGAAGAATCCCATTGGCATTAGGCATGCTCAAACCATTCAGGGCTTTATACACCTCTATCAGATCACCTCGCTGGTGCCTAGTCTCCAGACACTAATTTGCAAAACTTAAGCCTTTCTTCGTAAGAGCAATCATTTGTTCCATTCACTAATCTTGTTGCCCTTCTCTGTACTCGTTCCAGCAGCTCTACATCCTTCTTGAAATGAGGTCTCCAGACCTGTATACAGTACTCAAGGTGTGGCCTGACGATTGCCTTATACAAGGGAATAATCACATCCCTATCCCTGCTAGAAAAATTCCTGTACATCATTGACAAGACACCATGAGCTACTCTTGCAGCTCGTCTGCACTGCTCAGAGAACTTCATATCTGCCTGCACAATTACCCCCAGGTCCTTTTCATTCTCTACCACTGTCAGCGTAGTACCGCAGAGTTGATACGTTGATCTGGGGTTACTGTTTCCCATATGTAGTACTTTACATTTGTCAATGTTAAACTTCATTTGCCACCTCTCAGCCCATCTGCTCAACCTTTCCAGATCCTGTTGAAGCAGCATAGCATCAGTAGTGTCCTTAACAACCCTGCCAACTTTGTATCGTCTGCAAACTTGGACATTAAGCTTGATATACCATCATCTATATCATTTATAAATACAGAAAACAACAATGGGCCCAACACTGAACCCTGAGGAACTCCACTAATAATATTAGTCCACGTTGAGCAGTGTCCATTGATTACCACTCTCTGTCTTCTGCCACTCAACCATCCCTTTATCCATAGCAGCAAGTTGTCTCCAATGCCACACTGCTCCAATTTGTGCAGCAGTCTTCCATACGCAACAGTATCAAAAGCCTTTCTAAGATCCAAATATATAATATCAAAGTTATTCCCTGCATCCAGTTCTTTTGTGACTACATCATAGTATCCAATCAAATTGGTCAGACAAGACCTGCCCTTAACAAAACCATGCTGTGTCTGAGCTATAACTGAATTCTTGTCCAGATGATCCTGCAGTGCTTCTTTAACCAGTGCCTCCATTAATTTTCCTGGAACCGAAGTTAAACTAACAGGTCTATAATTACTTGTGTCAGCCTTTGATCCTCCTTTCTGAATTGGAGTTATATTTGCACATCTCCAGTCTATGGGTACCTCCCCTGAGTCCAAAGAAGCTCTCATAATTATGGGTAGGGGTTTGCTTACTTCCTTTGCTGCCTTCTTTAATATAACTGGATAGATCCCATCCACCCTGGGTGCCTTTCTTGTGTTTATCTTCAACAATTTCTCCTCCACTTTCCTCTCAGTTATTAGAAAATCATCTAGCTCACTGCCAATGTTTACTTCATCTACGACATTCCCCTTCCTGAATAACTCCTCATGTGTGAATGTAGATGCAAAATACTCGTTTAGATTGTTAGCCACCTGAGCTGGATTATCAACTGTTGAACCATCAACATCCAGTGGGCCAATCTGATTCATCCCTTTCCTTCTTGAGTTTAAATAGGTAAAGAACTCTTTTCTGTTTTTCTTTGCATCCTTTGCCAAGGATTTCTCATAATCTGCCTTTTCCTGCCTAATCTCCTTTGTGACTTGGTTACAGACCAACTTATATCTATCATAGGCTTCCATGTCACCCATTAATTTGTATGTATCCCTTGCATTTTTCTTCTCTGCCATATGTCTCATTAGTTCATCTGACAACCATTTAGGCCTGAACCTTGAACAATATTTCTTGGTTGGTATGTAAAGCCTGGTAGCTTCCAAGATTAGTTCCTTGAATGCTTCCCATTTTGAATTTGCTGTTGGTAACATCATCAGTTGGTCCCACTGTATAGAATTTAAATACTGTCTCAGCCCACCATAGTCGCCTTTACGAAAGCAAAAACCCTTCCCTTTACCTCTGATGGTAGTTACCTCCTTGAGTAAATCCCACTTCAGCACACTGTGATCACTGCCACCTAGTGGCTCCTTTATCTGCAGATTCTTAATGCATGAAGAATCACTACTGGTAATCAGATCAAGAGTATTACTCCCTCTAGTTGCCTCCCGAACATGCTGGTGTAGAAAACAATCATCCAATAAATCCACAAAAGCCTTGCTAGTGTGTGAGTGACCAACCCACAAATTCCAGTCAATATCTGGGAAATTAAAATCCCCCATTAAAAGACTCTCTGATTTACTGGCCCATTCTATTTCCCTGTACAGTATCTTATTATACTCATCAGAGTCATTAGGCCTATAGCACACTCCTACTCTCAATTTTGATTTAGCCATGCTTATGTCACACCAAACTGACTCGACACTGCCCTGTCCATCGATGCCGACTGGCTTCACTTCCTTGGATTTTGTGTTTTTTAACTAATAGCATAACCCCTCCTCCCTTCCTATCCTGTCTATCCTTTCTGTAGACGTTGAACTCCCCAAATTCCAGTTCTGCATTCCTTATATCTGTGTGACACCATGTCTCTGATATCCCAACAATATCTGCCTTTGATGTTTTGAGCAAAACCTCAAATTCATCAAATTTATTTACTAAACTCCTAGCATTGGTGTACACGCAAGTATACATGCACCTGTTTCTATTCTTAGCTACCCTAACACAACCCATGTGTTTACTTGTACCGCAATGACTTCCAGCAGTCTCTGAAATATTCTGCATATTGTTTTTCAGGCTTCTGCTCATTCCAATAGAAGCAGTGCAAGAATCTCTTTCACCTCTGCCAGTGGGTACTGTTAATCTATTTGTCTTTGTCTCCCCCCAAGCTAGCAGTTTTCCGACCCACCTAACACTACCTAACAAATTAATCATATATGCCGCAATTATGGAGCAAGCCTACAAGAATCGCCGCAACATGTACACAGCCTGCATCGATTACTGCAAGGCTTTCGACTCCGTACCTCATAGCCGGCTAATAGAGACCTTGAACATCTACAAAGTCAATCTGATGGTGACACACATCTTAGGAGAAACGATGCCGAAATGGAGCACCACAATTAAGGTTGAAAATATCACAACCAGGCCAATCCCCATTAGCAGAGGAATCTTTCAGGGAGATGCCCTGAGCACATTGTGGGTCTGTCTAGCAATTAACCCGCTATCTACCAGGCTAAACAGTAGCAAGTACGGATATAACCTCAAAGAAGGATGGAAAAACCTGTACACCCTCACACACACCTGATGTACATGGATGACATCAAGCTCTACGTGGGAACAGAGAAGCACGTTCAGCAACTACTCCAGAACTCCGAAGAATTCAGCAATGATATTAGGATGGAATTTGATCTAGACAAATGCAAGACCCATGGATTGCATCAGGGAAAATTATTTGGCCGAAACTACCAGCCAAGAAGTGTCTGACCGAAAAATATCATCAGAGACTCAGAAACCTACTGAAAGCAAAATCAAATGGAGGGAACACAGTAAAAGCTATGAACACCTATGCAGCTCCAGTATTAACATACACCTACGGGGTTATAGATTGGACTAATGCCGAGCTAGAAGATATCATGTGAAAGACAAGGACAATGATGACCAAGAGCCACGAATACCACCCGAAGTCAGCAGTGGAGAGCTAACAATAGCTTGGAAAGAGGGAGGAAGGAGCCTGATAGATCTGATAGAGCAACAGAAAACAGTGATAGTTAACCTGTAGAATTACTTCGAGAACAACACAGCACCACTCTACCAAGCCATTAGTATTAGTATTAGTAACGGCCGCATGGTGCAAGAAAGCCTATGGCTTATGCTTCACCAGCCAAAAAAAAAAAAAAAAAAAAAATCCAAACAAAACAATGATAAGAACAAAAAATAAAAAAATAAAATAAAAAATAAAATAAATAACCAATTAATAATAATTAATAAATAAAAAAATAAAATAAAAAATAAATAAAAAGGAAATTAAACCTATCATCCTATGCGCTTCCCTTACCCGAAAGTACTATCCAGATGACCTTTGAATTTCCCCAAACTGTCGGAATCTACCACCCATGAAGGCAACTTATTCCAGTAATTTATAACTCACTGGCTAAAATAAAACTTCCTGTAGTCCAATCTAAACATTTCCCCCCGTAACTTGAATTTATGTCCCCTAGTTCTAGCATCATTTATAATCTTGAAAATTTTGTCCTCCTTCATTTTACTGATGCCTCTCAGAGCCTTAAACACCTCAATCAAATCTCCTCTAAGGTGTCTAGTTTCCAAACTCTGCAACCCACATATTCGAAGTCTTTCATCATAAGGGCGCCCTTTTGCCGATCTCACCAGGCGAGTTACCCTTCTTTGCACCCTTTCAAGAAGCTCGGTGTCTTTCTTTAGGTGCGGTCTCCATACTTGAACACAGTATTCCAAGTGTGGTCTAACATAAGCCTTATTTAGGGCTAGAGCCTCAAGCTGCGAACAAATTTAGACTATGTATATAAAGTGCTTAGCATCATAATACACAGCCATTTCTGAATAAACAGAAAATTTTTAAGGTGGCATCGTTTTAGGTTATATCTCATATTGTGAATACCTTCACAACGAGTTGCCATGATATTGCACTACTTCGAATAAGTAACGCTTCACCTAAGGAGAAGACTAGTGTTACTTATTCTCAGATAGGTACCACCACCCAGACAGCACTGTTTCAGGGCTATTTGGCCCTTCGTCAGTGAGTGGGTAGGTACCCAAGTGATGCAATGATGGCAAAAACAGTTATGAAGTATAACTCCACAATATGAGAGATGCCTGATGGTGTATGATGTATTTAGACTAAGGCGCATTTAGGGCTAGAGCCTCAAGCTGCGAACAAATTTAGACTATGTATATAAAGTGCTTAGCATCATAATACACAGCCATTTCTGAATAAACAGAAAATTTTTAAGGTGGCATCGTTTTAGGTTATATCTCATATTGTGAATACCTTCACAACGAGTTGCCATGATATTGCACTACTTCGAATAAGTAACGCTTCACCTAAGGAGAAGACTAGTGTTACTTATTCTCAGATAGGTACCACCACCCAGACAGCACTGTTTCAGGGCTATTTGGCCCTTCGTCAGTGAGTGGGTAGGTACCCAAGTGATGCAATGATGGCAAAAACAGTTATGAAGTATAACTCCACAATATGAGAGATGCCTGATGGTGTATGATGTATTTAGACTAAGGCGCATTTAGGGCTAGAGCCTCAAGCTGCGAACAAATTTAGACTATGTATATAAAGTGCTTAGCATCATAATACACAGCCATTTCTGAATAAACAGAAAATTTTTAAGGTGGCATCGTTTTAGGTTATATCTCATATTGTGAATACCTTCACAACGAGTTGCCATGATATTGCACTACTTCGAATAAGTAACGCTTCACCTAAGGAGAAGACTAGTGTTACTTATTCTCAGATAGGTACCACCACCCAGACAGCACTGTTTCAGGGCTATTTGGCCCTTCGTCAGTGAGTGGCTAGGTACCCAAGTGATGCAATGATGGCAAAAACAGTTATGAAGTATAACTCCACAATATGAGAGATGCCTGATGGTGTATGATGTATTTAGACTAAGGCGCATTTAGGGCTAGAGCCTCAAGCTGCGAACAAATTTAGACTATGTATATAAAGTGCTTAGCATCACTTGGGTACCTACCCACTCACTGACGAAGGGCCAAATAGCCCTGAAACAGTGCTGTCTGGGTGGTGGTACCTATCTGAGAATAAGTAACACTAGTCTTCTCCTTAGGTGAAGCGTTACTTATTCGAAGTAGTGCAATATTATGGCAAGTCGTTGTGAAGGTATTCACAATATGAGATATAACCTAAAACGATGCCACCTTAAAAATTTTCTGTTTATTCAGAAATGGCTGTGTATTATGATGCTTATTCTCAGATAGGTACCATGGTGGTACCTATCTGAGAATAAGTAACACTAGTCTTCTCCTTAGGTGAAGCGTTACTTATTCGAAGTAGTGCAATATCATGGCAACTCGTTGTGAAGGTATTCACAATATGAGATATAACCTAAAACGATGCCACCTTAAAAATTTTCTGTTTATTCAGAAATGGCTGTGTATTATGATGCTAAGCACTTTATATACATAGTCATAAGCCTTATATAATGGGATTATCACGTCCCTATCTCTACTTGCAAAAGTTCGATAGATCATCGATAGGATGATCGATGATCTATCGGACCATCCCGTGAAGATAGATAAGTGGTATACCTAATGTGACCATGTGTCCCGTTTTGAACGGGACCATTCCGTTTTTAGGTAGCCTATCCCGTTGTCCCCAAGCACAGCTTCGGGACGCCGAAATGTCCCATTTTCAGAAAGAGAGCAACCCACGGTAACAATTTCAATAAAAGGTGCAAAAAATCAAAAATCATCCGACGGTAGCGCAGCGATGATGCATGGCAATATGTCTCACACATATGTAAGTTCGTCAGAAGCCTGGTAGCTCGCTCACTCCTCGGTTGTGAGTACGCGTAGATGGCTCGCGCATCTTTCTTGATGATTGATTATTGTTTTTTTTATCAATGTGTGTTATTGTTGTCAATTTAAATTTCTTGTATGTGAACCCTTCATTTTAAAAATGCCTAAACGCAAATGCACTTTTAATGTTAACTTAGAAACTAAGTACCCGTTTATAAAGCAAAGTACTCCATCGGATGTCAGATGTGAAAAGTGTTGTACAGAATTTAGCATAGCCCATGGAGGTGCCAGCGATATTAGTAGATGTCCCGTTTTGAGGGAAAAAAATACATGGTCACGTTAGGTATACCCCACTCAACCTAAGCAAGGAACCCCATCCTGCCCAGACGGCACAAGAAACGAAGTTAGAAAGATGGGCAAAGAAGACACTCCATGGCAGACATTACAATGACCTCCATCAAGATCACATCGATAACATTGCTTCAAATGCATGGCTCACAAGTGGGATACTCTTACCCGAGGATGAAGGATTAATGCTCGCCATCCAAGAGCAGGTAATCAACACCAGAAATTATAGAAAATAAATCGCCAAGTAGCCCACAATGTCAGATGACACATGTCAACGATGCCACCTGGCCTCAGAAATGATCCAACACATCACTGCAGGATGTGAAGTGATCACCCAAACTGAGTACACTCATAGACACGATGAGGTAGCCAGGATAATATATCAGAAGCTAGTGAGGAAATACCAGTTGATCGAAGAAAGTGTGCCATATTACAAGTACAAACTCCAGGCAGTACTAGAGACCCGAACCCACAAGCTGTACTGGGACTGTGCCATAATAACAGATAAGACCATCCCACACAACAGACTGGACATAAACCTTGTGGACAAGATGGTAAAGACTACCTACCTGATTGACATAGCAGTGCCCAACACTAGCATTGTCCAGAAAATCCATGAGGAAAAAATTAGGAAGTACACGAATCTGAGACATGAGGTCAAGGAGATGTGGCATATGCAAGAAACCATCCTGATCATTGTGTCAACTACCGCAATACGTCTCCCAGAGAACACCTACAAGGAACTCCAGAAAGTCGCTATCCTGAACACCTGGAATGACTGGTGGCCGCTGCCGTTATGAGTAGACACGTTTTTACGAGCTCCTGATTTTTGTGTTAAAATATGAGTTTTAAGTGTTTAGTTCGCCAAGAAAAGTGTTCCCGTCGAAAGACATTCATCTGAGGATTCCCTAGGTGAGACAATTTTGCAAACTTTTGGGAATTTAGCAAATTACCAGCGTTTTTATCTGTGTCCTTTGTTTGCCAGACTACAATGGTCACCATGTGGCTGGCAGCAAGGCCATAGAGAGGCACCGATTATAAAGCGGAGGCCACGTTGGTAGTGTGCACTTGACTGGGGAGGGTGCCCCAACAGTGTTTTTATCGGGCTGAAAGAGAGCTCCAACACATTTTAATTTTTAGCATTCATATTCCAGTTAATTAAGAGTCGAAACCAACAGCGGGCTTAATGTTCATTCAACGCAGCCGAACCCAGTGATATTCTGCTTAAGGCAACACGTCACTTAAGCCCCTGGCAAGGTCAACTGGCAACAGGGTTAGTGATTGTTTCTCCCCCACTCCCACCCACTGCTGCATACTTTCTCTTCTAGTCATAACGGAAGAAGCTCACTACCACTACAGTTCAACTAACTCCTATCAACTTAGTGAAATTCCAACTGGAAACGATGATTTTTGTTTCCCCCCCCCCTTCCTCTACCATAAACTGACCATGGAGAGAAGCTACTTCTGTTCCGACGATCTCTTCAACAAAATAACACTACCAACGTCCTCGCCGATATAAACCACCCAACAGGAAATTAACCCCGTTCTTCTAGGGGCATTTCCACATCTGGCTGTTTCCCCCCCCCACCCCAAGTGACAGAGGGGGATAGCCCAAAATCTTCGCTGAAGGACTATTCAGCTCTAAATTCAAACAGAGACGGGAGGAAGGTGGCCTCTTGCTCACCTCCACGAGCTCTTTCACGCGGGACCTCATGAACTTCGATTATCCGTAAAAGTTCGATAATCCGAAATTCGCAAAGATGGATGGGAAATTGAAAAAACCCACAGATGCCGCGCATCAGAGCCAAAATGACGACCCCGTCGTCATAGACCAACAACAGGAGACGTCAGAACCCCATTCGGGGGCCCCGCTAACAGGAAAACGCAAATATAGAAAGCCAACACCTAATCTGGAGCGGGAGATGCGCTCCCAAACTGAATCAAAAGACATAACAGAAAACCAAAAGGACACCAGCGAGGAGAAGCCACAGGAGGCTCCCCTGGATCCCTCCTTGCCAGGGGGTACAGTTCATGAGAAGTCTCTGTTCCTCAAGGCTGCCTTGGAAACATTATTTAAGGAGCAATCTAACAGGGTAACCACAGGGCTAAGGGCACAAATCGTGAACCTGTGGAACAAGCTGGACACTCTCTTGACGGAAACTTACCTCGAGAGTGAGAGAGCCAATGCTAAGCTCCAGGCATACATGGAATGTGGGGCAAACCAAATGCAACAGCGCGCGCCCACATATGCCAAAGCGCTGAGGACCACAATGACAACGGAGCGACCGCCAACCCTTGCTGTTCCAAGCAAAAAGAAAGTACCACTACTACCAAGACCCAACCTGGTCATACTGAAGCCAACAAACACCGAGACTCTTCACACAAGTGAAGAAGTAAAGAAGACTGTAATTACTAACCTTAGCGATGAATTCAAACACACCAGAATAAAATCGATAAGGAAGACCCGCAACGTCGGCGTCATCATCGAGACAGAAACACAGGAGGAGGCGAACAAAATTATAGCAAATCCGAAAGTGCCGTCCCTGGGCTTACAAGCAGAAACTCCCAAGAAAAAAGGACCAAGCATTGTAATCTTTAATACAGGAAATGACCTATCCCCAACACAATTGCAAGGTGAGATATATCGCAAAAACCTGCAGCAAGCATTCCCGGATACGGACCCATCGAATCTGATAACACCCAGATATCAGACAAAACCCAGAAATAATAACTCAGCTAACTGGGTGGTAGAATTAGCTCCCAGAGCGTGGAAAGTACTAAGGCAGCAGGCAAGAATCTACATCGATTGGGGCAGTCATCGCTTCAGAGAGCACGTGGCTGTTCCAAAGTGTTTTAGATGCTGCCGATTTGGCCACACCACACACACGTGTACTCAACCGCAAACTTCTCCAACCTGTGGGCACTGCGCAGAAGTAGGCCACAATTATAATTCCTGCCCAAACAAAACCGCTCCACCAGTGTGCGCAAACTGCAAAGCCCTAAAGTTACCAGCAGACCACTCTGTCAGAGACAGTAACTGTCCCGTGTACTTAAAAGCCAAAAGCACTCAACAACAAAGAACAGATTATGGGAACTCCTTGTAAATATAAAGATTCTAACACAGTGAAATTTGCACAGCATAATGCACAACGGGCAATTGCAGTCACTGCGCAACTAAAGAAAAAGGTAGACGAGGACAACCTTGACATCCTCTTCCTCCAGGAACCCTACACACACAAGAAAGAGGTGAGAGGATACCCACTCACGTACAAAATTGTACAACATAACGGCAATACCCCCTGGGCTGCCCTGGTCGTCTGCAACCCTGACCTCACGGTTACTAAAATAACCCACTTTTGCAACGAATGGGCTGCCTGTGCCCAGATCATCTCTCCATTGGGAGAATTTTATGCCATATCGCTATACTGCCGACCCGGCGAAGATATTCTCCCTGCAACCCAATACCTGCAAAATGTCCTCCACGAGCTCCCTAATACTAAAATAATCGTCTGTGCAGATGCAAACTGCAGGTCACCAGCCTGGCACAGTACAACTCCTGATCGACGAGGAACTGCCAATGGACAGCGCCTGGAAGAATTCCTGACCAACAGCAGCTTCACAGTATTGAATCAGCCAAATAATCTACCGACCTTCTCAAGTACACTTTGGGAGGCAACAATAGACATAAGCCTAGCCACTCGCTCCACAGCAGGATACATATCCTCATGGAAGGTCAGAGAGGACTGGACAACCTCTGACCATAGAGTAATAACTTTCCAGATGCACCGTGCCCTCAATAGACCACCCACACCCAGAACAATCCTCAACAGATTTGCTATAGCCAAGGCAAACTGGGACCAATTTCGGGAGGCACTAACATACTCTGTTGAAGCATTCGATAGCACAAACCTCACCCCAGACCAGCACCAGCGTGCTATAGTAAGTCTAATCACAGAGGCTTCAAACATAGCTATAAAAAGAAAGAAACCATCTGCAGGTTCAGTCCCATGGTGGTGCCCTGAGCTTCAGAGACTGCGGAATGAAGTAAATACACGCCGTAAAAGCTTCCAGCGAGCGAGAAGATCCTGGCCAGCGGCAGAGGTAGAAGTCCTCAGACAACAATACCGTGAGGTCAGAAACAAATACACAGCCCTAATAAGAACCCGGAAAAAAAGTTCATGGGAGACACTAGTCTCAACAACAGGGAATAAGGACCCCTGGGGGGTTGTATACAAAGTGGCAACTAATAAATTACCAAAAGGAGAAGTAATATCTTCAACAAAGACACCCGATGGCCACTATACCACATCCTGGCACCAATCTATAGACAATATTCTGAATACTATCTTCCAGAAACTGCCCTCAGACCACACTCCTGAGCAACTTCTGCTCTGTGAGGAAAATACTAACTACTGCCCAGCACATCGGGAGGACCCGTTCACACTTGAAGACCTCCATCTGGCAACAGCAAAAATAAGAAATAAGCGAACACCCGGCGAAGACTACCTGGAGCCAGAAATTGTAAAAAAGACCGTGGAATATATCCCAACAACTATATTAAACTTATATAACCACTGCCTATCTGCAGGATATTTTCCCCATGATTGGAGAGCAGCACGAATTAGACTAATACTGAAGAACCCGAAGAAACCACAGGAACTCCCGGAGTCATACAGACCCATAGCCCTACTGCCAGTACTAAGTAAATTGTATGAACACCTACTACACAGCAGGATACAAGCTCACTACCAAGAAGCAGGCCTCCCCTCTCCCAAGCAATTTGGCTTTCGACGAGGATGTTCCACCGTGGATGCCCTGGAACGTATAATAAATGCAGCTACACACAGCAATAGTAAATACTTCCTTATTATCTCCATTGACTTTGCCGGGGCATTTGACTCACTTTGGTGGCCAAGTGTCCTCGGCAGACTCCGGGAGGCAAACATTCCCAGCAACTTATACCAATGCATCAAAACCTATCTTTCGGACAGAAGGATCTCAGTATCTACACCCTATAGCCAACTCACCCGGCCGGTGTTCCGGGGATGCCCACAGGGATCAGTCCTGGGGCCTCTCTTCTGGAACTTGGTGTTGGACGGCTTCCTCAACCAGGATCTAAACGGAGCAGATGCTCAAGCCTTCGCAGATGACCTGGTCCTGATGCTGGAGGCGGACAATCGTGCACAACTTGAGGCTATTGCAAACAGGGCCATAGATACCCTCCAAGAATGGTCAAAAAATCATCACTTAAGAATATCACCTTATAAGACATCCTCAATACTTTTAAAAGGCTCCCTTGATATCAGGAGGCCACCTCAGATAAAAATAGAAGGAAAAACCATAAAACTGACCACGGAATTAAAATACCTAGGAATCATCCTTGACAAAAATCTTTCATTCACCCCACACCTCGTATATCTACAAAAAAAGATCAAAAACTACTCAGCCCTCATAGCAAGAGTCTCGCGAAAGGATTGGGGCTTAAGGAAAAGAACCCTGATCCTCTTTTACAAGGCTTTCTTCATTCCAGCCATCAGCTATGCAGCAGGGATCTGGTTTAAAAAAGCAACCACCGCAGTCAATAAAAGAAAGCTAGAAACGATACAGCGCAGCATCTTACTCACTGTCTCCAGAGCATGCTGCACGGTCAGCTCACACGCACTGCAGGCCCTTGTAGGGCTCCTACCCTTGGACCTGGAGATTGTCCGCTGTGGCATGCTATATCAACTATCAAGAGGGAACAGTGTAACTTGCATTGGCTTCACCACAGACCCGACCAACAACAGCAACGCAGAAAAGAAACGACTAACCAAATATCTTCAACAAACCTGGCAGTCCCGATGGGCGGACTCAACTAAAGGTGAGATAACCCGGAAGTTCATCCCGGACATTACCCAAGTGTATCCCGAACAGCCAAACTGGTTCTCACCGGGGCTCTACACCACCTTTCTTCTAACAGGGCATGGCTCTTTTAATGCCAAGCTGTCAACCTTCGGCATCAGGGATTCCCCATTATGCCACTGCGGAGAAAACCAAACATGGTCACACCTAATGCACGATTGTCCCCTCTTTGAGGACATCAGATGTCATTTCATCACAAAGATACGCTTTAATCCGAAGGAACGGGAGCACCTTATATTACATGAGGAGGAGCACTACAAGGCCCTCTCGTGCTTTGCACATGAGCTGTTTACCCGGCTAAGGGCAATGACCCAACCTCCCCAGGCTTGATGCAGGACCTGACTACAACTACAACTCATCGGACGGGACTCTGCTCTCATGAGTGCCATTACTTTGTCAACTGTACCAGAAAGCTCAAAGTACCACGATATCGGACGGGACTTTGCTCCCACGAACATCACAATCAAACACGGACACCCTGTCAACTGGACCGACAGCGCATGTAATTTACCCAACGAACTACCCTAGAATGTGACAATCACCATATGCAGGAGTGACAACACTGCATCGACGCCCAGATAACAGAACAAACAGTGAAAGTGACCACATACCAAGAATGACCACCCAAAATGGAAATAGAAGGACCATGACCACGACCAAACTGGATGAGACCTTGATCCCATGACCAACGCCGGCATTCAACCGATCTCTGAACAAGTCGGTAGGGACCTTGTCCCTGTATGTACCTCCTGGTGGGGCCAGTGTTATGATGCTGTCCTGAACCTGCTGGCCTAGCCACCACTCTGCAGCCAGGCTGCACACACGCCATATTGGCGACCTGTGCCGGCTCCCTTGTCCGGCCCTTTCTATCCCATCCCGGCAGGGGGGAGGAGACGGTCATACTGTTTCCTCTCCTCCACGCCACCCCCATTCTTCCTTCTGGCAGGGCATGGGCATGCCCTGCTGACACCAAATTGAGGCCTCCTACTCTATTGGCCTTATCCTTCCTCCTTTAACCCCCCAGTCTTCATTCTCTCCCCCTTCTCTATCTTTACACAAGCGAATTCCCCCACACACATAAATTCAATGAATCCAAATTAACTGACGCCCATATTTCGGTCTATCCCTATTCAAGCGACATCACCCTACGCAATCGAGAGATATCACACATATATCTATACATATATGTGTAAAAAAAAAAAAAAAATTTTTTTTTTTTTTACACATATATGTATAGATATATGTGTGATATCTCTCGTTTTACGTAATATTACACATATTACGTAAAAAAAAAAAAAAAATTTTTTTTTTTTTTTTTTTTTTTTAAGGTCCTAGCCACTGAAATCTCAGGAAATTAGGTGGCAGGACCTGCCAGAGTGAACTAAAGACTATCGGGTACCTGGTCTGCCTCCACGGGGCGTAAGTGGGACAACGTTGGGCCTCAGAAGAGGTCCAGCGGCTAAATGGCCAGAGGAACAACGGTACAAAACACCACACTTCCATAATCCATACACTTTTAAATCTCTGGCCTTCCCAGTGAACTGGTACACCCACAATAAAAGCAACGCGGAGATGGGGGAAACCCCTGGTGCCGTTTGACACTGAAAACACTTACACTTACACTTATCCTGAACACCTGTAGGATAGTCAGAGCTCGACCAACAGTAACACCAGACATTACAACCACGGTGTATACTTGGTAGCAGTACCTGTGACAGAGTGGAATCCCCCAATCAGGGAGAAATAATGTAAGCGCAACAATATTAATAAGTGAGCGATCAACTACAAAGAACAAAGAATACAGTCAATGTGGAACCAGAGGAGGAACAGCATACCACGGAACCAGAGGAAGAAGAGCAAGAAGAAATACAACCCAGAGTAGCCGAAGTGGAAAGAGACGAAGTCATGATATCCAGAATAGCAGAAGAGTGGAAGAAGGCCCTAATAGAATTTGAAGGAATGGACCCCACAAGAACCCATGTGTTACCTAAGCAGAGGCCAAATAAAATCCTGTGGAGAGTAACAGACCACCTCAATTGGAAAATAATACCACATTAGGTTGACAACAATAGTGCAAAGCTGGTGGCTATCCATATACTGTGCTCCCATAGTAGCCACTGGGATTAATATAAAAGAAACGAGAGACCAGCAGCAGAAGAACTGAAAATAGAAGGAACTGCTAACTTGGGAAAGAAGACTTCAGCAGAAGACAGAAGAATTACGAGTCAAGATAAGTCAGTTGACCTATCTAGTACCAACAGGGTAATAGAAGTAAGAAATTGATTGGAAAAGTGAAGAGCATCCTCAAGAGATACTGGTTCCCTACAAGCTGTACTGGGACTGCGCCATAATAACCGACAAGACCACATCCTATGCAACAGACCGGACATAACCCTTGTGGACCAGATGGAAAAGGCTACCTACCTGATTGACATAGCGGTGCCCAACACTAGCAATGTTCAGAAAACCCACGAGGAAAAAATTAGGAAGTACACGAACCTAAGACATGAGGTCAAGGAGATGTGGCATAGGCAAGAAGTAACAACCATCCTGATCATCGTGTCAACCACCGTTACGGTGCCAAAGACCCTACATAGCAGCCTAGCAGTAAAAGGTCTCCTAGAGAACACCTACAATGAATCACAGAAAGTCGCAATCCTGAACACCTGTAGGATAGTCGGTGAGTTCCTCGACCAAAAGTAACACCAGACATTACAACCATCCTGCGTACTTGGTAGCAGCACCTGTCATGGAGTCGAATCCCCCAATCAGGGAGAAATAATACAAGAGCAACAATAATAATATACATGGGAAAGGATGGAAATTGAGTTTGTCATATTTTTTACATCATGATTGACACTCTCATTTTCTTGAATCTCAGCATTTCCTGGGATCACGCAGAACTTGGTCTTTTGTTGTTTTTCGATGCACTCTAATCACTGCAGCAAATTTTTTTAAGAGTGGGTAAACAGGAAAATATTCATATTGAAATATATCTGATGTTCTCAGAGAATCTATATATATATATATACACTTCTTGGCTGATGCTACATATGATTGCTTTCTTGCATCACATGCCTCTACTACTACTATATATTAAAGTTTTGAGAGTGAGTTTCTCAATATGATCCAAATTTAAAACAACTGCATATAATTCTAAAGTGAAAACACAACATTCTAAGGCAAGTTGTAAAAAATAACATTTAGCAAGATGATTGCTAAATGTTATTTTAGTGTCTGTTTCAAAACTATCAGTGTATATTTGGGAGTAACAAGAGAAATAACAGTGAGTGAGCTACATGCAACTGGAGAATATTCTGGTTTGATATATTCTTTCCTCAACATTTAGAAGTATTCTGTAATATATTGTAAATTTAAATTTTGTAATCTTTTTAAAGTTCAAATTTTACCTCAATAATGGTTGCTATAAGAGCCACTTGAATACAAAGTCAATGGACATTGTGACTCAGAGAGAAACGGCTGCAGACATTTCTGGTGTGGGTCACAAGTTTGTTGATATCCTGTGGGATATATTCTAAGATCAGTCTAGTAGACAAATTAGACAAACTTAGCTCAATTAACGATTCTTTTCTTTACATCTGATGTAAGGAGTGCACCAATCTCAAATTAGAACTTGGTGATTTACAAAATGAATTTGAATCACTGAAGGAATGACTGCTTGCTCTATAACCAAATGTAACTGGGAGCTCATCAGGGACTCAACTATTTTGCAACCTGCCAAGGGCGCCTCTGTAGCCAGGTGGGAAGGAGCAGCAGTGCGTAGCACACGCTTCTTGATTAGACCGGGGTTCGAGCCCGTCACCACCAAATACGGAAGATGCGGAAAGGTCAGGGAATGACCACCGCATATCCCGGAGCAATATGGCCTTAGTTGCTAATGCTCCTAAAAACCAAAAACAAAAAAACTGCCAAGTGATGCACCCCCCCCCCAAATTAAGGTCTCAGAAAAGAATAGTCTAAGTGCACACTGGTTGAAGGTGATTTAGTTTTAATGGGAGAGTCAATTGACAGAAAAATGGGTAATATTTTTTTAAATAAAAATAGATGTATCGTAACCAGGGTGTGTTTGCCGGGAGCAACAATTGATGATGTTACCAACAGATTGTCATATTTTAAGTGGGTAAAGAGGGCATGATTATTCACATGGGGACTAATAATGTTAAAAAAACATGTTGTTAGATAATTATAGCATCTAGTGCCGGTCTTAGCAAATGTGGGGGCCCCCGAGTGGAACATGCTGACGGGGCCCCTTGAAAAATTCAATATTTTGAAATAAGGAAAAATGTAAAAACAAACTATTAATACTTTATTATTTTCATATTACAATGTATTAGCTCTGACATTTTGATAATATACACAAAACTAATCAGAAGAATATATTTTTCTTGCCCTTTTATCGGTGAAATCTTCCAAAACTTTCTCAAAATTTAAATTCCTTGGATCTGAAGCTGTAAGTCTCTCTCTTAAAGAGTCTTTGATCTCAGATATGTTTTAATTAAATCTAATCAGGAAAAGCTTCTTCTCCTGATGCTGCAGTCACTGGAATCATTAAAAATATTCTTAGCGATATAAATAAATTCGGAAATCCAGTGGCACTTTCATTAGTTGTGAGAAATTAAAATATTTGAAGGATTTTTGAAGCATGATTCTGACAGAATTGGTTTCGGTGCTTCCATTTCCTCCACTAGCATAAGGCCATCAATATCTGCCACATTCACAGACTTGACCAATTCGTTGCTCTCAATGATTTTAGCATCTGAAAGTGTGATTTCTAAATCTGCAGCGTGTTCTCTTACCTCATCCTTTGGAATTCATAGAAATTTACCCAAGAAACCAAAAAGATTATTACGTAATTTCAATATCACTTAATTTGGCTGTCAGCGTGCATTTACAAATCATTTTAAATAATCACAATCTAATTTGCAGAGTCATTTCTTATATTTAGCGTCTTTGACCCACTTATCACGAAAGTTTCAAAAAAAGGAAGTTGAAGAGTTCTGGGTGATTAGTGCAAATTCATATTATATCTTTCTCTGCTCTATAAATGATCCAGCAACAAATTTTTGGTGCACTACGGTCGTAGTTGCCAATGCATCTAATAAATCCCCAAACAAACAAACAAGCAACAAATTTTCAATAAAAAAAAAAAAAAAAAAATTACTGACTTCAGAATAATAAAATTACAAATCGTTCTGTCAAATTGGAATTGAAATGCAAAGAATTGAAATGCAAATTTAAATGCAAAGAATAGTAAAAATAAAAATATATTATTATGTTAGGGTTACCTGTAATTGATTACATAAACCCGTATTTGGGTCTGTAAATTGCGTGTGTTCTCAGGTGAATTTGCCTGTTTTGCTGGATGAAAAAAAAACCCCAATTTCTGGGGCTTTGATATCTATGCCCGAGTCCGACTAACTCAGCCATTGAGTGAAAAGAGCCCATTAAAGGTCCTCGTTCATCGACAGGATTCGAACCTAGGTCTTTTCCACCCAGTGTGTGAAGGACAGTGACAATACCACTGTGCTACCCGTGCAGAAATAGTAATAATAATAATTCATGGGATATTCATGTTTTGTTGAGGCGGATCCCAGGGTTTCCCTCATCAGCCGCCATTGTACATCTTTGGTGTAGACGCTCACACCAAAACCATTGTACATCTTTGGTGTAGAAGCTTAACCAAAACCAGCCATTTTTATGTAGTGTTGGTTGTATAAGTGTAGTGATATGGTGGGTTGTTATGTTTTCAGCTGGTACCTGTCTCTTAGCAGATGGGAAGTAGCAACATCTGGTCACCATATCTCACCCCATCCCCACCACGTGGAGGCAGCTAGGTTCTACTATCACTTGCTGGACTAACCCAGGGCAAAAGACCTGAGAGAGAGAGAATCCAAATTAGGATGAAATGAAAAGGGTATTGAAGGAGAAGTTTGGGAGCTGGAGAGGTAGGAAAGAATAGGAGAATCAAACAGAGGAATCCTCCAAAAATTAGAAGGTAGAAGAAATAAAGCAAGACTAAAAGAAATAGAGGTGGAGAAGTGCACTGACTTCTGATGCTATGGGAAATAATCCCGTTAGGATCCCCTCCTACATGACATGGGTCTAATCTCTTGTAGCCATTGCTCCAGGCACTTCCTCGGAAAAACAAGTTATTTATTATTATTTTTTTTTATTATTATTTCATTATTATTATTTTTTTTTTAACTCCAATCGCACTACAAACACATTCCATGTCTCCAGAAGAACAGCAAGAATTTATACTATAGACAGGACCAAGGATTCTTTGCAAAAAGGATTCTTCTGCTCGTAAGTTTACCTTTGGTGACACTCCGATTTCTAGGCAAGATGACATATCTCTCTTGACACAAGCACATTACAAATATTGCTTCCTCTACATCTAAAAAACTTGGTTTTCTCATTCGCTCTCGGCGTTAATTTTCTTCCAAACAGCTGTTCACTCTATACAAATCGCAAATCCGCCCTACCATGGAATATTGTTCTCACATCTGGCGCAGTGCCACAAAACCTCTCTCAGGCTTTTAGATTCCATTCAGAAGAGGGCAGACAGGTTAATTAATGACTCATTTCTAACACTCCACTCTCTGTCTCAGAGATGTACTGTTTCTGCTGCATGCCATTTCTACAGATACTTCCATGGGCACTGTTCTTCTGAATTGGCTTCTATAATTTCTGCTCTCTCTCTTTCAAAACAATCCAAACACATGCCGCCACCATCCAACAACCATTTACTGTCCCACTTCAAACTCACAGAACCAACTTTTCATCTTCCTCGTGTATTTCTCCAACTACCGTTTGATGGAATAAACTTCCTTCATATGTATTTCCTGAATACAGTCTACAGAGTTTCAAGCCTAATGTCAAAAAATATCTTCTTTCACCTTCTCAATCTCCAACCCAAGCACGGAACTAAGTACTATAGGTTCTAATACCTCTCGTGTTTGGGGTTTTCATAAAAAAAAAAAAAAAGGAACACGTTCAATGTCTAGCAGAGTATATTTGGTTACAAAGAGTATCCAATCATCATCAACTCATCCCAAATTAGCAAGTCTAAGCTCCTCTCTTCTTTTAAAAGCATGTAACACAAAGGTATTTGGTGCTATAAATGCTGCTTGAGATCAGATAAGTGTAGGTTTTTTCCCCATTATGAAGGTATCTGAAACAATCTGCAGTTCACGCCTGTAGTCTTTATAATATTGACAACTGAAAATAATGTGGTCAATACTCTCTTCCTCACAGAGACAAAGCGGGGTAGGAGACAATCCTAATTTGAATAATTTGCTGTTAATATTCCCGTGGCCGGTGAGTAAAAGTGTACCATGCAAGCCAGGTGCAAACCACAAAGATTCTCTCTTCCTGAACTCCTTCACCGATGGTAAAAACTCTCTGGTCACGGCACCATGTTCCGAAAGCTGACCAGTCTCTGCCATTTATCTACATAAATAGAACAAAGCCTTCTTTTCTCAGATACTAAAGAAGCACCTAGGTCAAGTTGCACATCATTCAAAGTAACAGCTATTGATTTCTTCAGGTGATATACCATATATTTGTATTGCATTTCATAGTGCAGAGGTAATTTTCCAAATAACACCTGCAAATCCATAGTAGAAGTGGTTTTACACGCCCATGACATCATCAGGAGGGCAGCACGCTGAGCCTGCAGAAGCTGTTTCATAATTGCGAACTTGTTGGCCTTATGTCCAGTCACATAAGCAATGATAGGTAAAAAAACACAATTATAGTATAACCTGAGTGAATGACCTCTCAGACCCCATTCCTGCCTGGTTACCTGTCTCAATCCGGATAAGAAAGGCTTGCACTTCTCATTCACATATCTCATGGGGTAGAAAACTTAGGGCATCATCAAGTTGAATACCTAAATATTTTGTTATGACGGTATATTTAATTGTCTGTCCTCTATACTTTAGAAGTGGTGGACGTTCTCTATCTAATTTTCCTTTTAAAAGTATCTGCGATGTTTACTTAGTTGTTTAGTTGTTTTAAAAGCATCTGTGATGTTTTAGTTGCTTTTCCTTTTAAAAGCATCTGCGATGTTTACTTGGTCTGCAATTCACAAACTTGCAGTTTGTGAATTACAGACCAAGTTGAAATTTCTTGTAAAATGCAGTTAGCTGTGTCTTCCAGATTCTTTCTTGAATTTCCACGGACAAGGATGATAAGATTGTCTGCATAGGCAATCATCTTTGTTCCTTCAAATTTCTTGGTGAGCCATGAATCAAACACAAGGGGCCAAGAATTGGTCCCTGCGAGCAACCCCTTGTAACATGTCTAGAGACCTGTTTAGTAGCACTCTCAACTATGATGGAGCGCTGGTAAAAATAGCTTGTAAGTAATTTGAAGATTGGTCTAGAAACCCCGGACTCCCGGAACCTCTCCAAAGCACTCTGCCACCAAAGGGTATCAAAAAAGAAAAAGTCCACAAAGAGGCCAAGAAGGTATTCTGTATCCAGTTTCCTTTTGCAAAGTAAAGAGTCTGGCAAATGCATCCTCAGTCCCCTTGCCACGAGTAAAACCAAATTGATCCGGAGATGATAATGCTTTATTGGTGTGAATAAATAATAGCCAATTAGCGATAACTTTTTCCAGTACCTTGCCCATAACTGGTAGCAAGGCAATCAGCCTGTATGAAGACGGGTCATCTTCAGGTTTCTTCAGATATTTTAAGAAGTATCTTAAAATTTGCAAGTTTCCAGGATTTAGGAAAAATTCCATGTTGTAGACAAGAATTAAACAGCTTGAGAATAAGAAGGAGAAACAATTTTCTCCTTTTTATTTTCAAGCTTATTCTCTTGAGAAGAAGAAACAACTTTCCAGGCTCTTTTGAAGTCGTCCACTTCAAGACCATCAAAACCTGGACATTCCCAGGCCACATTGAATTTATTACATTATCTACCTCGTCAAATGTGAAAGGAGGCTCTTTAAACTGTCCAATATGTAGATTTTTAGATTTAATTTCCATCTGCCCCAGGAGCTCACACGTTCTATCGTCCTGGTGTATGATTACATCATTAATTCTATTAATAGTAGACGTCCACAAAAGGGTGTCCTGATTCTCTGTAGTTTTAACTGCAGCACCTGGAGAGGTGTTTGCTGCAGTTACTGAGTAACAATCTTGTTATTCAGTAACTTGTACACCAGTCCCCAGGAATCAGGAAACTCACCATACTTTTCCATGAAGCCTTTTTCTGTCTATATATCTCTTGGCATCTACCAAAACCTCCAACACTTGCACATATTACCACCAAAACAGTTTTAGAACAGGCCAATCCAGCACAGAACTTACAATACAAGCTCATACCCATAACCCCCCCCCCCTCAGTCGATTCTGCCATCAACATTATTAAACTCAAATCCAGTCATAAAATTCTTCACTATGAAGCACTTATTATCGAATGGTTCCGGCACCATTCTAACCTTAATATCATAAACATGAAACTTCCCTTCAACCTTTCCCCGGCTTGGAACCTCTTGCGGTTAATGTTCCCACATGTCCAAAAGAGCATCACGGGAAGCACGGACAACCTTTAAAATGCAGCATGCATTCACTTTCCATTTAATTTGCCAACTAGAAGACGATATAATCAATAAAAGTCCTTCGTAATGACTATTGGCTCCATCATACTATATTATTCATTTTTAAAATTTTATTTCTAAATTTTAAATTTCATTTTAATTTTACTCAATAATTTCTTTCTTTTCTAATGACAACCTAAGATTGGAGACTTGCACTTCTACTTCTTTGGGCCCATTTTAAAATCTGTTAAATCATCCTTAACAACCCCTTTAATTTCCTTCACTCTACCTCCTCACCTAAATAAATACCATTCTTTCAAAAAAAATTATTGCAGATTTATTCAAAGGTGAGTACCATTTTTTAAGCACTTGCTATTCATATTTTAGTCATTAACCTATACCTGTTGAGTAAATCTGCAGATCTCTTACTCTTAATGTCATTAGTTCCAACGTGTACAACAATATCACATTTTGTGACCTGAAAAGATGATATCTGCTCTACAACGTCATCAACTTTAGCCCCGGGCACACATACCCTGGTTCTGTTCCACCTATCCTTCTTACATAGTAAGAAGGATAGGTGGAACAGAACCAGGTTGGTGACAATAGCATCCCCAACAATAACTAGTTCCTTTGGGACCAGCGCATTCTGCCTTGGAGATTGCCTCTGTGTTGCCTGATGTATAAGAGTGAGAGATGCACAGGGTCATATTTTTTATCAGTTAAAATCAGGTAAAAGGAATCTATTTTGTTGAGATGATACACATTTGAACAAAGATAGTGCAAGGATTTTTATGCCAGTACCATTAAGGATAACTTAAGGGTTCAGGGAAACTACTAGTTGGGAGAAGGGTAATACAGATCTGCATTTAACTGATGTTATGAGTCAAAGTAATGCTTGACCTCACCTCAAGAATTGTTTGTTGCCATAACAGCTGATGTTGGCAAGACGTTTAGAGGGGTAGCAACATTTCAAACGAGCAGGACAAAGCTAGGGTAACAATCCTGAATAGCTTCAAGGGATGTGTCAGGGAAGCAAACTATAGAAGAATATTTATAAAACGGCTGAATTTGAACTCCTTATTAGGAAAACTAATGCTGACATAACAGGGCTAACAATGCCATCTAGAAACTGGGGATGATGAGTTCCAATATGGTATGTATAATGTATAGGAAAGATAGGGAATATAGAAGGGGCGGTGAGGGCCATGCTTCTTATCAAAAGAGGGCCTAAGCGTGAAAACAGCTTTTGCTGAGTAAGAAGTTACTTCTGTAATTTGTGTGGTGTGAGTTAGAAGCAGCATGGGAGTAACCTACAGACTAAAAGATTATGAAGAATATGACGAGATTCTCTACAAGCAGATAGAATGGGCAAACAAGTGTGAATATCTTATTATAGGTGACTTCAATGTAATAGTAGTAGTAGTAGTAGTAGTAATGGAGGCATGTGATGCAAGAAAGTAAGGGTATGAGCTTATGTAGCATAAGTCAAAAAACAAAAAAATATATATACTGTATTTCACACATCCATTCCCTCTAAAAGTTTGTCATGTACCTCGAATTATTTAAGCTATCAACTTCCATAATGACAGATGGAAGTTTGTTCCAGCAATTAACCACCTGCTGGCTAAAGGCAAATTTCTGCATATCTATTCTACAACTGCCTTTCCTCAATTTGAATTTATACCCCCTCAGGTTCGTAATCTGAACAAGTGGAAGAATCCCATCCCATTCAAGGCCTTATACACCTCAATCAGATCACATTGCAAGTGTATAGTCTCCAGCCACTGCAATTTGCAGAACTTAAGCCTTTCTTGGTAAGAAGACCCCCTTTGTTTCCCCACTAATCTTGTTGCCCTTATACACTCAAGCAACTCAAATCCTTCCTAAAATGAAGCCTCCAGACCTGTATACATTACTCAAGGCATGGCCTGACCATCATTGCCTTATATAAAGGGATAATCAGCTCCTTTTGCCTTAGACAAAGGGATAATCACCTGCTAGCAAAATTCCTGTATATCATTGACAATACCCCATGACCTGCTCTGGCAGCTTGTCTGCATTGCTCAGAAAACTTCATATCTGACTGAACAATTACTCCCAAATCTTTTTCATTTTCTACCACCTGAAGTGAAGTACCACACAGTTGCTATGTTTCTCTGGGATTACTTATACCCATATGCAGTACTTTGCATTCATCAATGTGCCCCAGTTTGACTGGAATAAGTGTGGGGGGAACTCACTATGGAGATTTTTTTTTTTTTTTTTTTTGCTATATGATTATTATTTGTACCAGCACATTAGAGAAAATACTAGGAGTGAGAATATTCATAACTTCACTGCTCATGAACCAGAAGACAACACAAGGCTTGCACAGTGATTTTTGGAAGATGAAAAAATAGGTTGCAGTAGTTAAAGGTAAAGACAGAAATTTTAATTTCAAAAGAGGAAGGCTATGACAGTTTAAAGGTGCTATATAGCATCTATTAATTGGATGGATTGCAGTGAGGGTTAATACATTTGAATTATGGAATATCTTTAAATCAAAAATAACAGAAGCCACGAACACATTCATACCATTAAAAACTTATTGCACAATGAGAATGACAAAATGGATGAATGGCATTCATCCATTCTGGTCAGTATAATTGAGCAAAAAAAGATGGCATGGAACAGTTAGAGGACAAAAAAAAAAAAAAAAAGTACCGAGGTCTACAACTGCTTTAATGTATTTAGCTATTAAAAATCATCTTACAAGTTGATTTGAAATAGTAACACATATAAGGGAGACCAATGCTGCATATGAGAAAGCACTAGCTAAGAGAGCAAATAAAAACTGGTGTGCAAAACTTAAGGATGAACACTATTTCTAAAGGTTACAGCCATAAAATCTTTACTTAACATACTCTTTACTGATGAGAGTATATTCAGTCTCAGCAGCAATTCTGGACATCAGCTAATCTGGCGAGAGGTTGGCACATGGTATCACCCCATAAGCATCACTGAAAGGGATCAATATGCCGATCAAGGTGTTCTCATCTGGGGAGGCATTATCTTGGATGGATGTACGCAACTCCAGATACTGGAAGGCGGCACTGTAACCAGTGCACACTACTGTACTGAGGTAATCTTTCCCCATGTGCGTCTGTTCCGAGGTGCCATTTGCTCCGAGTTTGTGTTTATGGATGATAACGCCATACCCCATCGCACTGCAGCTGTTGACATGCTTTTCGAAAGTGAGGACATTGTCTGTATGGATTTTTTTTTGAAATTATTATTATTTTATTTTTTTTTATTTATATATATTTTTTATATATTTTTTTATATTTTTATTTTATTATTATTTTTTAATTTTTTTTATTTTTTATTTATTTATTCATTTATTATTTATTTATTTATTATTATTATATTTATTTATTATTATTATTTTATTTATTTATTTACTTTTTTTTTTTCCTCCTCTGGAGTGGGCCCCCAGAGGAATCTGGCCCATCTTTTGCCAACATCAGGTGGGTTAGAGTCTCGAATTAAGACAGTGCGAACTCCATTGAGACTGGCCCACCTTCCCGTGGTGTGGACGAGTTGTCAGCAGTAGGGAAAAACCTTAGAGGCAATGATTAAGAATGCAATCCAGGGACATTTAGAAAGAAATGTCATTCTGAAGGACACAACATGATTTTGTTAAGGAAAAAATCATTTTTAACAAACCTAATAGGCTGTCTTGGCACAATTATTACAATTATTTGTGAGCTGAATGTAGGGTACAATTCCAACATAGTTTATTTGGATTTGGGCAAACCATTTGACTTAGTCCCTCATGAGAGGTTACTGTACAAGCTGGAACATGTTGGAATTACTGGAAAGATTCTAAGATGGATTGCTGAGTTGCTGCAGGGCAGAAAGCAGAGAGTTGTGATATTCTTCAGATTGGTGTAACATCAGAAGTCGAGATCCCCCAATGATTGTTTCTAATTTTCATAAACAACATTGATGAAGGGACAGAAGGTGAATGTCAAAATTTGCAGCCGCCATAAAGATTGGTAGAGTTCTTAATGAGGAGTGCCACATAGCACTCCTTCAGGATGACTTGAACAGGCTTCAAGCATGGTCATAAAAGTGGCAGCAAAATGCTACTCCCTAAGTGTAACACTTAGGGAATAGCAACCCCAGAATAAACTATACACTTGATAAGCTCGAATTAAAAGAAAAAAAACAGTAGAGGAAGAAAGGAATCTAGAATTACTATATGGGCAGATAAGAAGTATACTGAGCAGTGTACATAGGAGGCCATCAAATCCCATACTGTCCTATCGATGATTTATCAAATATTAATCTGTAGAGATAAGGCAGTCATAATCCAACTGTATAATGCAATTCTGCAGTGCAGACAGGCCAGAAGAGCCAATGGGGTTTTCCAGTGATATACAGGAATTTTTCCATTAGGGTGATAATCCCATTGATCAGGCAATGGTCAGGCCACACCTTGAGTACTGCATACAGTTCTGGAAGCCTTATTTTCCTGCAAGTGATAGTATTTTTCCCCAAAATTATGCTTAGAAAAGTCACAATTTTCATTTAAATTAAATCCATGTTTAGTACTAATATTTTGATGCTCTTATTAATATCCATTTTCAAAGATCTACTGAAAACAATTCAAATTTACTGCTCAGGTCAAACCTCACATCAACAGCCTGAATGAGAGGGGCTCATGGAAGTTGTTGGTCATGATTCCTCTTTGCTTGATTTCATTGTTACTGGTGGCAAGTCAGGCATGTTTCAGATATACTCAAAAAACAAGGAGATAACATATGAAACAGCAATCATGATGCCTTTCGACACAATAAATTTAATTTCAAAAATCAAACTGAAGTGTGATGCTAATAATTTTTTTTTCGATATAAAGGAATTATTCCAAAGGAAATCGTTCCACCAGGACCCATCATTCATGATAATCAGTGGAAGTGTAAGAATAAACCACCTCCCTTATTTACCTAACTTATCCTCCAAATTCTTTCTCTGCAAAACCAAACCCATGCTTATAATGCGGCAATTTGATAGTGTGCAGGATATAAAAATAAATGTGAGAAAGGAATTGGGAGAGATCAATTCAAATATGTTTATAAAAAAAATGTTTCCAATAACTCTATGAGTGATCCCATAAATGTGTAGCTGCTCAAGATGATTACTTTAACCCTTCATAGTCCAATGTCAGGTTCAGCATGCCTGTTGGTTTCCGATTATCGAATTTGTTTTTCCACTATACTTGCATAATTCTTGTACTACCATATTCTATTTACATTTCATATAAACAACTGAAAGTTAAATTCATATTTATTGAATTTTTATTCATTTGTTAAGTGCATGTGATGTTTTTTTAATTATCTTTCAGTCCATGTCGTGGCAAAGAAAATATTAGCTTTTCCAATTATGAAATTTGTTTCATAAATGAAATTTATGAACTCAATTACTGTAATGCCATCTATTTATACTTCACATAAAGAATCCTAAAAACTAATTTTATGCTTATATTCCATTGTTAACAGCAAGCAGTTTTTTTGGTCCTCTTAATGTTCAAATTGAGGCACTGCCTCAACTAGTGCAACCGTCGGCATTTCCAATTATGAAATGTAAAATATCCTGCATGTACCCATGACTGCCATTCATTTATATATTTCAAATAAACAATCTGAAACACTAAGTGGATGTTTATTGATGTTTATAATCAATTTTTAACAGCAGGAGGCACTGGTGTTTCCCCCCATTATAGAAAGTCACACAGTACCTTACACTCTGTGCTAGGGTGAAGTATTTAGACATGCCATCATGATCTAGTAAAGACCTTTTTTTGATGGTGACATTGAGGAATTATTAGACCTTTCTGAAGAAATTGAGGATGAGAAAAAAGGAAAACTCTTAAAGATAAGATAGTTTCTGACTGTTCCATGGTGTAATTGGGTTTAGGTTCACTAAATTAACTAAAGGAGTTTTTTGGAGTTACTATCAACATGGGACTAAAATGATAAAAAACTGATATAAAAAAAATAATGTTCTGATAAATGAACAGACAGAATTAAATTTTTCAAGAATGTATTTAGCAGGAAGAGATCTCTGCAGATATTTTGGATGGTGAAAATTTGCCCACTCACAAGAGGACAAACAAGGAATTCAACGAATGAGCTCTTTATTAAAATACATTTTCAATTAATGTATGAAAAGTTGTGAATATTTTCTTATAGGAAGAAATATTTCATTAGAAATTTTAAACTGTTTTGTCACATTATTTTATATATTAGCTCATGTAAACCTGAAAACAAATAATTTTTGACCATCACATTCCAACTAGTCATTTGTTTTTTTAATGTTAGAGCTGGACTGCATGGGGAAGACAGTGAAAACGATGGTGGACTGCAAAGAATTAAAAAATATTAAATTTTTTTTTTTTTTTAAATCTAATTTTTTAAAAACAGACTATGTCCTGGATGTTAGGCCCAACATAATTCCAAGCACAAGCATCTAAACATGGTTCATGACTGCTATATAAGGTTAACAACTGTAAAATTTCAAAAAGTTTAATTAAAAACTCCTTGATTTAGTTGTCATATCAGAGTAAACAGAACATAACTGTTAAACCTTGTTTAATTTTAGATGGATTTTGCACTTAATTTACTCATATGCTGGCGCCTTCGTAGCCAGGAGCACCAGTTTGTTGCACACGCTTCTTGATTAGACCGGGGTTCGAGCCTGTGACCACCAAATCGGAGGTTGCGGAAAGGTCAGGGAATGACCACCACATATCCCCGGAGCAATATGGCCTTAGTTGCTAATGCTCCTAAAAACCAAAATAATAACAACTCATATGCTTGGAATTAAATAATAGTTTAATAGTGTTGAAGTGAATACCTAAGCATTTCGTTTCCTGTCAAACTGAAATTATTATTAGTGAAAACACAGCAGAAAGACAGAAAATATTGCTATAATCAGTTCGAAAGACTAAGTTAGTAATATGTACCACCAAAATAGTTAGTTACCATTTAGAAGTTGTAGTATGACTTTAAAGTACTGTTTTATTGGACTAGATTCAAAATAGCAAAAGTTTAAAATTCCAGCATTCACCTTCAAGTAATCAAGGTGAGTACTGAAATTTTAAGCTTTTGCTATTTTGAATCTAGTTAGTTACCTTAAGTATATGCTTAAAGTGCCTTTCCAGGAATATGCCATTTCCTTTCCCCCTACCAAATCCAAACCATGTGGAGGTGGAACCACCTATAACAAAGTATCCACTTCAATTGAGATTAAGAAATATTTACAATCAAACGGCTTTTGTACCTGTAATAACTTTATTCAATCAAAGTAGCTATAAGATATAGCATCTTTCTGGGTCTCAGTTAGGAGACAAAGAATATTTGCTTAATGGGAGAGGGATAACTTATCTAAATTACATTTTACAGCAATACTTGTGAGCCTGTTGTTACCACTGCTGAAACTAGGATTGTTGGATTTTTTTGAGAAGTAGCCATGGCAGAAGCAATTTCAGAAGATCTGGGTTGGGGTCAAAAGAGGGAGAAATGGAGAGGGAGAGCATGGGCAAGGGGGGAAATTGTTTGGAAGAGGGGAAAATGTATCTAATGGAAGGAGGCACTTCCCACTGTTTCTATTTCTGTTGGACAGATCGCAGAAAACCCACTATTGATGACAGATTCCACAGAATCTCTGAATGCCATTTTGGAGGATTTCAAGTTGAAATTGAAATCCTCAAATTCTTGCAATGGAGAAATACCAGAGAAATAAAAATTTTATTGGAACCACCAAGGTTCACTCCAATCCAATTCTAATTTTCTACCATACGAGAGTTCATTAAGACGGAAAACAGTCTGGTAATAGCATGCCACTGAGTTTTTAATATATTAATTTTTTTAGTCTAAAATTAAAAAAAAAAACTAAAATTATTAATAAATATATTAATAATTTTAGTTTGCTTTTGGATAATAATGTTTCTAAAATTGGTAAAAGATGGAGAGAAGACAAAGGCAGAAATAAATAAAAATTGTTTTACTATCTAATTTTTAAGTATCTGATACATTCAGATACTTAAAAATTAGAGGAGTTCCATCATGTGTGAAAATGTTAAGGAGATTCCATCATGTGTGAAAGTCATACATTCCATGTGTGAAAGGTGTTAAGGAAATCATCAAATGGTGGACCAACAAAATAATAATCTTTAATAAAACACCTACTACAAGTCTATATAAAAATTTAAGTTTACTGGGATTTTTTTCTTTTAGTTAGTTAATTAAAGAAACATTGGTCACAACAGAATGATGTTTTGAATAACTGTGTGGCCTGTAGTGTATGTATGATTATTATAAATAAATGTCTAAATAGTTTGTCTAATAATTTTATCAACATAATAAGAAAATTTAATAAAAGCTAATCTATATTTTTGTTTATAGAGTGGTTATATTGAAACAAGTTGCAAGCAGTGACTGCAACTATATATTTCTCCATGCCAAAAAAAGTTTATTATTAATTATTATAATTAACGACAGCTACTTGTAACTAAAAATTTTATAATAAAAACTTACTGAATCAAATATACAGACTGATGAGGGTGAGTTGCCTCTCTGTTTCAGAATCACAGATTTTAAAAAATCTTCAAATACAGAATTGATATATATGTCTTCATTTTCCACAGAAATATTGCATTTTTCTTTTATTTCTTCAACAAGTCTGAAATTAAAATGATTCTAATTTTTTTTTTTTTTTTTTTTATTAAAAAACAAAATTCCCATGCAACTATAAAATTGTGAGCCTTTAATGCAGCAAATATTTGCAAGTGAGATATAATATTACTAGTGCATTTACCAGTGGAATTAAAAACATGCTCAGATTGTAATCCCCCAATCAAATATTTTTAAACTTTAAAACTTTAAATAATCAGAGAAGATTATTTTATAAATTTAAAATTATTCCATAAACTTGAAACACACAAAAGAATATTATTAATATTTACTATAAAAGTGTTCAAGTACTCTTATCTCAATTGTTTCCCAGATAATATGAGTGGTTTTTAAGGGGGGAGAGAGAAAGAGATTCCATCAGGATATAAAAGAAATAGTAAAGAGGTACAACGGAGTCAATGTGAATTTCAATGTGATAGGTGATAATTGCTAGCAGCTAAAAAGAGGAACAGCCACTGAAACTAGCACAAGGAACTTAAAAAAAAAAAAAAAAAGCACAAATTTAACATAGTCTAATGTATAAGAAATCCTTGACAGGAGGACATGGCCTTTGTTATGTAAAATTCTGTAACAATACAAAATAAACTAGAAATACCTAAACCAATATTTTATTTTATTTTATTTATTTTATATTTTTTTTAATTCTTTCATAACATGATACAGCAAATTTCAAGCAACTTCCAAAATTTTCATTAAAAATGTACTCTGTATTATTTATTAACAGTAAAACAGAGAAATTTTCTTAAAATTCACAATTTGCTTATTGGAGGCTTGAAGTGGTGGAACCCATGAGCAAAGTTTCGGTCAACCCTTCCCTATCTCTTCCATCATCCAGTATGATTGATGACTTTTGAAGTTATGATGAATGTCATGGTGAGATCCAATATTCCTTACATTTCGAGGGTACAGTCCTAAAACGGTGTTCGCAGGCCGGCCGCTAGTTAGTACACTGGACCGAATCTATTGGCAACTCTCTCTAGGAGGCTTCCGGATCAGCTAGTGTATAATCTTGCTACCTCTACTCTGCCAGATAGTGACTGGAGGGAGTCCGAGCAGTGTGTATGCAGGGAGCATTGTCGAGGCCACGTTATGTCAAGGATCTGGGTATATTCTTACCATGTGTACGCCATATTCAAAAATTTCATTACTTCATACAGCATGTCCCACCCACTTTTTCTTACTATTGAATACACCATGAATTGTCAAACTAATAGAGCAAGCTTATCTGCAAAAAGATCTAAACCTCCCAAGCACTTCCTAATTCATTTCATAAATATACATGGTCTCAGTTCTAATCTCAATGATGCCCACTTCCACTTGCAGTCTGCTAAACCCCATTTACTTTTTCTGACAGAATCTCAGTTATCAGTTGATTCAACTACTGCTCATCTCAGATGCCCAAATTATTCGCTGTATGATTCCTTTCGCCTAAAAGGTGGTACTTGTGCATACGTCCGTTCTGATATTCCCTGTCAGAGACTTGGCAATTTGTAATCTCCTCTCTTTGATTTTCTCTGGCTTAAAATCTCTCTACCTCATTGTGTAAAATTCATCTGTTGTCTCTACCGTTCTCCCAACTCCACTAATCACTTGGAGCTCTTTGACTTCCTCTCTTTGCAACTTGACTTTCTTCAGTCCAACTTTGCTAACAGTGAGATAATTTTCCTTGGTGATTTTAATGTTCACAACTCCAGCTGACTTCTGTTTTCTAGTCACACCAACCCAGCAGGTCGAGATGCTGAAGCTTTTGCAATTACTAATGACCTAGCACAGATTGTTCATTTACCTACAAGAATACCGGACAATCCTAATCATACGCTTGATCTTTTTCTCACAAACAACCCTTCTAAGTACACGGTCAAAGTGAGAGGTCCTTTAGGCACTTCAGATCACAACTTGGTGATTGTCTCTTCTCCAATGGAACCTTTATCTCATGGCTATTCCCGACCTCGTCTTGTTTGGCATTACAAGAATGCAAAATGGGATGACCTGCGAGACTTCTTTTCTTCTTTTCCTTGGTCGGATTACTGTTTCAAAACTTCTGATGTCAATGTTTGCTCAGATCGAGTCAGTGAAATTATTCTTGCAGGAATGGAATCCTTTATCCCACACTCCACTTTAAAATCTCATCCTTTATCTAAACCTTGGTTTTCCAATAAATGTGCTAAGGCTGTTCAAGAGAAGAATGTTGCATATCGTAATTGGCTTGGTTCTAATTCTTCAGTTTCATTTTCTGCCTACACCAAAGCTCGGAACAATTGTAAAGCAGTTATTAATCAGTCCAAACTAGAGTTTGAACAGGCTAAGAGTAGAAAACTTGCTTCTTGTCCTAATGGTAGCCAAGCATTCTGGTCTCTTGCCAAAGCTATTAGCCGCAACTTTTGCCCATCTCTGCTCCCACCTCTGTCCAAACCAGATGGTTCTGTTGTCACTTCAGTCAAGGATAAGGCTGACCTGCTAGCATCCCATTTTTCTTCCAGCTCATGTATTAATGATCTTGGTAAAACATCTCCCACCAATCCCAACACGCTCCATTCAATGCCTCCTGTGGTCTTCCATCAAAAGGATATCAGAAGGATTTTGATGAATCTTGATGCTAAGAAAGCTCCATGTCCTGATGGTATTTCTCCACTTGTTCTCAAAACCTGTGCTCCCGAACTTACTCCTATTTTTGCCGCCTTTTTTCACTTTCTTATTCCAAAGGTGTTTTTTCTTCTGCTTGGAAATTTACTCATATTCAACCAGTTCCTAAAAAGGGTGACAAATCCCTCCCACCCAATTATCGTCCCATTGCAATTACTTCTACTCTTTCAAAAGTAATGGAGAAATCAATTAACCGCCAACTCTTAAACTACCTAGAAACCTTCCGTCTGATCCACGATCGCCAGTATGGATTCCGTCAGTGTCGATCCACTGGTGATATTCTGGCTTATGTTTCCCATTTATGGACTAATTCAATGGAAAGGTTCGGTGAAACACAAGTAGTTGCCTTGACATTTCCAAGGCTTTTGATCGTGTTTGGCATAAAGGTCCACTAAACAAGCTTCCATCTTATGGTTTGCCAACCGTTTTTAGTAATTGGTTATTCAGTTTTCTCTCTGATTGCTCACTGAGGGTGATGGTAGATGGCTCTCTGTCTTCTAACTTCTCCACTAATGCCAGTGTGTCCCCCAAGTTTCATTACTTTCCCCCACTCTTTTCCTCTTGTATATTAATGACCTTCTTCCATTGACTGGAAATCCTATCCATAGTTTTGCCGATGATAGCACATTGCATTCCACTTTCCATTTTGAGAAAGCTTGTCCTGCTCAATCAGCTTCAACTTCTTGAAAATCTGCTACCAATTCCTTAAATGCCGATCTTCGGGTAATTCTCCAGTGGAGCGAAGACAACTTAGTTGATTTCAACCCTTTTCTCGCAAAAAGGATTCTTCTGTGCCTATGCTTATCTTTAGTGACACTCCGATTTCTAGGCACATCGATATATCTCTTTTGGGGATTACCCTGACTTCTAATCTCTCTTGGCACAAGAACATTACAAATATTGCTTCCTCTGCATCTAAAAAACTTGGTTTTCTCTTTCGCTCTCGGTGTTACTTTTCTTCCAAACAGCTGCTCACTGTATAAATCACAATTCCGCCCTGCCGTGGAATATTGTTCCCACATCTGGGGTGGTGCCCCCAAAACCTCTCTCAGGCTTCTTGATTCCATTCAGAAGAGAGCAGTGAGGTTAATTAATGATTCATCTCTAACAGAATCTCTCCGCTCGCTTTCTCACAGATGTACTGTTTCTGCTGCATGCCTCTTCTACAGATACTTCCATGGGCTCTGTTCTTCTGAATTGGCTTCTATAATTCCAGCTCTCTCCTTCAAAACAGTCCGAACACGTGCCGCTACCAGCCAACATCCATTTACTGTCCAACTTCAAACCCACAGAACCAACTTTTCAGCTTCCTCATTTATTCATTCAACTGCCGTTTTCTGGAACAACCTTCCTTCATACTTATTTCCTGAAAATTACAATCTACAGACGTTCAAGTCCAATGTCAACAAATATCTTCTTTCGTCTTCTCAACCTCCAACCCAAACACAGTACTAAGTACTATAGGTTCTAATACCTCTCATGTTTGGGGTTCAGATAAAAAAAAAAAAAAAAATTCATACTGGTATTATTCCTGTGGAGGGAAATGGGTATGTATACAATACACATTATTACTTTATTGATTACGTGGGTTCCTCTCATACAGAAAAAAAATTAAAAAAGGAAAAATTAAGTTGTTATTCTAAGTTTGCAGTATCAGAAGTGCAGGGTTTTTTTTTTTTTTTTTTTATTGAGGAGTTGCAAGAATAGTACAGATTATTTGCTTTTTTATTTTTTATTATTATTTTTATTTATTTATTTAAAGTGTAGTGGAAATCATAATATAGGAATTAGCCAGTGAATGAGTATACTTACTGTGGAGAATGTTAAGGAGTCTGACTGCTGTAAATGAATTGATATAACGATTTCAGTTAAAAATTAGCATTTGATCAAAATGATAAGTTAAAGGAGGGATGATATATAGATTCAGTTATAATTAAAAAAGCTGCATATGAAAGTATCAAGCCATTGGGAATGGCAATGAGAACAAAATTAGACTCTGGAAAAATCTCGTTGGACTGGAAAGGTGTAAAGTCTCTCCAATACACAAAGGTGATGCTAAGCAGGAGTTAAGTAATTACAGGCTAGTGAATTTGACTACTGTGATGGGAAAAAGATCACAGTGAGTCTGTTGTTAAAGATGCAATTTGGAATCATTTCAATAAGAATGACATCTTGAAGTGATCTCAGAATGAGTTCATTAAGGAGAAAATCATGTGTGACCAGTCAGACATCTGCTGAATGCATCAGCAGGATGCTTCCAGCAGGTCAGAATTGTTACTTGCATCCAACTGATATTGGATGCAAGTAACAATGTAACAAGTATTGGATGCAAGTAACAATGTAACCGCCAACTCTTAAACTACCTAGAAACCTTCCGTCTGATCCACGATCGCCAGTATGGATTCCGTCAGTGTCGATCCACTGGTGATATTCTGGCTTATGTTTCCCATTTATGGACTAATTCAATGGAAAGGTTCGGTGAAACACAAGTAGTTGCCTTGACATTTCCAAGGCTTTTGATCGTGTTTGGCATAAAGGTCCACTAAACAAGCTTCCATCTTATGGTTTGCCAACCGTTTTTAGTAATTGGTTATTCAGTTTTCTCTCTGATTGCTCACTGAGGGTGATGGTAGATGGCTCTCTGTCTTCTAACTTCTCCACTAATGCCAGTGTGTCCCCCAAGTTTCATTACTTTCCCCCACTCTTTTCCTCTTGTATATTAATGACCTTCTTCCATTGACTGGAAATCCTATCCATAGTTTTGCCGATGATAGCACATTGCATTCCACTTTCCATTTTGAGAAAGCTTGTCCTGCTCAATCAGCTTCAACTTCTTGAAAATCTGCTACCAATTCCTTAAATGCCGATCTTCGGGTAATTCTCCAGTGGAGCGAAGACAACTTAGTTGATTTCAACCCTTTTCTCGCAAAAAGGATTCTTCTGTGCCTATGCTTATCTTTAGTGACACTCCGATTTCTAGGCACATCGATATATCTCTTTTGGGGATTACCCTGACTTCTAATCTCTCTTGGCACAAGAACATTACAAATATTGCTTCCTCTGCATCTAAAAAACTTGGTTTTCTCTTTCGCTCTCGGTGTTACTTTTCTTCCAAACAGCTGCTCACTGTATAAATCACAATTCCGCCCTGCCGTGGAATATTGTTCCCACATCTGGGGTGGTGCCCCCAAAACCTCTCTCAGGCTTCTTGATTCCATTCAGAAGAGAGCAGTGAGGTTAATTAATGATTCATCTCTAACAGAATCTCTCCGCTCGCTTTCTCACAGATGTACTGTTTCTGCTGCATGCCTCTTCTACAGATACTTCCATGGGCTCTGTTCTTCTGAATTGGCTTCTATAATTCCAGCTCTCTCCTTCAAAACAGTCCGAACACGTGCCGCTACCAGCCAACATCCATTTACTGTCCAACTTCAAACCCACAGAACCAACTTTTCAGCTTCCTCATTTATTCATTCAACTGCCGTTTTCTGGAACAACCTTCCTTCATACTTATTTCCTGAAAATTACAATCTACAGACGTTCAAGTCCAATGTCAACAAATATCTTCTTTCGTCTTCTCAACCTCCAACCCAAACACAGTACTAAGTACTATAGGTTCTAATACCTCTCATGTTTGGGGTTCAGATAAAAAAAAAAAAAAAAATTCATACTGGTATTATTCCTGTGGAGGGAAATGGGTATGTATACAATACACATTATTACTTTATTGATTACGTGGGTTCCTCTCATACAGAAAAAAAATTAAAAAAGGAAAAATTAAGTTGTTATTCTAAGTTTGCAGTATCAGAAGTGCAGGGTTTTTTTTTTTTTTTTTTATTGAGGAGTTGCAAGAATAGTACAGATTATTTGCTTTTTTATTTTTTATTATTATTTTTATTTATTTATTTAAAGTGTAGTGGAAATCATAATATAGGAATTAGCCAGTGAATGAGTATACTTACTGTGGAGAATGTTAAGGAGTCTGACTGCTGTAAATGAATTGATATAACGATTTCAGTTAAAAATTAGCATTTGATCAAAATGATAAGTTAAAGGAGGGATGATATATAGATTCAGTTATAATTAAAAAAGCTGCATATGAAAGTATCAAGCCATTGGGAATGGCAATGAGAACAAAATTAGACTCTGGAAAAATCTCGTTGGACTGGAAAGGTGTAAAGTCTCTCCAATACACAAAGGTGATGCTAAGCAGGAGTTAAGTAATTACAGGCTAGTGAATTTGACTACTGTGATGGGAAAAAGATCACAGTGAGTCTGTTGTTAAAGATGCAATTTGGAATCATTTCAATAAGAATGACATCTTGAAGTGATCTCAGAATGAGTTCATTAAGGAGAAAATCATGTGTGACCAGTCAGACATCTGCTGAATGCATCAGCAGGATGCTTCCAGCAGGTCAGAATTGTTACTTGCATCCAACTGATATTGGATGCAAGTAACAATGTAACAAGTATTGGATGCAAGTAACAATGTAACCGCCAACTCTTAAACTACCTAGAAACCTTCCGTCTGATCCACGATCGCCAGTATGGATTCCGTCAGTGTCGATCCACTGGTGATATTCTGGCTTATGTTTCCCATTTATGGACTAATTCAATGGAAAGGTTCGGTGAAACACAAGTAGTTGCTTCCCTTGACATTTCCAAGGCTTTTGATCGTGTTTGGCATAAAGGTCCACTAAACAAGCTTCCATCTTATGGTTTGCCAACCGTTTTTAGTAATTGGTTATTCAGTTTTCTCTCTGATTGCTCACTGAGGGTGATGGTAGATGGCTCTCTGTCTTCTAACTTCTCCACTAATGCCAGTGTGTCCCCCAAGTTTCATTACTTTCCCCCACTCTTTTCCTCTTGTATATTAATGACCTTCTTCCATTGACTGGAAATCCTATCCATAGTTTTGCCGATGATAGCACATTGCATTCCACTTTCCATTTTGAGAAAGCTTGTCCTGCTCAATCAGCTTCAACTTCTTGAAAATCTGCTACCAATTCCTTAAATGCCGATCTTCGGGTAATTCTCCAGTGGAGCGAAGACAACTTAGTTGATTTCAACCCTTTTCTCGCAAAAAGGATTCTTCTGTGCCTATGCTTATCTTTAGTGACACTCCGATTTCTAGGCACATCGATATATCTCTTTTGGGGATTACCCTGACTTCTAATCTCTCTTGGCACAAGAACATTACAAATATTGCTTCCTCTGCATCTAAAAAACTTGGTTTTCTCTTTCGCTCTCGGTGTTACTTTTCTTCCAAACAGCTGCTCACTGTATAAATCACAATTCCGCCCTGCCGTGGAATATTGTTCCCACATCTGGGGTGGTGCCCCCAAAACCTCTCTCAGGCTTCTTGATTCCATTCAGAAGAGAGCAGTGAGGTTAATTAATGATTCATCTCTAACAGAATCTCTCCGCTCGCTTTCTCACAGATGTACTGTTTCTGCTGCATGCCTCTTCTACAGATACTTCCATGGGCTCTGTTCTTCTGAATTGGCTTCTATAATTCCAGCTCTCTCCTTCAAAACAGTCCGAACACGTGCCGCTACCAGCCAACATCCATTTACTGTCCAACTTCAAACCCACAGAACCAACTTTTCAGCTTCCTCATTTATTCATTCAACTGCCGTTTTCTGGAACAACCTTCCTTCATACTTATTTCCTGAAAATTACAATCTACAGACGTTCAAGTCCAATGTCAACAAATATCTTCTTTCGTCTTCTCAACCTCCAACCCAAACACAGTACTAAGTACTATAGGTTCTAATACCTCTCATGTTTGGGGTTCAGATAAAAAAAAAAAAAAAATTCATACTGGTATTATTCCTGTGGAGGGAAATGGGTATGTATACAATACACATTATTACTTTATTGATTACGTGGGTTCCTCTCATACAGAAAAAAAATTAAAAAAGGAAAAATTAAGTTGTTATTCTAAGTTTGCAGTATCAGAAGTGCAGGGTTTTTTTTTTTTTTTTTTTATTGAGGAGTTGCAAGAATAGTACAGATTATTTGCTTTTTTATTTTTTATTATTATTTTTATTTATTTATTTAAAGTGTAGTGGAAATCATAATATAGGAATTAGCCAGTGAATGAGTATACTTACTGTGGAGAATGTTAAGGAGTCTGACTGCTGTAAATGAATTGATATAACGATTTCAGTTAAAAATTAGCATTTGATCAAAATGATAAGTTAAAGGAGGGATGATATATAGATTCAGTTATAATTAAAAAAGCTGCATATGAAAGTATCAAGCCATTGGGAATGGCAATGAGAACAAAATTAGACTCTGGAAAAATCTCGTTGGACTGGAAAGGTGTAAAGTCTCTCCAATACACAAAGGTGATGCTAAGCAGGAGTTAAGTAATTACAGGCTAGTGAATTTGACTACTGTGATGGGAAAAAGATCACAGTGAGTCTGTTGTTAAAGATGCAATTTGGAATCATTTCAATAAGAATGACATCTTGAAGTGATCTCAGAATGAGTTCATTAAGGAGAAAATCATGTGTGACCAGTCAGACATCTGCTGAATGCATCAGCAGGATGCTTCCAGCAGGTCAGAATTGTTACTTGCATCCAACTGATATTGGATGCAAGTAACAATTCTGACATTATATACGAAGGCTTTAGTAAAGCATTTCATACCATCCCTCAGTGGAAGGCTACATAAATTAGAACAAACTGGGATTACTGGTAAGACACTACGATGAATTGTGGACTGACTAAAAGATAGGAAGCAGGCTGCCATTAGCCATTAGAGTGGAAGTGTAACATGTAAGGTATCCAATCAAAACTGTAAATTAACATATAGCTTAGATTTTTTTTTTTTTTTGATGTGAAAACATCTTTGGTGAACCAACTTCGTTTTCAAACTGAAGCAAAATCAATTGGTAAAAAAACTTTCTTAAGGAAATGACATCACTTCCATCTCTTAATATGAACAATGCTAACTCAGTCACTAACACTGATTCGGTAGAGTAAGTAGCAGGTGTGAGAATAAAAAATTACATTGATCATACTAAGAGAGAAATGACATCACTTTCTAAATGACAGCAACTCAGTCACTAACGTTGATTCAGTGGAGAAGTAGCAGGTGGTAATATTATGCAAGAATAAAAGCTTTTGCCCGCTTAATACAGCCTGGCTCAAATTTGTTTTTCAAATTCATTACACATACCAGACCCTACCCAAACTGATTTTTATTCCGGCCCAACTGAAACTTTTTATATAAATAAAATCGCTATCATTAGTTTCTGAAGTTTGATAATAATAAAGAAATAAACCTTCAGATTCAAAATTCAATATTAATAATTATCCAAAATAATTATCAATATTAATTATAACAAGAGAAACTGTAATAAATTTTCAATTTAACATACTTAATATAATTCCAAAACGAATATCAATATCCACTTCTACCAGCCACTTTCTCTTCACACACTTTTTATTGGCTAGTGAATTTGACATCAATTGTTGTGCAGAAATAAAATAAGAGTTAACACGGTTGCTACTTTCAACACTCTTGAACAGCTAATCAGACTGCATAAAATTTGTTTCAAACCTTGCACTGCTGGATGGTAAATTTCCACAAAAGAGCACAAATTTCGGTGAAATTTGGAGAAATTAGTGATTGCACCTTTTTGGCAAATTAAAAGTGTCAACAGACAATTAATACACATTTTTTCTAAAAAAAACCTTTAAAAATTTAAATACATAAAAAATATTTTTAAAAATATATGTAAGAAATAGCCTGAAATGTTTGAAAAAACAAATCATTTCAATTATTTATATTCAACCTGAGCCAGAACATTGTTTGTGTTACCAGGCATGGGGGTAGGGCACTGGTCCATGCAGACCTCTAGTACAAATTGTATAAAGTATATGGTCAGTAGCTATGCCGTACAGTGTACTACTAATATACTATATAGTACAATTTGTACAAGTCGACCATCACTAATCCGGTTCCACTGCTAATTTGGACATAATTTCCACGAACGTAATTTCAAATTTTCCAGGTTAGTGCCCCAACCTGCCGCTACTGTTTTGGTGCCATTGGTTGCAGCATCAGCTGTTGGCATGAACTCGTAAACACTGGTAAGCCATTCCCACTTGTTTTTCTGCATTTATTATTATAACCTGCTCACATTTAGTCCCAGCCATGATTCCAATGCATAAAGGAAGTGCCTCTTGTGGTGTAAAGCACAAACACCGTACATAACAGATAAAGTTGAACTTCTGAAAAACTCGACAGCGGTGTGTCTGTGAGAAGTTCAACTCTGCTTAATTGTAAATTCCAACAATTTCTCTCAGTTCCTCTTATCTTAGAAATTTTCTTTCAGCCATTCCTTTTTAGATTTTTTTTTTTTTTTTACAACACACTTGTACAAACTTGCAGGAAAACCAAACACAATATGATGGATAACACAGCGCGCTAATGAACTTGTTTTCACAAAATCTCTAACAATACAGACAAACTTATTGCTATGTTTGAGAGTTTATTTTATCGTAATTAGTTTTATTTCAGCATGTGCAATAAACTAATCACAAACAACCTTCATATGTATGCTGTAATAGCATCATACGTATGTGGCCAACACAGCTTCTTGAGAAGCCGTATGTGGCCAACACGGCTTCTCAAGAAATAAAGTAACCAACATATGTGGCCACGTTGGCCACATATATGCGACATAAAAATATGTTTTTTTATTTTTTTTTTATATTTTAAGCGAAAAAACGACAACACTGACATTACAATATTTATTTTAGAATTACTAATCAAATTATTTCCTAAATATTTTTTGGCCCCTGGTGAATTTTTTTCTTAAACTAGCTTGGCAGTCAATATGTTAAAGGTAGAAGGAGGCGGTTAGCTGTTGGGTAAAATGCATGTGCTAAAATAACCACTGGTGATCCGGCAAACTCACTAATCTGGCACCCCACATGTCCCAACGCTGCCGGATTAGTGAGGGTCGACCTGTATATGGTTAGTATAACTACTAACCTATAACTACTATGGTTAGTATAACTACTAACCATATACTATATACTAGTACAGGCAACCCCGACTTACATAATACTCAACTTATGCAAATTCAATTTTGCATAAGTTTTTGTCGACCGGCACAAACTGAAAAAAATATGAAATATATTTTGCATTGTACAGGAATAAATGGAGATATTGTGAAAATATCGTAATATGAACCCAATAACACATTATTATCATTATTTTTTTTGATAATTCTTTCCAAGACCTCGGAAATTGAAATTTTCATTAAATAACTAAACTATTTATCTCGTTACAGGGTCATTTTTATAATGGCAGTTGCAATACACTTTAATTGTTATCACATGTTCCATTATAAGAATCAATTTTGAAAGCCTTTGTGACATGAGCTAGTCTGTAATCAAATCACAATGCAGGTTAGGTGGGCAAAGGCAGATTACGAGAAATCTTTAGCAAAGGATGTAGACAAAAACAGCAAAGAGTTTTTTATTTATGTAAACTCTAGAAGGAAAAGGTTGAATCAGATTAGTCCACTTAACATAGATGGTTTCACTATTCACAATCATCTACGTTCAAGGAGTGGAATACCAGAAGTTTATCAAACTCTAACAGGGAGATAAGTGATTTTGTAATAACTGAGAGCAAAGTGGAGGAGAAATTGTTGAAGTTAAACACAAGGATGACACCTGGGGTGGATGGAATCTATCCAGTTATATTAAAGGAGGCAGCAAAGGAAGTAAGCAAACCCTTAGCCATAATCATTAAAGCTTCCTTGGACTCAGGGGGAGGTCCCCATGGACTGGAGATGTACAGATGTGAAAACGTGTTCCCAATTCACAAAAGGGGTTCAAAGGGTGACATGGGTAATTACAGACCTGTTAGTCTAACTTCTGTTCCAGGGAAAATAATGGAATCATTGGTTAAATAGGTGATGCAGGATAATATAGACAAGACTGCAGCTATAATTGAGACACAGCATGGGTTTGTTAAGGGGAAAGTCTAGTCTGACAAATTTGATTGGATATTATGATGTGGGCAAAAAGGAATTGGATACAAAGAATCCAATTCCTTTCCTAAAATCCAAAGATACTTGGATTTTAGGAAAGATTTTGATACTGCTGCACATGGGAAACTACTGTACAAATTGGAGCAGTGTGACATTAAGGGCAAGTTGCTACATTGGATAAAAGGATGGTTGAATGGGAGAAGACAGAAAGTGGTTATCAATGGACACTGATCTTCATGGACTAATGTTATTAGTGGAGTCCCACAAGATTTAGTGTTGGGCCCACTGTTGTTTACGGTATTTATCAATGATATTGATGAAGGTGTAGCAGGGTTAATGTCTAAATTCGCAGATGATATGAAGGTTGGCAGGGTTGGTAATGACAGTAATGATTGTACGCTACTACAACAGTTGCAAAAGTTGAGCAGATGGGCTGAGAGGTGGCAACTGAATTTGACAAATGTAAAGTACTGCATATGGGTAGCAGTAACCCCAGAGTAACATATCAACTGGGTGCTATGACACTCAGGGTAGTGGAGAATGAAAATGACCTGGGAGTAATTGTGCAGTCAGATATGAAGTTTTCTGAGCAGTGCAAAAAGGCTGCTGCAAGAGTAGCTTGTGGTGTCTTGTCAATGATATACAGAAATTTTGCAAGCAGTGATAAGAAGGTGATTGTCCCCTTGTAAAAGGCAATGATCAGGCCACACCTTAAGTACAGTTTACAGGTCTGGAGGTCTCATTTTAGGAAATACTTAGAGCTGCTGGAACAAGTACTGAGAAGGGTAACGAGATTGGTGAGGGGAACAAAGAGGCACCAACGTGTACCAAGAAAGGCTTAAGTTCTGCAAATTGCAGTTCTGGAGACTAGGCACTTGCGAGGTAATCTAATTGAGGTGTATAAGGCCTTGACTGGATTGAGCACACTCAATGCTCATGGGAATCTTCCTCTTGCTCAGATTACTCATCTGAGGGGGCATAAATTCAAACTGAGGAAAGAAAATTGTAGAACAGATGTGTGGAAATTCGCCTTTAGCCAGGTGGTTGATAGCACTAGTTTCCAAATTTAAGTTTGTTCACTGGGGTTTGAATTTCAATAGGTCCTACTGCCAAAATATGTTGCGGTGACTTCAAATATAAATAATAGATTTTTTTCTATCACATCCGGATACATCACAATTTAAGAAATAAAGAAGTATTGTTTTTTTATGAAAGTATATAATTTTATTGTATTTAGTAACGACAAAATGATAGGATTACATTTTCATATATCAAAAAATACGTAAATACTAACAAGTATTAATCAAAATTCTGAAACTTTTGTTAATCAGACTTTCGTCTCTTTGTTTGAAAAGAACGTTTAATTGTTTTTCTTTCATGTACAGTGCCAGGTTTCTCTCTTTTTAAACACCAGCAGTAGTTGGCCATCATGCTTGCATTCCACCTTCCCTGGCACACCTCTGCTCCATTTCCTTTATGTCCTGATGGAATCTCTCCCCTTGTTCTTCACTCATCTGTGCAAGATTTTCGGGGGGGGGGGGGGGGAAATCAAGATGGGTATACAAAAATAGAATTTTGATGCTCACATTGCAACCTAAATTGTGAAGCTTTTCGAGCATATTCTGAACAATTTTCTCATAATCCTGTGATTTATGATTTCCTAGAAAGTTTTCCATTACACTTTTAAAAGCAATCCAGGCTTCCCTTTCAACGTCAGTCATAGTAGTTTCAAACTGACAGTCTAAAACCAATTTTCTAATTTGGGTACCGTTAAAGATACTCTCCTTAATTTTTGTGTCCGATAAACCGGGAAATTTACTGCAAAGGTACTTAAAGCAGTTGCCATCCTTATTCAATGCTTTAACAAATTGCTTCATTATGCCTAACTTGATATGCAGTAGAGGTAAAAGTAATTTATCTGGCTTCACAAAACTTTCGTGCACAATATTTTTTGACCCCAGTGTAAGATTGTGCTTCCGGGGCCACTGCTTCTTTATCCATTTCAGCGCTTTAGCTCTGCTATCCCATTCACAAATAAAGCATGGCATTTTAGTGTACCCACCCTGTTGCCCCAACAACATACATAACACTTTTAAGCATGGCATTTTAGTGTACCCACCCTGTTGCCCCAACAACATACATAACACTTTTAAGTCTCCACATAACTGCCATTCATGATATTGACATTTAATTTTCTCCAGAAGCAACTTTAGATTGTCATAAGTTTTTTTTAAGTAGACTGAAGGAGCAACTGGCACAGATGTGTACTTATCTCCATTATACAGGAGAACATCTTTTAAACTAGTCTTAGAAGGTCTATAAACAGTCTCCATTCACTAGGAACATATGATGGAGCTCCTAAGGCACTTATTAAACCAGCGATATCACCTTCTTGTGAAAAATACTGTATAAATTCCCTTTCACGATTTCTGTACTAGGAAAATGATGTGCCTGGAGCAAGTAAGTTTTTGCTTGAAGTCTGGATCCAAGAATTTCAGCAGCATACTTTGGAAGATCTAAGTCCCTTATTAAATTGTTCAGTTCGACTTGCATGAATTGCTGTGGTGTTAAAATATTTTCTAGTTGATAACATTCCTCTTCATTAACCTCTTTAGCTTCTGCATTGGTGGAAGATGTTGATTTTACAAAATCAGTAATATTTCGCCTCTGCTTTACAGGAACAAAACAATTGCATATGTAACAAAATATGTCGTTACTGTTTATACACTTTCTGGTTGCCATACTAAAAGAAAACTAACACAAAATGAGAGCTCACGAATTTTTTTATAGGAGTACTGTGACAGCATAAGGGATGTGCCACTTATATAGGCTCTGTGGTTGAGTGGACTGTACAAACAAGTGAGTGCAGGCTCTGACAAGTTTAACCCGTAACTACGCATAGGAGTCTCCCAGACTCCACTCGGAAAATAAAATTCTGGGAATCACAGATGGGCTGCAAGAGCGGGGTGGGGGCTGTCTACATTCCTGGGTCAAGGTCGGCTACCTTTCAGTATGACCTTGCAGTGTGTGTAGTTATGGGTTAACATGCACAATCTGTTGTATTTGAGACAAATATTTGATACTGATTATGAATATAGGGGTATAAAATTTGTAAACCACTGGAGAAACTATAGTTATGTACACATTTGCATATAATACCTAGGTAATATTTTGTTAACGAATTGTGAAAATTCTGTATGTGATAGAAACAAACGGACTTTGGTTTAGTAAACAGTAAGCATGCATAAATAACTGCCACATACTTTTACTCAAACCCCAGATACACTGTAAACCAGTGTAGTTGAAACAAACTTCCATCTGTTGTAGTGGAGGTCAGCAACTTACACAAGTTCAAGGTAGAACTAGACAAACATTTTGAGTGAATGAATCGGTGAAATGGGAAGGATGACGTTTTTTTTTTTTTTTTGGCTGATGCTATATAAGCTTGCTTTCTTGCATCATATTATTATTATCATTAGCCATATGGTGCAAGGAAGCCTGAGGCTTATGCTGCACCAGCCAAAAAAATAAAAATTTCTGAATTACCGTGTGTGTGTGTGTGTGTGTGTGTGTGTGTGTGTGTGAGTGAGAGAGAGAGTGAGAGAGAGAGAGAGAGAGAGAGAGAGCCCTACTAATTCTAATATTTCTTTTTGGAGGTCATGACCATAAAACAATAAAAACAATTTGGACTTTCTGGTTTATTGGGCTTTTCTGTTATCTATAAATTTCAATATATTTGCAATCCATAAATGGATAGTAAGCTTGATCTTATTGCAATAATACCGATAACTGGAACTGTGTAGGTTTTTATGTTATTATGTTGAAATGTTCACTGAAACCTTCAATCATATAAAAACGAATTTTCAGACTCTTCTCTTCATTCCGATTTACTTATTATAATGATGAAGGAGAAGTGACCAACAGAAAGTGCAAGTGGTGACAGGGCTAGGAAACAAAACAAATTTGATTTTGAAATGAAGATGAAAATGATTAAGAAGTATGAAGCAGGACAAAGTTTGTCATATAATGCACGGGAATTAGGTCTCACTGCTTCAAAAGTGAATAAAGGACAGTGCACATCTAAAATAACAGTTAAGGATTAACAGTGATCACAAAACAGCATTAATGTGTTATATAGGAGAGGGAAAAGCTATTAGTAAAGAAAGAAAATTGGATACGAGTGCCACTGAGGTGTTTGTACTGGCACTTATCTTTTTATTGTACATTTTGAAGCACACTTGGCCATTTACCTGTGCATGAAATAAAAAAAAATTAATATATACCATATTTCCCCATATATAAGATGCACCTTTTTTCGAAAAAATTGGGGTCTAAAAACTGGGTGTGTCTTATACAGTGGTTGTAGATTTTTTTACTTGCATTTCCCGCTTTTTCACGATTGTTGTCTTTGCGCTCATTGTTTCGCACTTGTTACCGGTATATTAGATTACTTTTTTTTTTTTTTTTTTTTTTTTTGATTTGGTAGTTGTTGGCGCATTGGCTTCTGTGGCCATATTGCGCCTCCCAGGGTTTTTACAGTACTTTGATCCAAGCCCGAGGCGGGAATCGAACCCGCGACCTTTGCGTTGCCGGGCAGGTACTTTACCCACTCGGCTAGCCCGGTCGGCTATTAGATTACGTTTTGCCACATTCTGCCCAGAAATGGCTCAGAAAAGATTTTCATACAGTGCTGAATTCAAGTTAAAAGTGATCCAGTTTGCAAAAGTGAATGGAAATCGTGCTGCCGAACGTAAGTTTGGTCCTCCTCCAACTGAGAAAACAATCCGAGACTGGCTACGGGAAGAAGAAACCCTACTGAAAACGCCATGGCAGAAGAAGGCCATGAGAGGCAAGTCAGCAAAATTGCCTGATTTAGAGAGGGAATTGAAGATATGGATTGAAGAGCAAAGGGCAATTGGAATTCCTGCGTCCACAAAGATGGTTCAGCATGAGGCAAGAAAAATTGCTGATGAAAAAGAAGTTACTGATTTCAAAGGAGGACACAACTGATGCTTTAGGTTCATGAAACGGAATGGACTAAGCATGTGTACACGCACCAGACTTGCCCAAAAGATGCCTGAAAGCTATGAGCAAAAGGTCCTTGAATTTCATCATTTTGTCATTCAATGTCGGAAGACACATCAGTTTGAGTTGGGACAGATTGCAAATATGGACGAAGTCCCCCTTCAATTTGATGTCCCAAGTAACAAAACTGTTGATAAGAAAGGGGGTGAAAACTGTAACTGTGAAGACAAGTGGACATGAAAAGAGCCATTATACAGTTGTTCTAGCTTGTTATGCCGATGGAACTAAGCTGCCTCCTATGCTGATTTTCAAACGCAAAACAATGCCAAAAGAAGCCATTCCTCGAGGAGTGATTGTCCACATTCATGACAAGGGTTGGATGGATCAGGATGGGATGAAGATCTGGTTTGAGAAAGTTTGGAGCAGGAGACCAGGTGGGCTCTTATGCAAACCTGCCCTATTGGTGCTTGATCAGTTCAGAGCACACATAACAAAAAATACAAAGAAGATTGCTGCAGAGCAAAAAACAAAACTTGCCATCATACCTGGAGGCTTGAACATCCCAGCTCCAACCACTTAAAACAAACCCTTCAAAGCTGCCATGAGAGACGAATGGAACCAATGGATAAAGTCTTCTGGGGACAATTTGACACCAGCAGGAAGAGGGAAGAAACCAACTACAGGAGAAGTTTGTACCTGGGTGAAAAGATCCTGGGATAATATCAAGATTGAGATCATTGCCAAGTCATTTAAGAAGTGTGGCATTTCAAATGCCATAGATGGAACTGAGGACGAGGTAATATATGAAGACAGTAATTCGTCATCAGACACAGATGAGGACAAGCTAATGGATGAGAGTTTTGACAGTGATGAGGAGTTGTATGAATTTTATGATGAATAAAACTTGAGTTCAATAACTTTATGTAATACATTTTTTTTCAAATTTTGGGCCCCAAAATTAAGGTGCGTCTTATACATGGGGAAATACGGTAATTCTATTTTATGTTCAGCGAACATTTCTTTTTTGCTTCAATCAAATTCAGCACACATTGTGAGTGTTGCAATTTAGGGAAATTCCAACTTGCTTAAAAGTCGACATGTGTAGAGTCCTGCGGATCGAAACCCTTATGTAAGTCAGGGAGTGACTGTATATGATTAGTAGTTATAGTATATAGTAGTATGTTTGTTATTTGGTATTTAGGAGCATTTGAAACTAAGGCCATATTGCTCCGGGATATGTGGTGGTCATTCCCTGACATTTCCGCATCCTCCGTATTTGGTGGTGACGGGCTCGAACCCCGGTCTAATCATGAAGCGTGTGCTACGCACTACTGCTCCTTCCCACCTGGCTACGGAGGCGCCTATATAGTAGTATAAATTTAACTATGAATAGTATATAGTATTATACAGTTAATAGCTATACTCCTAAAACTAGTAATGTATAATATAGGTAGTTCTTGACTTTACAAGTTAATTCATTCCTAGTACGCACTTGTAAAGCAAAAACTCGTAAAGCAGGAATTTATTTCCCATAGACATAACGTTACAAACAGGGGTTGCGTTTTCAACAATGAAATTAGTTAGCTAATTAATTTATGTTTAAACAATGATTAATTTATACAAAGAAATTAAAACGTAGCCTGTAAAATCAAGCAAATTATAATAATAAAGAAATTATTTATGACTTAAAAATGTTAAAGATTGTTTATTCTTCATCATGATTGACTAAATGCACACTCGTTGATCACTCGTTATTGGTGGCTCAGCACTCATGGTTTGTTGCATAAGGAGTTGTCTTCTTCAGAAATGCTTCAAGAGGTGTTTGTTTCCAAGATAATCTTCTCTTTTCTTTATAAATTTCACGATAGCATGCATAAGCATTTTTTAACGGCACGCACAAATTGCAAATAACACAATACGTGCGGAGTAACAAGTTTATGAAGCTTAATAAAAAAAAAAAAAAAGAAATTAAGAGTAGATTCTGAAAATTTATTTATGTTTTTTTATATGATTGAAGATTTCAGTAAAGGGGAAACACATTTTACCATAATAATGCAAAAAAAACCACACAATTCCAGATAACGGTATTTTTGCAACTACAATAACATCAAGTTTACTATCCTTTCATAATTGTTTGCAGTAACAGAAAAGCCCAATAAACTGGAAAATGCAAATTGTTTTTATTGTTTTATGGTAGTGAAATGTGCACCAGAAATGTGCATTAGAAAAATATCACAAAGGCATTCAAAACTGATTCTTATAACAGAACATATGATAATGATGACAGTGTAATGCATTTTAATGATTTTAATTGATAACTAATACAATTTATATTATAAAATGATCTTTTAGAGGGATAAATAGCTTAGTTAAATTTCAACTTCCAAGGTCTTGGAACGAATTACCAAAAAACAACATTTTCATGATAAGATGGTGTCTCTGGAATGGATTAATATCATAAAACAGGGTACACTGTATTGCATAGCTGCGCACGCGGTATGAAATGCCATATTTATGAATTCATTTTTTGCAATTAATGTTCATAGTTTCGATTTTGTTGATACTTCCTACTTGAAAAAAAAAACTCATAAACCAGGGAACTCGTAAAGCGGAAACTACCTGTTTATATAGTTTTCCTACTGGCATTAACTATTAATATGAAGTTAACAGTTAACTAGGAGTGTAATGTTAGTAGTAATAACTGGTTAATAGTTAACCACTAACTACTTGGTTAATTTTAGTAGTAATAACTACTAACAATACTTAACAGCGAATAGGAGGGGCATTCACTGAATTATTAACATTAGTTAGTAGTAATAATATAGTTAATATTTTAACTATTGCCGCTGGAAGATTTAGTGGTAATCATCATCATCAGCCATTTTTAATCCATTGCAGGATGAAGGCCTCTCCAGTAACTTTCCAGTTTCTTCTGTTTTGTGCAATGGCCATCCATTTACTATCCATCAGCTCTTGAATTTCATCCGTGCAACTCCATTGTTGTCTTCCAAATTTTCTTTTAGCTCCTCTTGGCAGGGCCGGATTTATGCATAAGCTAGACAAGCTACAGCTTAGGGTCTCAAATTACAAGGGGCCTCTGGGTCAGTATAGAAAATAATAATAAAAAAATAAATAATTTATAAACGATGAACATCAGTATACAAATAAATGAAAATTATTGTTGTTATTATAGACTTTATGGTTTTCTGCATTTACTTGTCTTGAAACACAATTTATCGCAATATACTTTTGGTTGTTTTTACAATGCGCGCCTATTTTTCGACTCAATAAATTATGAAGGTACCAACAGTATTGGAGATAGTTTACTTACTTATATGCTAACAAGAGATACATGTAAATTGTGGATCCTTTGATCTTAGAGGTTTCACGTTCTGAAACGGAAACAGCGCATTGGGAGGAACCCTTCTTGTAAATTAGCATTTTTCCCCATGGCGCCTCACAATGTGGAATAAACAATGACCAGGCAGAGTAGAGCATCTACTTCAGTCACTGCAAAGTATGCAGCTTTGGTAAATTTGTGGGTTTAAGATTTATTTGCTATTTTTATTCTACCCTTGTCTATTTCTTTCTACAGCCAACAGGAAATGGACTTGGTTGCTGACCATGAATAATACATTTTATAACCCTTTTATATGGATCTCTTCTTTTCATTTGTGGTGTGAAAATTTGTTGCAAAGTTATTTGAAGGAGTAACTTGGGAAATGAAACAAAACAATTCAGCCAACCACAGATATTTTCATTTGTTCAATTGGCAGAGGACATTTTGCAGCTGCCATTCAGCATCATGCACTATTCTGTGATTCTAAATTTTCAAGTGTATTGATTCTACAAGTTTCTCAGAGGATGAAAAAAATTTAAATTTACCCATTACCACCATTCCTTTCTAACTTGTAATAGAAAGGCTGAAGACGCTAGTAAATTGATTATTCCAGTTTTCATTAGTTTACATGATGGACCATTCATAAATTATAAATGACATTGGTGATAAAAAATGCTCTCCAGTTTTTATACTAATATATGTTACTCATTGCTGTATATTTATATATTTATTCATTAATTTTATTTATTTATTCACTATTCTTCACATTTTGTTACAATTTGACAGAACAAATTTTAATTTTATTACAATGGTGTCAGCAAATTTTTTTATTGAAAATTTGTTTTAGGATCATTTCTAGATTACAGAAACATATAATATGAAATGCAAGCATATGGCATCGAAATGAAAATAAGAAACAATTTAACATTAAACGTAATATTTATTAGAAATTTCAAACAAATCTTTCAAACCAGCGTTTTTGCTAGCTAAAAAACTTATCCCGCCAGTGCTAACGCCAGTTTCACTAAAGTGTTGATAAAGGAGTTTTGCCTTTTCATGAATGATGAGTGAACTTAACGGAATTTTATTCTGAGTTAGGTCTTCTATCCACAGATTTAAAGCTTTTTCCATTTTTTCTAATTTAACTTCACGAGTACAGCGCAAATTTTTGAAGCAATTAGCGCGTTTTCACGGACACTAAGGCGGATTTTTTCTTACGATTTTTTGATTGATCGTACCGTTGACTCATTGATTTTATAATGTTTCGGCACTGAGGAGACACTTTCACCATTAGAAATTTTGTCTAATAACTCAATTTTATTCGCTAATGTCATCACCTTCTTTGATCTTTTCACATTTCCCTTGTTATTCGTAGCCATATTTTTGTACGGGTTAGAAAGAACTTGTCCACAATAAAGTCACTTTCTTCCGTTAACACACTCGAAAAAAAGGCTATTTTACACGCAGAACGGTAGATTTATCACTTTTGTAAGCATATCAATTTATAAATTGATAAATTCATTCAATTTATAAGCATATAAATTAAAAGCAAACGACGAAACCTTCCATGACAAGGGCATAACACATAGTTACTGAACAAGGATTAGCGAGAAACATCGATGATCGCGATTTTTTCACCCCTCTCCCCCCACCCACTGAGCGCTGTTTTGACCAGGAAAGATAATTTTAGCCACGTCCATGTTTTTTTATGGCGGAAAATGTTCATGGCACTTTAAAATTCACATTTTTTCAGGTTTCATTTTATATTAAATCAGTGACCGTGATTACGTGAAACCGCGAATATCGGGAGTTTACAGTATAGCATTATTTTGTGATTTTCTGATTAATCTGGTGTATTTATTCTTTACTGGGCCTTGTAAATGCATAAAAGTATCAATAAGGGTATCATATCCACGTGCTACAAGTTGCAGCTCTGCTGAACGAGAAGTTTTTTTACCATATTTAGCCGCTTTATTGACCAGTGGATACATCAAATTATTTTCTATAAGTAGCTTATAGACCTGGTCAAGATCATTAGTTTATTCTGAATTGAGACAGTGAGATTTGGAAGTTAATTAATAATCAAGTGTCCATAGATTTACCGTTCGTAACTTGCGCCATTGTTATAAGATACGTGATATCTCAACGTTATACCGTTTTTATAAGATACAACATTATAATCAGCAAAATCTATTAATTTTGTTAAATTTTGTTGTAAATTAAATTGTACTTTTAACTAAATACATATAACGACTTAGATTACAAACATAACATAATTAATTAACACAACTTGATACGGAAGTTATATAAATGGAACTCATAGATAATATTTGATACTGAAAAATATATATAGCATTATAACTGTGTTGGGATACAAGTTTAGGGTTATAATTTTGTACTGAAATTGATATTTTCTTGAAATTAAATTCAAATCATGACTCAGACCAGAGCAGCAAAGCAAAAGACTCAAGCTAATAGGAGTGTGTGGCTCAGAGGAGAACTGAGGGAGGCAGTTGCCCTCTGAATCACAGGCTTTTAAAATGCACTGCTTGCATGATATTTGTGGACCAATCGGGTACGGAACATGATATTGCCAGGGGGGGGGATGTCTTTGTGTTTACACGATGCAAGGAGTGTAACAAAATCAGTCGACAACTCAATTTAGGGTTATATAGGGCCTATGGGCCTATATGAGAGCTTGAAGGACAGGGTGGATGCCCTCGAAGGATCTAAAGAGAGGGACCCATCAAGCACTCAGCTGCCCACATCAACGCCAGAGCTTGCTCTTGGTCATCACGCAACACAGCGGCAAACCCCAAGGCAGAATGTGCTGGTCCAACAGGAACTAGTAGTTGTTGGTGACTATTGTCAGGGAAATGGGGAACATGCTTTGTAAATAGGATAGGTGGAACAGGAGCAGGGTAGGTCAGGGTCTACCAGGGGCAAAGGTTGATGACGTTGTAGAGGGGATATCATCCTTTAAGGGCACAAAAGGAGATATAATTGTACACGTTGGCGCTAATGATATTAGGAGTAGGAGACCAGCAGAATTATTTAACAAGTACAGGTCACTGTTGAAAAAAAGCCACGAATTAGGGTTGAATTTGAAAGTGTCTGCAATTCTGCTCAGACACAATAGGAGGGAGTATATGATGAGAGCCCTGTCGATCAATTCGGTCCTGGAAGGATTGTGCAAGGCTCGAGGGATAGAATTTTTTTTCAGCCTGGTCTGTACTTGTTAACAGAAGGGACAGCTTCTAAAGGGATGGGATACACTTAAATAGAAGGGGGACAAGAATATTTGCTGTTGCTATCGAAGCAGTGTTAGATGGGTTGGAAAACTGCTAGCTTGGGGGGATACAAGGACTAATAGATTAACAGTAGCCACTGGCAGAGGTGAAAGTGATTCTTGCACTGCTTCTATTGAATGAGCAGAAACCTGGAAAACAAGATGCAGAATATATTTCAGAGACTGCTGGGAGTCATTGCGGTACAAGTAAACACATGGGTTGTGTTAGGGTAGCTAAGAAAAAGAATAGGTGCATGTATACTTGTGGGTACACCAATGCTAGGAGTTTGGTAAATAAATTTGATGAATTTGAGGTATTGCTCAAAGCATCCAAGGCAGATATTGTTGGGATATCAGATATGTGGTGTCACACAGATATAAGGAAAGCAGAACTGGAATTTGGGGAGTACAACATCTACAGAAAGGATAGACAGGTTAGGAAGGGAGCAGGGGGTTATGCTATAAGTTAAGAAACAACAAATCCAAGGAAGTGAAGCCAGTTGACAATGCTGGACAATGCAGTGTCGAGTCAATTTGGAGTGACATAAGCATCGGGAGATCAAAATTGAGAGTAGGAGTGTGCTATAGGCCTAATGACTCTGATGAGTATAATAAGAAACTGTACAGGGGAATAGAGTGGGCCAGTATACCCAGGGGCTCACATCTGGTAAGTATGGGCTTGGCACACCCAGGGTCCTGAGCTGGATATCATCATTCTTCTCTTTCTTGGTGATTCCCTTCTACTCTCTCTCTCTCTCTCTCTCTCTCTCTCTTAGGTTAACTCAAGTATTTTTTTTGGCTGGTGCAGCATAAGCCTCAGGCTTCCTTGCACCATATAGCTGCTAATAATAATAAATAAATCAGTCTTATAATGGGGGATTTTAATTTCCCAGACACTGACTGGAATTTGGGGGTTGGTCACTCACAAACTACCAAGGCTTTTGTGAATTTATTGGATGATTGTTTTCTACATCAGCATGTTCGGGAGGCAACTAGAAGGAGTAATACTCTTGATTTAATTATCAGTACTGATTCTTCATGCATTAAGAATCTGCAGGTAGAGGAACCACTACCTGTAGCAGTGATAACAGTGTGCTGAAGTGGGATTTACTCAAAGAGGTAACCACCATCAGGGGTAAAGGAAAGGGTTATTGCTTTCGTAAAGGCGACTACGATGGTCTGAGACAGTATTTCAATTCTATACAGTTGGACCAACTGATGATGTTACCAACAGCAAATGCAAAATGGGAAGCATTCAAAGAACTTATCTTGGAAGCTACTGGGCTTTACATACCAACTAAGAAATATTGTTCAAGGTTTAGGCCTAAATGGATGTCAGATGAACTAATGAGACTTATGGCAGAGAAGAAAAATGCATGGGATACATAAAAATTAACACGTGACACAGGCGCCTATGATAGTTATAAGTTGATCTGTAACCAAGTTAAAAAGGAGGTTAGGCACGTGAAGGCAGATTAATAGAAATCTTTGGCAAGGGATGCAAAGAAAAACAGCAAAGAGTTCTTTACTCATGTAAACCCTAGAAGGAAGGGGATGAATCAGATTGGTCACTTGATATCGATGGTTCAACTGTTGATGATCCTGCTCAGCTAGCTAACAAACTAAATGAATATTTTGCATTGACATTCACACATGAGGAGTTATTCAGCGAGGGGAATGTCAGAGGTGTATTCAACTTTGGCACTAAGCTAGAAAATCTTGTAATAATTAAGAATAAAGTGGAGGAGAAATTGTTGAATTTCTCCTCCACTTTATTCTCCTCCACTGGATAGACTCCAGAAAGGCACCTGGAGTCTATCCAGTTATATTAAAGGAGGCAGCAAAGAAAGTAAACAAACCCATAGCCATAATTGTGAGAGCTTCCTTGGACTCAGGAGAGGTACCCATAGACTGCAGATGTGCAAATGTGACCCCAATTCACAAAGGAGGATCAAAGGCTGACACAAGTAATTATAGACCTGTGTGTTTAACTTCTGTTCCAGAAAAATTAATGGAGGCATTGGTTAAAGAAGCACTGCAGGATCATCTAGACAACACTTCAGTTATAGCTCGGACACAGCATCGTTTTGTTAAGGGGAAGTCTTGCCTGACCAATTTGATTGGATATTATGATGCAGTCACAAAAGAACTGGATACAGAGAATAATTTGATATTATATACTTGTATCTTAGAAAGGCTTCTTGTATCTTAGAAAGGCTTTTGATACTGTTGCACATGGAAGACTGCTGCACAAATTGGAGCAGTGTGGCATTGGAGGCAAATTGCTGCTATGGATAAAGGGGTGGTTGAGGGGGAGAAGACAGAGAGTGGTAATCAATGGACACTTCTCGTTGTGGACTAATGTTATTAGTAGAGTCCCTCAGGGTTCAAAGTTGGTTCCATTATTGTTTCCTGTGTTTATAAATAATATTGATGATGGTATATCAAGCTTAATGTCCAAGTTTGCAGATATTACAAAGGTTGGCAGGGTTGTTAATGACACTACTGATGCTATGCTGCTGCAACAGAATGTGGAAAGGTTGAGCAGATGGGCTGAGAGGTGGCAAATGAAGTTTAACATTGACAAATGTAAAATACCACATATGGGAAACACCAACCCCAGAGCAATGTATCAACTCTGTGGTACTAAACTGACAGTAGTAGAGAATGAAAAGGACATGAGGGTGGTTGTGCAGGCAGATATGAAGTTCTCTGAGCAGTGCAGACAGGCTGCAAGAGTAGCTCATAGTGTCTTATCAATGATATACAGGAATTTTTATAGCAGGGATAAGGAGGTGATTATTCCCTTGTATAAGGCAATGGTCAGGCCACACCTTGAGATTGTATACAGGTCTGGAGGAATCATTTCAAGAAGGATGTAGAGCTGCTGGAACGAGTACAGAGAAGGGCAACAAGATCAGTGAATGGAACAAAGGGTTGCTCTTACGACAGATATAAGAAAGGCTTAAGTTTTGCAAATTACAGTGTCTGGAGACTAGGCACCGGCGAGGTGATCTGATAGAGGTGTATAAAGTTTTGAATGGTTTGAACATGCTCAATACTGATGGGATTTTTCCTCTTGCTCAGAATAATCACCGGAGAGGGCATAAATTCAAATTGCGGAAAGACAGATGTAGGATAGATGTGCCGAAAGCTGCCTTTAGCCAGTGGGTAGTTGGTTGGTGGAGCAGACCTCCATCCTGTGTTGTGGAAGTTGATAGCCTAAATAAATTAGCATTAGCATTAGCATTAGTAGAAGCATTTGATGCAAGAAAGCAAGCTTATGCAGCATCAGCCAAAAAAAAAAAGAAAAAAAAAAACCACTCCCACTTCACCCCTCTGTTCGTTCAAAATACCTGTCCAGCTGAGCCTTAAACTTATTTAGGCTATCAACTTCCACGACAAGGGATGGAAGTCTGTTCCACCAACCAACCACTCGCTGGCTAAAGGCAAATTTCCGCATGTCTATCCTACATCTGTCTTTCCTCAATTTGAATTTATGCCCTCTCAGGTGATTATTCTTAGCGAGAGGAAGAATCCCATCAGCATTGAGCATGCTCAAACCATTCAATGCTTTATACACCTCTATCAGATCACCTCGCTGGTGCCTAGTCTCCAGACACTGTAATTTGCAAATCTTAAGCCTTTCTTCGTAAGAGCACCCCTTTGTTCCATTCACTAATCTTGTTGCCCTTCTCTGTACTCGTTCCAGCAGCTCTACATCTTTCTTGAAATGAGGCCTCCAGGCCTGTATACAGTACTCTAGGTGTGGTCTGACCATTGCCTTATACAAGGGAATAATCACCTCCTTATCCGTGCTAGAAAAATTCCTATATATCATTGACAATACACCATGAGCTACTCTTGCAGCCCGTCTGCACTGCTCAGAGAACTTCATATCTGCCTGCACAACCACCCCCAGGTCCCTTTCATTCTCTACCACTGTCAGTGTAATACCACAGAGTTGATACGTTGCTCTGGGGTTGCTGTTTCCCATGTGTAGTACTTTACATTTGTCAATGTTAAACTTCATTTGCCACCTCTCAGCTCATCTGCTCAACCTTTCCAGATCCTGTTGCAGCAGCATAGTGTCAGTAGTGTCCTTGACAACCCTGCCTACCTTTGTATCGTCTGCAAACTTCGACATTAAGCTTGATATACCATCATCAATATCATTTATGAATACAGAAAACAATAATGGACCCAACACTGAGCCCTGAGGGACTCCACTAATAACATTAGTCCACGACGAGCAGTGTCCATTGATTACCACTCTCTGTCTTCTCCCCCTCAGCCACCCCTTTACCCACAGCAGGAATTTGCCTCCAATGTTACACTGCTCCAATTTGTGCAGCAGTCTTCCATGTGCAACAGTATCAAAAGCCTTTCCAAGATCCAAGTATATAATATCAAAGTTATTCCCTGCATCCAGTTCCTTTGTGACTGCATCATAGTATCCAATCAAATTGGTCAGGCAAGACTTCCCCTTAACAAAACCATGCTGTGTCCGAGCTATAACTGAAGTCTTGTCTAAATGATCCTGCAGTGCTTCTTTAACTAATTGGTTGGTGGAGCAGACCTCCATCCTGTGTTGTGGAAGTTGATAGCCTAAATAAATTCAAGGTTCAGCTGGACAGGTATTTTAAAAGAACGGAGGGGTGAAGTGGAAGGGTTTTTTTTTTTTTTTTTTTTTTGGCTGAATATGCATAAGCTTGCTATCTTACATCACATGCCTCTACTAATGCTGATCTCCTTTGTGACTTGATTACAGACTAGCTTATATCTGCCATAAGATTCAATGTTGCCTGATAATTTATATGCAAGCCATGCATTTTTATTCTCTGCCACGAGCCTCATTATTTCATTTGACAACCATTTAGGCCTAAACCTTGAACAATATTTTTAATAGGTATGAAGAGTCTAGTAGCATCCACGATTAATTCATTAGTAGTAGTAGCATGTGATGCAAGAAAGCAAATGTATGAGCTCATGCAGCATCAGCCAAAAAAAAAAAAAAATCACACCATTCCCGCCAAATGCATGTCCAGTTCCTCCTTAAACTCTTATTTTTGCTTTCCGAGTGCATAAGTTGCACAAAACTGACTGAACATTGCACTGTCCATCTCAGTCAACTGGATGCACTTCCTTTGATTTTATGTTTTTTCTTAATTAACAGCACAACCGCTCCTCTGTTCCTATCCTGTCTATCCTTTCTGTACGCATTGTACTCTCCACATTCCAATTCTGCATTCCTAATATCTGTGTGACACCACGTCTCTTATATCTCAACAATATCCTTTGATTGTCTTGATCAACACTTCAAATTCATCAAATTTATTTACTATACTTTTAGCATTGGTGCACAGGCAAGTATACATGTACCTATTCTTATTCTTAGTTACCCTAACATCCCATGTATTTATTTTTTTCATGGTGACTGCAATCAGTCCCTGAAACGCCAAGCACCCTACCCTCCAGGCTGTTGCTGCTGCTCATTCTAATAGAAATAGTGCAAAAATCACCTTCACCTCTGCCTGCGGCTACTTTTAACCTTTTTGGTCTGTAACTTCCTCCATCCCAAGCTAGCAGTTTTCCGACCCACCTAATGCTTCCCTGATAGCATTAACAAACACTCTTGCTCCCTTTCAATTTAATTCTATCCAATCCCTGTAGCAGCAGTCTCTCCTATTAACAAGCACAGACCAGGCTGTGAAAAATCCTACCTCACGAGCACCTTGCACAATCCCTCCAGGGCTGAACTGATTGACAAGGCTCTCATCATATACTCTCTGCTATCATGTCTGGGCAGAATTGCAGACACTTGAGCCTGAGTCACAATTTTGTTCCAGCATTTACCTGTACTTGTTAAGTAAATCTGCAGATATCCTACTGTTAATGTCATTGATGCCAATGTGTACTACAATATCACCCTTTGTGCCCTTAGAAGATGATATCTGCTCTACAAGATCATCACCTTTTGTCCCTGACAGACATACCCCAGTGCTATTCCATCTATTCTTTTAACACAATATATTACCCATCTCCCCGACAGTAGTCACCAACAATGACTAACTCTTGTGGGACAAGGAGTTAGCTATTAATGGACCATTCACAAATTATGAAAGTTCCATGACATCAGCGGTCATCGAACATTGTATAGTTTATGATACTAATATATGTTACTCATTGATGTAGATTTATTTGTTTTATTTTTTTTACTATTCTTTGCATTTTGTTACAATTTTACAGAACGATTTGTAATTTTACTATTTTGATATCAGTAATTTTTTTTTTATTGCAAATTTGTCACAGGATCATTTACAGATCAGAGAATGATATTATAATATGAATTTCCTACAATTACTCAGAACTCTTCAACTTCCTTTCATTGAAATTCCACTAACTTTCCTAATAAGGGTCGCTTTAATGCTGATTCACTTTCTGAATTACTGTAGTAACTTGCCCAAAACATAGATGCAGTAACTTAAATCATTTCTGCATGCAGGACGAAAACTTGTCATTTTTCATTTGTGTTGATTCAATTACTATGAGTAGGTAACCCCCCCCCCCTCGCTTGTGAATTTTCATATTAAACTATAGTATGTAATTTTGCCCCATTGGTAAATGACCAAAAAATGCATTCATGATCAATGACTCAAAGACGATGAATATAAGAACTGTCTCTGCAAATTAGATGTGATTATTTAAAATGTTTTTGTAAATATCGTTGACAGCCAAAATAAGTGGTACTGAAAGCATCATAATACAAATGAAGCGGTGAAAAGTAATTACAGACCTGTTAGTTTAACTTGTGTTCGTTCCGTGGAATTAATGGAGCCACTGGTTAAAGGCACAAGAAAGCCGAAGAGTCCTTTAGTTTTCAGCATCAGAGAGTATTGGCATTCAAGAATATTAGCGATATAGAAGGTGCAAAGGCTACTTTCAAGGCAGAAAGTAGCACTGCATTTTTAACAGCTGTGCATTATGGATTAAGAGTAGTTGACCATTTGAATGAGCTTTGTAAATTTTGTTTTTCAGACAGAGGGAATGTAAGGACTTCAAACTGCAAAGAACAAAATGTACTTCAATAATATGTAATGCTATAGCACCTGTAAGAAAACCTTTATTAATTCTTACATCTTATAATTTCTTTTTGGAATGGGGTAAAAGAAAAAAAAAAAAAAAAAAGCATACAATTCTGAAGTTGTCTTCTTTCTTCACTGGGAGAAACGTGAGCTCTTCTGTTACTACACCAATGGATACAATAGCATCAACATCATCTCTTATAGTACCAGATACAGATGGAAAAACCAAATAAACACCAGTGAACTATAACTGCTTTAAAATTTAGTTGGTGAACAATATCCAATCAGTCCACTTGATGTCAATGGTTCAATTGATGATGATTCTGCTCAGGCAGCTAACAAACTGAATAAGTATTTTGCATCTACATTTTGCTCTCAGTTATTATAAAATCATTCAGCTCACTACCAATGTTTCATACACCACTGGCATTCTACTCCTTGAATAACTCCTCAGGTGTAAAGTGGAGGAGAAATTGTTGAAGATAAACATAAGAAATGAATCTAGGGGTGCATGGGATCTATCAAGTTATATTAAAGGAGGCAGCAAAGAAAGTCAGCAAACCCTAAGCCATATTTATGACAGCTTCCTTGGACTTGGAGGAAGTCCCCGGGGACTGGAGATGTGCAAATGTGACCCCAATTCATAAAGGAGGATCAAACATTGAAAAGTAATTACAGACCTGTTAGTTTAACTTGTGTTCTGTGGAATTAATGGAGGCACTGTTTAAAGAAGCACTGCAAGGTCATCTACACAAGACTTCTGTTATTGTTCACACACAGCACAGGTTTCTTAAGGGGAAGTCTTGTCTGACCAATCTGATTGGATACTATGATGTAGTCACAAAGGAAATGGATGCAAAGAATAATTTTGTTATCATATACTTGGATCTTAGGAAGGCTTTTGATTCTGTTGCACATGGAAGCCTGCTGCACAAAGCACAAATTGGAGCAGTGTGGCATTGGAGACAAATTGCTGCTATGGATAAAGAGAGGGTTGAGAGGGAGAAGATAGTGGTAATCAGTGTTCACTGCTCTTCATCAACTAATGTTATTAGTGGAGTCCCCAGGGTTCAGTGTTGGATCCATTGTTGGTTCCTGTATTTCTTAAATATACTGATGATGGAATATCAGGCTTAATGTCTAAGTTTGCAGATGACACAAAGTTGGCAGGATTGATAACAACACTAAGGACAGTACACTACTGCAACAGGATCTGGAAAGGTTGAGCAGATGGGCTGAGAACTTTTTTTTTCTTTTGTTAGTTGTTGGCGCATCAGCTTCTGTGGCCATTATGCACCTCCCAAAGTTTTTGCTTTTTACTCTGATCCAAGCCGGAAGCAGGTTCGTACCCGTAACCTTTCATTTCCCAGGTAGGCACTTTACCCACCTGGTTAGCCAGTCGGCAGGCTGAGAAGTGACAACTGAAGTTTAACATTGACAAATGTAAAGTGATACATATAGAAAGCAGTAACCCCAGGGTAAAATATCAACTGCACAACTACCTGGGGGTAATTGTGCAGTCAGATATGAAGTTTTCCAAGCAGTGCAGATGGTCTATAAGAGTGTCTAATGGTGTCGTGTCAATGATATACAGGAATTTTTTTAGCAGGGTAAAGGATGTAATTATCCCCTTGTATAAGGTAATGGTCAAGCCACAGCTTGAGTACTGTATACAGATCTGGAGGCCAGATTTTAGGAAGGAAAAGGGATAAGGAGATAAGTAGGTGATTATTCCCTTGTATAAGGCAATGGTCAGGCCACACCTAGAGTACTGTATAAAGGCCTGGAGACCTCATTTCAAGAAGGATGTAGAGCTGATGGAACGAGTAGAGAGAAGGGCAACAAGATTAGTGAATGGAACAAAGGGATGCTCTTATGAAGAAAGGCTTAAGTTTTGCAAATTACAGTGTCTGGAGACTAGGCAGCAGCAAGGTGATCTGATAGAGGTGTACAAAGCCTTGAATGGTTTGAGCATGCTCAATGCTGATGGGATTCTTCCTCTTGCTCAGAATAATCACCTGAGAGGGCATAAATTCAAATTGAGGAAAGACAGATGTAGGATAGATGTGCGGAAATTTGCCTTTAGCCAGCGGGTGGTTGGTAGGTGGAACAGACTTCCATCCCTTGTCGTGGAAGTTGATAGCCTAAATAAGTTTAAGGCTCGGCTGGACAGGTATTTCGAACGAACAGAGGGGTGAAGTGAAAGTGGTTATCTTTTATTTATTTATTTTACTTTAAATTTTTTTGGCTGATGCTGCATAAGCTTGCTTTCTTGCATCAAATGCCTCTACAAATGCTAATGCTAAAGGATGTCGAGTTGCTGGAACGAGATTAGTGAATGGAACAACGGGTTGCTATTACAAAGAAAGGCTTAAAGCTCGCAAATTATAGTGCCTGGAGACTAGGCACCTGGAAGGTGATCTGACTGAAGTATAGAAGGCTTTGAATGGTTTGAACTTGTTCAATACTGATGGGGGGGGTCTTTCCCTTGCCCAGATTAATAGCCTGAGGGGACATAAATTTAAATTGAGGAAAGACAGCTGTAGAACAGATTAGCATTAGTAGAGGCATTGGATGCAAGAAAGCAAGCTTATGCACTATCAACCAAAAAAAAAAAAAAATAAATAAATAAAAAACAACCACTTCCACTTCACCCCTCTGTTCATTCAAAATACCTATCCAGCTGAGCCTTAAACTTATTTAGGCTATCAACTTCCACGACAAGGGATGGAAGTCTGTTCCACCAACCAACCACCCGCTGGCTAAAGGTAAATTTCCTCACATCTATCCTACATCTGTCTTTACTCAATTTGAATTTATGCCCTCTCAGGTGAATATTCTAAGCAAGAGGAAAAATCCCATCAGCATTGAGCATGCTCAAACCTTTCAAGGCTTTATACACCTCTAATGCAAATTACAGTGTCTGGAGACTAGGCACCTCGCTGGTGCCTAGTCTCCAGACACTATAATTTGCAAAACTTAAGCCTTTCTTCATAAGAGCACCCCTTTGTTCCATTCACTAATCTTGTTGCCCTTCTCTGTACTCGTTCCAGCCGCTCTACATCCTTCTTGAAATGAGGCCTCCAGACCTGTATACAGTACTCTACGTGTGGCCTGACCATTGCCTTATACAAGGGAATAATCACCTCCTTATCCCTGCTAGAAAAATTCCTATATATCATTGACAATACACCATGAGCTACTCTTGCAGCCCGTCTGCAGTGCTCAGAGAACTTCATATCTGCCTGCACAACCACCCCAGGTCCCTTTCATTCTCTACCACTGTCAGTGTAGTACCACAGAGTTGATACGTTGCTCTGGGGTTGCTGTTTCCCATGTGTAGTACTTTACATTTGTCAATGTTAAACTTCATTTGCCACCTCTCAGCCCATCTGCTCAACCTTTCCACATCCTGTTGCAGTAGCATAGTGTCAGTAGTGTCCTTGACAACCCTGCCTACCTTTGTATCGTCTGCAAACTTCGACATTAAGCTTGATATACCATCATCAATATCATTTATGAATACAGAAAACAATAATGGACCCAATACTGAACCCTGAGGGACTCCACTAATAACATTAGTCCACGAGAAGCAGTGTCCATTGATTACCACTCTCTGTCTTCTCCCCCTCAGCCACCCCTTTATCCACAGCAGCAATTTGCCTCCAATGCCACACTGCTCCTATTTCTGCAGCAGTCTTCCATGTGCAACAGTATCAAAAGTCTTCCTAAGATCCAAGTAAATAATATTAAAGTTATTCCCTGCATCCAGTTCTTTTGTGATTGCATCATAGTATCTAATCAAATTGGTCAGGCAAGACTTCCCCTTAACAAAACCATGCTGTGCCGAGCTATAACTGAAGTCTTGTCTAGATGATACTGCAGTGCTTCTTTAACCAATGCCTCCATTAATTTTCCGGGAACAGAAGTTAAACTAACAGGTCTATAATTACTTGTGTCGCCCTTTGATCCTCCTTTATGAATTGGGGTCACATTTGCACATCTCCAGTCCATGGGTACTTCCCCTGAGTCCAAGGAAGCTCTCATAATTATGGCTAAGGGTTTGCTTACTTGCTTTGATGCCTCCTTTAATATAACTAGATAGATCCCATCCACCCCAGTTGCCTTTCTTGTGTTTATCTTCAACAATTTCTCCTCCACTTTACTCTCAGTATTACAAGATTCTCTAGCTTACTGCCCGAGTTGAATACAAACTCTGGCATTCCCCTCACTGAATAACTCCTCGTGTGTGAATGTCGATGCAAAATATTCATTTAGTTTGTTAGCTATCTGAGCAGGATCATCAACAGTTCACCCATCGATATCAAGTGGACCGATCTGATTCATCCCCTTCCTTCTAGAGTTTACATAAGTAAAGAACTCTTTGCTGTTTTTCTTTGCATCCCTTGCCAAAGATTTCTCGTAATCTGCCTTCGCCTGCCTAACCTCCTTTGTAACTTGGTTACAGATCAACTTGTATCTATCATAGGCTTCTGTGTCATGTGTTAATTTGTGTGTATCCCATGCATGTTTCTTCTCTTCCATATGCCTCATCAGTTCATCTGACATCCATTTAGGCCTAAACCTTGAACAATATTTCTTAGTTGGTATGTAAAGCCTAGTAGCTTCCAAGATAAGTTCTTTGAATGCTTCCCATTTTGCATTTGCTGTTGGTAACATGATCAGTTGGTCCCACTGTATAGAATTTAAATACTGTCTCAGTCCATCGTAGTCACCTTTAAGAAAGCAATAACCCTTCCCTTTACTCCTGATGGTAGTTACCTCTTTGAGTAAATCCCACTTCAGCACACTGTGATCACTGCCATCTAGTGGTTCATTTATCTGCAGATTCTTAATGCATGAAGAATCACTACTGATAATCAGATCAAGAGTATTCCTCCCTCTAGTTTCCTCCCGAACATGCTGATATAGAAAACAATCATCCAATAAATCCATAAAAAATAAAAGCCTTGCTAGTGTGTGAGTGACCAGCCCCCAAATTCCAGTCAATATCTGGGAAATTAAAATCTCCCATTATAAGACTCTCTGATTTACTGGCCCACTCTATTTCCCTGTACAGTTTCTTATTATACTCATCAGAGTCATTAGGCCTATAGCACACTCCTACTCTCAATTTTGATCTCCCAATGCTTATGTCACACCAAACTGACTCGACACTGCACTGTCCATCGATGTCCACTGGCTTCACTTCCTTGGATTTTATGTATTTCTTAACTAATAGCATAACCCCTCCTCCCTTCCTATCCAGTCTATCCTTTCTGTAGACGTTGTACTCCCCAAATTCCAGTTCTGCATTGCTTATATCTGTGTGACACCACGTCTCATAAAATCCCAACAATATCTGCCTTTGATGTTTTGAGCAATACCTCAAATTCATCAAATTTATTTACTAAACTCCTAGCATTGGTGTACGCGCAAGTATACATGCACCGATTTCTATTCTTAGCTACCCTAACACAACCCATATGTTTACTTGTACCGCAATGACTCCCAGCAATCTCTGAAATATCCTGCATCTTGTTTTTCAGGCTTCAGCTCTGAGGGATTACCCTCAGAGCTCCCACTGGTCATCAGAAAGCCACATATCTTCACCATCATTGTGAACGTTACTGACGGGCTCGCTAATGGAGCCCTTGGTAAATTACCCAAGATCGCATACAGTGAAGAGCAACAGATACAAAGATTGTGTCTCAAATTGACCACCTCAGCTAAAATTGGAGTTAGTTTTCAAGAAGGCGACAAGATACATGCAAGCACACAGCAACAATCATGCATCTTGCCACTTACAAGAAGAACCACGATGTTTTTTAACCAATAGCCAAGTCATACTACAGTGGTTGTCTATATTTCTCCTAACAGTGATATATATATATCACAGAATATAATTGACTTCATTCATTTCGCTTTGCTCCCATACTCAGTTCAAGGTGCAGCACTGTTAAAGAAAGATTTACATAAAATAACCATGATTGTAAGTGGCGATTTCAATGTTAACTTTGGATTGGAATATATTAAATCATTAATTACTTTCATGAAACAAACTTTCAATCTCACAATGAACACTAATCTCAACTACAAGATCGGGTATATCAATCAACACTGTTTTGAAGAGGTTTTTGGATATGTTGCAGTTGCAAGTATACATATTTTTTTTTTTTTTTTTTTATGAAAACCCCAAACACGAAAGGTATCAAATCCTATAGTACTAATACTTAGTACCGTGCATGAGTTGAAGGAGAAGTATGGGGGGAGGGGGATGCCGGAAACTTTGCTCTAGAGAACTAAACATGGTTTCACCACTTCAAACCTCCAATAAGCAAAGTGGTGGTATTTCACCGGTTGATGAAAGTCATCTACCACCTACTTGAGTTATCATAAATGCTTTGTATCTTGTCTTCCAGCTGAAATTATTGAAATTTGTGAATGTTCAATAAAATATTTACAATACAAAAGCTCTTTTAGCATTGGCATTAGTAGAGGCATATGATGCAAGAAAGAAAGCCAATATAGTGTCAACCAAAAAAAAAAAAAAACTTCCCTTTTCTCCCATCCATTCGCTCATAATGTTTTTCTAGTTCTGCTTTTAATTTATTTAAGCTGTCAATTTCTACAACGACATATGGAAGTTGGTTCCAGCAATCAACAACCTGCTGGCTAAAGGCAAACTTCTGCTCTTCTGTTTGAGAATGGTTTGAGAACGAGAGTCATCAGTTTGAGAACTAGGGTAGCCTGTGCGGACGTAGTTTTTTGCAGCTCCTGGAACAGAGAAGATTTTTCTGATTTATTTTCTGTTTTATTAGATTAAATTGGCACATTAACTTATTTTCTAGAGTAGCTTTATATTCCTATTTACGATACTTAGTTTAAAGTAACTTAGATAGAGATTTTGTAGATATTACTTAGTACCGGAAAGGGTTCCAAATCCACTGTTTACCGTTCGTAAACTGCCGCCATTGTTACGCGATACAAAATATCTCGAACTAGATAGCATAAGCGTAATACAGTATAGTATAGTACATAACATTGTCAATTAATCAGATAATTAATCTGTTCAACTTCATTGTCAATTAAATTGTACTTTTAACTATAAATAATATACTAGTCACAAAGGAACTAGTAGTTGTTGGTGACTCTATTGTCAGGGAAACGGGGAACATGCTTTGTAAAATGGATAGGTGGAACAGGACCAGGGTATGTCTGCCAGGGGCAAAGGTTGATGACGTTGTAGAGCAGATATAAACTTTTAAGGGCACAAAAGGTGATATTGTTGTACACGTTGGCACTAATGATATCAAGAGTAGGAGACCAGCAGAATTGCTTAACAAGAACAGGTCACTGTTGAAAAAAAGCCGTGAAATAGGATTGAATTTGAAAGTGTCTGCAATTCTGCCCAGATAATTAATCTGTTCAACTTCATTGTCCCTATACTCCCTCCGATAGGAGGGAGTATATGATGAGAGCCTTGTCGATCAATTCGGCCCTGGAAAGATTGTGCAAGGCTCAAGGGATAGAATTTTTTTCAGCCTGGACTGTACTTGTTAACAGAAGAGATTGCTTCTACAGGGATGGGATACACTTAAATAGAAAGGGTGCAAGAATATTTGCTGATGCTATCGAGGCAGTGTTAGGTGGGTCGGAAAACTGCTAGCTTGGGGGGAGACAAAGACAAATAGATTAACAGTAGCCACTGGCAGAGGTGAAAGAGATTCTTGCACTGCTTCTATTGGAATGAGCAGAAGCCTGAAAAACAAGATGCAGTATATTTCAGAGACTGCCGGGAGTCATTGCGGTACAAGTAAACACATGGGTTGTGTTAGGGTAGCTAAGAATAGAAATAGGTGCATGTATACTTACATGTACACCAATGCTAGGAGTTTAGTAAATAAATTTGATGAATTTGAGGTATTGCTCAAAACAACAAAGGCAGATATTGTTGGGATATCAAAGACGTGATGTCACACAGATATAAGGAATGCAGAACTGGAATTTGGGGAATACAACGTCTACAGAAAGGATAGACTGGATAGGAAGGTAGGAGGGGTTATGCTATTAGTTAAGAAATACATAAAATCCAAGGAAGTGAAGCCAGTCGACATCGCTGGACAGTGCAGTGTCGAGGCAGTTTGGTGTGACATAAGCACTGGGAGATCAAAATTGAGAGTAGGAGTGTGCTATAGGCCTAATGACTCTGATGAGTATAATAAGAAACTGTACAGGGAAATAGAGTGGGCCAGTAAATAAGAGAGTCTTATAATGGGAGATTTTAATTTCCCAGATATTGACTGGAATTTGGGGGCTGGTCACTCACACACTAGCAAGGCTTTTGTGGATTTATTGGATGATTTGTTTTCCTACATCAGCATGTTCGGGAGGCAACTAGAGGGAGGAATACTCTTGATTTGATTATCATCAGTGATTCTTCATGCATTAAGAATCTGCAGATAAATGAACCACTAGGTGGCAGTGATCACAGTGTGCTGCAGTGGGATTTACTCAAAGAGGTAACTACCATTAGGGGTAAATGGAAGGGTTATTGCTTTCGTAAAGGTGACTACGATGGACTGAGACAGTATTTAAATTCTATACAGTGGGACCAACTGGTGATGTTGCCAACAGCAAATTCAAAATGGGAAGCATTCAAAGAACTTATCTTCGAAGCTACTAGGCTATACATACCAACTAAGAAATATTGTTCAAGGCTTAGGCCCAAAATGGATGTCAGATGAACTGATGAGGCATATGTCAGAGAAGAAACATGCATGGGATACATACAAATTAACACATGACACAGAAGCCTATAATAGATACAAGTTGATATGCAACCAAGTTACAAAGGAGGTTAGGCAGGCGAAGGCAGATTATGAGAAATCTTTGGCAAGGGATGCAAAGAAAAACAGCAAAGAGTTCTTTATTTATGTAAACTGTAGAAGGAGGGGGATGAATCAGATTGGTCCACTTGATATCGATGGGTCGACTGTTGATGATCCTGCTCAGGTAGCTGACATGCTGAATGAATATTTTGCATCGACATTCACACATGAGGAGTTATTTATCAAGGGGAAAGCCAGAGGTGTATTCAACTCTAGCAGTAAGCTAGAGAATCTTGTAATAACTGAGAGTAAAGTGGAGGAGAAATTGCTGAAGATAAACACAAGAAAGGCACCCGGGGTGGATGGGATCTATCCAGTTATATTAAAGGAGGCAGCAAAAGAAGTAAGCAAACCCTTAACCATAATTATGAGAGCTTCCTTGGACTCAGGGGAGGTACCCACAGACTGGAGATGTGCAAATGTCACCCCAATTCACAAAGGAGGATCAAAGGCTGACACAAGTAATTATAGACCTGTGAGTTTAACTTCTGTTTCAGAAAAATTAATGGAGGCACTAGTTAAAGAAGCACTGCAGGATCATTTAGTCAAGACTTCAGCTATAGCTTGGACACAGCATGGTTTTGTTAAGAGGAAGTCTTGTCTGACCAATTTGATTGGATACTATGATGCAGTCACAAAGGAACTGGATGCAGGGAATAACTTTGATATTATATACTTGGATATTAGAAAGGCTTTTGATACTGTTGCACATGGAAGACTGCTGCACAAATTAGAGCAGTGTGGCATTGGAGGCAAATTGCTGCTGTGGATAAAGGGGTGGCTGAGGGGGAGAAGACAGAGAGTGGTAATCTATGGACACTGCTCGTCGTGGACTAAATGTTATTAGTGGAGTCCCTCAGTGTTGGGTCTATTATTGTTTTCGGTATTCATAAATGATATTGATGAGGGTATATCAAGCTTAATGTCGAAGTTTGCAGACGATACAAAGGTAGGCAGGGTTGTCAAGGACACTACTGACACTATGCTGCTGCAACAGGATCTGGAAAGGTAGAGCAGATGGGCTGAGAGGTGGCAAATGAAGTTTAACATTGACAAATGTAAAGTACTACACATGGGAAACAGCAACCCCAGAGCAACGTATCAACTCAGTGGTACTACACTGACAGTGGTAGAGAATGAAAGGGACCTGGGGGTGGTTGTGCAAGCAAATATGAAGTTCTCTGAGTAGTGCAGACAGGCTGCAAGAGTAGCTCATGGTGTATTGTCAATGATATATAGAAATTTTTCTAGCAGGGATAAGGAGGTGATTATTCCCTTGTATAAGGCAATAATCACCTCCTTATCCCTGCATCATAGTATCTCCTTAATGGTCAGACCACACCTAGAGTACTGTATACAGGTCTGGAGGCCTCATTTCAAGAAGGATGTAGAGCTGCTGTAACAAGTACAGAGAAGGGCAACAAGATTAGTGAATGGAACAAAGGGGTGCTCTTATGAAGAAAGGCTTAAGTTTTGCAAATTACAGTGTCTGGAGACTAGGCACCAGCGAGGTGATCTGATAGAGGTGTATAAAGCCTTGAATGGTTTGAGTATACTCAATGCTGATGGGATTCTTCCTCTCGCTCAGAATAATCACCTGAGAGGGCATAAATTCAAATTGAGGAAAGACAGATGTAGGACAGACGTGCGGAAATTTGCCTTTAGCCAGCGGGTGGTTGGTTGGTGGAACAGACTTCCATCCCTTGTCGTGGAAGTTGAGAGCCTAAATAAGTTTAAGGCTCAGCTGGACAGATATTTTGAACGAACAGAGGGGTGAAGTGGAAGTGGTTTTTTTTTTTTTTTTTGGCTGATGCTGCATAAGCTTGCTTTCTTGCATCAAATGCTTCTACTAATGCTAATGCTAATTAGTAAAAAATAAATAATTAATACTTAACTTGATACAGAAGTTATATAAAGGGTTTCGAGTGTTATCTAACACTCGATACTGAAACATAAATATAGAGTTATAACTGTGTTTGGATATAAGTTTAGGGTTTTAATTTTGTACTGAAATTGAAATTTTATTGAAATTAAATCGAAATCATGACTCAGACCAGAGCAGCAAAGCAAAAGGCTCAAGCTAAGGGGAGTGCTATGGCTCAGGGGAGAACTGAGGGGGGCAGTTGCCCTCTGAATCACAGCCTATTAAAATGCACTAGTTGCTTGATGTTTGTGTAGTAGTCGGGTACGGGACATGATACTGCCATGGGGGATGTCTTTGTGTGTGTGCACGTGATGCAAAGAGTGTAAGGAAATCAGGCGAGAACTCAGCATTGTTAGGGTGGATGGGTGGATGCCCTCGAAGTATTAAAAGTGAGGGCCCCATCAAGCTCTCAGCTGATGAGTATAATGAGATTCTTATAATGGGAAATTCTTATTATTCTCTGATGAGTATAATAAGTATACTAGGCACCAGCGAGGTGATATGATAGAGGTGTATAAAGCCTTGAATGGTTTCAGCATGCTCAATGCTGATGGGATTCTTCCTCTCGCTCAGAATAATCACCTGAAAGGGCATAAATTCAAATTGAGTTAAGATGCTGCATAAGCTTGCTTTCTTGCATCAAATGCCTCTACTAATGCTAATGCTAATCCGCTAGTTTCGATAACTAATATTTTATAGAGTTTCTGGCGAACATGTGCATCATGCTCTGCATTCATGCAACCAACAATGATATCTTGCATGACTGATTCCACTTTCTCCTCTACAGCCCTGAGGATGGCATGGTTGCACTCACTGATGGAATTATTTTGCAAGTAGAGCCGTATACTGTTCTGGACAGAAGCAATCGGTTTCATCTCGAGCAAAGAAAAGTGACTCGATAAGTTCTTGCTCATTCTGATCTACTCCGTTAGAGATTTTGGTTAACACAGATGAAAACATGTCATTCGATTGGCGCATAACCTGATCGAGTTCATAGTATCTGAAGCCATGCCAGAGAATGGGGCCAGTGATATGATGCTTTACCTGTTTATAGATCGCAGTCACTCAAGCTAGAGGTAGTTGATATAAGTCCTTGATTAGGAACATGTCCTGCCCACTGAAGGTTGTTTTGACATTTCCAGTTATCTATTTTAACTTAGCATTTGTTTGCGATAACAGCTCAGCACCAATCATACTGAATTCATCAATTATTAGTGCTTTGACATATCGCACAACAATACAGCAATCTGTATTTTTGTGCGACTTCCACTGACAGAAGCAGATTTTTCGAAATGGATATCTTGAGGGCAGTGTGCACAGTAGTCCCATCTTTCACAACGGCAGCCTTACCAGTTGGTGCATATGTAATGTAGACGTTACAGTACCCATCTGTACTACTGAAGCGGCTGTATATTTCTAGCAAGGGACGTATTGTCTGTATGCGTGTGTCAGGAGCCTTATTTGCATGAACAGTAAGTGAGGAGAAATAAGTCTCTCTGTCATTAAATCCAACTTCGGTAAATGCGATGGGATTTCTGGGTGGACAAAGCTGTTTGACTTATATAGTGCTGGATGGTGTTGTTCTTAAATGATCCTCTGCAACTATTACACACAAGAATCCCATCGACACCAACCTCGGGAAATGCAGTGCGTATCAATGGTACATCTTTAGCAGCTGGTTTCTTTGTGTCGTTTTCGTACATTGACGATCACAAATGTAGCATACAGAACAGAAATAATTTTTCATAAATATCCTTTCAAACTCTTGATGGGCGTTCTAATGTAAATAGTAGTCTGTGTAAAGAAAAGGAGCTAGATCATTTAAACTCATCTGCTCTGTAAATGGAGAACTGTCCTGCTAAACATAATTCATACTCACTTCAGATACATTGTTAGATGGAGAGCACTGCTGGTTGAAGGCACTGCTATATCCAATGACTGATTTTCTGGTTGTCTTTTATGCAATCCCGATAGCCTTTGTCGTTCTCGCACACTCATCGCTACCTCTATCTTTATTTTCTAAGGATGGCTTGCTCGATACTTATCCAGCTAGTTTCCAATAAGGAAGACAAATTCTGCCCCTCCTTCCAATTATTGCCTCTGCACTTATCTCTACTTTTTTCAAAGTAATGGAGAGGACTATCAAACGCAACTCCAACAACACTCCATACTTGACTTCAGCATTGTCAAACACAAAGGATATAGCAGTGTGGCATTCAGTCCCTTTCACCACTCAGAAAATTATTGATGTGAAAACATCTAGGCACCTAACAATGGAATGTAATGAAAATGCAGATTGTAAACAATACAAATACTTGTTTTGTTGAATCATACTATTCAACAAATGGCTACATCAAATGGGTAATTAGGCTATTGGCCTCTTCTTCTTCCAAACGATTCGGCAGAATAAGCAGCGGGCATGTGCATAAAACATAACATTGTTCATACTAAATATTTCAGACTGAAGTATGACACTAATGTCACTAACACTGATTTGGTAGAGTAAGTAGCGGCTGTGAGCATAAAATGTTACATCGTTCATGATTTTGGTTGTAGCTGTTCGTCTATAAAACGGTTCTGACTTTCGTCAAAGTTGTTTACACACAAAACATCTTTCATGCGTACAGAGTACACATGCAGTTGGGGTTTTTTTTTTTTTTTTTTAAATTGTGGTGGGATTTGAGCCCAGGTCCATGATATTGGTGGTGTGGCATCATAACCACTGGCTAATCACACCCTTTCTTATTATTACTATTATTATTTTTTTTTATTTATTAACTTTGTTTTTTTGCTGGTAGCATATACGTTGTTCTCCAAACCTATGCTGCTGTTCAGCTTTCTTATTATGCTTTCTTATTCAGCTTGTGTTTTTCCTTCGACTTGGAAACTTATCCAGCCAGTTTCCTATAAGGAAGACAAATTCTGCCCCTCCTTCCAATTATTGCCTCTGCACTTATCTCTACTTTTTTCAAAATAATGGAGAAGACTATCAAATGCAAATCCAAAACTAAAAATAGATTGAAAGTATCTTGAAACCTTCCCATCTGATCACATAAGCTAATATATTAGCATTTAGCATTAGTTGAGGCATATGATGCAAGAAAGCAAGCTTATACAGCATCAGCCAAAAAAACAAATAAAAAACCTTCACCTTTCACACATCTAGTATCAATCAACTAGTGATCTACCAGCTTATATTATTCAAATTTGGATAAATTCAATGGAAAAGTGAAAATCAAGTAGTTACCCTTGACAAGTTTCTAAGGTTTTTGATCACGTTTTGCATAAAGGCCTTCTAAACAAGCTCCCATCTTATTAGCATTAGCATTAGTAGAGGCATTTGATGCAAGAAAGCAAGCTTATGCAGCATCAGCCAAAAAAAAAAAAAAAAAAAACCCACTTCCACTTCACCCCTCTGTTCGTTCAAAATACCTGTCCAGCTGAGCCTTAAACTTATTTAGGCTATCAACCTCCACCACAAGGGATGGCAGTCTGTTCCACCAACCAACCACCCTCTGGCTAAAGGCAAATTTCCGCACATCTATCCTACATCTGTCTTTCCTCAATTTGAATTTATGCCCTCTCAGGTGATTTTTCTGAGCTAGAGGAAGTATCCCATCAGCATTGAGCATGCTTAAACCATTCAAGGCTTTATACACCTCTATCAGATCACCTCGCTGGTACCTAGTTTCCAGACACTGTAATTTGCAAAACTTAAGCTTTCTTCGTAAGAGCACCCCTTTGTTCCATTCACTAATCTTGTTGCCCTTCTCTGTACTCGTTCCAGCAGCTCTACATCCTTCTTGAAATGAGGCCTCCAGACCTGTATACAGTACTCTAGGTGTGGCCTGACCATTGCCTTATACAATGGAATAATCACCTCCTTATCCCTGCTGGAAAAATTCCTGTATATCATTGACAATACTCCATGAGCTACTCTTGCAGCCCGTCTGCACTGCTCAGAGAACTTCATATCTGCCTGCACAATCACCCCCAAGTCCCTTTCATTCTCTACCACTGTCAGTGTAGTACCACAGAGTTGATACGTTGCCCTGGGGTTGCTGTTTCCCATGTGTAGTACTTTACATTTGTCAATGTTAAACTTCATTTGCCACCTCTCAGCCCATCTGCTCTACCTTTCCAGATCCTGTTGCAGCAGCATAGTGTCAGTAGTGTCCTTGACAACCCTGCCTACCTTTGTATCGTCTGCAAACTTCGACATTAAGCTTGATATACCCTCATCAATATCATTTATGAATACCGAAAACAATAATAGACCCAACACTGAGGGACTCCACTAATAACATTTAGTCCACGACGAGCAGTGTCCATAGATTACCACTCTCTGTCTTCTCCCCCTCAGCCACCCCTTTATCCACAGCAGCAATTTGCCTCCAATGCCACACTGCTCTAATTTGTGCAGCAGTCTTCCATGTGCAACAGTATCAAAAGCCTTTCTAATATCCAAGTATATAATATCAAAGTTATTCCCTGCATCCAGTTCCTTTGTGACTGCATCATAGTATCCAATCAAATTGGTCAGACAAGTCTTCCCCTTAACAAAACCATGCTGTGTCTGAGCTATAACTGAAGTCTTGTCTAAATGATCCTGCAGTGCTTCTTTAACCAGTGCCTCCATTAATTTTCCTGGAACAGAAGTTAAGCTCACAGGTCTATAGTTACTTGTGTCAGCCTTTGATCCTCCTTTGTGAATTGGGGTCACATTTGCACATCTCCAGTCTGTGGGTACCTCCCCTGAGTCCAAGGAAGCTCTCATAATTATGGCTAAGGGTTTGCTTACTTCCTTTGCTGCCTCCTTTAATATAACTGGATAGATCCCATCCACCCCGGGTGCCTTTCTTGTGTTTATCTTCAACAGTTTCTCCTCCACTTTACTCCCAGTTATTTCAAGATTCTCTAGCTTACTGCTAGAGTTGAATACACCTCTGGCATTCCCCTTGCTGAATAACTCCTCGTGTGTGAATGTCGATGCAAAATATTCATTTAGTTTGTTAGCTACCTGAGCAGGATCATCAACAGTTGACCCATCAATATCAAGTGGACCAATCTGATTCATCCCCTTCCTTCTAGAGTTTACATAAGTAAAGAACTCTTTGCTGTTTTTCTTTGCATCCCTTGCCAAGGATTTCTCATAATCTGCCTTCGTCTGCCTAACCTCCTTTGTTACTTGGTTGCATATCAACTTGTATCTATCATAGGCTTCTGTGTCATGTGTTAATTTGTAAGTATCCCATGCATTTTTCTTCTCTGCCATATGCCTCATTACTTCATCTGACATCCATTTTGGCCTAAACCTTGAACAATATTTCTTAGTTGGTATGTAAAGCCTAGTAGCTTCCAAGGTATGTTCTTTGAATGCTTCCCATTTTGAATTTGCTGTTGGTAACATCATCAGTTGGTCCCACTGTATAGAATTTAAATACTGTCTCAGTCCATCGTAGTCGCCTTTACGGAAGCAATAACCCTTCCCTTTACCCCTAATGGTAGTTACCTCTTTCAGTAAATCCCACTTCAGCACACTGTGATCACTGCCACCTAGTGGTTCATTTATCTGCAGATTCTTAATGCATGAAGGATCACTGCTGATAATCAAATCAAGAGTATTACTCCCTCTAGTTGCCTCCTGAACATGCTGATGTAGAAAACAATCATCCAATAAATCCACAAAAGCCCTGCTAGTGTGTGAGTAACCAGCCCCCAAATTCCAGTCAATATCTGGGAAATTAAAATCTCCCATTATAAGACTCTCTGATTTACTCACCCACTCTATTTCCCTGTACAGTTCCTTATTATACTCATCAGAGTCATTAGGCCTATAGCACACTCCTACTCTCAATTTTGATCTCCCAATGCTTATGTCACACCAAACTGACTCAACACTGCACTGTCCAGCGATGTCGACTGGCTTCACTTCCTTGGTTTTTATGTATTTCTTAACTAATAGCATAACCCCTCCCCCCTTCCTATCCTGTCTATCCTTTCTGTAGACGTTGTACTCCCCAAATTGCAGTTCTGCATCCCTTATATCTGTGTGACACCACATCTCTGATATCCCAACAATATCTGCCTTTGATGTTTTGAGCAATACCTCAAATTCATCAAATTTATTTACTAAACTCCTAGCATTGGTGTACACGCAAGTATACCTGCACCTGTTTCTATTCTTAGCTACCCTAACACAACCCATGTGTTTATTTGTACCGCAATGGCTCCCAGCAGTCTCTGAAATACCATGCATCTTGTTTTTCAGGCTTCTGCTCATTCTAATAGAAGCAGTGCAAGAATCTCTTTCACCTCTGCCAGTGGCTACTGTCAATCTATTGGTCTTTGTCTCCCCCCAAGCTAGCAGTTTTCCGACCCACCTAACACTGCCTCGATAGCATCAGCAAATATTCTTGCACCCTTTCTATTTAAGTGTATCCCATCCCTGTAGAAGCAATCTCTCCTGTTAACAAGTACAGTCCAGGCTGAAAAAAATTCTACCCCTTGAGCCTTGCACAATCTTTCCAGGGCCGAATTGATCGACAAGGCTCTCATCATATACTCCCTCCTATCGTGTCTGGGCAGAATTGCAGACACTTTCAAATTCAACCCTAATTCTCGGCTTTTGTTCAACAGTGACCTGTACTTGTTAAGTAATTCTGCCGGTCTCCTACTCTTAATATTATTAGTGCCAACGTGTACAACTATATCACCTTTTGTGCCCTTAAAAGATGATATTCGCTCTACAACGTCATCAACCTTTGCCCCTGGCAGACATACCCTGGTCCTGTTCCACCTATTATGGATAGCTGACTATTTTTGCAACTAGCTATCCAGTTTTTTCTCTGACTTCTCTCTGAAGGGGGTTTTAGATGGCTCTCCACCTTCTAACTTCTCCACTAATGTTGGTGTTTCCCACCAAAGTTCATTTCGTTCTCCCGCTGTGATTCTCTTTTATATTAATGGACTTTCTATCACTGACTGGAAATCCCATCCATAGTTATGCTGAAACGGCATTCCACATTTCAGTTTGAGAAACCCTGCCTTCTGCAAAACAGTATCAATATCTCGAATATCCATCACCAATTCCTGAAATGTCAATCTCCACGTAATTCTGTAATGTGATTAAAAAAAACAAAAAACCCAGTTTTTTTATGCAGCAGAATCATGTAAACAATACCACTTCCTTGGAATCAAAAAAGAGAAAAAAAAATCTGTTTTTTTGCTCGTGGCATGCTTTTCTTTTGATTAACTACTTGTTCTAATAAATCTCAAACCCACCCAACCATGGAATGTTCCATCTAGACAGTGCCCACAAAATCTCAATCTCTCTCTCTCAGGCACTTAGATTCTATATAAAAGAGGGCTAGATATGAGAGAGAGAGAAAGAGGTAATTTCTCTCTCTCATATCTTAATGATACATTTCTTACAATATCACTCCAATTTGTGTTTTATAAATGTTCTTGTTTGTTTATACTCCGGGATGACCACCAGGTCAGTGGAGTTTACAATAAATCAATCAATACAAATTACAAATGTTGATCATATTTAGCAGTCACGGGCTTGAACACCAGTCCACTCAAAGAGCGTGTGCTACTCTACTCGTGCCCCTAACCACTCGGCTACATTAAGCCTGTTCAGCTTCTGCTACACGACATAGATAGTTCAAAGGGTGTTGTCCTCCTCAACTACAACTACTGCTTTCACTTTTTTCCAAACCACAACCAGTCAGCATCTATTTTGTCCAACAGACAACTTTTCCTCATTTATTCCTTCTGTTTCTGCTCCTGTTCTCTGGAATAAGCTTACGTCACAATCTTGTGCCCCAGAGTTTGCTCCTGTTCTGTGTTGCCTTTTTATACTTTATATTGCTGGTATTTTAACTTCTCTTCTCAGCCTTCCACCCAAGGTACTCAGTACTACAGATTATAATACCTTTCGTGCGTGCCTCCATAGCCAGGTGGGAAGGAGCAGCAGTGCGTAGCACACGCTTCTTGATTAAACCGGTGTTCGAGCCCGTCACCACCAAATACGGAGGATGCGGAAACGTCAGGGAATGACCACCGCATATCCCAGAGCAATATGGCCTTAGTACCTAATGCTCCTAAAAACCAAATAACAAACAAACAAACAAACAAACAAATAAATAAACCTTTCGTGCTTGGAGTTTTCATAAGAAAACTTGTTTCCCTGCATCATTTTACCAATACTATCTACAAGTCCCAGTCTATACCAATAGAATTATACACCCCGCCCTCGATAAAAAAATAATCTTATTTTCTTGTCAATACACTTTGTCTGTGTAGCTGATCACTTCACTCCAAATAATAGGTCTGCAGCAAACTCTTCGGTTTTGTCGTTCCACTTATTATATCAAATCAGAACTATTTAGTGTTATTCTGATTCTCCATCTAATGTATATCCATGTACTTTCTTATTAGAAGTATAACTCTTTCTCTCCATCCATCATTTCTATATTTTTTGATCACATTGTGGCTACCACAGTCGACTCTGCTTCCAGTTTATCTCAGTGACAGCAGAATTCCATATTATATCAAAATTCATTGATAATTCAGGGCAGTGCAAAGGTACTTGGGGCTCAGATGAAAAAAGGAGTTAAGAGGCCTTTTATGTGGAGACTTTGATGGTTCCCTCGATTGGGACCCCCCTCATATCGGGATCCCGACCGAGGATCCAAAGCATCCCACACATTTGCACAGCAGTGCTTGATTTAACAAACCCTTCAAAATCAACAAAACCAACTATGCCCTTCAAAATTATAAACTTGATTAACTATACTTCTAACAATAGTATGAAAATGTGTATGAACTGCCTTTTTACATTCTTTGTATTCACAAGCACTGTTTTTCTGAATTGGTATCTGTAATAAATATCCATTTCTACTATGTATGACCACCGCATTTAAAAGAGCTTACAACTTTCTTGTAACTGTTTTATTTCAGCAAAAAAAACAGTCCTATTGTTTAACCACAGCCTTTGCATTTTTTGTGGCTGCACATAGCAGTGCCAGAGTCCACACAGATTGCTGTAGGATTACTGAAAACCCTGATTTTGCCTCTTTTTTTCAAAACCAGAGAATGCTTTTTTCTTTCCTTTTTTTTTTTTTTTTTTGTGTATGTATCCAAGTCTAGAATATAAATGAATTAACTTAAATGAAATAAATTCACTTAAGACAATATCTACCTTGTAACATCCATTGAGCCGGCACCACTTTTAAAGAAATCTGTATATCTCTCTACTTGGGTACTCAATATTCCTTCCCAAATGGACTATTTAAAACAAACAAAAATAAATAATAATGTTATTTTATAAATAAATAAATATATGAATAATGTATGTATGTATGGCACACATCTCTATAGATATATTTAGAATAAATAAAAGAACATACCAAGGTAAAATCCAGCAAGACAAGGTTATAGAATGTGCTAAGACAAGGTTATAGAAAGTTAAAAATAAATTTTGGTAACTTTTAAAAGTGGGTATATCATCAAAAGTTTAAATAAGCATCAGGGAAAAAGGCAGAATATGTATTACAAATATATGCATCATTTTATATACATGCATATAAATAAATACATTGTAAGAATTTAACAAGAGCTGACATTTTGAAATCTGACTGAGTGTATAAGGCCTAGCCAGATGGATAAGAGCAGTAAAACACATATCACCAAAACCCCACAAATAAAGAAGATACGTCTCACAGATAAAACAGTGCCACAGGACTCGCACATAGCATTAGCATAGGCATACGAGGCAAAACAAAAAAAAAAAAAAAAAAACACACACCCATTTCACCCATCTATTCGCCACAAAATTTGTCCAGTTGTTCCTTGAATTTATTTGAGCTATCCACTTCCACAACAATAGTTGAAAGTTTGTTCCAGCAATCAACCACCAGCTACCTAAAGGCAAATTTCTGCACAGCCCTTCTTTCCTCAATTTGAATTAATGCCCCGTCAGGTGTATAAACTAAGTGAGAGGAAGAATCACATCAGAAATGAGCTTGTTGAAACCATTCAAGGCCTTATGCACTTAAATCAGATCACATGCAGCCATTGTTTTTGTATATAGTGGTAGGGAATTCAAATTTTTCATTGAGATACCTACGTAGCTCTAATGCATAATTATATAGATTAATACACTTTACTGATTCTGTTAGATAGCATAATATTGACATTTAATTAATTTAATTTTTTTAAACTTATTAATTTAAAATAGCATGCCCCAAACTAGAGCAGCAATGCAACGTGCACAAAGTGGCAGGAGTGCTGTGACTCGAGGGAGCACTGAGGGGGGCGATTCTCCAACGCATCACAGCCTAAAAAAATGTGCAACTTGTGAAATGTCTGCCGAACTCTCTGGAACGGAACATGACATTACCTTGTGTGTGTGATGTAAGGAGTGTAAGGAAATCAGGCGACAACTCAGCATTGTTATGGGCCTATATGAGAGTTTAAAGGACAGGGTGGATGCCCTCGAAAGATCAAAATTGAGGGGACCATCGGGCTCTCAGCTACCCACATCAATGCCAGAGCTTGCACTTGGTCATCACGCAAGGCAGAATGCACTGGTCCCACAGGAACTAGTAGTTGTTGGTGACTCTATTATAGACCTGTGAGTTTAACTTCTGTTCCCGGAAAATTAATGGAGGCACTGGTTAAAGAAGCACTGCAGGATCATCTAGACAAGACTTCAGTTATAGCTCAGACACAGCATGGTTTTGTTAAGGGGAAGTCTGGCCTGACCAGTTTGATTGGATACTATGATGCAGTCATAAAACAACCCCAGGGGCTCACATCTGGTGAGTATGGGCTTGGCAAACCCAGGGGTCCTCAGCTGGATATCATCATTCTTCTCTTTCTTGGTGATTCCCTTCTACTTTTCTCTCTCCCTCCCTCCCTCTCTCTCTTTCTCTCTCTCTCTCTCTCTCAGGGTAATGCGGAATTTTTTTTTTTTTTTTTTTTTTTGGCTGGTGCAGCATAAGCCTCAGGCTTCCTTGCATCATATGGCTAATAATAATAATAATAATAATAACTGGATGCAGGGAATAATTTTGATATTATATACTTGGATCTTAGAAAGGCTTTTGATACTGTTGCACATGGAAGACTGCTGCACAAATTGTAGCAGTGTGGCATTGGAGGCAAATTGCTGCTATGGATAAAGGGGTGGTTGAGGGGGAGAAGACAGAGTGGTAATCAATGGACACTGCTCATCGTGGACTAATGTTATTAGTGGAGTCCGTCAGGGTTCAGTATTGGGTCCTTTATTGTTTTCTGTATTTATAAATGATATTGATGATGGTATATCAAGCTTAATGTCCAGGTTTGCACACGATACGAAGGTTGGCAGGGTCGTCAAGGACACTACTGACACTATGCTGCTGCAACAGGATCTGGAAAGGTTGAGCACATGGGCTGAGAGGTGACAAATGAAGTTTAACATTGACAAATGTAAAGTACTAGATATGGGAAACAGCCACCCCAGAGCAACGTATCAACTCTGGTACTACACTGACAGTGGTAGAGAATGAAAGGGACCTGGGGGTGGTTGTGCAGGCAGATATGAAGTTCTCTGAGCAGTGCAGACGGGCTGCAAGAGTAGCTCATGGTGTATTGTCAATGATATATAGGAATTTTTCTAGCAGGGATAAGGAGGTGATTATTCCCTTGTATAAGGTAATGGTCAGGCCACACATAGAGTACTGTATACAGGTCTGGAGACCTCATTTCAAGAAGGATGTAGAGCTGCTGGAACGAGTAGAGAGAAGGGCAACAAGATTAGTGAATGGAACAAAGGGGTGCTCTTACGAAGAAAGGCTTAAGTTTTGCAAATTACAGTGTCTGGAGACTAGGCAGCAGCAAGGTGATCTGATAGAGGTGTACAAAGCCTTGAATGGTTTGAGCATGCTCAATGCTGATGGGATTCTTCCTCTTGCTCAGAATAATCAGCTGAGAGGGCATAAATTCAAATTGAGGAAAGACAGATGTAGGATAGATGTGCGGAAATTTGCCTTTAGCCAGCAGGTGGTTGGTTGGTGGAACAGACTTCCATCCCTTGTCGTGGAAGTTGATAGCCTAAATAAGTTTAAGGCTCGGCTGGACAGGTATTTCGAACGAACACAGGGGTGAAGTGGAAGTGGTTATTTTTTATTTATTTATTTTACTTTAATTTTTTTGGCTGATGCTGCATAAGCTTGCTTTCTTGCATCAAATGCCTCTACTAATGCTAATGCTATTGTCAGGGAAACGGGTAACATGCTTTGTAAAAAGGATAGGTGGAAAAGGACCAGGGTATGTCTGCCAGGGGCAAAGGTTGATGACGTTGTAGAGCGGATATCATCTTTTAAGGGCACAAAAGGTGATATAGTTGTACATGTTGGCACTAATGATATTAAGAGTAGGAGACCGACAGAATTACTTAACAAATACAGGTCACTGTTGAACAAAAGCCGAGAATTAGGGTTGAATTTGAAAGAGTCTGCAATTCAGCCCAGACACGATAGGAGGGAGTATATGATGAGAGCCTTGTCGACCAATTCGGCCCTGGAAAGATTGTGCAAGGCTCAAGGGATAGAATTTTTTTTAGCCTGGACTGTACTTGTTAACAGGAGAGACTGCTTCTACCGAGATGGAATACACTTAAATAGAAAGGGTGCAAGAATATTTGCTGATGCTGTCGAGGCAGCGTTAGGTGGGTCGGAAAACTGCTAGCTTGGGGGGGATACAAGGACTAATAGTTTAACAGTAGCCATAGGCAGAGGTGAAGGTGATTCTTGCACAACTTCTATTAGAATAAGTAGCGACCTGGAATGAGGGGTGTTGGGGTTTTCAGGGCCGGATGGCACTCATCCTGAAATAAGTGGGTATATGGGATGTGTTAGGGTAACTAGGAATAGGAGCATGTATGCTTGCATGTATACCAATGCTAGAAGTATAGTAAATAAATTTGATGAATTTGAAGTGTTGGTCAAGATATCAAAGGCGGATATCGTTGGGATAGCAGAGACATGGTGTCACACAGATATAAGGAATGCAGAACTGGAATTTGGGGAGTACAATGTGTACAGAAAGGATAGACAGGATAGGAAGGGAGGAGGTGTTATGTTGTTAATTAAGAAAAACATAAAATCAAAAGAAGTGCACCCAGTTGATATAGATGAACAGTGCACTGTTGAGTCAGTTTGGTGTGACATAAGCACTGTGAAAGCAAATATAAGAATAGGAGTGTGTTATAGGCCTAATGACTTGAATGAGTACAATGAACAATTATACAGAGAAATAGAGTGGGCCAGTAAATCAGAATGTCTTATAATGGGAGATTTTAACTTCCCAGATATTGACTGGAACTTGTGGGTTAGTCACTCACACACTAGTAAGACTTTTGTGGATTTATTGGATGATTGTTTTCTGCAGCAGCATGTTCGAGAGGAAACCAGAGAGAGTAATACTCTTGATCTGGTTATCAGCAGTGATCATTCGAGTATTAAGAATTTGCGGATAAAGGAACCACTAGGTGGCAGTGATCACAGTGTACTGATGTGGCATTTACTTAAAGATTTAATTACCATCAGGGGTAAAGGAAAGGGTTTTTGCTTCCGTAAAGGTGAGTACAGTGGTCTCCGACAGTTTTTAAATTCTGTACAGTGGGATAAACTGACAATGTTACCAACAGTAAATTCTAAGTGGGAAGCATTCAAGGAATTAATCGTGGAAGATACTAAAAGTTTCATACCTATTAAGAAATACTGTTCAAGGTTTAGGCTTAAATGGTTATCAAATGAACTAATGAGACTCTTAACAGAGAAGAAAAATGCATGGGATGCATATAAATTATCAAGCGACTCAGAAGCCTATGGCAGATATAAGATAGTCTGTAATCAGGTCAAAAAGGAGGTTAGGCAGATTACGCAAAATCCTTGGCAAAAGATGCTAAGAAAAACAGCAAGGATTTCTTTACTTATATAAACTCTGAAAGGAAGGGGATGAATCTGATTGGTCTGCTTGATATCGATGGATCAACTGTTGATGATCCTGCCCAGAGAGCAAACAAAGTGAATGAGTATTTTGCATCTACATTCACACACAAGGAGTTATTAAGGTTTGGAAATGGCAGAAGGTTATCAAATTGTAGCAGGATACTTAATGATTTTGTAATAACTGGGAGCAAAGTGGAGGAGAAATTTTCGAAGTCAAACATAAGAAAAGCACCTGGGGTGGATGGGATCTATCCAGTTATATTAAAGGAGGCGACAAAGCAACTAAGCAAACCCTTGGCCACAATTATGAGAGCATCCTTGGACTTAAGATGTGCAAATGTATCCCCAATTCACACAGTGGGATCGAAGGGTGACACGAGTAATTACAGACCACTTAGTTTAACTTCTGTTCCGGGTAAAATAATGAAGTCACTGGTTAAAGATGCATTGCAGGATCATCTAGACAAGACTGCTGCAATAATTCAGACACACAGCATGGGTTTGTTAAGGGAAAGTCTTGTCTGACAAATTTGATAGGATATTATGATGTGGTTACAAAGGAACTGGATGCAAAAAATAATTTTGATATCATCTATTTGGATTTCAGGAAAGCTTTTGACACTGTTGCGCATGAAAGACTATTATACAAATTGGAGCAGAATGGTATTAAGCGTAAGTTGTTACAATGGATAAAAGGATGGTTAAGTGGGAGAAGATAGAGGGTAGTAAGATATGAAGTTTTCTGAGCAATGCAGACAGGCTGCAAGGACAGGTCATGGGGTTTTGTCAATGATGTATAGGAATTTTGCTAGCAGGGAAAAGGAGGTGATTATTCCTCTTTATAAGGCAATGGTTAGTCAAGCCTTGAGTACTGCGTACAGGTCTTGAGGCCTCATTTTAGGAAGGATGTAGATTTACTTGAGCGTGTACAGAGAAGGGCAACAAGATTGGTGAGAGGAATGAAGGGATCCTCTTACCAAGAGAGGCTTAAGTTCTGCAAATTGCAGTGGCTGGAGACTAGGCACCTGCGCGGTGATCTGATTGATGTATATAAGGCCTTGAATGGGTTGAGCATGCTGAATTCTGATGGGATCCTTCCACTTGTTCAGATTACAAACCTAAGGGGGCATAAATTCAAATTAAGAAAAGACAGATGTAGAATAGATGTGCGGAAAATTGCTTTTTGCCAGCGGGTGGTTAATTGCTGGAACAAACTTCCATCTTTGTTGTGGAAGTTGATAGGTTGAATAAATTTAAGGAGGAATTGGACAGGCATTTGGAGGGAATGGTGTGATTTTTTTTTTTTTTGGCTGATGCTGCATAAGCTCATACACATGCTTTCTTGCATCACATGCCGCCACTACTACTACTACTACTAGCAAGAGTCTAGTCTCCAGACACTGCAATTTCTAGATCACAAGCCTGTCTTCATAACAGCAAACATACCAAATCAGGACAGTAAGATCTAAAAAGTAACATCAGTACAGTAACATTTGTAAAATCAGGACAATAACATTTCCATTATTGTAGATGTAACAACCACCAAATAACATCCAAGTTTCATCAGACGCTGGCCGAGAAATAATATCTACATTCCCATTTTGGATCTGGTACAGACCATGAAACCATTAAGGGAATGTTTTCTGAAGAAGATCAACTCCTACCTGAAATTAATTCTCTTAAAATTCAGCAAAAAAAAAAAAATCGCCAATAATAAGTCGCCAATTTTCACTTCAGTACAAAGAGGATATGTATATCCCGTAATGTACCAAAAAAAAAAGAACTTCCTTTTCTCCACACATATAGGCCAAACCCTTTTAAACAGCGGAAAATCCCCAGCATCCTGTTTCAGTTAGTGATGGGCATAATCAAATGATCAGTAAAAAGAGATTTCAATATTCGAAATATTCATTCGTTAAAGATCTTAAATTTGAATGATAGCATCAGCCAAAAAAAAAAAAAAAAAAACGCCCTTCCCATTTCATCCATCCATTCACTCCAAACATTTGTCTAGTTCTGCCTTGAACTTATTCAATTTCGAGCTGTATTCGTTACTTACCGCTCTCTGTGTTCTCCTACTCAAACATCCCTTTATCCTTAGCAGCAACTTACCCTTAATGCCATACAACTCAAATTTATACAGCAGTCTCTCATGTGCATCAGTAACAAAGGCTTTCCTACAATCCAAGTATATGATATAAAAATTATGTTTTGCATCCAGTTCCTTTCTGATGGTATTGTAGTATCCAATCAAATTGGCCAAACAAGATTGCCCCTTAACAAACCCATGCCATGTCTGAACTATTGAACAGTGCCTCAATTATTTTCCCCCAGAACAGAAATTAAATTAACACGTGTGTAATTACCTTTAGATCCCCCCCCCCTCTTTGAATTGGATGCTTGGCAAAGATTATGGTAAAGAGTTTGCTTACTTTGTTTGCTGCTGCTTTTAATATAACTGGATAGATTCATTCTATCTACCCCAAGTGCTTTTCTTATGTTTAACTTCAACAATTTCTCCCTCAGTTATTACAAAATAATTTAGCCCCCTTTTACAGTTTGATAAACTTTTGGCATACACTTCCCCACAGAATTTTTCATGTGTGTTTGCTGAGGCAAAATAGTCATTCAATTTGTTAGCTACCTAAGCAGAATGAACGGTCGAACCATCGATATCAAGTGGACCGATCTCATTCATCCCCTTCCTTCTAGAGTTTATATAAGTAAAGAAGTCCTTGCTGTTTCCCTTTGCATCCTTTGCCAAAGATTTCTCGTAATCTGCCTTTACTTGCCTGACTTCCTTTGTGACTTGATTACAGACTAGCTTATATCTACCACAGGCTACTGTGTCTCCTGATAATTTCCATGCATTTTTCTTCTCTGCCACAAGTCTCATTCATTCATCTGACATCCATCCAGTTGGTATGAAAAGCCTAGTAGCTTCTAAGATTAATTCCGTGAATGTTTTCCCATTTAGAATCTGCTGTTGTAACATCAGCAGTTGGTCCCGCTGTATAAAATTTGAAAAATGTCTGAGATCCCTGTAGTCACCTTTACGAAAGCAGAACCCTTCCTTTTTTTTTTTTTTTTACCCCTGATGGTAGTTATATCTTTGAGTAAATCCCACAATCTGCAGATTCTTAATGCATCAATAATCACTGCTAATAATCAGATCAAGAGTACTGCATACTCTAGTCCCTCGACCATGCTATTGTAGAAAAAATCATCCAATAAATCCACAGAGGTCTTGCTAGTATGTGGGTAACCAACCCACAATTTTCAGTCAATAGCTGGGAAGTTAAAATCCCATATTATAAGATGATCTGATTTACAGGTTCACTCAATTTTTCTGTACAACTGTTCGTTGTACTCACCAGAGTATATTAGGCCTATAACATACTCCTACTCTCAATTTTGCTTTCCCAGTGCTAATGTCAAACCAAACTGACTTGACATTTCACTATCCAGCCATGTCAACTGGATGCACTTTATTAGATTTTGTGCTTCTTAACTAACAGCATAACCCTTCCTCCCTTTCTATCCTATTCTTTCTGTACACGCCCAAATTTAAATTCCGCATTTCTTATATCTGAGTGACACCACATCTCTGATATTTCAACAATATCCACCTTTGATGTTTTGACTAGCACTTCAAATTCATCAAATTTATTTACTATACTCCTAGAATTCATGTACACAAGTATACATGCACCTGTTCTTACTCTTAGTTACCTTAACACAGCCCATGTATTTACTTGTTCAATGATGACTCCCAGGAGTCATGAAAGTTCAGCACCTTGCTTTCCAGGATGCTGCCCATTCCAAAAGAAGCAGTGCAAAAATCACTTTCTTCTCTGCCTGCAGCTATTGTGAACCTTTGTGAATCCCATGAAGTTTGTGAATCCCATGAAGCTAGCAGTTTTCCAACCCACCTAAAACTGCCTCAATAGCATATTCTAGCCTCTGTTTTATTTAAGTGTATCCCATCCTTGTAGAAGCAGTCTCTCCTGTTAACACGCACAGACAAAGCTTAGAAAAATTCTACCCCATGAGCTGCACAAGCTCTCAATATCTACCAATAGGTGCAATACCTTGCATAATATCTAACACAGGCATCTGTGTCACCTGATACATATGACCCCGCTGGAGGCCATGGGGGGGCATCAGCCCTCAGCAAAAAGGAATATGTCAGATCACCTGTCCTACGATGTGTTTCAGTAAGAACAGCTTCCTCTTTACAATTCCTGCACAGACTGCAGACTAGACTGCCATGTTTCAATTACAAGCTTTAGCTGATGTAATTTATTTGTAGTCTGTCTATTCCATGAATGCTGCCACTGGTAGAGCAGCTTTTTGAGAATTATTTGCCTGTTGCCTGTATAGGGGGACTGACAGGCAATGTTTGTTAATGGGGTGTCGATTTGGCTGTGGCATCAGCTAAATCATTTCAAGTAATCCAAATGTAGCTAGGAATCAAGCAGAAGTGATTATCAAATTTATATCCATAAAGAGAATGTATCATCTGCTGAACGTGAGACAAGACTGGATGAGAATTGCATATCAAAGATAATAAGGCTTGTAATAAACTGAAAGAATCGGAATATATAATAAACCTTCGGTATTGACAAGTTCTGGTGTGATCCAAGGCTAACTCTACAGCATGCAGCTCACAAGGGGAGAATCTGCTTGGATATAGTAGTGTCTGGAAAAACAGTAGCAGATCCTACATGATTCTATTTTGAGCCATCTGTGTAAACTGGCAAGAAGATAGTGTTCAGCTCGATATGCTGAATAGAGTATCTGACTTTATCTAGCTCTTAAGTGAAAAGTCGCATGCCAGGATGGAAGGGCATCTTTGGTGTTTCAGCAACCTTTGTCTACCATGATATACAAACCTTAGATCAGCTCTTGGGCCAGAATACCTGAACAGATGACTGGCAGTCTGATGGGTGTTGTACAAATTTTCCCATTATGGCTGAAAAATGGATCTCCATGTAGGATGATCTGGCAGGGATTTCAGTTTGAAAATGCACATTAGAAACAATTGCTTATGTCGGAGCAATAAATGGTGGTTCATTCGCTTTCACTTCTCCAAACAGGAGATGTCTGCAATTCTCCAGTAGCAATACAGATAGTCTGATGATGAGTGGGATCCAGCCATTGAAGTACACTGTTCCTGGCTGATGCATATCTGGGACACACAATCTAGTTTAGATTGTACAAGTGCAAGGATGTATAATAAGGTGCATTGGTATGAACCAAGATGTAGAAGAGAGAGCATGGAGAATACTCAAGCATCCCAAAGGGATGTTTTCAGTCTAATTAAATGGTCCACAGTGGACGCGTTTTTTTAGAAGTCGCAATGCATACAGGACAGAAGATCACTGATTTGTTCTATTCTAAAAACCATTTAACATAAGCATTAACCATTCTCGCCAAATTAGCAGAAACATCTGGTCAGCGCAATAGGTCAACAGTTGGAAGGAATTTTAGGATCCTTACCTGGCTTAACAAAGACAAGAACGGTTGCTTTGCATTACTCATCTAGAAACTGCTGTTTAATAATGATTCTGTTATACAGATAGAGCAGATGATCCATATATTTTCGTGAAAGGTGCTTAAGCATTTCATAATGAATGCCATCTTCTCCACATTTGCCTTAGAAAGGGTCAGAGCTCTTTTCAGCTCATATACAGTGAATGCCCAATTGTAGGGGTAAAAGCCCTTTAATGTGAACTTAAGAGCCCATTTTTATGTTTCAGGACCAGAAACTCTGGTGAATGGGATGATATAGCAGAGATGTTTCCCCAAGAGCATTAGCTATTGCAGTTGGCTCTGCAATAGTGCATCCATTATACTCTATGATCGATGAAGGGTTAGATGCGTATGTTCCCTTGATTTTCCACATTTTATCCCAGACCATCTTTGTGCTGGTGGACTGGGTAATAAATGAGGTGAAACAGATCCACAATTCCTTTTGATTTTGATGGCGAATGGACCATGCCAGAGCATGGTTCGTTTGCCATCATCTTTAAAGGCTATTACAATGGCCTTTTTCTGCTGCTGTGCATTCCACTATGATTTAGGAAAAGTTAGAAAATGGGTAGATGTTTTCAGAATTGCAAGTACAGCTGCATGGACAATGTTTTTTATGACGAATACCACTGCATCATTGATAGGCTCCTGACTGACTGTACTGCTGTTAAACTCTGCCAGATGTTGAAAGGCATTTCAGTCAGCCTGATCACCATGGTAACCTAAAAGGTATGCAATGCCTCTTTTTAAGTAGGCTAATTATCATGGGAGAAGTGATCACTTCTGTAGAGTTTCTCCTCCACCTCCTGAGTTAGTGAAGGAAGAAGAGAATGGGAACATATAAAAAGATCAATAGCAGAGAATGTATGGGTAGGCATATAGAAAAAGGTGTTAGTTACCACATTTAGAAGGGAGAAGTTGTTGTCAGTGCATCCCCTTCCATTAAGGTCAGCACTACCCTACAGAGTGTTATGTCCACTGAACATAACACTCAGTGTTATGTTGAACATAACACTGAGTGTTATGTTCAACAGTAAGACAGGGTGGGCACTATTATGAAAGGAAGGGTGGTTTTCATTTGCCTTCAAATATGTTTCCTTCAAGGAAAAGTAAACACTGGCTCATGTTTTTTTTGAAAAAGGGCAACAGAATTGTTGTCAACAAAATTTCATCGAAATACACAACAATTCCACTGTGGAATTTTAGCCATTATTTTGGCTTGGTGGTTCTGTTAATCAGCTTTTGAAGTGCTGCTGGCTTATTCTTCTCAGCCTTGGATTTATCTTTTTTGGGGAAGTATGGATGCTGTCCTGTTTCCATTACTTCCTCTGCAAAGAATTCCAAAACTGAATCATCTGGTACCTCCTTCACCTCAACATACATTTTTCCTTGGGAACTGGGGGGGGGGGGTACTTCAGGTTTTTTGTTCTTTTCTATAGCAATTTCTATTGTTACTACTGGAGAATTAGAAGGTACTGATAAGGGAGTGGCAGCTGAATGATCCTTCTGTGTGGGTTTTTTATAGGAGCAAATTGGTGGGGCAGTAATTTCTATTTGGATTCCAATGGAATATCTCCCTACTACCTTCTGAGCACAGGTTAAGTGTATTCATGGGTTTTGCTGCTTTTCTTGCCTCCTGATATGATTTGTTCAGCTCTGTATTAAGCCTTTGAGTTTTTTTTTTTTTTTTTGATTCTTCTTTCTACCTCTGGCATGCTCATGAGTAAGCAGGGTACTCACTTTTGCAGCTGAACATGAAGTTTTGTGGTCCTTTGTAGCACATCACGTGCATGCAAGGGCTCCACAACAGTCCATTTGTGAGTGCCCGTATTTCCAGTACTTAAAGCACCTTAAAAGATTCGAGTCATATGGATGTACCAAATAATTAATATAGCCAGCTTTGATCTCATTAGGAGACTGTGAGTTAAAGGTCAGGATGATGTTTCTAGTGGGAACAAGTTTCTATCCTTACATGTGAATATTATTTTGCAGCTGTCACTCCTTGGGGTTTTATTTCAGAACACATTTCCTCTCCAGACACTTCAAATAGATCCCATTCTGTGATAACATCACAGGATTAGTTAAGTGTCTTGTGGGAAGAACTGTGATTGATATTCCCATCCCCATAGACATGGCTCAGAGAAGCTGATCTGAATGTTTCTCATTTCAGGTCTCTACAAGAATGCCACCTTGTAAATCTGCCAAACAGTGAAACAGTTGGACAGATTTAGGAGAGCCTTCTGGCCATTCCAAACCCTTCATTATAATAAAGAATGACATTTTTCTTATAAATTTCTCCAATACATCATGCAATGGGTGTTTAAACATGATATAACTTCTGAAGTGACGTCAGCAGAGGTCAACATTTAATTTTTCAGATAGGGACCAAGTTTGGGCCTCAGAAGAAATAACTTTATCGGATACATGGGTTTTGTTTTTTTTGTTTTAGTCAGCGAAAGGGCTCCCAACAGCACAAAACTCAAATGAGACACCCACTACCTGGCAAGTAATAAATGCACTCAGAAGTGGAATGCCAGGGCTGTCTAGACACTATACCTCCACTGTCGTCGGACTGATCCTGTTCCTCGGACCACAAGGGTAGGGGCATGGCATTGACATGGTTGATCCCTGCAAGTCAACTGATCCTGGCTGAGCCATCCATCCAGGACCACCCATCTTGTTGAAGTAGTGGTCAAAGTGGTAATGGTGTGTTGAAGCTGGGACTATTAACCACCAGGAATCCTTTTTCCAAGTTTCCACATGTCACAGTGCATGGGAAACATGGCAGATTTCTATGGTGTTAGCCCAGAACCTAGACTGTGGGGGTTGGATCACAGTGATGCTAATCTGGAGGACCAGCAGCATTTACAGGTGCCCACACTGAGGGGTCCAGCAAAAAAAATTAGATACTTAGGAGACATAGAGATGCACAAAGCAGTAGAATAGAATATCTGGCCCCAAATAACACCATAAGCATAAGAAAGCATTACAAGTTGTGTGCCTATGTTAAAGCGGAAAAATGAAGTAAAAGCGTTTTACTTCATTTTTCAGCTTTAACTCTTTGTTTTTTATTTTATAACATTGTTATTTAGCTTCTTTGAAGTGTTCGTAGTAGTGACAAATGATGCAAGAAAGCAAGATTAGAGAGAATAAGCCAAAAAAAAAAAAATCTGCACATCTATCTCGCAACCATCCTTCCATAATTTGAATTTATGCCCCCCCACATTAGTCTCAGCAAGAGGAAAAATGCCTTCAACATCTCAATTGGATCTCCTCACAGGTGTCTAGTCTTCGCATATTGCAATTTGTAAAACTGAAGCATTTCTTGGTAAGAGCATTCTGTTTCCTTCACCACTCTCATTGCTCCTCCTTGCACCCATTCCAGCAGCTCTACATTTTTCCTAAATGAGGCCACCAGACCTGTATAACAGTAGTCAACACGTAGCCTAACCATGGCCTTGTACAAAGCGATAATCACTTCCTTAACCCTGCTAGCAAAGTTCCTGAAGTACTATATCATTGAAGTGCTGTACTAGCAGATGTCTGCACTACTCAGAGAACTTCATATCTGACTGCACAATTACCCCCCCCCCCCCAGATCTTTCATTTTCCACTATACTGAGTATAGTACTACACAGTTGGTTAATCTGAGATTACTGATATCCATAAGCAGTTTCTTGCATGTCAATTTTAAATTTCAACTGCCATTTCTCAGCTCATCGACGTAATTTTTTTAGATCTGTTGCAGCAGATTACCATGATTACTGTTATTAACCACACTGCCAACCACTGTGTCATCTGCAAATTTACACACTGAGTCTGATATACCTTTATCAATATCATTAATAAATACTGAAACAACAATGAGCCTAGCGCTTAACCCTAGGTAGCTTCCACTAATAACATTAATCAGTGAAGAGTCATGCCCGTTGAAAACCACTGCCTTCTCTCACTCGACCATCTATTTATGTATAACAAGAACTTAGCCTTATTACGACATTGCTCTAATTTGTACAGAACCCTTCAGGAGGTAGCCCTCATGAAATCCAAGTACAGGTAGCCCTCAATTTATGTCGGGGTTAGGTTCCTGGGGTTACAGACGCAAATGAAACCCTTTATATAATGGAGTCAATCGGAAATCACAGGGTTTGGTTCCAGGCAGCAAAAATTTTACCTGCACTTTGAATTGATTGCTTTATTTTATTAGCATTCTTCATAGTTGTAGTAATAGTCAATGGAGGAATATTCATAGCCCTACACGCATTAGGGCAGCTTTTATTAGATTCTATCAAAATATTGCACTACGATTCAATTAACTACTTTTACCAGACATTGCATGTCTTTATTCTATTTATGAATTTAAATGTGAATTTATTTATGTTTTTAAATTAAAAACTTTATAACACGATTTATTAATAGGACAATTAATTTTAAAATGTTAGTGTAATAAATTTCCAACATGTAAATAGCATAAACAACAACCAAATGAATGCTTCACCACATGGATCTTTGCTACCCGCATCCACGAGTGGTTACTTTGAGGGCAGGAATCTTTCTCGTCTCTGATATGAATGCGCTAATTGCTGATTGGCTCAGATTGTCCTAAATCACACGAACAGTGCATGATACATAGCAAAGTATAATGCCGATAAATTGTCTAATGAGTTTAAACTTTCAATTTATACAAAAATTGCAAAAAAATAAAAAAATAAATAAATAAAAATAATAAAAGTGGCATTGTGGTTAGTGATCAGCACTATTGCGAACTGGTGCAAATCGGACCAGAGCAAAACGAGGGCTACCTGTATATGATATGTTTTTGCATCCAGTTCCTTTGTTACTGAATCAGAATATTCCAATCAGATTGATCAAAGACTGCCCCTTAACAAATTTATGCTGTGACTGCAGTATACTCGGATTCCTGTCTAGATGGTCCTGCATCACTTCTATAACCAGTGACTCCATCATTTTCCCCTGGTGAAATTAACATAACAGGTCTGTAGTTACCCATGTCACCTTTCGATACCCCCTTTCTCAATTGGGGATACATTCACACATCTCCAGTCCATCGGGACCTCCTTTGAATCCAAGAATGCTCTCAAAATTATGGCTAAGAGTTTACTTACCTCCTTTGCTGTCCCCCCTTAATATAAATGGAGAGATCCAATCCACCCAGGTGCCTTTTTTATGTTTAATTTCAACAATTTCTCTTCCTTTCCTTTGAGTTATCACAAAACCATTTTGCTCCACATTAGAATTTGGCTTCAGGCAACAGTATGGTTTCAAGCCAGGCCACTCAATGCAGCAACTAGTAAATGCAGTCAATAGTGCAGAAGAAATATATCTGCAAGCTATTTCTGTACACTTTGGTGGGCTTTTGACAGCTTGAGGTGGCCCAGCATTTTCAGTACGCTATGCCAGGCCACTCTGAACACAAACCATTACAAAATGATCTGTAACAACTACAAGAACAGAGAAGCATTAATCAAAACAAATTTCAAGAAAAAAGCATAATAATTACAAAAGGCTGTCCCCGAGGATTCTGTACTGGGTCAATTCTTCTGGAACATAGTACTGGATGAGTTCCTCAATGTGGACTTAAATTCAGTAGATGCCATTGATGATGACTTGCTGATCACAGTGAGGGCAAACAACCATGGAGAGGAAAATCGGGCCCAAAATCCTATTTACTAGAATTGCAGGATTGGACACAAACCACACCAGAAAAAACCAAAACTATCCTCCTAAAATATATCATTAGAAGAGCATCACTTATAATTAATGGCACTTCTATCAGAATGGTCCAAGAACTAAAATATCATGGCATCATCATTGATAGCAAACTGTTTACCTCATTCAGCTCCTACATTATGTGTTAAGTGCAGAGAGTGTGAAGAAATTAGGCGCCAACTAAGGGTTCTGATGGAAGTCTATGAGAGTTTGAGATAGATCCCTCGAAGAAATTAATATGAGGGCCCCTCAAGCTATCAACCCCAATTCAACACCAGAGCTCACTGCTGGGTATCAGGCAAAACAGCGGCAATCCCCAAGAAAGAATGCTCTGATCCCACGGGGGCTATTTATTGTTGTTGTTGTTGTTCTGGAGGCTTAATGGCACATAAGCTGCTAAGGCTATAATGTGCCTATTCACTTATTATATTAAAACATGAGTTTTCCCTAGATCAAAAGAAAATCTGAAATCAGAAATAATTGAAAAGCCCAGTTTGCCGGAGAAAGTCAAAAAATTCGGAAATATTTGCCTTATCACCAATGAGATTTTCAAGAGTTACTGGTTTATGAAGGTTTACCAGTGATATCAAGGATGAAGTTCTGGCTTGTTTATAATAGGGGCAGTCAATAAGAATATGTTTTACAGTCAAATTATTAGAACAATGTGTACATTGTGGTGGATCATCTCCTGTGAGTAAATGAAGGTGGGTCAGATGGGTATGTCCTATTCTTGCCCTTGAAAGGACTACTTCTTCTTGTCTCGATGTGCGGATACTGGAGCGCCAAATTTTTGGATCATGTTTAAACTGAAAGAGTTTATTATTAGTCTGAGAGTGCCAGAGTGCTGTCCACTGTGATAGGCAAGCAGCATGAACGGTTAGTGCATAATCTGATGCTGGAACAGGGATATTGGTTAAATCAAAGGTAGATGGGTTTTTGCAGCTTAATCAGCCAGTTCATTGCCTAAAATACCGGAATGGGCTGGAATCCAGCAAAAAGTGACCAGTTGGTTGCGTTCTTTAATTTGCAGTAATAAGCTTCTGATTTCATCAAGAACAGGGTGAACTTTATCTGAGGAATTACATAATGACATGATTGAGCTGAGTGAATCAGTGTAAATAACTGATTTTAAGGAACTGTCAGAATAGAGATTTTCTAAAGCTAGTTTAATTGCATATAATTCAGCAGAAAATATACTAAATTCGGATGGAAGGGAAACTGATACAGTTGTATTCGGAAACACTGCAGCTGCTCCAACATTTGAATTAGATTTAGAGCCATCTGTATAAATTGGAGAGAAATCAGTATATCTTTGAGTGTGAACTGCATGAATTTGGTTGACATTTGATGCTTGCAAAGTATTCTTTCTCCATTGACAAAGGTAAGTGTCACAGGTTGGAAGAGGAGGAGGAGCCCATGGTGGCTGAGTATAAGTTGCCACCTGCTTTACGGAATGGATGGAAATATTCCAGATTTGCACCAATTCAAGAAGACGAAGACCAGCTGGCTTTACTATACTAGGTTTGTTTCTGTATAGGATTTCTAACGGTGGGTTGAAAAGGTATGACTGAACGGGATGAGAGGCACAACTTTGTATCTTAACAGCATATTTGAGTAACAGTGTTTTCCTGAGTAAAATTAGTGGGGGCTCGTGAGCATCGATGTAGAGACTATGTGCTGGCGACGTTCTGTATGCACCAATTGCAATTCTCAAAGCACTGTGCTGAATTGGATCAAGCCAGCGTAATGCACTCTTTCTGGCAGAATCATAGATTGGAGCACCATAATCGAGACGGGATCTGATTAATGCCCTGTATAAACGAAGAAGCGAGGTACGATCTGCACCCCACGTTTGGGCAGATAAAGCTCTAAGTATGTTTAACTTTTTTAGACATGAAGTCCGTACATTTTTAATATGATCTAGGAAATTTAACTTGTTGTCAAGGATTAATCCAAGAAATCTGATGTTGCTGGTGACCGGGACAGGGATGTTAGAAATTTGAAGTTCAGGATCTGGATGAAGTTTGCGTTGTCTACAGAAGTGGATGGCAACTGTTTTCTGCTGCGAGAGCCGATAGCCATTCAGGCTCGCCCATTGTTGGATTTTATTAAGTGATATCTGAAGCTGTCTTTCAATAGACCTCATGTTTTGAGAATGACAGGAGATGGAAAGGTCATCTGCATAAAGGTAAGTCTCAACTGTATTTGGAAGCTGCTTAGTGATAAAATCTATTCTCAGAGCAAAAAGAGTGGCACTCAATACTGATCCCTGTGGAACACCTTCTTCCTGGATGAAAGTTGTGGAAAGGGCATGTTGGTATCGAACTTGAAATGATCTGGTATGTAAGAAGTTCTGAACAAATATAGGAAGGTTGCCTCTTAGTCCGAGAAGGTAAAGATCACTAAGTATACCATACCGCCAGGTGGTATCAAAAGCCTTCTCTATATCTATTGAAACCATTACTAGATGTTCATGTTTGACAAAAGCATTACGAATGGCAAATTCAGCCTTGACCATAAGGTCTAAGCATGACCTGTTTTGACGAAAGCCATATTGACTATGGCTCATTAGCTGTTCCGACTCAATGATCCAGACAAGTCTTCTGTGGATAATTTTCTCAAGAATTTTGCTGAGGCAGCTTGAGAGAGATATGGGTCTATAGCTATTGGGGTTGGATGGATCTTTTCCAGGTTTCAGGAATGCCAAAACTGTAGAGTGATGCCAAGAAGCTGGAAAAACATTTTCTAAAAATATGCGATTGTAAAAAACCAGGAGGCAGCGCAAAGCTTTGTCATCAAGATGTTGTAGCATGACATAATAAATCCCATCTGGCCCGGCAGCACCATTGCGGGCAGTTTTAATGACATGTAAAAGTTCAGAATATTGCAGAGGTTTGTTATATGGGAGAAGACGGGCAGTTTGAAAATGAATAGCATGCTTTTCAGTGTTTTTAATTCTTTGGAATGAGGTAGGATAGGCTGTTGCTGCTGAAATTTCGGCAAAAGTATTGCCCAAAGCATTAGCTATATCTACTGGATTAGAGAGATCTTTCCCATTCCAAGAGAGGATTGGAGAAGGTATGGTAGGAAACTTACCAGACAGCTGTCTAATTTTTTTCCATATTATTTTGGAATCAGTATTTCTGTGAAAACTAGAGGCAAAACGGATCCAGGATTCTTTCTTTGCTTGCTTTTGTATGAAGCGTGCTTTTGCCCTTAATTTCTTATAGTTAATGAAATTGACTGTGCTCAGACATTGCCGAAACAAATTCCAAGCTTTATTTTTTGCTCTCTTTGCTGTGGTGCATTTGTCATTCCACCAGTAATTATGATGCTTTCGGCCCGGGGGATTTGATAGTGGTATTGTATTTTTAGCCACATTTAGAAGATGCGACGTGATGTAATCTGTGGCATCATCAATATGTTGGAGGCGGATTTTTTCCTCATCAAGGTCGATTGATGATTGAAATTTTGCCCAGTCTGCTCGGACAAATTTCCACTTTCTGCAGGGTTGAATTGAAGGACGAGTGTTTGCTTTCAGAAAGTTGCATACTATTGGAAAGTGGTCACTGCCCATGGGATCATTTATTACATTCCACTCTATGGTTGGGACTAGTACTGGTGAACAAATTGTGAGATCTATTGCTGATGTGTGTCCTGCTGGGAGCTGTACGTGTGTCGGTGCACCAGTATTGAGTATACTGAAATTTAGTGCCTCTAAAAAGCTTTCAATTAGTCGGCCACGTCTATCCAATTTGGGAGAACCCCATAATGGGTGGTGCCCGTTAAAGTCCCCTAATATACAGAGAGGTGGAGGTATCTGTATAAAGAGGTCTTCAAGATCTTTTAAAGAGTAAGTACGGTTTGGTGGTAGGTAGACTGAGATAAGTGTTATTGCACTATGGAGAGTTATGCGAACAGCAACAGCTTCTATTTCAGTTTGGATTGGGATATGTCTAGTTGGGATCTTCGAGTTTACTAGGATTGCTACACCACCATGGGCAGCATTAGCGGTATTTCGATCTCTTCGATAAAGGCAATAGTTCTTTATCGAAGGAGAAATTTGTGAGGTCAGGTAAGTTTCCTGTAGACAGAAGGCAATTGGAGAATATCGGTTAATTAAGAATTGAATATCGTCAGTGTTGCAACGAAAACCTCTGCAATTCCATTGTAAGATACTGTGGTTCATTTAGGTTTAGTTGAGGATGTTTCATCAGACTGTTTTTTGTTTGAGCACTTTTTCCGGTCTTTTTTTGGGAAGCTGGGGCGCCCAGTATCCATAGTGTCATTTGCATGAAGTTCTAGTATGGGTTCCTCAAGATCTGAGTGTACATCTACTTCCATACTATTGGTGGATGATTCAGGTTTCTTGTTGTCTTTGGTAGTTTTTAATTTTTCTTTATCATGTGAGACTGTCCGATTATCAGTTGGGATGCTGATTGGAGTGTTGGTCGACTCACTGGTTCTAGTTTGATGTGTGTCTTTTCCTGAATTAGATAATGTATTTTTAACCCAATTAGCCATAGATGTGCTGGGGGGTATTGATACATCTGTTTGTACTGCTGTTGAAATAAAACTTCGAGTGTGAGACGCATATGAACGACTGGGCATGGTCAACATAACCTGTCTGCGTGCCTCAGGGTATGTGAATTTGTGCTCAATTTTATATTTTTGAATTTTCTTCCCTGTTTTCCACATTTCACAGGATTTTGAAAATGCTGGGTGACTTTCTTTGCAGTTGGGGCAAATGGGACTTGATGCTGAACAGTCTGCTTGTGTATGTTCCTTGGAACCACAAATAGGACAAATAGCTTCTCCTCTGCATGCTTGTTGGGAATGTCCATATTTTTGGCATTTAAAACAACGAATGGGATTAGGAATATAAGCCCGAATTCGGCAGTTTAAATAGCCAGCTTTTACCGAGGATGGCAAATCTGGGGTACTGAAGGTTAAAATGATTGACCTAGTTGGGACGAGATTTCCATCTTTTTTAGTCATTATGCGTTTGGCGTTGGTTACTTTTTGATTACTCAGTTCTTGAACTAATTCCTCTTCTGATATTGTCAGTAGGTCCCATTCGGTTATAACGCCTTTCGAGGAATTTAAGGTGTTGTGTGGAGTAATAGATACTGGCAGGCCACCGAATGTCGTTGTTTTGAGCAGCCACTCAGAATGTTTGGAGTTGGCTGTTTCAATTAATAGGTCTCCCGATTGCAGTCGTTTAACCATTTTTGGTGTTCCAGCAATCGATTCCAGAAATCTTTGGATGACGAATGGTGATAATTTGCCGACAGGTTGGTTGGAGAGAGAGTGTATCACCAGAAAGTTTGGCATTTCATTGCACTGAACTTCTCTTCGGAGCCTTTTTGGTTGGTTCACGTCTTCATCATTTGGTTTGTCTAGCCTTGAGTTTGAAGGCTCTAGAGGTGGATATTCATTTTTATCCATCGTTGCTCCTTTTAGCCCTGGGGGATAACTTTTCCCCCAGATTACCGGCCCCGCCACGGGGAGGCAGGAGCAGTGCCGCTCGGAGGCACTGCGGTTGAAGTGTTAGTTGGTTAATAGAACAAGAAATATAGGAAAAAGAAAGGTGTGTTTCCTTTCTGTGTTCTAACTTGTGGTTTTCAAGTATAGAACTAGTTATAAAAGAAAGGCTTTTGGTAGAAACGTAGGAACTTAAGAGGAAATAACTTCAATCACTTTAGAAGAGCGCTCTATATATCACCAGAATATCGCTTGGCCTCGAAATACGCTTGGCACCCGGGGCCACTATTTATTGTCAGTGACTCTATTGTCAGGGAGACAGGATATATATAATGCAAAAAGGATTGGAGATACAGGAAGAGAGTACATCTGCCAGAGCAATATTTGATAATGTTGTAGAGCAGATAATATCTTTTAAGGGCACAAAAGGTGATATTGTTGTACACGGTGGCACTAATGATATTAAGAGTAGGAGACTGGCAGAATTACTTAACAAGTACAAGTCAATGTAGAAAAAAAAGCTGTGAGTTAGGGTTAAATTTGTAAATGTCTGCAATTCTGACCAAAAACAATAGTAGGGAGTATATGATGAGAGCTTTGTCAATCAATTCGGCCTTGGAAAAATTCTGCATGGATAATTGGGTAGAATTTTTCTCAGTCTGGTCTGTGCCTTGTTAACAGGAGAGACTGCTTCTACAGGAATGGGATACACAAATAGAAAAGGTGCAAGAATATTTGCTGATGCTATTGCGGGTGTTAGTGGGTCGGAAAACTACTAGCTACGGGGGATACATAGACTAATAGATTAACAGTAGCTGCTGGCAGAGGTGAAAGTGATTCTTGCACTGCTTCTACTGGAATGAACAGCAGGCTGGAAAACAAGGTGCAGGGGATTTCAAGAGCTTCTGCGAGTCATCATGGAACAAGTAAATACATGGACTATGTAAGGATAACTAACGGTAAGAAAAGGTGCATGTATACTTGTATGTACACCAATGCTAGGAGTATAGCAAATAAATTTGATGTGCTGGTCAAGACAGCAAAGGCAGATATTGTTGGGATATCAGAGACATGGTGACACATAGATATAAGCAGTGCAGAATTGGAATATGGGAAATACAATGTGTACAAAAAGGATGGTTTGATTTTTTTTTTTTTTTTTTTTTTAAGGAGCATTAGCACCTAAGGCCATATTGCTCTGGGGATATGCGTTGGTCATTCCCTGACCTTTCTGCATCCTCCGTATTTGGTGGTCATGGGCTTGAACCCCGGTCTAATCAAGAAGCGTGTGCTACGCACTGCTGCTCCTGCCTACCTGGCTACGGAGGCCTCGACAAAGGATGGACAGGGCAGGAAGGAGGAGGGGGTTATGCTGTTAGTTAAGAAACATCTAGTTGACATGAGCAGACAGTAAGAGGTTGAGTCAGTTTTGTGTGACACAAACACTGGGAAAGAGAAAATGAGTGTTGGTGTGTGTTAATAGGCCTAATGAATCTGCTAAGTACAATCAACAATTGTGGAGAGAAACAAAGTGGGACAATAAATCAGAATGTCTTCTAATTGGGGGATTTTAACATTCCAGATAGTGACTGACACTTGTGGGTTGGTCACTTGCAAATTAACAAGACTTTTGTAGATTTGTTGGATGACTGTTTTCTACAGCAGCATGCGCAAGAGGAAACCAGAGGAGTAATACTCTTGATCTGAATATCAGCAGTGATTATTCATGCGTTAAGAATTTACAGATAAAGGAACCACTAGGTGGCAGTGAGCAAAGTGAACTGATGTGTGATTTTTTTTTTAAAGATGTAACTACCATCAGGGATAAGGTGTGGGGTTTCTGCTTTCATAAAGGTGACTGCAGTGGTCTCACACAGTTTTTAAATTCTATACAGTGGGATCAACTGATGATGTTAAAAACAGAGAATTCTAAATAGGAAGCCTTCAAGGAAATAATCTTGGAAAGTACGTAGGCTTTTCATACCAATAAGAAATACTGTTCAAGATTTAGACCTAAATGGATATCAGATGAACTAATGAGGCTCATGGTGGAGAAGAAAAATGTGTGGGTGCATATAAATTATCATGCACATAGAATTATCACGTGACATAGAAGCCTATGGCAGATATAAGCTAGTCTGTAATCAAATCAGAAAGGAGGTTAGGCAAATGAAGGCTGATTACGAGAAATCCTGGGAAAAGGATGCAAAGAAAAACAACAAAGACTTCTTTGCTTATGTAAACTCTAGAAGGAAGGGGCTCAGATAGTTGCTCAGATAGCTGACACACTGAATGAGTATTTTGCATCTACATTCACACACAAGGGATTCTGCAAGGAAGGGGAGGGCAGACATTTAGCAAACTAACAAGGAGCTAGAGGATTTGGTAATAATGGAGAGAAAGTGGAGAAGAACTTGTTGAAGTTAAACATAAAAAAACGAAACCTTGGGAGGATGGAATCTATCCAGTTATATTGAAGGAGGCCACAAGGGAAGTATGCATCCCATTAGCAATAATTATGAGAGCATCCTTTGATTCAGAGGAGGTCCCCATGGACTGGAAACGTGCAAATGTATTCCCAATTCACAAAGGGGATTCAAATGGCGACACAAATAATTATAGACCTGTTAATTTAACTTCTGTTCCAAAGAAAATAATGGAGTCACTGGTTAAAGAAGTGTTGTAGGATCATCAAGACAAGACTGCAATAATATTTCAGACACGGCATGGGTTCGTTAAGACACCTTAACGAACATGCGTTCGTACCAGCTGTGTGGTACTACACTCAGGGAAGTGGAGAATAATTTAAAAAAAAAAAAAGGAGGGGGTAATTGTGCAGTCAGATATGAAGTTCTCTGAACAGTGCAGATGGGCTGCTAGAGCAGGTGATGGAGTCTTGTCAATGATATATAGCAATTTTTCTAGCAGAGACATGGAGGTGATTATCCCTTTGTATAAGGCAATGGTCGGGCTTCACCCTGAGTACTGCTAACAGATCTAGAGGCCTCATTTTATGAAGGAAGTATAGAGTTGCTAGAACGAGTACAGAGAAGGGCAACGAGATTGGTGAGAGGAACAAAGGGGTGCTCTTACCAAGAGAGGCGTAAATTCTGCAAGCTGTAGCATCTGAAGAGTATGTACCGGTGAGGTGATCTGATTGAGGTGTATAAGGCCTTGAATGGTTTGAGCAGGCTCAATGCTGATGAGAATTTTCCACGTACTCAGAGTAAGAACCTGAGGGGTAATATATTCAAATTGAGGAAAGACAGTTGTAGAATAGACATGCAGAAGTTTGCCTTTAGCCAGCAGGTAGTTGATTGCTGGAACAGACTTCCATCTGTTATTGTGGAAGGTGATAGCTTAAATAAATTTAAGGCAGAACTAGACAAACATTTGGAGTGACCAGATTGGTGAAATGGGAAGGGTTTTTTTTTATTTGGCTGATGCTGTATTAGCTTTCTTTCTTTCATCATATGCCTCAATTAATACTAATGATGAACATTCATCTAAAAAAGTTAAACTATACTGCCTTAGTCTCCAGAATTAGCATGCCAACTGCAGCCTAAACAAGAAAAGACTATGTCTTTTATACAAAGCAGTCTTTATCCCTGTTGTTTCCAATGAAACCTAGCATCTAGTTCCATAGGACAATAATAGGGAGAAATAAAAGAAAACTGTACAGTATACAAAGATTCGTCTTATCAGCCATTACCAGAGCTTACTGTTCGGTGAGTACCCAAACTCTGAATGTCTTAGCAGGTAATCTCCCTCCCTGGATTTGGTAATAGTGCACAGAGGGCTATACTACAGGCTAAGAAAAGCTACTCACCCAACACTGGGTAATACATTAGACCTAGCCGATGATATGACTAGATAAAAGAACAGAATTACTATGGAGTTAATCCAATGCTGGCAAACAGACTAGGAGCAGTCCATCAAGGAAGAGGCGATTAGGAAATTCCTACCAAATGTAGCTTTGGTGTTCTCCCTAGGACCTTTTATGACCTTCGTTAATACAGGATGTGGGTCTTTTAAGATCGAACTTCACCAGCTTCCCTAGTTGATTACCAAACTGTACCTGTGGTGCTCTTGAATTGCAGCGCCTACTATATTAGTGTCCCAACTGTGATAACCTCCCCCCAAGAATCTACTAGCGAGGATCAGCCCATTGCACATAGATCAGGAACATTTCTTTATTACAGAGCACAACTACAGTGGGACCTCTGTTTAACGAACTTCTTTATAGCGAATTTTTTTGATTTTCCTTGGTAATTACATTTAATATAGTTTCTGCTGTTCGAAGAAAATTTCCATGTAATGAACAACAATGCATAAAAAGTATGGGATAACTTTATAACATACTTTTTATGCATTGTTCTCACCTCTGGCCTTTAGGCAATTTAGGTAATTAGAAAGTGCAAAATTAAGGGTGAAAGGGATTACCTTTTCACAATGTTAGTGGTGTCTGTAAAACCTATGCAGTCACATACCAAGAAGTCGCACTAGTCAATATGTTTTCCAAAGCCAGTCAGAGGGTTAAGAAGATTCTCAACACGGATTATAGCCTCTGGTCAACCTATGTTGTGGTTACACACGATATCGCGATGGAAGAATTAGAGGGTTGTGCATTTATGAATGTACTAGATCCCATCACCTTTTCGTATCGCTACGTGGATGATGTGTTTGTGGTTATTCCCAGAAATTCGGGTGACTGACTCTTATACCATCTCAATTTTCTGTCGCCTTTCATAAAATTCACCATACCATACTTAGACACCCTTGTCTGATGCGAAGGCATGTGCGTGAAGACAACTGTCTATCGTAAACCAGTGTGTGCTGGCCAATTTACCAACTTCTGATGAGCACACACGCATAGCCATCTTCTTGCCACTGCATGAACCTTGCTAACTTGTGCCTGGATCCACTCTAGTTTGGTAGATGAGAGGCGCACCGAAATTGCTAAAGTCAAGGGGGATCTTGCTTGGTGTGGCTATCCCACCAATACCCTTGACAGGTGTAACCTACAGACACATGGCCATGCAGCGACCAACAAGAACATCCAAGGTAATGACTCAACTGCGAACACCTTTATCCCATACTACCCAAACCTATCACAACAGGTTTCTAGGGTCCTAAAATCATATGGGATAAAATGCATACAACTCCCAGGCAGAAAGTTACGATCCCTCATCTCTAAAGTGAAAATGCCAGTTCCCACCTTACTACAAAGTGGTCTAGTCTACCGCATCTCTTTCCGTGACTGCACTAGCTGCTACATTGGGGAAACTGGGAGACTGCTCGAAAAACACCTTTCGGAACATGAAAGAGAAATCCGCTTAGCGGACATAGAACCCTTGACCATTGCCAAACACGTTTGGTCCACCCACCACGACATTGACCCACACCGCGATGTTGTGATTGTAGATAGGTCCCGCCACTACCAACAATGCACCTGGTTGGAGTCATCGAACACCACATGCTCTAAGTCAACAGCAGCAGTGGATGTCGTGTCCACCCTATCATCGAAGTAACCATTCTGATGAATGACAAACATTGGCAACGTCCACATGCATCACAGCCACAGGCTTCAACAACCAACAATTAATCACGCAGTTCATGTACATGACTGGCAGTACATCCCTCATGTTTCACTCTTAACTGTCAGTTTGAGGAAGGTTAACAAATTAACCAAAAGATTTTGTATGTATCTAATTTAATATATGTTTTTCCTATTATTAAACTTGTCATATTTGCCGGTTTTGGGCTGTTAGCCTCCTGCGTGCTGAGATATTTGGCTGCCCCTATCAATGCAGATCGCAAGTAGATTCATAACATAACCCAACCCATGGAAGCCTACTAGTATGTTTTTATGACAGTTCCATATATAGTTGACAGGGGTAAAAAAATCCATAAAAATATTTGATATACTTATTTTAATTTTATTCTAATCGAAAAAGGTACAAGATATATAAAACAGAAGTAACAAAAATGTACCCATTAAGTGGGAACTGCACTCTTCTTGCTTTCTTATTTGCCAATTCATCAATAACATCTGATAATTTTAAACTTTCACACAATTCCTTTTGTATAGCTAACAGTCCTGGATCATTAAACCTTTCTTGAGCCAGTGACATTCTTAAATATGTTTTTATGTTTGAGTTTCGAAAAACTCCTTTCACTTGATGCTACACTAACTGGTAATATCAGAAAAATTCTCAAAGCTATAAAGAAATTAGGAAATTATGACATCAAGTTATTTTTTGTAATATATGTCAAATTTTTTTAATGGGTCTGCAGTTCGAAATTCTATATGTTATCAGCTCATTGAAGAGCCAAAGACCATCAATATTCTAAATACTTGTGCTTCCTTTATTAATTTGGAGTGAAACATCTAAATCAAAACAAGATTTTTTAATTTCCTCTTCAGTCATTTCTCCAAATTCACAAAGAAATTTAAATACATTATTACATTCATTTAGACTTTCGAACATTTCCTGAATGGAATTTAAGGCTGTATCAACAATTGTTAGATAAAATTGTTTGTTTGTTATTTGGTTTTTAGGAGCATTAGCAACTAAGGCCACATTGCTCCGGGATATGTGTTGGTCATTCCCTGACCTTTCCGTATCTTCTGTATTTGGTGGTTTTTGACAGGCTCTAACCCCAGTCTAATCAAGAAGCAGATAAAATTGTATTCTAAACAAGCTTTTGAATTTATGATTTGTTGATCAGGACTTTCATAATCAAAATGGCAAACTTTAGTTCTACTTCTTACAACTGGAAATTCTGCCACTACATTTACTTCTGCAGCTAAAACTTTTGCATCAATAATATAATGATTAAATGCCTTATTAGATCTGGCTGCACTTAGAAATTTAACAAGCTCATTCAAAACATTAAGAGATTCATTTATATTGGATTAAGGGCACTGCAACATTTTACTTACAACATCAACAAATTGATGTTGTAAGTAAAATGTTGCAATAACAATATATAGAATATCGTTCCATATAACGATTGAGCAAATGAACTTGAAAGATGCAACTTGATCTAACAAACATTTAGATGCATGTTTTGTTTTCATGTCTCTGGAATTATCATCTATTGTGTCATTTAAACTTTTCAAGACTTCACTTAATTGCAATCTGAGAGGTTGCACTGCTTTTAATTTACTCTTCCATCTTGTATCGTTATAGATTTCAGTGTTAATCTAGGGATATTACGATTTAGTATATCCCATCTGTAAGGGAAGACAGAAAAAATGTGTACAATTCTTGAACAATGTTAAAAAAATTAACTGTTTCAAATGTTAGCAGCATCATTTACAACTAAATACTTTGGCAGCATCATTTACAACTAAATTCAATGAATGAGATGCACATGGTACAAAAAAGGCTCTAGGATTTATATTCCTAATTTTTTTTTTCTGCAAGTCACTATGCTTACCATGCATATTTTCCCCGTTATCATACCCTTGTCCAAGCATAGCTTGAATATCTAATTCATAATCTGTTAAAGAGTTCACTTAAAAGATAATTACAGAAACCTTCCCCTGTAGTGTCTGATACTGGACATCCAGTATCCATCGATAACCGTGGCTGTGAGGTCCAACCGGAGAGTATGTCACCATTGTAATATCCAAGCCCGAGGCAGGATTCGAATCCGTGACCGTTGGGTTGCCAGGCAGGCACTTAAACCACCCGGCTAGCCCGGTCGGCTTTATGCCACTTGCTAAAACAGATATGATTTCATTTTGAAAAGCATGGCCTAAGTAATGAGGTATACGACATTTAGCAGGTTGGGATTGTGTTGTTATTGACATACTGTCAGATAATAGGGTCAAATTTCGCCAACATTTCTACAGTCTTTAAAAAATTTCCATTATTTGTTTCATAAAATTTATCATTTTTACCTCTGAAAGATAAACATTGCCCTGCTAAAAACTGGACAATTGCAATGATTCTTTCAATAATGGCTTGCCATTGTCTTTTTTTCAGATTCAAAGCACTGGCGTTGTTCTTTGTCAACTGTAAAATTGTTGTAAAGGCGTGTTTTTAATTCATACCATTTTTTACAATTTTGCATATGTTCTACGCTCATTTCATGCCGTGATAAATAAATGACTAAATGTCGCCAATCTGAAAACCCCTGAATCTGTTAATTTGTTTTGCTTTAAAGCAAACAACTTGCAACAAAAGCAAAACACACTATTCAATTTTGCAGAATAGATTAACCAAGTTCTTTGAACTTTTTCACCGTTAGGTAAAAGTGTCATATAGGTGATGCAGAAAATGATCCTCAATTGTAATCTTTAGGAAATTTCATATTTTGAGGCATTACAGATCCCTTCTGAATTATAATTTCTAATAACCGATTATTAATAATTGGTGGCCAGCTAAAAGGCACCCCCATATCATATTCGGCCATCAATTCAAACACAATTATTATTTTCTAAATTATCCACACCACAGCTTGATTCAGGCACTGATATTTTTTGGCACAATTTCAAAAGAACTTCAAACTTGTCATCTGATTTTTTACCTTCCATTTCATCCTTACTGTCTGAAATGAATTCCGAAGCGACTGCATTGATACTGTTGGGTCACCCTCGTTCAACTTTACGAATTTCAGCATGGATCCTCATAATTTTTCCTTTTCGTTATCACTTTCATTCTTCTGCTTGCAATAAAAAGCACCAGACTGACGACTTAAACACCTTATGATTAAACTTAATCATAAGATGATTAAGTTTAAGGTTACACTCACCATCGCCTGTGCTTGCACTTCTAAAGTTTTCTGATGCAAAACACCTAACATGTATGCTTCAGCATTATTTATAACCATAAACTGCACAGCTCTATCATCAGTCATCATGCAAACAAATTTTTTAAGTATGAAAGAAGACCAAATATGTTTACGGACATGTTTATGTTCCCATTGTGAATGTTGGTATGACTTCTTAATTTTACGGTAATGTTTGTTAAGTATTTTTTTTATGTTTAATTTTAATTTTGAATGGGCCTTTAGAGAATACAATATTATTTATTAAGAATGCCTGCCACATTCAGTATTTCATCGTCGACCACCAAATTAAAATAATATTAAATTACATTTTAATTTTATTCTTTAAAGTGCACTATCGGCCACCCTAGGGATTTGGCTGCGTGCATGCACACACTGCACACCTACCAGAACCGGCCCTGTCCGCAGTAATCCAATAGTAATAATGAATCCAGAGTGCACAGGCCTCAATCATAAACACATTGCAGATTATGATGACCATACATCTAAATGGAAAACCATTGCTTCAATTTGATCCACATCGTTACGTCAAATCATTCCTCTGTAATCGTTGCTCAGCTATTGAAGCAAAGCAGAAGATCGACAAAAAATATTAATAAAGAAGTAAATTGGGAAATTTTTCTTGAATATTTGTGAAATAATTTTTTTTCACGTAATCTGTGATTTTTTGTGTACTTTTGCACTTTTTTTCTAGAAAGTTTGTTTTTTAAGTAATATTTGTTTTTATATTGTGGAATGTTTTGTGATATATTTGGGAAATATATCATGTTATTTTTTATTCGCAATATTAAAATTTTATCATGAAAAAATGTATCCATTATATTTCCCTAGTTGTTAAAAAAAAAAAAGACGAATAAAAAAGTTGCACATGTGCCGAGCAGGGGCAGTAGATGATTTATGCAAACATCCTTCGTGTTTCTTTTAGGTATTTTGATTTGTATATTTCGATTACGAAATAAGAGCTTTTTTATTGTAAATATTTTATTGATCATTCACAGATTTCCATAATTTCTGGAAGACAAGATACGATGGATTTATAATAACGAAAGTAAGAGATGTATATACTTGCGATTGCAGCATATCTAAATACCTCTGTAAAACAGCACCGATAGATGTACCGATCTTGTAGTTGAAGCGACATACGCAGCTGTTAGGGGAACCTAACAATGGAATGGAACGAAAATGCGAGACGAAAATAGAAATTGTTGACAAATATTTGTATTGTTGCAATCATAATTACTGCACTAGTAACTTCAGGAAGCATGATTGTGACATCATAGTATTCAAAAATTCTAAAAAGTTAGAACTTCAGACACTGTGACTGTGTGAGAGAATATAGCATTAGCATTAGTAGAGGCATTTGATGCAAGAAAGCAAGCTTATGCAGCATCAGCCAAAAAAAAAAAAAAAAAAAAAAACCAACTTCCACTTCACCCCTCTGTTCGTTCAAAATACCTGTCCAGCTGAGCCTTAAACTTATTTAGGCTATCAACCTCCACGACAAGGGATGGAAGTCTGTTCCACCAACCAACCACCCGCTGGCTAAAGGCAAATTTCCGCACGTCTATCCTACATCTGTCTTTCCTCAATTTGAATTTATGCCCTCTCAGGTGATTATTCTGAGCTAGAGGAAGAATCCCATCAGCATTGAGCATGCTCGAACCATTCAAGGCTTTATACACCTCTATCAGATCACCTCGCTGGTGCCTAGTCTCCAGACACTGTAATTTGCAAAACTTAAGCCTTTCTTCGTAAGAGCACCCCTTTGTTCCATTCACTAATCTTGTTGCCCTTCTCTGTACTCGTTCCAGCAGCTCTACATCCTTCTTGAAATGAGGCCTCCAGACCTGTATACAGTACTCTGGGTGTGGCCTGACCATTGCCTTATACAAGGGAATAATCACTTCCTTATCCATGCTGGAAAAATTCCTGTATATCATTGACAATACTCCATGAGCTACTCTTGCAGCCCGCCTGCACTGCTCAGAGAACTTCATATCTGCCTGCACAACCACCCACAAGTCCCTTTCATTCTCTACCACTGTCAGTGTAGTACCACAGAGTTGATACGTTGCTCTGGGGTTGCTGTTTCCCATGTGTAGCACTTTACATTTGTCAATGTTAAACTTCATTTGCACCTCTCAGCCCATCTGCTCAACCTTTCCAGATCCTGTTGCAGTAGCATAGTGTCAGTAGTGTCCTTGACAACCCTGCCAACCTTTGTATCATCTGCAAACTTGGATATTAAACTTGATATACCATCATCAATATCATTTATAAATACAGAAAACAATAATGGACCCAACACTGAGCCCTGAGGGACTCCACTAATAACATTAGTCCACAATGAGCAGTGTCCATTGATTACCACTCTCTGTCTTCTCCCCCTCAACCACCCCTTTATCCATAGCAGCAATTTGCCTCCAATGTAACACTGCTCCAATTTGTGTAGCAGTCTTCCATGTGCAACAGTATCAAAAGCCTTTCTAAGATCCAAGTATATAATATCAAAGCTATTCCCTGCATCCAGTTCTTTTGTGACTGCATCATAGTATCCAATCAAATTGGTCAGGCAAGACTTCCCCTTAACAAAACCATGCTGTGTCCGAGCTATAACTGAAGTCTTGTCTAAATGATCCTGCAGTGCTTCTTTAACCAGTGCCTCCATTAATTTTCCTGGAACAGAAGTTAAGCTCACAGGTCTATAATTACTTGTGTCAGCCTTTGATCCTCCTTTGTGAATTGGGGTCACATTTGCACATTTCTAGTCTATGGGTAGCTCCCCTGAGTCCAAGGAAGCTCTCATAATTATGGCTAAGGGTTTGCTTACTTCCTTTGCTGCCTCCTTTAATATAACTGGATAGATCCCATCCACCCCGGGTGCCTTTCTTGTGTTTATCTTCAACAGTTTCTCCTCCACTTTACTCCCAGTTATTTCAAGATTCTGTAGCTTACTGCTAGAGTTGAATACACCTCTGGCATTCCCCTTGCTGAATAACTCCTCATGTGTGAATGTCGATGCAAAATATTCATTTAGTTTGTTAGCTACCTGAGCAGGATCATCAACAGTTGACCCATCAATATTAAGTGGACCAATCTGATTCATCCCCTTCCTTCTATTGCTTCTAGAGTTTACATAAGTAAAGAACTCTTTGCTGTTTTTCTTTGCATCCCTTGCCAAGGATTTCTCGTAATCTGCCTTCGCCTGCCTAACCTCCTTTGTAACTTGGTTGCATATCAACTTGTATCTATCATAGGCTTCTGTGTCATGTGTTAATTTGTAAGTATCCCATGCATTTTTCTTCTCTGCCATATGCCTCATTAGTTCATCGCTTGTAATGGAAGTTTTCGTCGTTTGCTTTTAATTTATATGCTTATAAATTGAATAAATTTATCAATTTATAAATTTATGCTTACAAAAGTGATAAATCTACCGTTTTGCAGCGTAAAACAGACTTTTTCGAGTGTGTTAACGGACGAAAGTGACTTTATTGTGGACAAGTTCTTTCTAACCCATACGAAAATATGGCTACGAATAACAAGAGAAATGTGAAAATATCAAAGAAGGGGATGACATTAGCGAATAAAATTGAGTTATTAGATAAAATTTCTAATGGTGAAAGTGTCTCCTCGGTGGCAAAACATTATAAAATCAATGAGTCAACGGTACTATCAATCAAGAAATCGGAAGAAAAAATCCGCCGTAGTGTCTGTGAAAACGCTCTAATTACTTCAAAAATTTGCTCTGTAACTCGTGATGTTAAATTCGAAAAAATGGAAAAAGCTTTAAATCTGTGGATAGAAGACCGAACTCAAAATAAAATTCCGTTAAGTTCACTCATCATTCGTGAAAAGGCAAAACACCTTTACCAACACTTTAGCGAAACTGGTGATAGCACTGACGGGATAAGTTTTTTTTGCTAGCAAATGCGCTGGTTTGAAAGATTTGTTTGAAATGTCTAATAAATATTACATTTAATATTAAATTGTTTCTTATTTTTATTTCGATGCCATATGCTTGCATTTCACTATGCACTGTCTATGTACATAGTCATATTATGAAGGTACATATAATACATACATAGACAAAATTTTAGACTAGTTTTTCTTATATATTTCATACTTTGGAACGGAACCCCTTTATTACTATGGGAGCCATAACTCAGTATTCGCATTTTCGGTATTCGCGACATTTCTCAGGAACGTAACCCCCGCGAATAGCGAGGGTTTACTTTATAGTAGTGAAAAGAAAACTAATTATCTTGTTACCAATAACTGTTTTCACATTACCTCATATACCTCACATCGTGAATTCAATTCACTCAACATGTTATAATACAGGAACTTCCCGACTTACGGAAATTTGACTTTACATAAGTTTTTGCCGGCCTGTGTAAACTTAAGAAATCGTGGAAATATCGTAATCTGAACCCAATAACACATTTTTTTTTTTTTTTTTTTTGTAATTCGTTCCAAGTCTTGGAAGTTGAAAATTTCGCTGTATTACTAAGCTATTTGTCTTTCTAAAAGGTCATTTATAATGTAAATCGCACTACCCTTTCATCGTTATCATACGTTCCTGTTAAAGAATCAATTTTGAACGCTTTGTAATATTTTTCTAAATCACGTTAATGGAGATCACAACCAAAAAACAATTAAAACAATATGCACTTTCCGGTTTATTGGGCTTTTCTGTTAGTGCATCTAATTATAAACGGGTAGTAAACTCGATCTTATTGCATTTGCGATAATACCGATAATTGCCATTGTGTGGGTTTTTACGCTATTATGGTGAAATGTGTTCAACTTCACTGAAATCTTCAATTATATAAAAAACAAATTTTCAGAAACTTCTCTTAATTTCTATTTACGTATTACGTTGATGAAGGGAAAGCGTCCAACAAAAAGTGCAAGTGGTAGTAGGACCAGGAAACAAAACAAAATTGATTTAGAAATGAAGATGAAAATGAATAAGTACGAAGCAGGACAAAGTTTGTCATCTATTGCAAGGGAATTATGTCTCGCTGCTTCAACTGTGAATACTATTTTAAAGGACAGTGCGTGTATAAAAGAACATGTCAAAGGATCAATGCACTTAAGATCAACAGTGATCACAAAACAGCATTCATCTGCTATATCGAAGATGGAACAGCTGTTAATAATACCGATGGAAAATCAGATTCAGAAGCGAGTGCCCCTGATTCTAATGACCATTCAAGCAAAAGCAAGAAGTATTTATAAAGATATTAAGGATACGTACGGCGAACCCCAACCAAGTCCGTGGTAAGCAATGGGTGGTTTAATAGGTTCAAGCATCGCGCTGGTTTACACAACATTAAAGTATGCGGTTGTAAGATGCAAAATCTTACAGAATAAAAATAATAATTAGTTGGTTTTTATTAATTAAGAAATAAGAATTTTGTTGCTAGTGAATAAGAAAGTAATATCGTCTGATTTCAATAATAAGGATTTTTCAGTATGAAATATAAGTTTAATGGGTAATAAGAAATAAAAGCAGAGCCATTAGCCATCAACTTCCGTTATAAGCGGGGAATAAACGTAGAAAACTACTGTAAAGCGGCATGGGTCCAAACAACAACAGGCAAATTAAGGTTTATGCGGGGTCGAACTTAGTAGGGATAGTCAGATCGTAAACAGGAAGTGGTTTCTTGACCAGCACATAAATTTACAAATATAGGTGGTCAGGAGATGTGATTTTCGTGGTTTTAGGAGGCTACGGGGACAAAGGCGTTATATGAGAGGGTAAGAGTTGTTTTTTTGGATAATTGGCAAACATGAAAGGGCACAGAGTATGGCAGCAGATCTAGTATAATAGTAAAAGTGGGTGTATTGAACACGTGTTACTAGGCAGGCTGTAAAAGGATCTTCTAACAAATGAGACAAGAAGAAATCCGTAAATAAGTATAGGATTGGAAGAAGTCACTGAGAACAGGCGTGGCGGACTCTGATGTTAGATGTGGGAGGGGATGAACAAAAAAGGGAGTGAAAGGGTTGGAGAGACACACGAAGTTGAGGTTTTTGTCGTGGTAGGAAATATGAGATAGGAGCACAAAAAGTTGAGATTTTAGTTAGCGTTAGTGAAATGAGTAATTCTGTCAGAGTTGAGCAAGTGCTGACCAGTTTAAGACGGAGCAGTTAGTTGAGAGAGGGTAGATAAGTTGTAAGATAGAAGAATTAGTGAGAGAGAGAGAGGCAGTCGAGTAAGTGGAGAGAATAAGTTAAGATGTATTAGTCAGTCAGTTAGTCAATCCGTCAGCAAGTCAGTAGCAGACAGTATTTTTGAGTGAAGGAGTGAAAGAGTTGGAGAAAAGTGCCGTGCAGAAAAATTAAAATTGTCGGACAATAAATGTAGTCCGAAGTATTGTCAGTAAAGAGCAGTAGACAACTATAATAGTTGAGAAAGCAGAATACGGTGAAGTTAGTTCATTGTAGGATCTTGCACAATAATTGAGAAGGAATCAACTCCCGTGTTAATAAACAAGATGTCTGATGCCCAGGAGAAAATGGTGCTAAATCCGATCAAATCCGGAGCCGGACAAAAGGGAAGACAAACATGCTCAAGGATGGAATGGATCACTTTCAAGGAGCAAAGGAACCCGAGTCCCAGGAAGCAAATCAGATAACTCCTTATGGAGTTATCTCTGTTTATTTCCTTATGGAAATAAACAGATAATAATAATAATAATAACTCCTGTCGAACCTTCCAAGGGTTTGTGAAATGCGTTCCAGATAGAATAGGCCTGCTGTTCACCGCGGAAGGATGAAGGACGTGCCGCAAAGCCCCTCAAGATAACTTAAGTGGCTAGTTACATAAGAAGAAATCTTTATTGCATACAAAATGCACATGCCGTACACAATACCCTTCACACAAAGAACTATAGGAACACCAAAATTTGATTAGCAGGACTTTTAAAAGATACTGTGAGATAAGTACTAAAAATACCAAGTTGTGAAGAGAGATTGGAGAAGAGTCAGGAAGGATAGATATTAACAAAGGGGAAATTATTAGATATATGGTATTTTGGAAGGGAATAGAATGGGATTGACATTTGTTATTAATGATTTTAAATGATGCAGGATCAAATATATGTAGAAAGGGATTGATATTGGAATAGAAAGGGATTGATATTTGTTATTAATGGTTTTAAGTGATGCATGATCAAATAAATGTAGAAAGGGATTGATATTTGTTATTAATGGTTTTAAATGAAGCATGATTAAATATATGCAAAAGGGAATTGAACGGAATTGGTATTTGTTATTAATGGTTTTAACTCATGCATGATTAAGATATATATATATATATATATAAGAAGATGAGACTATATCATGTTGTCATGTGTTTGAGTTCAATCATTTTGGTTTTGATGTATTTATGTAAATATGTACAATAAACTGAATTTTATATATAACCTTTGTGTGTTATTTGTTGTTCCAAGTACCAGCCTATCCGAAGGGAATTAAATACATCTAAGGGCTTTTCCCCTTGAACCTAAAATTTTCTGTGAAGTTAATAGTCAGATGTGCAAGTGGGGAGTTATTTTAAAGGGGAACTAATCAAAAGGGGATAGATAAAGATAATAAGTAAAAGAAAAGGATATACAAATATAAAATAAAAAAAATAATAATAAAAATCCCCCCACCCCCACACGGTGAAGTCGGCAGTGCCGATTCTGCAGCTGCAGAGAAATTTTGTGATCTGTTGTAAAAAATTATTGATGAAGGCGGCTATTCAACGCTGCAAATTTTTAACGCTGACGAGATTGTTCTGTATTGAAAAAAATGCTGGATCGAACATATATTGCCAAAGAAGAAAATACAATGCCAGGTTTCAAGGTGTCAAAAGATAGGGCCACGCTCTTGATTGAGGCTAATGCAGCGGGAGATTACAGATTAATACTACTGCTTGTTTACTATTCTGGAAATCCTCCTGCATTTAAGGGCATCAATAAAGCCACCCTACCCATGAATTTCCGATCGAACCGGAGAACATGGATAACAATATCTCTCTTTGAGGATTGGTTTAAATGCTGCTTCATTCCCGAGGTTGAAAAATATTGTAAAGACAACTAACTACCTTTCAAGATTTTGCTTCTATTAGATAATGCTCCTGGACATCCTACGCATCTAGATGATTTCAATTCGAACGTGAGAGTCGTAGTAGCCAAACACGACTTCACTCATCCAACCTATGGATCAGGGTGTTATTTCGAATTTAAAAGCATACAATTTACGCACGTGTGCTCAGGCATTGTCTGCAGTAGACAATGAGAAAAATTTTACGTTAAGAGACTTTTGGAAATCTTACAATATTTACCACTCCATATTAAACATTAATAAGGCCTGGGCGGAAATTACTAAAAGTTGTTTAAATGGCGCATGGAAGAAAATATGCCCACGGCACGTAAAAGGCTTCAAAGGATTTGAAAAAGAAGAATTATATGTACCAGAAATTTGATTAGCAGGACTTTTAAAAAATACTGTGAGATAAGTACTAAAAATACCAAGTTGTGAAGATAGATTGGAGAAGAGTCAGGAAGAATACAGATAAGATTGTAAAGGTTACAGAGCTTCTTCAGTTGGAGGTTGATGCAAAAGACGTGAAGGCGTTAATAGACGATGAAGAGAAGAAATTATCTAATGAAGAACTTATTGACTTGCAGGCAGCGATAGTAAAAGAAGAAAATGCTGACGAAGCTCAAGATGAACCAAATGAGGATCCGAGACGTATCATCACCAGAGAGATGGCAATGGCATTTCGTGAAATTGCATCGGCAATGGCGAGGTTTGAGAAGATGGATCCTGACAGCGAATGATTCTTAAAAGTTAACAGAGGGGTGAATGATATGCTTGCTTGCTTGCTACAAAGAAATCTACGATGAAAAGAAAAAGTCCAGTCACCATTAATATGTTCTTTCGTAAGGTCCAGCGGCCGCACCCTTCTAATTCTCCACAGCCCGCAACCTCCGCAGCGGCGTACTTATCAGCTGAAGACGTCGATTCTTGCAACGATGCTCGAGAGGTAAAACTTACTGACGTTATGCCTGTCTCCTCTCTTTGTAATTTTATAATTTTGAAATTTTTTTAAATTGCACGCTTTTGTAATTTTTTCTGCGTAGGAGATAAAAAATTGAATAAATACAATAAATAATTCTATTTACATTTTCGTCGAACATTTCTTTTTTTGATTCAATTAATTCAGCGAACACAGTTGCGAGTGCTGCACAAGCATGGGAAAAATTCCCCGACTTACGTAAAATCCGACTTAATTAGCGTTCCGCTAATTAAATAAGGGTTACGTAAGAGTTCCGATCGCAACCCTTACGTAAGTCGGGGAGTTCCTGTACTTTACTTATTTCCTCCTGGATTTTAAATTAAAAGTGAAATGCTACGCAGATTTTACGGACCTTCTATAATTTAATAAAATGCACAAATAGCAACCTGTACTTGAGTCGTATGCAGTCAACATGTTTGTCATCTATTACGTCTAGATTTTAATAAAAATTGAAAGGAAACATTTATTTCACGTTTCTACTGTGGTTAATATAATAAGGAAATAATAATTCATGCTTTATATATTTAGTAAACCGATAACAAAAAACGAGTTCATCAAAAAGCAATAATTTCATTGTGCGAACCGAGAACATTTCTTTTCTGCACATCTGCTATATAGCCCATTCATTCCCCCAGTCAGCGCGCGGCAATAAATATAATATCTAGTGTAGCTACAATATACGGTTTATGGAGACCCTATGTAATATCTATGGGAAAAAGAAAAAAAATAAATAACAATTGTCTTATTAATGAAATTTAGAATGGCCTGGCAAATCTTTTTAAAGGAGTCAAATATTAAATTTGACTCCTTTAAAAAGATTTGCTTTAAACAGATCTGACTCCTTTAAAAAGATTTTTTTTTTTTTTTTTTCTTCCAGACCGTACGCAGTCTAAAAATCCTACGAATACAGTTGGAAAAACAGAATCGCAAAATAAAAAACAAACTAAATTTAACAAAATTTTTTTCTCGTTACAATCTATGCTTTCGGTATTTTCATCTTAATAGGTTTTCATATAATAATGACCTCGTACATAATAAGTTTCATAAAATATGCACAGAGTGTTCCCGTCTAAAATATACTAGAAGCACGAAAGCCTTATACAAATTTTAAGGGTGTGTGAACATACACTTAAAACTACTGCCGATCTAGTGGAAATGACTAGAAACGAAAATACTCAGCCTCTAACGTACGGAGTGAAGTAGTGGGTAGATGAGGTTAATGTACACCGTGTATCCGAACAGAACAACCCTTGTCGGCGATACTTGCTGTACTTTGCTACCAAGCAATTTAAGGAAAACATTTACATCTGTATAATTTTCTTATATTTGCATGGCGCCACTTTCAAATAGAAAAGGTATTGATTGAATACACGTATGTATTAAAGTTAGGACAAATCAACCAATTATGGGCATGCTGAAATAGTTTTTGCTAGCTCCTATTTCTTTAACAGTACGTGTAAAGTCATAGTAACCAGTTTGTTTATTTTCATTTTTTATATTTTTGTACATCAAATAAGCACAAAGGTATTTTGAAGTTGTCCAGACTTTTGATTCATACATTTCCACAAATAGTATTAATAATTTATGTATTTCCTGAGCATACTTTTGAGTGTATTCTATAATCAGTTTCCTTCTATGCAGATGAAAACCTTGGGTTTCTGGGAGGAAAAAAAAAAAAAAAAAACTTGAGACCAACTAATCCGGTTACGTTTGGAAGACGTCTATCAAAGTTTCACCTATTGAGAAATACTTCCTGTCGTAACTATTGCTTTAATTTCAGTCGGCGACGGGAAGCAAACTCAGCCTTTTTCACATGATGTGAGTTAGCAGAGAATTCTCTCAAATAATCTAAGTTTTGGAATATACAAAGCAACTTAGAAACGTAATTTAAAAGCAAATTTAACATCGCTCTTAAGCTATTTTTGTAGGGCGCACTAAGATATACATAAAACTACCAAACATTGGTGACCATAAATTGAGATTTCATAATTTATTTAAAAAAAACAATAATAATAAACCATGGCCGTACTAAACTTGCATTACTAACAAGATTCCGATTAGCTAAGGCAAGAACTTCTAAAGTGCTTTTAGGGAAATGGCTGAATTAGTGCATTTTTGTTTTAACAGCTCAGGGTTTTTCATCCCGAAAACAAGCAAATCGACCATAGAATGCGTGATATTTACATACATGATATGCTAATGTCTCATGGCTTTTAGCGCTAACGTTTCACTAATAACAGTATTCAGAGGCAGAATGTAATGAAACAGGGAGCCCGAGAAATGTTTTGAGGATATCCCCTTAACTTGTTTTAGCTAGAGAGATCTCACATCGATCGCGAGGGTTTGCTGGTTTGAGACCAGCAAACCCTCGCGATCGGAAAACCGCGAACACTAAATCCTTAATGTAATGGGAAAAGGTGGGGAGAAGGGGTTAATGCATTCCAGAAAAATTGTAAAATATAGAAAATATAGCATAAAGTAGAAATAGGGAAAAATAGCAATGTAAATAATACTCATAAAAATGCGTTTACAACTCAGTAATCTAAAAAAATGATATACAAGAATTAACATATGGTAAATTTATCCCGACAACTTAAAAAAATCGTCCTGAATGCACTGGTACAGACATAATACACGATAAACTATATGAAGCAGCGCTAATAGATGACATAATAGGGCTGATAGTACAAGCACCATTAGCAGGAAATGATCATGGAGTTCTACGCTGAACGATAAAGAGAAAGGTAGCAACAGTTAAGAGCAAAGGAATGGGTTATAATTTCAGGAAAGGAAATTACGACGGCTAAAGGTGCTACATGGCCTCTATTAACTGGGTGATATCTCACTGAGAGCGAATACAATTAAATTATGGTATACCTTTAAAACAATCACAGAAGCCTAGAATGCGTATATACCATTAAAAAATACTCCATAAGGAGGATTCTAAGTTGGATGAATAATGAAGTATCCAGATTACTTGAGCAGAAAAATACGGCATGAAAAAGTTACAGAGCACAATAAAAAGTACTGAAGCCTATAACAGCTACAAATTGATCTTTAATAGTGTCACAGAAAAGGTTAGGCTGGAAAAGGCAGATTATGAGAAATCGCTGGCGAAGAGAGCAAAGACTGGGGATAAGGAATTCTTCACATACACTGTATAAATGCAAAGAAGAGAAGGAAAAATCAGATCGGACCCTTATGTAATGGATGTGAGATAATATTAGATACCCCAGCTGATGAACAACAGTTACTCTGCATCGATATTTACAGAAGAAAAATCCTTTACGTCAATGAGAAATTATGGCAGTGAAGTTGAAAAATATGTAATTAATGGCACTGAAATTTCACGATTATTTAATGAAAAAACTTTCGAGCCTACATGCGAGTAAGGCTTCTGGGGTTGATGGCATATATCAACGGTGGGCAAATGCGGCTCTTCGTTCAGTTAAGTGCGGCTCCCATTGAAAATTTAAATCCGTTTTTTTTATTATTTCAGAAATTTTTTCAGTGAATCTTGTTAAATTATAAAAATATAACTAAGTAACTAATATTTTGTTATACGGATTTTATGTTGTGTTTATTTTTTTTTTTTGTCTAGATATCTTGCTATTTTTATTTTGATTATAAATAAATCCGTGCGCATTTACACTGCTGGCGCCATCAGTGGACTTGTGCGTAAAAAGTTACGAGTGTAATTTTTCCGCGCCGTAAATTAATTTAATTATTTTGTTTCAATTTCAGACTTTGGAATTAAAGTTATTTAAATTTTTTGATAATATCACCTCAGAAAATATCAAAAAACGAAAATACGAACAAGAAAATAGAATCTTTCAAGAAGAGTGGGTAGAAAATTTTGCTTTTATTGACAATAATGGAAAGTCGTTGTGTCTTATTTGTAAAGTTATAATTGCAAACTACAAAGTAAGCAATTTACATCGACATTACGAAGTAAGTCATCCCCACTTTTCAACTCAATATCCATTAAATTCAAAATTGTGAACAGAGAAACTTAAGTCCTTGCAATCTGGTCTTCATAAGCAACAAGGACTCTTGTCTTCTTTTAGTCGCGAAGATGACAGAGCAAACGAAGCTAGTTTTTTAATAGCTTGGAATATTGCTCGTGCCAAACGTCCATATGGAGAAGGAGAATTTATTAAAAGAAACTTGGAAGAAGTGGTTAAAGTTTTGGATCCAGATAATACAAAACTGCATAAATTGATCGCACAGGTTCCTATGTCACGCCGTACAACTGAGCGTCGTATTGGTGCAATTAGTAAAAATGTTGAAAATAGTTTGATGTGTGATTTGAAAAATTGTACAGCATTTAGTTTAGCTCTCGACGAGTCTACAGACATTCAGGATGTTCCACAATTGGCCGTTTTTGTCCGCTATGTATCTGCAGACGTAAATGTGAAGGAAGAAATGTTAGACCTAGTAGCTCTTATCGAAACAACTCGCTGTATCGATGTTAGAAATGCGCTTGATGAAGTAATGAATATGTTTGAATTGCCTCGTGATAAACTTGTAAGTGTTGCGACTGACGGAGCACCTGCAGTGGTAGGGAAAAACCAAGGTCTCATTGGTCTTTTAAACAGCGATCCTAAAATTCCACGTTTCTTACCTCTTCACTGCATAATTCACCGCGAGCATCTCATAGCGAAGTACTTCAAATACGAAAATGTGTGGAAGATTGTTTTGCAGATTTTGAATTTAATTAGAACAAATGCCAAAACACATCGTCAATTTAAGAACTTTTTAGAAGAGTTGCGAGGGAATGACGAAACAGATGAATTGCCCAGTGATTTATCCCTATGGTGTGTTGTAAGATGGCTGTCAACTTACAATGTTTTAGGCCGTTTTGTGGAACTCCTAAATCCTATCATAACATTTACAAAAGAAAAAGGTAAAAAATACCCAGAATTAGAAAATGAAACTTGGCTTTCTGACTTAATGTTCCTTACAGACATTATAGAACATTTGCAAACACTTAATTTGGCTTTACAAGGAAAGGAAAAAAATATTATTGATTTGTCACAAACTGTATTTAGTTTTGAAGCTAAACTTCGACTTTTTGTGTACGATCTTAAGAACAAAATATTTAATCATTTTCCACGAGTAAAAGCAAATCTAATTAATATCAAAGAAGAAAAGTTAGACGAATACAAAGAAAAATTGGAAGAATTGCAAGCAGATTTCGAACATAGGTTTGAAGATTTGAAAAGTTTGAAATCTACATTTGCATATTTTGTGAACCCATTTATTTGTGATATTATTGAAGATGGATTTCCAATTTCTGAAATAATATTTGTTGAAAAAGCGGCTGGGCAATTGGAGTTATTAGAGATGAAAGAGAATCAGGCATTGCAAATGCAGCACAAATCTACTAATGTAATTGAATTTTGGAAACTCGTGCCAGAATCAAAATATCCACATTTAAAGAAAGCTGCTTGCCGTCTAATTTCAATTTTTGGTAGAACATATTGCTGTGAATCTTTGTACTCCACAATGAAGTTCGTGAAGTCGAAATATCGTTCACAGTTGACCAATCATCATCTCGCTGAATTGCTGCGAACGGCTTTAACAAATTTTACACCAAATTTCAAAGATTTGACCAAAGGTCTTCGTTAAATGTTATACTTTTTATTAATGCATTTTTATTATTAAAATTTTGAAATAATTATTTTGTATTTTCTTTCTCTTAATTATATTTTCTTATATATGTATACTTTACATAGCACTTAAGGCTTGTGTAGAATATGTAATCATATTAATTAAATTAAATTAAATTTGAATTTGTGTATTTAATACTATGTAACTATGGTGTGGCTCTTTATAATATATGAAAAACCGGAATGCGGCTCTCATTGAGCTCATGCGTGCCCACCCCTGGCATATACCCTATAATTTTAAGGAAGGCAGCAAGTGAGTGCATTGAGCCATTAAGGCTAATTATGAGAGCATCACCGGACTCAGGAGAGATTCCATTAGATTGAAAAGTGCCAATGTATCTCCAATACATAAAGGCGGTTATAAGAGTGTAATGGGGAATTACCGACCAGTCAGTCTAACTTCAGTACTAGGGAAAATTACGGAGGCAGTGATCAAGGATGGAATTCAGGATCATTTAGACAGAAATGGATAATTACAAAACCATGCTGTGTAACCTGAAGGATACACAGCATGGTTTTGTAAAGGGAAAGTCATGTTTAACAAACCTGGTTGGCTATTTTGACAGGGTCACTCATGAGCTGGATTTAGGGAATAATTTCGACATTGCTTATTTAGATTTCAGCAAAGCATTTGACTCGGTTCGTCATGAGCGGTTACTTTATATGCTGGAACAAGTTGGAATCACAGGCAAAATCCTTAGATGGATAGCAGGATGGCTTCAGGGAAGAAGGAAGAGGGTTGTGATAAATAGTTATTCTTCAGGTTGGGTTAATATAGGAAGAGTTGTTCCCCAAGGATCAATATTGAGATCACTGTTGGTTTTGATTTATTTTCGTAAATGACATCGATGAAGGAATAGGAGTCATGTCTAAATTTGCAGATGTTGTAAACATCGGCAGAGTAGTTAATGATCACCGCCAAGGAGAGCTTCTTCAGAGTGACCTAGATTGACTTCAGGGATTGTCAGAAAAGTGGCAGCTATGCTTTAAATCCTCCATTCAGTATCGAGCCAGTCTGATTCTTTCAAGGCAGTTCTAGTCACACTAAAACCTAAAAACAACGACAGCCAGAACGTTTCTCTCGACATTGTCGCAGTATATAGCCCACCAGTTCCAGACACAAAAGTAGTTGATGAACTGCTCAATTGGCTGCTTAACCATCTCCATTCATCACTGAAGCACGTCGTCTGTGGGGATTTCAATCTCCCAAATACTCTGTGGGAGCTTCAAGAGAAGACTGAGTCAGCGTCTAGACACATTAGGTGTTAAACTGGTGAGCACACCACCCACGAGGGGTGAAAGCACATTGGACCTCGCGTTCGCGTCAGCAAATTGTGTAGCTAGCCAAAGCCCAACAAGCAACATACAGTCTGATCATAACCCCATTCTCTCTGTGCAAACAGAAATGTCCATCACTTCTGGCAGGAGGAAAGTCACAGCCAAAACAATTACAGCGCCAAAATACTTCAATCCTGAAAGGTGTGTTTATGCGGCCCAAGGAATCCCATGGGATGTCCTTGAGGAATGCGACCCCGAACTCGGGATTAACCTAATAACAAGATGGATGGCTACTGTCTCTCTCTATGCTGCCTGCAACGAAGAAGCTAACCATTACAGAGCATTCAAGGGCCAGGTGGAGTTCAAAAGTCTCTGAAAGCTTCCACGTCAAACAGAACATGCACAAGAGTGGAAAAACTCCGGCTCACCCTCGGACAGAACTGCATTCTCCCGAGCTACGGCGCTTTTTATTAGGGAAAAGAGGAAGGCGATGAAACTTCACCTAGTGGCTATCATAAATGAGGGGAAGCCCTTCAATAGAAGCAAATCAGAGGACGCCATCAACTCTCCATCTGAGCAGTTGGCTAGACCATATAACTAGGTTCGAGGCTCAGCTAAAATCCATGCACCGATGGAATTCTCAATCAATCCGATTTCAACAGATCCCTTAAATGCAGTTCAACTCATCAAATATCAGCTGATTGATGCCATAAATAGCTTAGCACCTACAGCCACATCCGGCGCCGACGGTATTCCTCAGTTTATTCTGAAATGCCTGAATACATTTATTGTTGATCCCGTTCTGTCGTTATTTAACAAAATCCTTCATCAAAAATTCTTCCCTCCTATATGGAATGTCTATCTAGTAAGACCGCTGCCAAAAATGCGCTCTACTCTTCAGTCCTGTCACTTTCGTCCGATTTCTTCTCCATCAAGCCTATTAAAGCCCTTTGAGAAAACTCTTCTGAAAACGTTAACCGCCCAAATAATGCCACATCAGCCACCGCAGATTCACTATGCCACCCGGTCAAGATCCACAGCTACAAATCTAGTCAGCACCACTACTAAGATTCTTGAGCCATTTGAGCACGGTTCGGAAATCACGATTACTTATATTGACGTCCAGGCGGCATTTGATTCCGCATCCGTTCACGCGTTGGCAAGGCTACTAGTGAGTATTACCTCATTGGTGGAGACGTGCTCTGGTTTATTTAGACAATGCTTGAGAACAGGACTATTATTGTTCGCGATGCCAATCGGCGCAACACCAGAACTATTGCAGCTGGAGTCCCACAGGGTGAAGTCCTCTCTGGTATCTTGTTCTCAGCTGTTCTTCTGCCTTTCTTGACGAGCCGAACTGATATTATGACCTTCGCTGATGAGCTTTTTTCATCAATATTTATTCCATTAATGAATGAAATATCTGCGTTTATGGCCTACACCGACGACATTGTATGTTACATCTCAAGCTCGGCTAACACCTCACCGGACCAGGTAGCGGAATTATCGAACTCTATCCTCCTGAACAAATATCTGTAATCTTTCTGTGAATACGCTACTTATTTTGGGCTTAAAATAAACCCTGAAAAGTCTAAATATATTATCTTCTCACCAAGGGCACAAGCAGACCTCAATCCAGCAGCCTCTCTGCAGCCCTCCATTGCGGGGCATGTTCTCATCGCCACTCATTCGGTAAAATTCCTAGGAGTGGTAATGGACGAAAACCTAACGTATAAGGAACAAATCCAACAACTGCGTTCAAGAGCATTACGGGCTTTCTGGGGTATGAAACTTGATCTCTGTAAAGCGCACAACAAGGAAACGGCCAGAAAATTTCTCCTCTACTACTTTAATTCTATCATCAGTTATGGTATAGAAGTTTGGTCGGCTGCTCCTATGTCCAGTCCGAAGATACTCTGGGGTCTGGAATTCTGGGTCCTAAAGTGGGCTCACCTACCCTATACAACATCAAAATCACAGCTCTGCGTAAATCTGAGATACACCCCGGCCCAGCACCTAGCATATGCGAGAAAGCTCACAATTAGTGCTCTGCTGCTCTCGACTTAATATCTGGGAAATCGTAGGCTGGAAAATCCCTGGTAGAGCCCTCAGAAACCGTCCAGTGCTCTGTTCTAACCCGCAGAAGCTCTATTCTCGACCTTCAAGCGACACTTCCCGAATAGCATCATCGGCGCGCTTAACTCCGCAAACATTGATTTGGATGTGTGGTTCAGAGATTCTGCCTACAGAGAAGAAAAGCGCAAATCCATAGTGAAGTGCAGTGAGCATTCCTGCAATTGTCAGCGCAATAGTCAACTCCCAGTGAAAGTTTCCGGACTGTCACAGTGTGTTGCAGCTTGCATATAATAACTATAAAATCCATTTATTGCAATATTAGCTGTGTACATTGCACTGTCTATGTATTCTATGTATTTGCTGTGTACCCACGTAGTTTTTATGTACTGAATGTAATGTGTACAGTTAATTGTAAGATTCCTCTGGTTGCCTGTAGCGGGAATCGTGTCCTACATTTCTATTAATAAAGAATTTTATTATTATTATTATATAAAGCTGTTGACTGCTATTAATTCAGTGGTCAGGCGCGCGGGTGCATAAGTACACGTGCCTTGAGTAACCGGGGTTCAAGCCCGTGACTACTGAATACGGTGCTGTTTCTTGTATTCTATCTATCTTGTGAACTCCTCTGACTGTTTGGTCGTCCCGGAGTATAAACAGAAAATTTATTTATTTATTTATTTATTTAATTACGGAAACACTGCTGACTACACAAGTGCCTTAATCCTACAGAAAATACAGAACCTCGAGGCTTTCCTCTCCAGTTTCGGCCTTCCTCAGAAGTCGAAACAGTTGACTTTCTCGCTCAAACGGAACCCAACAATGGTGCAACCCAATCTAAGAGAATCCACAATTTCTGCTGTTCAGCAACACACCGAACTGGGCGTTATTTTTGACCAGAAGCTCTCCTGTCTACCACACATAGACCACCTGAAAATAAAGTTCTGTCGACTCCGGTGGATGCTTAAGCAACAACTTATGCATGTCCATGACCAGGCTGTTGGGTGCAGATATATTAAGACGTCAAACAGAAGTATGATCGTCTATCCGATCATACTTTATGGAGCAGAAGTCTGGACCTCAACTGCCACAACGCATCTGAGACGGATTTTCGCGGGCGAATTTTAGCTACTGAAGTGGGCCATATGGAAATTTCGGCTCCGCCCCCCTGCAACAAGGACCACCCAAATGGCGGCAGCTCCAAACATCAGATGTCTTCCTGCGATTTTCCATGAGAGAAGAATCGTCTTTGCTGTAAAAGTGATGGTTGTCATTATTTCATTACCAGACTTCTAGGCTAACTGCAGGTGGATAATCCCAGTACCAAGCCTTAGGGCCAGTCCAGTCCTTCAGGCCACCCCAAACCGTTTAAAGTTATCTGATCGGTTCTTACCAGTGCAAATGCTGCAGTTCATGCACTCCTTGGACGGCGACCTCTACAAGTTCGCAGTCGATAAAAAATATAGGCAGAACTTACTCTATTGACTTCCTTCTCAGGACCACGTCACATGATATTAGAACCTGCTCCCGAGGACCTATCCATCACTGTCATGGATCCATCACTACACTGTTACAACTTTCTGCGCCTGCTCAGATCACTCCATCACTGTAAAAGGACTGCTCCCTGGAGAATAATTTAACTTGATAACATGCCGTTGTGTATATACAGTATTTTCATATGTAAATTTGTCTTTTTTTCTCCAATGTTTAATCCTACACTTGTATAATTAGTAATAATATTGTTTTTTTCCCATCCTACCTCATCCTTGTTTATTACATTGTATCAGCCTTTACTGTAAACCCCCAGCTTGTAGCTGTGAAGGGTATTCTGTACGGCGTGTGCCTTTTGTATGCAATAAAGAGTTCTTCTTCTTCAAAATGCAAGGTCTTACACCTGGGGAACAGTAACCCTAAAATAACTCATACAATTGGTGGAGTTGAACTTAGGAGTTACAATACGGTCAGACATGAAGTTCTCCGAGCACTGTAGATTTGTTACAAGGTCCATGGTGTCCTATCGATGACTTATCGAGGCATTTGCTAGCAGAATTATAATACCACTATATAAGGCTATTGTTAGACCATACTTGGAATACTGTGTTCAAGTGTGGAGACCGCACCAAAAAAAAGGACATCGAGCTTCTTGAAAGGGTACAAATACGGGTAAATCGCCTGATGAGATCGGCCCATATGAGGAAAGACTTCGAATATATGGGTTTCACAGCTTGGAAACTAGATACCTTAGAGGATACTGGATTGAGGTGTTTAAGGCTCTGAGAGGCAAAAGCAAATTGAATGAGAACGAAATTTTCACGGTTAATGTCTTATGCGTCCTTAAATTATAAGAGGAAACCTCATACCTTTTTAGTAGAACTGTAATCTCTCAACACTCAATCGCAAATGATTATAATATGAACCTACCCCACGTGCATAGTCATAAATAAATCAAATTAAAATTGCTATTGATTAAAATCATCATTTTGTGACAGCATCATAGAATCCAATCAAATTGGTCAGGCAAGACTTCCCCTTAACAAAACAATGCTGTGTCTCAGCTATAACTGAAGTCTTGTCTGGATGATCCTGCAGTGCTTCTTTAACCAGTGCCTCCATTAATTTTCCGGGAACAGAAGTTAAACTAACAGGTCTATAATTACTTGTGTCGCCCTTTGATCTTTCTTTGTGATTTGGATCACATTTGCACATCTCCAGTCCATGGGTACTTCCCCTGAGTCCAAGGAAGCTCTCATAATTATGGCTAAGGGTTTGCTTACTTCCTTTGCTGCCTCCTTTAGTATAACTGGATAGATCCCATCTTCCCAAGGTGCCTTTCTTATATTTATCTTCAACAATTTCTCCTCCACTTTACTCTCAGTTATTACAAGATTCACTAGCTTACTGCCAGAGGTGAATATACCTCTGGCATTCCCCTCACTGAATAACTCCTCATGTGTGAATGTCGATGCAAAATATTCATTCAGCATGTCAGCTACCTGAGCAGGATAATCAACAGTAGACCCATCGATATCAAGTGGACCAATCTGATTCATCCCCCTCCTTCTACAGTTTACATAAATAAAGAACTCTTTGCTGTTTTTCTTTGCATCCCTTGCCAAAGATTTCTCATAATCTGCCTTCGCCTGCCTAACCTCCTTTATAACTTGGTTACAGATCAACTTGTATCTATCATAGGCTTCTGTGTCACGTGTTAATTTGTATATAATATTGGTGTAAATATGTATCCCATCCATTTTTCTTCTCTGTCATATGTCTCATTAGTTCATCTGACATCCACTTAGGCCTAAACCTTGAACAATATTTCTTAGTTGGTATGTAAAGCCTAGTAGCTTCCGAGATAAGTTCTTTGAATGGTTCCCATTTTGAATTTGCTGTTGGTAACATTATCAGTTGATCCCACTGTATAGAATTTAAATACTGTCTCAGTCCATCGTAGTCGCCTTTACGAAAGAAATACCCCTTCCCTTTACCCCTAATGGTAGTTACCTCTTTGAGTAAATCTCACTTCAGCACACTGTGATCACTGCCACCTAATGGTTCATTTACCTGCAGATTCTTAATGCATGAAGAATCACTATTGATAATCAAATCAAGAGTATTACTCCCTCTAGTTGCCTCCCGAACATGCTGTTGTAGAAAACAATCATCGAATAAATCCACAAAAGCTTTGCTAATGTGTGAGTGACCAGCCCCCAAATTCCAGTCAATATCTGGGAAATTAAAATCTCCCATTATAAGACTCTCTAATTTACTGGCCCACTCTATTTCCCTGTACAGTTTCTTATTATACTCATCAGAGTCATTAGGCCTATAGCACACTCCTACTCTCAATTTTGATCTCCCGATGCTTATGTCACTCCAAATTGACTCGACACTGCATTGTCCAGCAATGTCAACTGGCTTCACTTCCTTGGATTTGTTGTTTCTTAACTTATAGCATAACCCCCTGCTCCCTTCCTAACCTGTCTATCCTTTCTGTAGACATTGTACTCCCCAAATTCCAGTTCTGCATTCCTTATATCTGTGTGACACCACGTCTCTGAAATCCCCACAATATCTGTCTTTGATGTTTTTAGCAATACCTCAAATTCATCAAATTTATTTACTAAACTTCTAGCATTGGTGTACACGCAAGTATACGTGCACCTGTTCTTTTTCTTAGCTACCCTAACACAACCCATGTGTTTACTTGTACCCCAATGATTCCCAGCAGTCTCTGAAATATCCTGCAACTTATTTTCCAGGCTGCTGCTCATTCCAATAGAGGCAGTGCAAGAATCACTTTCACCTCTGCCAGTGGTTACTATTAATCTATTAGTCCTTGTATTCCCCCAATCTAGCAGTTTTCCGACCCACCTAACACTGCCTCGATAGCATTAGCAAATATTCTTGCACCCTTTCTATTTAAGTGTATCCCATCTCGGTAGAAGCAGTCTCTCCTGTTAACAAGTACAGTCCAGGCTAAAAAAATTCTATCCCTTGAGCCTTGCACAATCTTTCCAGGGCCGAATTGGTCGACAAGGCTCTCATCATATACTCCCTCCTATTGTGTCTGGGCTGAATTGCAGACTCTTTCAAATTCAACCCTAATTCTCGGCTTTTGTTCAACAGTGACCTGTATTTGTTAAGTAATTCTGTCGGTCTCCTACTCTTAATATCATTAGTGCCAACATGTACAACTATATCACCTTTTGTGCCCTTAAAAGATGATATCCGCTCTACAACGTCGTCAACCTTTGCCCCTGGCAGACATAACCTGGTCGTGTTCCACCTATCCTTTTTACAAAGCATGTTTCCCGTTTTCCTGACAATAGAGTCACCAACAACTACTAGTTCCTTTTGGACCAGCGCATTCTGCCTTGGGGGTTGCCGTTGTGTTTCCGTGATGACCAAGTGCAAGCTCTGACATTGGTGTGGGCAGCTGAGAGCTTGATGGGCCCCCTCACTTTTAATCCTTCGAGGGCATCCACCCTGTCCTTCAAGCTCTCATATAGGCCCACAAGAACGCCGAGTTGTTGCCTGATATTGATACACTCCTTGCATCGCGCACACACAAAGACATCCCCCATGGCAGTATCATGTCCTGTACCCGACTGCTCCAAAAACATCAAGCAAGGAGTGCATTTTAATAGGCTGTGATTCAGAGGGAACTGGCCCCTCCTCAGTTCTGCCGTGAGCCACAGCACTCCCATTAGCTTGAGCCTTTTGCTTTGCTGCTCTAGTCTGAGTCACGATTTAGATTTAATTTCAATAAAATTTCAATTTCAGTACAAAGTTAAAACCCTAAACTTATATCCCAACACAGTTATAACACTATATTTATGTTTCAGTATCGAGTGTTATCTACGAAATCCCTTTATATAACTTCCGTATCAAGTTAAGTATTAATTATTAATTTTTTACTCATTATTTATGTTATGTAACCCAAGTCGTTATATGTATAGTTAAAAGTACAATTTAATTGACAATGAAGTTCAACAAGATTAATTGACAATATTATGTACTATACTATACTATACTATATTAAGCTTATGCTATCTATTTCGAGATATTTTTTATCGCGTAACAATGGCGGCAATTTACGAATGGTAAACACGTGGATTTCATACCCTTTCCGATACTAAGTAATACCTACAAAATCTCTATCTAAGTTACTTTAATCTAAGTATCGTAAATAGGAATATAAAGCTATTCTAGAAAATAAGTTAATATGCCAATTTAAGCTAATAAAACAGAAAATAAATCAGAAAAAACTTCTCTGTTCCAGGAGCGGCAAAAATGTACATCTGCACAGGCTACACTCGTTCTCAAACTCCCAAGCTTGGAGCTCTTTGACTTCCTCTCTTTGCAACTTGACTTTCTTCAGTCCAACTTTCCTAACAGTGAGATAATTTTGCTTGGTGATTTTAATGTTCACAACTCCAGCTGGCTTCCGTTTTCTAGTCACACCGACCCAGCAGGTCGAGATGCTGAGGCTTTTGCAATTACTAATGACCTAGCACAGATTGTTCATTTACCTACAAAAATACCGGACAATCCTAATCATACAGCCAATACGCTTGATCTTTTTCTCGCCAACAGCCCTTCTAAGTACACGGTCGAAGTGAGAGGTCCTTTAGGCACTTCAGATCACAACTTGGTGATTGTCTCTTCTCCAATGGAACCTTTATCTCATGGCTATTCCCAACCTCGTGTTGTTTGGCATTACAAGAATGCAAAATGGGATGACCTGCGAGACTTCTTTTCTTCTTTTCCTTGGTCGGATTACTGTTTCAAAACTTCTGATGTTAATATTTGCTCAGATCGTGTCAGTGAAATTATTCTTGCAGGAATGGAATCCTTTATCCCACACTCCACTTTAAAATCTCATCCTTTATCTAAACCATGGTTTTCCAATAAATGTGGTAAGGCTGTTCAAGAGAAGAATGTTGCACATCCTATTTGGATTGTTTCTAATTCTTCAGTTTCATTTTCTGCCTACACCACAGCTTGCAACAATTGTAAAGCAGTTATTAATCAGTCCAAACTGGAGTTTGAACAGGCTAAGAGTAGAAAACTTGCTTCTTGCCCTAATGGTAGCTGTGCATTTTGGTCTCTTGCCAAAGCTATTGGCCGCAACTTTTGCCCATCTCTGCTCCCACTTCTGTCCAAACCAGATGGTTCTGTTTTCACTTCAGCCAAGGATAAAGCTGACCTGCTAGCATCCCATTTTTTTTCCAACTCATGTATTAATGATCTTGGTAAAACACCTCCCACCATTCCTAACATGCTACATTCAGTGTCTCCTGTAGTCTTCCGTCAAAAGGATGTCAGAAGGATTTTGATGAATCTTGATGCTAAGAAAGCTCCAGGTCCCGATGGTATTTCTCCACTTGTTCTCAAAACCTGTGCTCCTGAAATTACTCCTATTCTTTGCCACCTTTTTTCACTCTCTTATTCCAAATGTGTTTTTCCTTCTGCTTGGAAATTTGCTCATATCCAGCCAGTTCCTAAAAAGGGTGCAAATCCCTCCCATCCAATTATCGTCCTATTTCAATTACTTCTACTCTTTCTACAGTAATGGAGAAATCAATTAACCGCCAACTCTTAAACTACCTAGAAACCTTCCATCTGATTAACAATCGCTAGTATGGATTCCGTCAGTGTTGATCCACTGGTGATATTCTGGCTTATGTTACTCATTTATGGACTAATTCAATGGAAATGTTCGGTGAAACATAAGTAGTTGATCTTGACATCTCAAAGGCTTTCGATCGTGTTTGGCATAAATGTCTTCTAAACAAGCTTCCATCTTATGGCTTGCCAACTGTTTTTAGTAATTGGTTATCCAGTTTTCTCTCTGATTGCTCACTGAGGGTGATGGTAGATGGCTCTCTGTCTTCTAACTTCTCCACAAATGCCGGTGACCCCCAAGGTTCAGTTCTTCCTCCCACTCCTTTCCTCTTGTATATTAATGACCTTCTTCCATTGACTGGAAATCCTATCCATAGTTTTGCCGATGATGGCACATTACATTCCACTTTCCATTTTGAGAAACCTTGTCCTGCTCAATCAGCTGCAATTTCTCGAAAATCTGCTACAAATTCCTTAAATGCCGATCTTCAGGTAAATCTCCAGTGGGACAAAGACAACTTAGTTGATTTCAATCCTTCCAAAACTCAGTCTTGTCTTATATCTCGCAAAAAGGATTCTTCTGCTCCTATGCTTATCTTTAGTGACACTCCAATTTCTAGGCAAAATGATATATCTCTTTTGGGGATTACCCTGACTTCTAATCTCTCTTGGCACAAGCACATTACAAATATTGCTTCCTCTGCATCTAAAAAACTTGGTTTTCTCTTTTGCTCTCGGCATTACTTTTCTTCCAAACACCTGCTCACTATGTATAAATCGCAAATCCACCTTGCCATGGAATATTGTTCCCACATCTGGGGTGGTGCCCCTAAAACCTCTCTTACGCTTCTTGATTCCATTCAGAAGAGGGCAGTTAGGTTAACTAATGATTCATCTCTAACAGTCTCTCCACTCGCTGTCTCATAGACGTACTGTTTCTGCTGCATGCTTCTTCTACAGATACTTCCATGGGCACAGTTCTTCTGAATTGGCTTCTATAATTCCCGCTCTCTCTTTCAAAACAGTCCGAACACATGCCGCCACCAGCCAACATCCATTTACTGTCCAACTTCAAACACACAGAACGAACTTTTCATCTTCCTCATTTATTCATTCAACTCTTGTTTTCTGGAACAACCTTCCTTCGTACGTATTTCTTGAAAATTACAATCTACAGAAGTTCAATTCTAATGTCAACAAATATCTTCTTTCGTCTTCTCAACCTCCAACCCAAGCACAGTACTAAATACTATAGGTTCTAATACCTCTCGTGTTTGGGGTTCACATAAAAAAAAAAAAAACCTCCAGTCCATGGGGACCTCCCCTAAGTCCATGGAAGCTCTCATAATTATAGCTAAGAGATTGCTTAGTTTCTTTGCTGCCTCCTTTAATATAACTGGATATAACCAGTCCAACCCAGGTGCTTGTTGTTGTTGTTTGGTTTTATGAGCATTAGCATCAGGGAATGACTCCGGATATGCGCTGGTCATTCCATGACCTTTCCAAATCCTCCGTATTTGGTGGTTACGGGCTCGAACCCCGGTCTAATCAAGAAGCGTGTGCTATGCACTGCTGCTCCTGCCCACCTGGCTTTGGAGGTGCCTACCCCAGGTGCCTTACTTAAGTTTAACTTCAATAATTTCTCGTCCATTTTGCCCTCAGTTATTACAAAATCACTTAGCCCCCTGTTAAAGTTCGATAAACTTCTGGCACTCCTCATGTGTGAATGTAGAGGCAAAATACTCTTTCAGTTTATCAGCTACCTGATCACGATCATCAATAGTCAACCCATCTATGTTAAGTGGTCCAATCTGATTCATCCCTTTCCTGCTAGAATTTACATAAGTAAAGAACTCCTTGCTGTTTTTCTTTGCATCCATTGCCAAAGATTTCTCATAATCTGCCTTCGCTTCCCTAACCTCCTTTGTGACTCGATTACAGACAAGCTTATATCTGACATAGGCTTCTGTGTCCTCTTATAATTTATATGCATCCCGTACATTTTTCTTCTCTGCCACGAGCCTAATCATTTCACCTGACATCTATTTAGGCCTGAATCTTGAACAGTATTTCTTAGTTGGACTGAAAAGCCTAGAGGCCTCCAAGATTAAGTCCCTGAAGGCTTCCCATTTAGAATTCAACATTGGTAACATCATCAGTTGATCCCACTGTCCAGATTTTAAAACTGTTTGAGACCCCTGTAGTGAACTTTACGAAAGCAAAAGCCCTTCTCCTTAGCCTTGATGGTAGTTACATCTTTAAGTAATTCCCATATCAGTACACTGTGATCACTGTTGTCCAGTGATTCCTTTATCTGCAAATTCTTAATGACTGAATAATCACTGCGAATAATCAGATCAAGGGTATTACTCCTTCTGGTTACCTCTCGAACATGCTGCCGTAGAAAACAGTCATCCAATAAATCCAAAAAAGCCTTTCTAGTGTGCGAGTGACCAACCCACAAGTTCCAGTCAATATCTGGAAAGTTAAAATTCCCATTATAAGACATTCTAATTTACTGGCCTACTATTTCTCTTCACAATTCCTCATACTAGTCAGATTCATTAGGCCTATAACACACATACTTCCTCTCATTTTTCCTTTCGCAGTGCTTATGTCGCACCAAACGGACTAAACATTGCATTGTCCACCAACATCAATTGGATGCACTTCCTTATTGGATGCTTTTCATGCTGCTGCTCATTCCAATAGAGGCATTGCAAGAATCATTTTTGCCTCTGCCTGCGGCCACTGTTAACCTTTTAGTTTGTGTATCCCCCCCTCCCCCAAGCTAGCAATTTAGTTAGCTAGCATAAAAGTCAATGGAAATGGCATTTCTTAGGAAATAGCAAAAATCTCAATAAGTGATTTGGAGGTCCAGCAGTAAACAACCATTTAAACTTGTTTATATTTAATTTCAACTCCATTTTGCTTTCAGTCATAACAAATCATTTAGCTTCTTGTTAGACTTTGATGAACCTCTGGTCTTCACTTTCCAACAGAATTCCTCACATGTGAATGCAAAATACTCATTCAGTTTGGCAGCTATGTGAGCAGCTACATAATCATTGACAGTCGGACCATCGATATCAAGTGGACCAATTTGATTCATCCCCTTCTTTCTAGAGTTTACGTAACTAAAGAAGTCTTTGCTGTTTTTCTTTGCATACTTTCAAAATGTTACTCGTAATCTGCCTTTGCTGGCCTACCCTCCTTGGTAACTTGATTACAGAATAGCTTATATCCACCACTGACTTCTGTGCCTAGGATGCATATAAATTATCAGCAGCAAATAGAATTTGCTGCTGATAATTTATATGCATCATTTGCATTTTTCTTCTATGCAGGAGCCTAATTAGTTCATCTGAGATCCATTTAGACCTAAACCTTGAACAGTATTTCTTAGTTGGCATGAAGAGCCTAGTATCTTCCAAGCAGTGTTGAATCCAGAGTGTTTGCCGTGGGGGGAGGTATAAACTTCGGGGTACACACCCGGGGGGGGATTGGAAGTATATATGTATATTTTTTATTATTATTTAATATTTACAACATATGTATATGTTACAAACAAATCTGTATATTTCTAAATGAATAAGAGAATATGAGAAAATGAAATAGGAAACGAAAGGAATTATTTATTATTTAAAATCCAAATACTAACAATCAGTTCACAAAAACCACCACCATCAAAATCATCACCAATTGTCATCATTCCACTATCTCATGTATCAATGAATGAAGCCTTGTCACAGTGCCCGGTCTGTGTACTTCTCGTTGTCGTTGATTTCACCCCATTTCCTCCTCCCTTAATGATATCAGTCTTTACCATGTCCTGCCACCTCATTCTTGGTCTCCCCCCTTTGGTCTTTTGTTCCTTAACTGCAAATCCTCCATTTCAAATGGGACCTTTCAATCCTATTCTGGAGTTTTTCAACCTGAATTCTCTCCCTAATCACATCATTCCTGATTTTGTTGCATCATGTCTTTCTCACTATGATCCTCACAAATCTCATTTCTGTCCCCTGCATTCTGTTTTCATCCTTTTTTCTCATAGTCCAAGTTTTAAATGCATACGTCACAAATGGTACGTAATAGGTCTGATGTATAGAATTCTTAGACTACAGTGATATGTTCCTTTTCCAGATCAGATCTCTTGTCTGCCTGTACAAATTCCCCTCCGCTGGATCCTTCTACTTATTTCTTAATCTGTCACTACAGTCTTTGTAGTGGAGTGCTTCCCAGATACTTGAAATTTTAAGCATTTTTAGCTCTTTCCCTACCACTGTTATGTAGCCGTCAGGCTTGCCACTACTCTTTAGAACCATTACTTCAGTCTTCTCCTGATTGAAAACCAATCCAAATTCATTGGCCATACTAGCCCATATAACAACTTGCCATTGCACAAAAACCACATAAGTGACAATAATCGCGGTTTAATAATATGAAAATCACCGATAAAAATTTGAAGGGGAAAAAAAATCATTCAAATTATAATCAAACTACGAGTATTATAATAATATTATTTTTCTTTGTGCGACTGTTCAATATACAGGGTAGGTAGTTAGGGTAGTTAGTTAGGGTAGTTAGGGTAGTTTTGTTAGGGTAGCTAAGAATAGAAACAGGTGCATGTATACCTGCGTGTACACCAATGCTAGGAGTTTGGTAAATAAATTTGATGAATTTGAGGTATTGCTCAAAACATCAAAGGCAGATATTGTTGGGATATCAGAGACGTGGTGTCACACAGATATAAGTAATGCGGAACTGGAATTTGGGGAATACAATGTGTATAGAAAGGATAGACAGGACAGGAGGGGAGGAGGGGTTATGCTATTAATTAAGAAACACATAAAGTCCAAGGAAGTGAAGCCAGTCAACATCGATGGACAGGGCAGTGTCGAGTCAGTTTGGTGTGACATAAGCATAGGGAAATCGAAATTGAGAGTAGGAGTGTGTTATAGGCCTAATGACTCTGATGAGTATAATAAGATATTGTACAGGGAAATAGAGTGGGCCAGTAAATCAGAGAGTCTTATAATGGGGGATTTTAATTTCCCAGATATTGACTGGAATTTGTGGGTTGGTCACTCGCACACTAGAAAGGCTTTTGGGGATTTATTGGATGATTGTTTTCTACATCAGCATGTTCGTGAGGCAACAAGAGGGAGCAATACTCTTGATCTGATTATCAGTAGTGATTCTTCATGCATTAAGAACCTGCAGATAAATGAACCACTAGGTGGCAGTGATCACAGTGTGTTGAAGTGGGATTTACTCAAGGAGGTAACTACCATCAGAGGTAAAGGGAAGGGTTTTTGTTTTCGTAAAGGAGACTATGATGGTCTGAGACAGTATTTAAATTCTGTGCAGTGGGACCAACTGATGATGTTACCAACAGCAAACTCAAAATGGGAAGCATTCAAGGAACTAATCTTGGAGGCTACCAGGCTTTACATCCCAACTAAGAAATATTGTTCAAAGTTTAGGCCTAAATGGTTGTCAGATGAACTAATGAGACATGTGGCAGAGAAGAAAAATGCATGGGATACATACAAATTAATGGGTGACATGGAAGCCTATGATAGATATAAGTTGGTCTGTAACCAAGTCACAAAGGAGATTAGGCAGGCAAAGGCAGACTACGAAAAATCATTGGCAAAGGATGCAAAGAAAAACAGAAAAGAGTTCTTTACATACTTGAACTTGAGAAGGAAAGGGATGAATCAGATTGGTCCACTGGATATTGATGGTTCAACAGTTGAGGATCCTGCTCAGGTGGCTAACAATCTAAACGAGTATTTTGCATCTACATTCACGCATGAGGAGTTATTCAGGAAGGAGAATGATGTAGGTAAAGTAAACATTGGCAGTGAGCTGGATGATTTTGTAATAACTGAGAGGGAAGTGGAGGAGAGATTGTTGAGGATAAACATAAAAAAGGCACCTGGGGTGGATGGGATCTATCCAGTTATATTAAAGGTGGCAGCAAAGGAAGTATGCAAATCCCTAGCCATAATTATGAGAGCTTCTTTGGACTCAGGGGAGGTACCCATAGACTGGAGATGTGCAAATGTAACCCCAATTCACAAAGGAGGATCAAAGGCTGACACAAGTAATTATAGACCTGTTAGTTTAAATTCTGTTCCAGGTAAATTAATGGAGGCACTGGTTAAAGAAGCACTGCACGATCATCTAGACAAGAATTCCGTTATAGCTCAGACACAGCATGGTTTTGTTAAGGGCAGGTCTTGCCTGACCAATTTGATTGGATACTATGATGTAGTCACAAAAGAACTGGATGCAGGGAATAACTTTGATATTATATATTTGGATCTTAGAAAGGCTTTCGATACTGTTGCACATGGAAGACTGCTGCACAAATTGGAGCAGTGTGGCATTGGAGGCAAATTGCTGCTATGGATAAGGGGATGGTTGAGTGGCAGAAGACAGAGAGTGGTAATCAATGGACACTGCTCAACGTGGACTAATGTTATTAGTGGAGTTCCTCAAGGTTCAGTGTTGGGTCCGTTGTTGTTTTCGGTGTTTATGAATAATATTGATGATGGGATATCAAGTTTAATGTCCAAGTTTGCAGATGATACAAAGGTTGGCAGGGTCGTTAAGGACACTACTGACGCTATGCTGCTGCAACAGGATCTGGAAAGGTTGAACAGATGGGCTGAGAGGTGGCAAATGAAGTTTAACATTGACAAATGTAAAGTACTACATATGGGATACAGTAACCCCAGAGCAACGTATAAACTCTGCGGTACTACACTGACAGTGGTGGAGAATGAAAAGGACCTGGGGGTAATTGTGCAGGCAGATATGAAGTTCTCTGAGCAGTGCAGACGAGCTGCAAGAGTAGCTCATGGTGTCTTGTCAATGATATACAGGAATTTTTCTAGCAGGGATAAGGAGGTGATTATTCCCTTGTATAAGGCAATGGTTAGGCCACATCTTGAGTACTGTATACAGGTCTGGAGGCCTCATTTCAAGAAGGATGTAGAGCTGCTGGAACGGGTACAGAGAAGGGCAACAAGATTAGTAAATGGAACAAAGGGTTGCTCTTACGAAGAAAGGCTTAAGTTTTGCAAATTACAGTGTCTGGAGACTAGGCACCGGCGAGGTGATCTGATAGAGGTGTATAAGGCTTTGAATGGTTTGAGCATGCTCAATGCCAATGGGATTCTTCATCTTGCTCAGAATAATCACCTCAGAGGGCATAAATTCAAATTGAGGAAGGACGGATGTCGGATAGATGTGCGGAAATTTGCCTTTGGCCAGCGGGTGGTTGGTTGGTGGAACCGACTTCCATCACTTGTTGTTGAAGTTGATAGCCTAAACAAATTTAAAGCTCAACTGGACAGGTATTTCAAACGAACGGAGGGGTGAAATGGGAGTGGGTTTTTTTTTTTTTTTTTTTTTGGCTGATGCTGAATAAGCTTGCTTTCTTGCATCATATGCCTCTACTAATGCTAATGCTAATACATTGAACAGTGGCACAAGCAGTTTAACAGATTCTTTAAAAGGTACTGAATTTAAGATTGTGGCCAGACCAATATGGAAATTATATATGCTTGGTCAACATTTCTTGCAGTGATTGTGACTAACCTTAGCAAGGATCAATGTGATTTCGCTGAATGTTCATATAAAACACAGCATGCATCCTTAGTTCGTGCTACTCGTACAGCAGCATCAGAATTAGCCTTACATGCTGTTTACGAAAAACATATTTTTATTTAACGAGGCCAAAATACTTAAGTGTCCAAATATACTTACAGTCTCATATTTATACAAGACTGTAAATTGCAGAAATCATCGAAATTAAATTATATAAGAAGTCTTATTAACATTTGCCATCCATATCAAATCTCCAATTCATGGTGTTCTACTTGCATATGCGAAAACAAATCTCTCTATTTAAGATTCAAGCTCACATACTCCATAATTTCGAATAGATGTGTGGAAATTTTAGTCAACGGATAGTTGATTGTTGAATAAACTTAGCTGTAGTTGTGGAAATTGAAAGCTTAGATGAACATTTGGAACAAATCGATTGGTGAAATGAGAAGGGTTTTTTTTTTTTTTTCATATTTATTATTTATTTTATGGCTGATGCTGTATAAGCTTGCTTTCTTGCATCATATGCATCTACTAATGCTAATGCTAATTTCCGTTTCCTGTGATCACGACATACAGTTGAAAAGCACTGTCTACTTCAGAAAGGAAAATAATTTTTCAAAATTTACATTAAACTTTTTAAATTAATTTTTAATTAATTAAAAAAAAAAATCTTAAATTGTAATTTGAATTTTTAATAAATTTTTGAATTGTTTTCAATTCACTTTTTACTGTAATCTTTTTGCATTAATCTTTTATTCGTTTTAATTTCTGGAAAGTATCATACAGAAGTGTTCTATGTATCATATTGATGTAAATTTCTCTTATTCTTCTACAAATATTAATATCCATGTAGAATATACTAAGCATCATGGCTTTGTTATATACTATCAGATACATATATAATAAAAAGATTACAAAATGTATTGTTTATAGGCTGTGACCAAACTGTTTCATTTGCAGTTAGTAAATAAAGTGTATTTAAAAATTAGTAAATAAAGTGTAAACATTAGTAAATAAAGTGTATGCTTATGTTAAAAAAAACTGAGGGAAAATGGTAAATTTTTTTCGGCTATAATGTGTTTCGCTTAAAACAAGGATATTAAAGTTCTCACCCAACACCAGTGTTATATTAAGGTTGCACTGTATTATAAGTTGGTCACAGCTCTTCATGGACATCCGACCAAGGTCAAAATTCACAAGATAAAATATAAGAATAAGTATACAAAGGAAGAATTAACCACAAGTGCACTCGTGTTGAGAAAAAAAACAAATGAAGGGAATGTGAAAACCATAAAGCAAAACTGTCGACGATTGAAATAGTGGCTGCAGTAGACTCGACTCTTCTCTCTCGACATCATTTAGCTCTTCCCTTGAAAGCTGCAGGACACCCTCTAATTACAATATTCTGCGGAGCCAATGAGGAAAGTCACTGAGGTTCACTAGACTCACAATTAAGGTGAATCTATTCATGGCCTATGATCCAGTCATCATACAAACAAAGAGTTGGTCGCAAGTAGACCATTTGTGTGAAATGCTATCAAGAGATGGTTTGTGTAAAAATAAACGGAACCTGAAAACCTTAAAAAAAAAAAAGTGCCGACACTTGAAATAGTGGCTTTTAATATTGCCCATTTAATTATTTTGAAATTTTCATGTCTTTTGAATTTTAGGGATTTATTTTTGCTGTATACCACCTAATGAGTACCACACTTAGTTGATGTGAATTTTTGTGTTGTGTTTATTTGACATAAATTTATTGAATTCGTGTTTTATAATTACAACATTGTGGTAACTGATAATAAGAAGCACCAAAGAAGAATATTTAAATTAAAATTAAACAAAAAATGTGGCAAAAATTTCAACATCTGAAGTCTTTCAATGAATATTAAAATAAAATTTACTAGTATTTGCCAGTGTAGTAATTTTATTTCACTGGGGATGAAACTCACTCTGATCACCTCCTGGATTCAACACTGCTTCCAAAATTCAATCCTCGAATACTTCCCATTTAGAATTTGCTGTGGGTAACATTGTCAGTTTGTCAACTATATAGAATTTAAAAAACTGTTTGAGACCATTGTAGTCAGCTTTTTGAAAGCAAAAACCCTTCCCTTTACCCCTAATGGTAGTTACATCTTTAAGTAAATTCTACATCAGTAAACTGTGATCATCCCCACTTGGCAGTTCATTTATCTGCAGATTGTTAATGCATGAATAATCACTGCTGATCATGAGATCAAGAGTTTTACTCCCTCTCACTGCCTCTCAAACATGCTGCTGTAGAAAACAATCATCCAATTAATCCAAAAAAAAGTCTTGATAATGTGCAAGTGACCAACCCACAAGATCCAATCAATATATGGAATGTTAAAATCCTCCATTATAGGACTTTCTGGTTTACTGGCCCACTCTATTTTTCTGTACAGTTGTCCATTGTACTCAGAATCATTAGGTCAAGAACACACTCCAACTCTCATTTTTGCTTCCCTAGTGCTAATGTCACACCATACTGCCTCAATATTGCACTGTCCACCCATATCAACCAGATACAATTTTAGCCTTAGATTTTATGTGTTTGTTAACTAACAACATAATCCCTCCTCCCTTCCTATCCTGATTATGCTTTCTGTTCACATTGTAGATACTCCCCAAATTCCAATTCTGAACTTCTTTTATCTATGTGACACCAGGTCTCTGATATCCCAATGATGTCTGCCTTTGATGTCTTGACCAGCACTTCAAATTCATCAAACTTATTTACTATATTACTAGCATCGGTGTACATGCAAGTATACATGCACCACCTGTTCTTACTCTGAGACTGCCAGAGCAGCCATTTGAATCTTGACAATGATATACTGGAATTTTGCTAGCAGGAATAAGGAAGTGATTATTACTTTGTATAAGGCAATGGTCAGGCCACATCTTGCATACTACATACAGATCCGGAGCCCACATTTTAGGAAGGATGTAGAGCTGCTGGAACAAGCACAGAGAAGGGCAACAAGATTGGTGAGGGAAACAATGTGGTAATCCTACCAAAGAAAGCTTAAATTCTGCAAATTGCAGCATCTGGAGACTAGGCACCTAGTGGATCTGATTGAAGTGTTTAAGGGGTTGAATAGTTTAAGCAAATGCAATGCCTACTGGATTCTTCCTCTTGCTCCGATTACACACTTGAGAAGGCATAAATTCAAACAGAGAAAAGAGAGTTGCAGAATAAATGTATGTAAATTTGCCTTTATCCAGGGGATGGTTGATTAGAACAAACTTCCCATTTGTCATTGCAGGAGTTCATAGCTTAAATAAATTCAAGGAAGAACTGGAAAAACTTTTGGAACAAATGGGTGGGTAAAATGGGAAGTGTTTCTTTTCCTTTTTTTTTGGCTGATGCTGTATAAGCATGCTTTCTTGCATCATATGCCACAGCTATTGCTAAACTCGTAGTTACCCATTCAACCCACTTATTCAACCTATTTAACTTTTTGTTTCTATGTTGACTCCCAGCAGTTCTTGAAATCCACAATGCCTTGCTGCTTATTCCAATAAAAGAATTACTGCAAGAATCACTTTCACCTCTGCCTGCTGCTGCTACTGGCAATCTACTAGTCTGTGTATCCCCCCGCCCCCAAGCTAGCAACCTGCCTAATTTGTCCTTGATAGCATCAGCAAATATTCTTGCACCCCTTCTATTTAAGCATATTCTATTCCTGTAAAAGCATTCTCTCCTGTTAACAATCACATACTACGCTGAGAAAAATTCTACACCATAAGCCTTGCATAATGTCTCCAGGGCTTAACTGATTGACAAGACCTTCATTATATACTCCCTTCTATGGTGTCTGAGCAGAATTACAGACACTTTCAAATTTAACCCTAACATAACATTTTTTCAACCTTGACCTGTACTTGTTAAATTAATGCCAATGTACAGAATATAGAAACATTTAAAATTTCAATGCTTTCCAATTAGAACCTTGAGAAATATGGAGGCCTTAAATCTAAGTTGTTATAGTGCATACGCACTCACTACTGAATAAGCTTGAATCATAAGTGACTTCAAACTCTTATTTCAGCATTTCACAAGAAAGGCAGAAATTGATTTATGTATCATTCATTAAATATTCAGGAGTGTGTACATATAAATAGATCTACACTTCAGGGAAGCTTTGATACTATTGCACATCAAAAACTGCTTTACAAATTGGAGCAGTGCAGCATTAAGGGCAAGTTGCTGCTATGGATAAAGGGATGGGTCTGTGGGAGAAGACAGAGAGCAATAATTAAAATCAATGATGGACACTGCTCTTCACGGACTAATGTTATTAGTGGAATTCCTCCAGGGTTCTGTGTGTGGCCCCTTGTTGTTTTCCACATTTATCAATAATATTGATGAAGGCATATCATCATTAATGTCTAAGTTTGCAGATGATACAAAGATTGGCAGGAGTGGTTAATGGCATTAATGATGGTATACTACTGCAATAAAATCCAGAAAAGTTAGCAGGTTAGTTAGGCAGATGGGCTAAGAAATGGCAATTGAAGTTTAATATTGAAAAATGTTAAATTTCAAGGACAGAATACATGGTTACTATGGGGTTACTGCTGCCCATTTCACCTACCTTCAATGTTAGTTGGAAGGGCACCAGTAATCCCAGAGTAACATATCAACTGTGTGGTTCTACACTCAGGGTAGTGTAAAATGAAAAAGACCTGGGGGTAACTGTGAAGTCAAATATGAACAACAAAAATATGATCAGGAATATAATTAAACAGATATTTTTTATCATTATTTCTCCATGTGGTACATGAATCGTTTTATGATATTTAAAATTATCTAGAGATCTGGGTTAATGGCCAAAACACTTCTTTCATGTAACCCCACAGAGAAAACATCAGTAGGGGTGAAATCAGGGGATCTTTAAAGCTACTCTAGATCCAAGGTTCATTCATTTATTGATGAATTTTCCATAAAAAATGCTCTTACAGTGAAAGAATAATGTGATGGACATTATTCAGTTAATGAAAACATGAGTGGCTAATATTCTAACTTTTCTTTCCCTACTTAAAGTCTGAAGAAGTACATTATTATGATTAACTTATTTTTAAAATTAGAATTCAGGAATAAATATCAAATATTCCTGATATTTCTGAGCCAAACTCAGGAATTCAGGAATAAATATCAAATATTATCCTGATATTTCTGTGCCAAACTCAACTATTTTTAAAAACACATTAAATAAAGAAATTTAATATTTACCTGTAATAATTCTGCTAACTGAAGTTCCTTGATGCTAAGTTGAATCATTTCTTTGTTGTCTACGGTTGTACCATATTTAGAGGCACTGATCATTTTTCCATCTTCAAACATCATCCTCTGAACATTCACCTATTAATTTAAATTAGTGTAAAAATGAGAATGATAGTTTTGACTTACCTGAAAATACAAGCAAGCTTTGAACTGAGTAAAATCTGAGCTGAATGTTTTATACATGATATTATTTTTGTTGTCTAACTGTAGAAAAGAAGAAATTCTATACCACACCATCTCACAGTGAGCTACAACTAATACAGAGATATGAAGGAATTTGGGACAGAGCTGCAAAGACCAGCGACTATATCATTGTATGTAATTAATGAGAGAGAGAGAGAGAGAGAGAGAGAGAGAGAGAGAAAGAGAGATTTGGTTTGGTTTGGTTTTGGTTTTATTGGCGCATTAGCTACTAGGGCTATAATGCGCCAAGACCAAAGAAAAAGAGAGAGAGAGAGAGAGAGAGAGAGAGAGAGAGAGAGAGAGAGAGAGAGAGAGAGATATCACCTGGGTTATTGAATTTAAGCTTATCATAGTTATTTATGAGCATTCACTTATCATACATATGGTACTTGAGGCTATCAGAAACATTCTCTTAAGTGTACCAAGTTGCATATGCTACCTGGGAATCTAAAATGCCAATGGAACTGATTATTTGGGTGACACTCATTTCAAAACACCATTGTGAAGTGCAGGTAGAGGATTTGGCTGTTACAGACCAACCAGACCTTTTGGCCCACTTTATCATAAAAAAAATAAATAATAATAATAAAGTGGGCCAAAAAGTCAGGTCGGTCTGTGACAGCCATATCCTCTACTTGCACCTTCACGATGGTGGAACTTTAGTAACCCTGGTAAACACTCACTCCCAAGCGCAAATCCTGAAACACGGCACCTAGTACACTAGAGATGGCCACCCAAGTGCAAACCAATGTAAACAGGAATCAAGGAGTGATGACCACACCACATGAAGGAATGCCACCTCTCTGTGTTACCAGACAATAACAGCTGGCAGATGACTCTTATCAATCGGTGCAATACCACTACTCTGCTTATTGCATACTTGAAGTGGGGAGCCCATGTTTAGTCTCCGGAGCAAAGCTGTCTTTTGAAGTTATGATGGACATCAAGATCCAATCTTACTCTCAATTCAAGGATACAGCTCTAAAACAGTGTTTGCAGGCCGGCCACTACATAGCCCATGTAGCCTAACCTGTTTGTAACTCTCTAGCAGGGCTCTCTGATCAACTAGTGTATAATTCCTGCTACCAGATAGCAAGAAATTGTGACTCAGCCAGATAATGAATGGAGGGAGTCCAAGTAGTGTGTATACAAGGACCACTGTGAAGGCCATGTTATGTCAAGGAGCTGGGTATATTCTTACCATGTGTATACCATATCCAAAAATTAGAATTAGCATTAGTAGAGGCATATGATGCAAGAAACCAAGAATATACAGCATCAGCCAAAAAAAAAAAAAAAAACCTTCCCTTCTACAATGACAGATAGAAGTTTGTTCCAGCAATCAACCACCCGCTGGCTAAAGGCTAATTTCGGCACATCTATTTCACAACTGTCCTTCCTCAATTTGAATTTCTATCCACTCAGGTGATTAATCTTGACAAGACCAAGAATCTAAACAGGATGAGCATTCAATGCTCAAACCATTCAAGACTTTATACACCTCAATCAGATCATCTCGCAGGTGCCTAGTCTCCAGACACGAGAGAAGAACTTTAATTTGCAGAACTTTAAGCCTTCTTCATAAGAGCAACCTTTGTTCCATTCATTAATAATCTTGTCACCGTTCTCTGTACTGGTTGTATCAGCTCTACATCCCTCCTAAAATGAGTCCTCCAGACATGTATATGGTACTCAAGGTGTGGCCTGACCTTTGCCTTATACAAGGGGATAATCACCTTATCCATGTAGGAAAAACTCCTGTATATCATTCACAAGACCCCATAACCTGCTTTGGCAGCCCGTCTGCACTGCTCATAAAACTTAATATCTGACTGGACAATTACCCCACGGACGATTTTCATTCTGCACTACTCTGAGTGTAGTACCAGACAGTTGATACTTTACACTGCGGATACCCATATGCAATACGTTACATTTGTCAATGTTAAACTTCAATTGCCACCTCTCAGTCCATCTGCTCAACTTTTCTAGATCCTGTTGCAGTATTATTGTCATTAAAATCCCTGCCAACCTTCGTATCATCTGCAAACTTAGACATTAAGCTCGATATACCTTCATCAATATCATTAATAAATACAGAAAACATCAATCGGCCCAATACTGAGCTATCGGGAACTCCTTTAATAACATTAGTCCACAAAATGCAGTGTCCATTGATTACCACCCTCTGTCTGTCTTCTCCCACTCAATCAACCCATTATCTATAGCAGCAATTTGACCCAATTCCACACTACTTCAATTTGTACGGTAGTCTTTCATGTGCAACAGTATCAAAAGCCTTCTGAAAATCCAAGTACAGGCACACCTCGGTTAACGTTACCCCTGATAACGAAGACAGCAATTTCAAGCCCCATTTAACATAAAAAAAATATTCCAGTTTAATCACCTGAAATCTAAACAAACTGAAGAAATTATAGAAACCTTTGGGGCTTCTCGTGGTTGGTTCGAGAAATTTAAAAAACGGGCCAGGATTCATAGTGTAAAATTAACAGGAGAAGCTGCAAATAAGTTTCCAGAAAAAACTAAAGGAAATAATTGAATGTCAAAATTTTCCAAATTTGGTGTTCAATGTTGACGAAAGCGGTTTGTTCTGGAAACGGCTACCAACAAAAAGCTTCATTTCTATTGAAGAAAAATCAGCTGCTGGGTTCAAAGCAGCCAAAGACCGTTTAACGTTACTCTTTGGATCAAATGCCTCTGGCGATTATAAATTAAAATTGTTATTAGTTTACCATTCAGAAAATCCGAGGGCGTTAAATGGTAACATAAAAATGAATTTACCTGTAATATGGAAAGAAAATAGAAAAGTGTGGATTACCAAGGAGTTATTTACTGATTGGTTTGTTAACCACTTTTGTCCTGAAGTAAAATGGTATTGTCAAAAAAACACAACTTTAAAGAAAAAGCTCTTTTGTTGTTAGACAATGCTCCGGGACATCCTACTGATCTTAACACGTTGGACACATGCATTCCTGTCAAAGTTGTGTTTCTTCCAGAAAACACAACTTCCCTGATTCAACCATTGGATCAGGGAGTAATAGCATCATTTAAAGCTTATTATCTGCGTCGAACATTAAGCAGTTTAACTGAACTAGAGGATAAAGAGGAAATCACAGTTAAAACTTTTTGGAAAAATTACACCATTAAAAACGCAATTGAAAACATTGATAGCTCTTGGAAAGAAGTCACTAAGAAATGCTTAAATGGAGTTTGGCACAAAATATGGCCAGAAGTTGTACTAGAAGAAGAAAATAACATCCAAGAAATCAGAAATGAAGTTATCCAGATGGCTCAATCAATAGGTTTTGAAAATGTCGATGAAGAGGATGTTAGAAATTTATTGAATGCAGAAGATGATGGTTTTTCAGTGGAAGATTTAGAAAACCTTGTTAGCAACGAAGACAAAGATAATGAAGACGAAGTTAAAGAAGTTCCTGCCAAAAAAGTGTTAACAACCAAAGATTTAAAAAGGTGCTTAAATGACATTGAAAACGTTTCAAATTTTTTTAGTGAAAATGATCCTGATTTAGGAAGAAGTGTTATTGTTAAGCGATCAGTGTTAAATGCAATAACTCCGTATAGGCAATTGCTAAATGAAAGAGGAAAAAAGCATAACAATCAATTTTGACTCATATTTTAAAATGTGATTTCACTTTGTATGTAAGTTGACTGTTTATTTAATAAAACTTTTCTTTGTTCGAAAAAAAAGCTTTTCATTTTCTTTACGTAGGAACGTATCCCTATTCTGGCCATAGTATTTTTACCTCTGAAAACGAAGTAATTTCGTGGAACGCATCCTATTCGTTATTCGAGGTATGCCTGTATAAGATATCAAAATTATCCTTTGCATCCAGCTCCTTTATGAGCACACCATAGTATCCAATCAAATTGGTCAGACAAGACATCCCCTTAACAAACCCATGCTATATCCGAACTAGAACTGAAGTTTTATCTAAATGATCCTGCAGTGTTTCTTTAACCAGTGCCTCCATTAATTTCCCTAGAACAGAAGTTAAACTAACAGGTCTGAAATTACATGTGTCATCCTTTGATCCTCCATTGTGAATTGGGGTCACATTTGCATATCTCCAGTGCTTGGGTACCTCCCCTGAGTCATAGGAAGCTTTCATAATTATGGCTAAGGGTTTGCTTACTTCCATTGCTGCCTCCTTTAATATAACTGGATAGATCCGATCCACCCTGGGTGCCTTTAAGTTTATTTTTGACAATTCCGCTGAACTTTACTATCAATTATTTTAAACTCATTTAGCTCACCGCCAGAGTTTAATACACCTCTGGCATTCCCCTCCTTGAATAACTCCTCATGTGTAAATGTTGATGCGAAATACTCATTCAGTTTGTTAGCTAGCTGAGCAGGATCATCAACAGTTGAACTATCAATATCAAGTGGACCAATCTGATTCATCCCCTACTTTCTAGAGTTTACATAAGTAAAGAACCCTTTGCTGTTTTTCTTTGCATCCTTTTCAAAAGATTTTTCGTAATCCGCCTTTGCCTGCCTAGCCACCTTTGTGACTTGATTACAGACCAGCTTATATCTACCATAGGCTTCTGTGTCACCTGTTAATTTATATGTATCCCATGCATTTTTCTTTTTTTTTACATGTCTCATTAGTTCATCTGACATCCATTTAGGTCTAAACTTTGAACAATATTTTTTAGTTGGTATGAAAAATTTAGTAGCTTCCAAGATTAATTCTTTGGATGCTCCCCATTTAGAACTGGCTATTGGTAACATCATTAGTTGGTACCACTGTACAGAATTTAAAAACTGTGTCAGACCAATGTAGTCACATTTAGTATGTGACCACCAATGTGGTCACATACTAAATCAAAAACCCTTCCCTTAATCCTGATGGTAGTTAACTCTTTGAGTAAATCCCAAATCAGATCACTGTGATCACTGCCAACTAGTGGTTCCTTTATCGGCAGATTTTTAATGCAGGAAGAATCACTATTGATCATCAGATCAATTGTATTACTTCCACTGGTTGCCTTCTGAAGATACTGCTGTAGAAAAGAATCATCCGATAAATCCATAAAAGCCTTGCTTGTGTGTAAGTATGAAAGTGAAAATCCCCATTATAATGCAATCTGATTTAATGGCCCACTTTATTTCTCTGTACAGCTGTTCATTATACTCATCAGAGTCATTAGACCTATAAACCACACCTACTTTTAATTTTGCTTTCCCAGTGCTTATGTTACACCAAACTGATTCTTTTTTTTTTTTGATTTGGTAGTTGTTGGCGCATCGGCTTCTGTGGCCATATTGCACCTCCCAAGGTTTTTGCAGTACTTTGATCCAAGCCCGAGGCGGGAATCGAACCCGCGACCTTTGGGTTGCCGGGCAGGTACTTTACCCACTCGGCTAGCCCGGTCGGCCCAAACTGATTCAATACTCACTGTCCACCCATATCAACTGGCTGCTCTTCCTTAGATTTTGTGTTTCTTAACTAATTGCATAACCCCTCTTACCTGCCTATCCTTTTGGTACACATGTTAATCCTCAAATTCCAATTCTGTATATCTGTGACACCACGTCTCTGATATCCCAACAATATCTGCCTTTGATGTTTTCACAAACACCTGAAATTCATCAAATATATTTACTAAACTTCTAGCATTGGTGTCCACACAAGTATACATGCACCTGTTCTTATTCTTAGCTACCCTAACAAAGCACATGTACAAAGGGTACTAGGAAAGTTTTGCAATACAGCTTTGTTTATTTAATTTTTTCAAAGTAATTTCCTCTACATTCAATACACCTCTCCATCCTCCGAAACCAATCTTTAAACCAGTTCTGCCAAGTTTCACTAGGGAGTAAAGCACACTCATTGTCCCAAGCCCGTAGAAGGTCCTCATCACTGGAAAACCGCCTCCCTTTTAGCTTCATTTTCACATGCAGGAACAGTGCAAAGTCGCAGGGAGCAAGGTCTGGACTGTAGGGAGTGTGCTCGAGAAGTTTCAGTCCTGTCGTGGTCAAATATTCGGTGCAGGCTTTGGCGCGGTGAGCGGCAGCATTATCGTGATGGAGGTACCAGGTGTCCATTCTTGACTTTGGCCGCAGGTTCTTCATAGATCCAATGACTTTAGGCAGGCATTGTTCAGTATACCACTTAGCTGTGACTGTCTTCTGCGTGTCCAAAACGACACGTTCCACAATTCCACTCGATTTGAAAAATACAGCTATCATTTTCTTCTTTACAGATCGGGATTTTCTGACAATTACGGGTGTGTCGTCATCATCAAAGACCCAAACTTTGTTTTGAGCCTTGGTCGGCAGATCGTAATAGAGCCAAGTCTCGTCACCTGTCACGATGTTGTTCACATACCGAGATTGTCCTTTATCAAACTTTTTTAATATCTCCCGGCACCAAGTCACACGTCGTGTCATCTGCTCTTCAGTCAGTTGATGCGGCACCCAGAGAGAACAAAGTTTCTTCATGTACAAATTATCTTGCAGAATCGAACGAATTGCTGGTGCATTTAGGCCCAAAGTATCCTCTATCTGTTGGTAGGTCACTCGCCTGTTTACGTCAAGCATTTTCCTCACAGCATTAACGTTTTCCTCCGTAACTGACGTTCGTGGCCTTCCCGGCCTCTCAGAATCCTCCAGAGTGAAATTTCCCCTTTGGAATTCTCTATACCACCTGAATATCGTTGTACGATGTGGACAATCATCATCTAGTGCAAGAGTCATTTCTTCTAAGCACTGGTCTATGGTTAAACCACGCATGAAATTATACCGCAAAACTGTCCTTATCTCATTTCGTGACCACGATGCCATCGCAAGCACTTTACACTCTCACTACTAATGAATAACTGAGCCCATCGACTTGGCGCGGCGGCTACTATGCACGTATGAACATGTCTCAACATGCAGCAACAAGCAGCTTCCTGTGATTCATTGTTGTGTCATATTGCAAAACTTTCCTAGTACCCTTTGTATTTACTTGTTCCGCGATGATTCCAAGCAGTTGACTATAATATTGACTCATTAGTATCTTACTGATCCCTTGCATTGATAATATTGATAAATCATAATGTACTCAATATCTGCCCTAGTTTTCCAACAGCAATTAAAAAAATCATAATAATCTCAATGCAAGCAAACTCAGGTGCCGATAATAATTCTCCTCTTGCTCTGAAAAACTTGGGTTCCAGAATTAATTCCTGCTTTGTGTTCCTTTTTATATCCCCTTATTGCCCAGGAGTCCATCAACTTACTCTTTTTTCATCTGATTGGAAACTTGCACAGAGCTGGTTGATTTCTAGAAAGAGTGCCAAATATATTCTTCTTTTCCAATTATCATTAGAATTTTTAGCATTAGCATAGGCATATGACTGCAAGAAAGCAAGATTATGCAGCATCAGCCAAAAAAAAAGACCACTCCCATTTCACCCCACCGTTTGTTCGAAATACCTGTCCAACTGAGTCTTGAATTTATTTACGCTATCAATTTCCACAACAAGGGATGGAAGTCTGTTCCACCAACCAACTACCCGCTGGCTAAAGGCAAATTTCCGCACATCTATCCTACATCTGTCTTTCCTCAATTTGAATTTATGCCTTCTCAGGTGATTATTCTGAGCAAGTGGTTCTTATTCTTATTTCTTATTTGGTTTTTAGGAGCATTAGCAACTAAGGCCATATTGCTCCGGGATATGCGGTGGTCATTCCCTGACCTTTCCGCATCCTCCGTATTTGGTGGTGACGGGCTCGAACCCCGGTCTAATCAAGAAGCCTGTGCTACGCACTGCTGCTCCTTCCCACCTGGCTACGGAGGCGCCTACTGAGCAAGTGGAAAAATCCCATCAGCATTGAGCATGCTCAAACCATTCAAAGTTTTATACACCTCTATCAGATCACCTCACCGGTGCCTAGTCTCCAGACACTGTAATTTGCAAAACTTAAGCCTTTCTTCGTAAGAGCAACCCTTTGTTTCATTCACTGTACTCGTTCCAGCAGTTCTACATCCTTCTTGAAATGAGGCCTCCAGACCTGTATACAGTACTCAAGGTGTGGCCTGACCACTGCCTAATACAAGGGAATAATCACCTCCTTATCCCTGCTAGAAAAATTGCTGTATATCAATGACAAGACACCATGAGCTACTCTGACAGACCGTCTGCACTGCTCAGAAAACTTCATATCTGCCTACACAATTACCCCTAGGTCCTTTTCATTGTCTACCACTGTCAGTGAACTATTGTAGGCTAAGAAATGACTACACTAGTTTAATTAGAGACGAGAAGAAACAGTCTTGGGAGCACCTGGTCTCCACGACTAGAATTAGCGCCTCGTGGGGAATGGTGTATCGCATTGTTACGACCAAGCTCCCCAGGGGTGCGGTAATCTCCTCTACAGTCACCCCGCAGGGCACCACAACCTTCACATGGGAAGAGTCAGTAAACAACATCTTGGACACCCTGTTCCCACAAAACACAGATCCTCAATCCAGCCAGCAACAAGAAATCTGTTCTGAAAACGCATCCTACAGCACCACTTCTATAGAACAGCCTTTCAATTTAGATGAATTAAAACTTGCCATTGGCAAAACAAAAAACAAAAAAAGCCCAGGATTAGACTTCATTGAGGCAGAAGTAATTAAGAAGCTTGCAGAGATGCAATCAAATCTCCTTCTCAGCCTGTACAACCACTGTCTGGAAGTTGGACTCTTCCCAGATGACTGGAAAGAGGCCAATCTATGCCTCATTTTGAAGAACCAAGTAAACCACCAGAGCAGCCAAGGTCATACAGACCCACAGCACTCCTTCCCGTTTTATTTCGAATATTTCAAAAATATTTGAATGTCTTCTCTTATCCAGTTTGGAAAAACGCTATAAAAATGCAAATCTCCAGTCCCCAAACCAGTTCGGTTTTCGGGCTGGCCATTTAGCAGAAGATGCTCTTCAACAGCTCACGGATTCAGTCAAAAATTCAGCCACCAAATACTTCTTAGTAATATCAGTGGATTTCGCTGGGGCCTTTGACTTGCTGTGGTCGCCAAGTATACTACGAAGACTCAGAGAAGCTAGCGTTCCAGCAAATCTTTACAGCTGCATACAGGACTATCTTCACAACAGAAGTGTCACAACAGAAGTGTTACAGTCAGAAATGCCTATCGACAAGTCTTCAGAAATGTCTACAGAGGATGCCCCCAGGGCTCTGTCCTTGGTCCTTTCCTATGGAATGTGGTCATGGACGAGTTCCTGAACCTAGACCTGGGGGATGTTTCCACCCAAGCCTTCGCAGACGACTTGATACTGACAGTCACTGGAAACTCCTGAGCTTCCCTGGAAACAACAGCGAACGAAGCCCTTACAAACTTACGGGAATGGGCCAGCCTCCATAAACTCCATATATCCTCTGAGAAAACTACTTCAATTCTACTCAGAGGAACCCTTCAGATAAGCAGGCCGCCGCAGATTAAAATTGCTGGTAGAACCATCAAACTGACAACTGAAATGACATTTGGGGTAATTCTCGACCCCAAGCTCACGTTTTACCCGCACATAGACTACCTTCATCGCAAAGTCAGGAACTACACGGCAATGGTAGTGAGGATCAGCAGGTCTGACTGGAGCCTAAATCGCCGCTCACTGCAAAGGCTATACAATGCTGTATTTATTCCCACTATAACCTACTGTGCAGGTGTCTGGTATCATTGGGCACTCATTGTTCGTAACCAAAGGAAACTCATCTCCATCCAGCATAATATCTTTCTCACTATCACCCGTGCCTGCTGCACAGTAAGCAACCCAGCGCCCCAAATCTTGGCAGGAGTTCTCCCTCTGGACCGGCAGATAATTCGCAAAGGCGTGCACTACCGGTTCGTAAAGGGACTCGTTACCACCATCCTGAATTTCACTACAAACCCAGCAAACACATCAAAGAAGAAAAAAAGTGCCTTTCAGTCTTTCCCTTCTTAACGCCTGACAAAACAGATGGAATACCACCCCCAAAGGTTCCATCACTACAAAATTCTTACCTGAAATAGTCCAGATCTACCCTAAAGCTCCAGCATGGTACAGCCCAGGGTAATATACCACTTTCCTGATTACAGGCCATGGATCAATAAATCACAAACTTGCCTCTATGAACATCGTGGATGACCCCTCACTGTCTTTGTGGTGAAAACGAAGACTGGGATCACCAATTCTATGTTTGCCCGCTCTACGAGGACCTGCGAACGTTCCCATATCAAAAATACATGCCTTGCCTCGAGGAAATGAACATTTTCTGATCAATGAGGAAGACCAGTACCATGCTTTCTCTGCTTTCACCCATGATCTCTTCACCAAAAGAAGATCACTGGTACAACATCCTGGAACTGATGCACATTGATCAACACCCTTTTATCATATACTGAACATCTTCACCAAGATTGTGACCACATCTAGCTACTGAACTTGACATTCAGGTCACTTGAATTGTTTCATCCATGTCTCTCTTGATACGTGATTGTCTTCCCACCCTCTCGAGGGGCCTCTTCTTCCACTTCTGCTTAGGTCGGAGAATTCCGAATTCCCACTACCTGTGGAGGATGCCTTCCCTTGCATCCTCCATCGCTCTGTCTATACCTCCTTTCCATTACCCTCTCTGGTACACCCTGTAACCTAATTTTTTTTTTTTTTTTTTTTACTTGGTCTCTTTTCAGGAAGCTCAGGCGACCTGAAGGAGACTAGCAAGAGAATTATGGGCAGCCTGGCTACCTCCTAGTGGTGTGTGCGGGCAACGTGGGGTCCCACCATGGGGCCCTGCGGCCAAAAGCCGGGAAACCCAAAAGAACCCAGCACAATACTTCATTTACAACACAAAAAATTTTTCTGGCTTTCACAATGATACTGTTTGTCTCCACAGAATTCATATGCCGCAGATGTGGGAAACCACCGGAAGTGCCTATCCCCCAACACTATGCACACTGTCAGTGAACTACCACAGAGTCGATACGTTGCACTGGGGCTACTGTTTCCCATATTTAGTACTTAACACTTGTCAATGTTAAACTTCATTTGCCCCCTCTCAGCCCATTTGCTCAACCTTTCCAGATCCTGTTGCCAGCAGCGTACTGTCAGTAGTGCCCTTAACAACCATGCCAAACTTTGTATCGTCTGCAAACGTGGACATTAAGCTTGATATACCATCATCAATACCATTTATAAATACAGAAAACAACAATGGACCCGACACTGAACCATGAGGGACTCCACTAATAACATAAAATCCAAGGAATTGAAGCAAGATGACATCGCTGGACAGTGCAATTTCGAGTCAGTTTGGTGTGACATAAGCATTGGGAGATCAAAATTGAGAGAGTGTGCTATAGGCCTAATTACTCTGATGAGTATAAAAAGAAATGGTACAGGGAAATAGAGTGGGCCAATGAATTAGAGAGACTTATAATGGGGGATTTTAATTTTCCAGATATTGACTGGAATTTGTGGATTGGTCACTCACACACTAGCAAGGATTTGTGGATTTATTGGATGATTGTTTTCTACAGCAGCATGTTCGGGAGGCAACTAGAGTGAGTAATACTCTTGATCTGATTATCAGTAGTGATTCTTCATGCATTAAGAACCACTAGGTGGCAGTGATCACAGTGTACTAAAGTTAGATTTACTCAAAGAGGTAACTGCCATCAGGGGTAAAGGGAAGGGTTTTTGTAAAGGCGACTACGATGTTCTGAGACAGTATTTAAATTCTCATACAGTGGGACCAACAGAAAATTCAAAATGGGAACTATTCAAAGAATTTATTTTGAAAGCTACTAGGCTTTACTTACCAACTAAGAAATACTGTTCAAAGTTTAGGCCTAATAATGGATGTTAGATGAACTAATGAGACATATTGTTGTTGTTATTTGGTTTTAAGGAGCATTAGCAACTAAGGCCGTATTGCTCCGGAGATATGCAGTGGTCATTCCCTGACCTTTCCGCATCCTCCGTATTTGGTGGACATGAGCTCGAACCCAGTCTAATCAAGAAGCGTGTGCTATGCACTGCTGCTCCTGCCCACCTGGCTACGGAGGCACCGATGAGACATGTCAGAGATTAAAAATTCATGGGATACATATAAATTAATGGGTGACCTATGGAAGCCTATGATAAATAAAAGCTGGTCTGGAATGAAGTCACATGGAGATTAGGCAGGTAAAGGCAGATTATGAGAAATCCTTGGCAAAGGATGCAAAGAAAAACAACAAAGAGTTCTTTACCTATGTAAACTCTAGAAGGAAAGGGACGAATCAGATTGGTCTGGATTTTGATGGTTCAACTGTTGATGATCCTGCTCAGGTGGCTAACAAACTAAACGAATGTTTTGCATCTATATTCACACATGAGTTATTCAGAAAGGGGAATGCCAGAGGTGAAGCAAATGCTGACAGTGAGCTAGATAATTTTATAATAACTGAGAGGAAAGTGGAGGAAAATTTTTGAGGATAAACATAAAAAAGGCACCCAGGGTTGATGGGATCTATCCAGTTATATTAAAGGAGGCAGCAAAGGAAGTAAACAAACCCTTAGCTATAATTGTGAGAGCTTCCTTGGACTCAGGGGAGGTACAGATAGACTGCAGATGTGCAAATGTGACCCCAATTCACAAAGGAGCATAAAAGGCTCACAAGTAATTATAGACCTGTGAGTTTAACTTCTGTTCCAGAAAAATTAATGGAGGCATTGGTTAAAGAAGCACTACAGGATCATCTAGACAACACTTCAGTTATAGCTCGGACACAGCATGGTTTTGTTAAGGGGAAGTCTTGTCTCACCAATTTGATTATGATGCAGTCACAAAACAACTGGATGCAGGGAATAATTTGATATTATATACTTGGATCTTAGAAAGGCTTTTGATACTGTTGCACCGGGAAGAATGCTGCACAAATTGGAACAATGTGGTACTGGAGGCAAATTGCTGCTATGGATAAAGGGATGGTTGAGGGGCAGAAGACAGAGAGTGGTAATCAATGGATACTGCTCATCGTGGACTAATGTTATTATTGGAGTCCCTTAGGGTTCAGTGTTGTTTTTTGTATTTATAAATGATATTGATGATGGTATATCAAGCTTAATGTCGAAGTTTGCAGACGATACAAAGGTAGGCAGGGTTGTCAAGGACACTACTGACACTATGCTGCTGCAACAGGATCTGGAAAGGTTGAGCAGATGAGCTGAGAGGTGGCAAATGAAGTTTAACATTGACAAATGTAAAGTACTACACATGGGAAACAGCAACCCCAGAGCAACGTATCAACTCTGTGGTACTACACTGACAGTGGTAGAGAATGAAAGGGACCTGGGGGTGGTTGTGCAGGCAGATATGAAGTTCTCTGAGCAGTGCAGACGGGCTGCAAGAGTAGCTCATGGTGTATTGTCAATGATATATAGGAATTTTTCTAGCAGGGATAAGGAGGTGATTATTCCCTTATATAAGGCAATGGTCAGGCCACACCTAGAGTACTGTATACAGGCCTGGAGGCCTCATTTCAAGAAAGATGTAGAGCTGCTGGAACGAGTACAGAGAAGGGCAACAAGATTAGTGAATGGAACAAAGGATTGCTCTTATGAAGAAAGGCTTAAGTTTTGCAAATTACAGTGTCTGGAGACTAAGCATCAGCGAGGTGATCTGATAGAGGTGTATAAAGCCTTGAATGGTTTGAGTATGCTCAATGCTGATGGGATTCTTCCTCTTGCTCAGAATGATCACCTGAGAGGGCATAAATTCAAATTGAGGAAAGACAGAGGTAGGATAGATGAGCGGAAATTTGCTTTTTAGCCAACGGGTAGTTGGTTGGTGGAACAGACTTCCATCTCTTGTTGTGGAAGTTGATAGCCTAAATAAATTTAATGCTCAGCTGGACAGGTATTTCAAACGAACAGGGGGGTGAGATGGGAGTGGGTTTGTTTTTTTTTTTTTTTTTTTTTTTTTTTTGGATGATGCTGCACATCATATGCCTCTACTAATGCTAATGCTAACATTCTGTCAAATTCATCAGTTGCCTCTCTATTTCTCGCAACTCCACTAATCACTTGGAACTCTTTAACATCCTCTCTTTTAAACTTGACTTTCTTCAGTCCAATTTTCCTAACAGTGAGGTAATTTTCTTTGGTGATTTCAATATTCACAATTCCTGCTGGTTTCCATTTTCTAGTCACACGGATCCAGTTGGTCGAGATGCTGAGGTTTTTGCAATTACTAAAGATCTCACACAGATTGCTCATTTACCTACCAGAAGACCAGACAATTCTAAACATGCAGCCAACATGATTGATCTTTTTCCTCACAAACAACCCTTCTAAGTACACTGTTTAGTGAGTGATCCTCTATACACCTCAGATCACACCTTGGTGATGGTCTTCTCCAATGGAGCCTTTCTCTCGTGGCCAATTTCAACCACATAATGTTTTGGCATTACAAGAAGGCAAAATAGGATTATCTGCAAAATTTCTTTTCTTCTTTTCCTTGGTAGGATTACTGTTCGAAATCTTTAGCATTTGCATTAGCATTAGTAGAGGCATTTGATGCAAGAAAGCAAGCTTAGCTTATGCAGCATCAGCCAAAAAAAAAAAAAAAAAAAAACCACTTCCACTTCACCCCTCTGTTCGTTCAAAATACCTGTCCAGCTGAGCCTTAAACATATTTAGGCTATCAACCTCCACTACAATGGATGGAAGTCTGTTCCACCAACCAACCACCTGCTGGCTGAAGGCAAATTTCCGCACGTCTATCCTACATCTGTCTTTCCTCAATTTGAATTTATGCCCTCTCAGGTGATTCTTCTGAGCTAGAGGAAGAATCCCATCAGCATTGAGCATGCTCAAACCATTCAAGGCTTTATACATCTCTATCAGATCACCTCGCTGGTGCCTAGTCTCCAGACACTGTATTTTTTCCAAAACTTAAGCCTTTCTTCGTAAGAGCACCCCTTTGTTCCATTCACTAATCTTGTTGCCCTTCTCTGTACTCGTTCCAGCAGCTCTATTTCCTTCTTGAAATGAGGCCTCCAGACCTGTATACAGTACTCTGGGTGTGGCCTGACCATTGCCTTATACAAGGGAATAATCACTTCCTTATCCATGCTGGAAAAATTCCTGTATATCATTGACAATACTCCATGAGCTACTCTTGCAGCCCGCCTGCACTGCTCAGAGAACTTCATATCTGCCTGCACAACCACCCACAAGTCCCTTTCATTCTCTACCACTGTCAGTGTAGTACCACAGAGTTGATACGTTGCTCTGGGGTTGCTGTTTCCCATGTGTAGCACTTTACATTTGTCAATGTTAAACTTCATTTGCACCTCTCAGCCCATCTGCTCAACCTTTCCAGATCCTGTTGCAGTAGCATAGTGTCAGTAGTGTCCTTGACAACCCTGCCAACCTTTGTATCATCTGCAAACTTGGATATTAAACTTGATATACCATCATCAATATCATTTATAAATACAGAAAACAATAATGGACCCAACACTGAACCCTGAGGGACTCCACTAATAACATTAGTCCACGATGAGCAGTGTCCATTGATTACCACTCTCTGTCTTCTCCCCCTCAACCACCCCTTTATCCATAGCAGCAATTTGCCTCCAATGTCACACTGCTCCAATTTGTGTAGCAGTCTTCCATGTGCAACAGTATCAAAAGCCTTTCTAAGGTCCAAGTATATAATATCAAAGCTATTCCCTGCATCCAGTTCTTTTGTGACTGCATCATAGTATCCAATCAAATTGGTCAGGCAAGACTTCCCCTTAACAAAACCATGCTGAGTCCGAGCTATAACTGAAGTCTTTTCTAAATGATCCTGCAGTGCTTCTTTAACCAGTGCCTCCATTAATTTTCCTGGAACAGAAGTTAAGCTCACAGGTCTATAATTACTTGTGTCAGCCTTTGATCCTCCTTTGTGAATTGGGGTCACATTTGCATATTTCCAGTCTATGGGTACCTCCCCTGAGTCCAAGGAAGCTCTCATAATTATGGCTAAGGGTTTGCTTACTTCCTTTGCTGCCTCCTTTAATATAACTGGATAGATCCATCAATCCCGGGTGCCTTTCTTGTGTTTATCTTCAACAGTTTCTCCTCCACTTTACTCACAGTTATTTCAAGATTCTGTAGCTTACTACTAGAGTTGAATACACCTCTGGCATTCGCCTCGCTGAATAACTCCTCATGTGTGAATGTCGATGCAAAATATTCATTTAGTTTGTTAGCTACCTGCGCAGGATCATCAACAGTTGACCCATCAATATCAAGTGGACCAATCTGATTCATCCCCTTCCTTCTAGAGTTTACATAAGTAAAGAACTCTTTGCTGTTTTTCTTTGCATCCCTTGTCAAGGATTTCTCGTAATCTGCCTTCGCCTGCCTAACCTCCTTTGTAACTTGGTTGCATATCAACTTGTATCTATCATAGGCTTCTGTGTCATGTGTTAATTTGTAAGTATACCATGCATTTTTCTTCTCTGCCATATGCCTCATTAGTTCATCTGACATCCATTTTGGCCTAAACCTTGAACAATATTTCTTAGTTGGTATGTAAAGTCTAGTAGCTTCCAAGATAAGTTCTTTGAATGCTTCCCATTTTGAATTTGCTGTTGGCAACATCACCAGTTGGTCCCACTGTATAGAATTTAAATACTGTCTCAGTCCATCTTAGTCGCCTTTACGGAAGCAATAACCCTTCCCTTTACCCCTAATGGTAGTCACCTCTTTGAGTAAATCCCACTTCAGCACACTGTGATCACTGCCACCTAGTGGTTCATTTATCTGCAGATTCTTAGTGCATGAAGAATCACTACTGATAATCAAATCCAGAGTATTACTCCCTCTAGTTGCCTCCCGAACATGCTGATACAGAAAACAATCATCCAATAAATCCACAAAAGCCTTGCTAGTGTGTGAGTGACCAACCCACAAATTCCAGTCAATATCTGGGAAATTAAAATCCCCCATTATAAGACTCTCTGATTTACTGGCCCACTCTATTTCCCTGTACAATTTCTTATTATACTCATCAGAGTCATTAGGCCTATAGCACACTCCTACTCTCAATTTTGATCTCCCAATGCTTATGTCACACCAAATTGACTCAACACTGCACTGTCCGGCGATGTCGACTGGCTTCACTTCCTTGGTTTTTATGTGTTTCTTAACTAATAGCATAACCCCTCCCCCCTTCCTATCCTGTCTATCCTTTCTGTAGACGTTGTACTCCCCAAATTGCAGTTCTGCATCCCTTATATCTGTGTGACACCACGTCTCTGATATCCCAACAATATCTGCCTTTGATGTTTTGAGCAATACCTCAAATTCATCAAATTTATTTACTAAACTCCTAGCATTGGTGTACACGCAAGTATACCTGCACCTATTTCTATTCTTAGCTACCCTAACACAACCCATGTGTTTACTTGTACCGCAATGGCTCCCAGCAGTCTCTGAAATATCATGCATCGTGTTTTTCAGGCTTCTGCTCATTCTAATAGAAGCAGTGCAAGAATCTCTTTCACCTCTGCCATTGGCTACTGTCAATCTATTGGTCTTTGTCTCCCCCCAAGCTAGTAGTTTTCGACCCACCTAACACTGCCTCGATAGCACAGCAAATCTTCATCGTCAATGTTTGCTCAGATCATGTCAGCAAAATTGTTCTTGTTGGGATAGAATCCTTCATTTCACACTCCACCTTAAAATCTCATCCTTTATCTTAAACTTAGTTTTGCAACAAACGTGCTAATGCTGTTCAAGATAAGAATGTGGCATATCGTAATTGGCTTATTTCCAAATCTCCAGGTTCATATTCTGTCTACACCAAATGTCGTAACAATTAATCGATCCAAACTCGATTTTGAACAGGCTTAGAGTAGAAAACTTGCTTCTTGCCCTAACGGTAGTTGAGCATTCTGATCTCTTGCCAAAGCCATTGGCCACAACTTTTTCTTATCTCGGTACCCACCTCTGTCAAACCAGATAGTTCTATTGCCACTTCAGCCAAAGATAAAGCTGATCTGCTAGCATCCTATTTTTTTTCCAACTTCTGTATTGGTGACCTTGGTAAATCACCTCCCACCTTTCCCAGAACACTCCATTCAATAACTCCTATGGTTTTCCATCTAAATGAGGTCAGAAGGATTTTGATCAATCTTGACATTAAGAAAGCTCCATGTCCTGATGGTATTTCTCCACTTGTTCTCAAAACCTGTGCTCCTGAACTTACTCCTGTTCTTTGCCACCTTTTTTTCACTTTCTTATTGCAAAGGGTGTTTTTCCTTCTGCTTGGAAATTTGCTCATATCCAGGAAGTTTCTGAAATGGGTGCCATTTCCCTCAGATTCAATTACTGTCCCGCATTAACTTCTACTCTCTCTCTCTCTGAAGTAATGGAGAAATCAACTAACTGCCAATGCTTACACTATTAGAAACCTATCTGATGAACGATCACCAGTATTGATTCTGTCAGTTTCAATCAATTAGTGATTTTCTGGCTTATGTTACCCTTACACGGATAAATTTAATGAAAATGTTTGGTGAAATTCAAGCAGTTGGTCCTGACATTTCAAAGGCTTTTGATCATGTTTGGCAAAAAGATCTTCTAAATAAGCTTCCATCTTATGGTTTGCCAACTGTTTTTTGTAATTGGATATCCAGCTTTCTCTCTGACTACTCACTGCGAGTGATGTTAGATGGGTCTCTGTCTTCTAACGTCTCCACTAATGCTAGTGTTCCTCAAGGTTCAGTTCTTAATCCATTTCTTTTCCTCTTGTATATTAATGACCTTCTTCCATTGACCCGAAATCCTATCCATACTTTTGCTGATGACAGCACATTGCATTCCACCTTCCAGTTTGAGAAACCTTGCCTACACAAAAAGCTTTCAACTTCTCTGATATCCCCTACCAATTACTTAAATGCTGATCTCCCGCATTTAAGCATTGATTTTTACTGTAATTAACAACTCATCTCTAAAAGCATCTCACCACTCTTTCTCAAAGACATTCTGTTTCTGCTGCATGCCTTTTCTATAGATACTCTCGTGAGCACTATTTTTCTGAATTGGTTTCTATAATTCCTGTTCTCTCTCTCTCTCTCTCTCTCTCTCTCTCTCTCTCTGCCCAACATAAAACTCACAGAACCAACTTCTCTTCTTCCTCGTTCTTTCATTCATCTTCCGTTTTCTGGAAAAACCTTCCTTCATACACATTTCCTGAAAATTGCAATAAACATGAAGTCTAATATCCACAAATACCTTCTTTCTTCTTGTCAACCTTCAACCCATGACCTGTGCTACATAGTATGGGTTGTAATAACTCTCGTGTTTGGGGTTTTCATAAATAAAAACTAATAATAATAAATAAATAAAAGTGTGTATATTAATTTCAGCATTAATCATGGCAAAAGATACAAAAAAGCAAGTTTATACAACATCAGCTCAAAAACTTTCCATATAACTCTCTTTCTCTCTGTAAACCATGTTCCCTTTCCATGAATGATTTAAGTCACGGTGTTAGAAGGGAATCATCTATGTCTCTCCCACCACACACACACACACACACACACACACACATTAAAAATCATAAAAATAAATGAACCATTGGTATGAAACCTTTTTTAACATTTCAGGCTTAATATTTCAAATTTTTTACAATTTTGCTTTAGTGAAAATTCTGAATTTTGGCCTTTTACCAAAGTGAATTGGTAAATCATAGGATTTACTGCATTTTGGAATTTTACAATAAAATATATACACAGCAGTTATCATTAATGTGCATCACAACAGCTGGCTATAGGTGGAATTAGAAGAATATTAAATCTGGTAAAGACACTATCCAATGCATGCCAAAATTTTAAGTGAAAATTAATATTGGTTTCAAAAATTGACACTAGGGAACAATTGGTTTGCACACCAGAATGAAATCTAACTACATAATCATTACATAATCATCACTGATGTTTCTGAAGGCATTTAAAAATGTAGATGGAAAATTGAGAGCAGATTTTGTAATGATACTTAGGTACTATTACTACAGTTAAAGAAAACTAATTAACATAAGCATAATGTTACTGCTCTATGATATCTAGAAAGAATGGATGTCCATAACAGATAGCCAGGAAGCATCTTGTGGACCAAAAATGCATATTTCCGGTTCAAAGAACATTTTCAATTTAAATGTCATGTACTCAGTGTTTACTTTCAGTATATGACATCACACAAAAGAAAACTGCCCAGAGACTATCCTTTTCACTGACTTCACAATATGTTGTTGCCTTCTTGATTTAACATTAGCTGCTTTTATCCCTACTCATCCTGGATTACTTTCTGCAACATTCTCTCGCAGCATCATCAGACACTACCTGCCAAACAATCCTTATTTTTAATGTGGTGAAATTTTGTACTTTTGTGTGACAATGCTCTTGGGAAAACCGCTGTCACTTTCATTCAAAGGTTGTTTTATGACTGCTTCTCAAAATTGAAAAATTTCCAGCTCAGAAAAATCTTTTATTTCTGCTACAAGTTGTCTATACCATTTCAGCCTTTCAAAGGCTTCAGTAGTACGATGCTGAAATTAAACTTTATTGTCAGACAAAGTAAACTTTTTTGACAATATTGTAGCAAACCACAACATCAGAATTTTTTTTCACCACTAGCCCACCTCTGTATTTCTGTGTAGTTTCAACTACTATGCTGTTGGCTCTTGCAAGTAGTATTCATGATATGGTTACTGCTCACTCATCTGATCATGTCATCACTTTCACTTCATTTTTATTTTGCAGTGCTAAAATTCCTTCCTGTATAGCTTTGAAGCTTAGGCTTCACATTCCTTCCTGTATAGTGACCGCTCAGAAATAGCTGTGAAGCTTAGGCTTCACAACTATTTCTGGGTGGACACTCTTTCTGGATGCTGCTCCTAACAGTGCCACAGAGAAATGTTCCTCTTCACAGTAGCTCCCGAGATAGTGACATATTAGAGTAGAAGTTATCAGCATAAAGAACCTGTTCAAGAACATGATCTTTATGATGACAACTTCATGGAGCATCAAAGTACATACATATATATATATATATATATATATGCAAAATAAGAAAGGGTATGCACTCTGATGTACAGTAAACCCCCGCTATTCGCAGGGGTTACATTCCTGAGAAATGTGGTGAATACTGAAAACACAAAAGCCTGGATTACTTTCTGCAACATTCTCTCGCAGCATCATCAGACACTACCTGCCAAACAATCCTTATTTTTAATGTGGTGAAATTTTGTACTTTTGTGTGACAATGCTCTTGGGGAAACCACTGTCACTTTCATTCAGCTAGTTCCAAAGTATGAAATCTATAAGGAAAAACTAGTCTAAAATTTTGTCTATGTATGTATTATATGTACTTTCATAATATTACTATGTACATAGACAGTAACATAGTGAAATGCAAGCATACAGCATCGAAATGAAAATAAGAAACAATTTAATATTAAAAACAATATTTATTAGAAATTTCGAACAAATCTTTCAAACCAGCACCTTTGCTAGCTAAAAAACTTATCCCGCCAGTGCTATCACCAGTTTCACTAAAGTGTTGATAAAGGAGTTTTGTCTTTTCACGAATAAAGGAGTTTTGTCTTTTCACGAATGATGAGTGAACTTATTGGAATTTTATTTTGAGTTCAGTCTTCTATCCACAAATTTAAAGCTTTTTCCATTTTTTCTAATTTAACATCACGAGTTACAGAGCAAATTTTGAAGCAATTAGCGCGTTTTCACGGACACTACGGCGGATTTTTTCTTCCGATTTTTTGATTGATTGTACCGTTGACTCATTGATTTTATAATGGTTTTCCACTGAGTAGACACTTTCACCATTAGAAATTTTTTTTAATAACTCAATTTTATTCGCTAATGTCATCACCTTTAATCTTTTCACATTTCTCTTGTTATTCGTAGCCACATTTTTGTACAGGTTAGAAATAACTTGTCCACAATAAAGGCACTTTCTTCCGTTAACACACTCGAAAAAGTCTGCACCACACTGCAAAACGGTAGATTTATAACTTTTGTAAGCATATCAATTTATAAATTGATAAATTTATTCAATTTATCAGCATATAAATTAAAAGCAAATGACGACACCTTCCATGACAAGCGCATAACACATATTGAACAAGGATTAGCGAGAAACATCCAAGCTTTCGATTTTGTCACCCCTCTCCCCCCACCCACTGAGCACTGTTTTTACAGGGAAAGATAACTTTAGCCATGCCCATGTTTTTTATGGCGGAAAATGCTCACGCCACTTTAAAATTCACATTTTTTTAGGTTTCATTTTATATTAAATCAGCAACAGCAAATACGCGAAACCCCGAATACAGATACCGCAAATAGGGAGGATTTACTGAACTTTGTTACTTTGATATACTTATGTGTACTTTGATGCTCCATGAAGTGTATATCTATCTATCTATATATATTATCATTAAATATTAACATAAGTTAAATTATAATAAAGTGAATAAATAAATAAATAAGCATTCATTAGAGGCAGCGACATGCAATTCCTCCATATGAAGCTGAAATACATCCAATATTTTAAATTAAATAAAATAAAACATAAGCCAGTTTTTGCCATACTACTGGCTTATGTTTTATTTTATTTAATTTAAAATATTGGATGTATTTCAGCTTCATATGGAGGAATTGCATGTCGCTGCCTCTAATGAATGCTTAATTATTTATTTATTTTGCCATACTACTGGCTTATGTTTTATTTTATTTAATTTAAAATATTGGATGTATTTCAGCTTCATATGGAGGAATTGCATGTCGCTGCCTCTAATGAATGCTTAATTATTTATTTATTTATTTATTCACTTTATTATAATTTAACTTATGTTAATATTTAATGATAGTATATATTTCGGCTTCATATGGAGGAATTGCAAGTTGCTGCTTCTAATGAATGCTTAATTATTTATTCATTTTATTATAATTTAACTTTCATCAACACTTAATATAATTCAATAGTAATGGGTCGATATGCTAATTTAGCAATGCCTGTGCCGCCATCTATTTTCCTTTTTTCTTCTATATAAGCTGATTCAGCTTACAGTATGTCAGTGGTGTGGCTCTGCTCTAGAGTGTTGTCTGTTCTATAATTTATTTTTCGCTGCATAAGGACCACCGCTGTGCAAATCCTCTGCATTGGTGGATCGATGGGAGGAGGGAGGGTGAATTGGTACTTCGATCTTTTCACCATGGCGCCGATTTGTATAACGATTGAAATGCAGCGATTCCATGACCATTATTGGCCTCGTGGTCCTTTGTCGATATGGGGCATGATGGTCAGTCTATTTTATTTTAATTTATTTTGATTTTGTTATCGTTTGGTAGTTCCTTTAACCCTCTTTTGGTGATATTTCACGTCTTTCGGAACTGGTACCTCTCGGGGGGGGTGGGGGTACCGCTAAATTAATATGTAATTGGCATTATCCTAAATTTTGTATAGTTTTTGTTAATTGGATTTAAAGTTCGAAATTATACAAGGGTTTCTGGGCTACTATTTATATCTATTCTTTCTTTTTGTTCGTTTGTTTATTTGGGTTATTTTTATGTTAATTTTTGCTCTACAGTTTTTGCCATACTACTGGCTTATGTTTTATTTTATTTTATTTAAAATATTGGATATATATATATATATATATATATATATATATATATATATATATCCAATAATATATATATATATATATATATTTTTGCTCTACAGTTTTTGCCATACTACTGGCTTATGTTTTATTTTATTTAATTTAAAATATTGGATATATATATATATATATATCCATTATTTTAAATTAAATAAAACATAAGCCAGTAGTATGGCAAAAACTGTAGAGCGAAAATTAACATAAAAATAACCCAAATAAACAATCGAACGAAAAGAAAGAATAGATATAAATAGTAGCCCAGAAACCCTAATATAATTTCAATCTTTAAATCCAATTAACAAAAACTATACAAATTTTAGAATAATGCCAATTAGTTATTAATTTAGCGGTACCCCCCCCGAGAGGTACCAGTTCCGAAAGACGTGAAATATCACCCAAAGAGGGTTAAAGGAACTACCAAACGATAACAAAATCAAAATAAACTAAAATAAAATAGAATAGACTGACCATCATGCCCCATATCGACAGAGGACCACGAGGCCAATAATGGTCATGGAATCGCTGCATTTCAATCGTCATACAAAACATCGCAAAGGCGGAAATATCGAAGAACCAAACCACCCTTCCATTCTCCGATAGATCAACCAATGCAGAGGATTTGCATGGCGGTTCCATGCAGCGATTCCATGACCATTATTGGCCTCGTGGTCCTCTGTCGATATGGGGCATGATGGTCAGTCTATTCTAATTTATTTTAGTTTATTTTGATTTTGTTATCGTTTGGTAGTTCCTTTAACCCTCTTTGGGTGATATTTCACGTCTTTCGGAACTGGTACCTCTCAGGGGGGATACCGCTAAATTAATAACTAATTGGCATTATTCTAAAATTTGTATAGTTTTTGTTAATTGGATTTAAAGATTGAAATTATATTAGGGTTTCTGGGCTACTATTTATATCTATTCTTTCTTTTCGTTCGATTGTTTATTTGGGTTATTTTTCGCTCTACAGTTTTTGCCATACTACTGGCTTATGTTTTATTTAATTTAAAATAATGGATGTATTTCAGCTTCATATGGAGGAATTGCATGTTGCTGCCTCTAAGGAATGCTTAATTATTTATTCATTTTGTTATAATTTAACTTTATTTAATATAATTCAATGATAGTATATATATATATATATATATATATATATATAAAACATACCATACATATAGTTTTTGTTTAGAAGGTACAGTCAGTCCTCGTATAACATACGTTTACACTACACGAATTTGATCATACACGATTTATAAATAGGGGAACGATATCTTATATAACACAAACAGAATTCGCTTATGCATGATTCGCCTTTGTGTTTAGAAGAAATGGCAGTCGAATGCAGAATCACCCCAACCAAATGCAACATGATAGGCATGAAGAGAAGATTCTGAAAATGTATTTATGTTTTTTATATCAGTGAAGGGGAAACACATTTCATCATAATAACATAAAAACCAACACAATTCCAACTACCGGTATAATCACAAATGCAATTAGATCGAGTTTATTACCAGTTGATAACAGATTCCACTAGCAGTAACGCAACTGGAAATTGTTTTTATTGTTTTATGGTAGTAACCCCCTAGAAATGTGCTTTAGTAAAATGTGAGGTGTTAATAGTGTATCTCTGCCTTTACAGTGTTGTTTACTCAGTTGCTACACATGTGCAGCTTTGTTTATGTGTATCAAGCATGCCTCCTCGTTTTGTAATTGTGCTTTACTCCCTAAAAATGAGTAAAATACTTAAAAGGTGTGAAAAGGAAGCGTCCTGGTGAAGACATGGCAGATTCAGAGAGGAAAAAGAAAAGCAATATCGATAAAGAGAGGCGGACTGGGTCAAAAATTCTTACCAGGGAAAATTTATAGTGGCCTTATACTATGGTTTATGGCCAAAATCACACCAGCCTCCGGCCCACCGGAGTTTCCCTGGTAAGGCTTATGGCCAGTCCGCCTCGATAGAGAAAAAATATGAAATTGTGAAATGCTTTGAGGGAAATTAGCATTAGCATTAGTAGAGGCAGATGATGCAAGAAAGCAAGCTTATGCAGCATCAGCCAAAAAAAACCACTTCCACTTCACCCCTCTGTTCGTTCGAAATACCTGTCCAGCTGAGCCTTAAATTTATTTAGGCTATCAACTTCCACGACAAGAGATAGAAGTCTGTTCCACCAACCAACTACCCGCTGGCTAAAGGCAAATTTCCGTACGTCTATCCTACATCGGTCTTTCCTCAATTTGAATTTATGCCCTCTCAGGTGATTATTCTGAGCAAGAGGAAGAATCCCATCAGCACTGAGCATGCTCAAACCATTCAAGGCTTTATACACCTCTATCAGATCACCTCGCTGATGCCTAGTCTCCAGACACTGTAATGAAAGACCACATGATATTGCATGTGCTACAGGCCCAAATGAGGCAATGCCGAGAATTACAAAGAATGCAGAGAAAATAAAAACAACTTTCATAGCAGGAACAACTCAAAGTATAATTAAAATCTATTAGATGAAGACACAAAGAATTGGAAGAGATGGAACGGCTGTCATCTGTTTGGATAGAAAATCAAACAAAAAACAAGTTTGCTTATGATAGAAGCAAAAGCAGTAGCAATATTTTATTACATAATAGTCGTAATAAAATATGTAAGTATTTTATTATGATTATTTATTGTGTTTGGTAATGTTTTGGTTACAAATGTGTGTTCAATCTTGGGTGGTTGGCACCTAACCCTATTTTTCCCCATAGGGCCTGTTGTTTATATTGCACAAGGGTTTCTATACAGACACACAACTATCGTGCTATACGAGGACTAACTGTATAACCAAAAGAATAGTCTACCATGCCAAACTTTCATTTATTATATTTTTCCCTGATAAAACAGCCTTTTGAAAGTAAACTTTGACATCAGTTTCATTAACAGTAAACCAATTTTGAATAAATGATAATCACTTTTCTATGGTGCTGAATAATTCATTTTGCTCAAAAGAGATATTTCTGAGATGTGCAATTTCCATGGCAAGCAAAACTGCATAGAATTTCTCCCTTCTCCATTCCACTGTGAAAAGTAAACAACCAGAGATATAAACAGTAATTTGTTTCTTCCACAATAAGATCTACAGCAGCAATGGTAATGAATTAACAATAAATTGAAAATTAATTATCAACTTTTTTTTTTTTTTTTTTTTTTTTTTTGTGAAAACCCCAAACATGAGAGATACTAGAACCTGTAGTACTTAGTACTATGCATAGGTTGGAGGGTGAGAAGATGAAACAAGATATTTGTTGACATTAGACTTGAACTTCTGGACTGCAATTTTCGGGAAATATGTATGAAGGAATGTAGTACCAAAAAAATGGCAGTTGAATGAATAAACGAAGAAGATGAAAAGTTGGTTCTATGAGTTTGAATTTGGACAGTAAACGGATGTTGCCTGGTGGCGGCAGGTGTTTGGACTGTTTTGAAACAGAGAAAGGGGGGGGGTTATTATAGAAGCCAATTCAGAAGAACAGTGCTCGTGGAAGTATCTGTATAAAAGGCATGCAGCAGTAACAGAATGTCTATGAGACAGAGAGTGGAGAGACTCTGATAGAGATGAACCATTAATTAACCTAAATGTCCTCATCTGAATGGAATCTAGAAGCCTCAGAGAGGTTTTGGGGGCAATGCCCCAGATAGGGGGAACAATATTCCATGGTAGGGCAGATTTGCAATTTGCACAAAGTGAACAGCTGTTTGGAAGAAAAGTAACGCCGAGAACGAAAGAGAAAACCAAGTTTTGTAGATGAAGAGGAAGCAATATTTGTAATGTGCTTGTGCCAAGAGAAATTAGAAGTAAGGGTAATCCCCAAAAGACATATATCATCGTGTGCCTAGAAATCGGAGTGTCACCAAAGATAAGCACAGGGGCAGAAGAGTCCTTTTCGGTGACATATAAGACAGGACTGAGCTTTAGAAAGATTGAAATCAACTAAGTTGTTTTTTTTGTTTTTTTTTTGGGTAGTTGTTGGCGCATCGCCTTCTGTGGCCATAATGCACCTCCCAAGGTTTTTGCAGTACTTTGATCCAAGCCCAAGGCGGGATTTGAAGCCACGACCTTTGGGTTGCCAGACAGGCACTTTACCCACCCGGCTGGCCTGGTCGGCTCAACTAAGTTGTCTTTGCCCCACTGGAGATCAGCATTTAAGGAATTGGCAGCGGATGTTTCAGAAGTTAAGTTGATTGAGTAGGGTGAAGTATCTCAAACTGGAAAGTGGAATGCAATATGCTATCATCAGCAAAATGATGGATTCGATTTCCAGTCAATGGCACAGTCATTAACACACAAGAGGAAAAGAGTGGGGGAAAGAACTGAATCTTGTAGGTCACCAGCATTAATGGGGAAGTAAGAAGACAGAGAGCCATCTACTATCACCCTCAGTAAGCAGTCAGAGTGAAAACTGGATAACCAATTACAAAAGACAGTTGCCAAACCATGAGATGGAAGCTTGTTTAGAAAACCTTTATACCAAACACGATCGAAAATATTTGAGATGTCAATAGCAACTGCTTATATTTCACTGAACTTTTACATTGAATTTGTTCATAAATGAGTAACATAAGCCAGAATAATACCAGTGGATCGACACTGATGGAATCTATACTGGTGATCATTGATCAGATGGAAGATTTCAAGACAGTTTAACAGTTGACAGTTATATGATTTCTCCATTACTTTAGAAAGAGTAGAAGTAATTCGCAATGGACAATAATTGGATGGGAGTGATTTGTCACCCTTTTTAGGAACTGGCTGGATATGAGCAAATTTCCAAGCAGAAGGAAAAACACCTTTGGAATAAGAAAGTGAAAAAAGGTGGCAAAGAACAGAAGTAAGTACAGGAGCACAAGTTTTGAGAACAAGTGGAGAAATGCCATCAGGACCTGGGGCTTTCTTAGCATCAATCAAGATTCGTCAAAATCCTTCTGATATCCTTTTGATGGAAGACCACAGGGGCATTGAATGAAGCATACTGGGAATAGTGGGGGGTGTTTTACCAAGATCATTAATACATGAGTTGGAAGGAAAATGGGATGCTAGCAGATCAGCTTTATCCTTGGCTGAAGTGACAATAGAACCATCTGGTTTAGACAGAGGTGGGAAAAGAGATAGGTAAAAGTTGCAACCAATAGCTTTGGCAAAAGACCAGAATGCTAGGCTACCATTAGGGCAAGAAGCAAGTTTTCTACTCTTAGCCTGTTCAAAATCTAGTCTGTGCTGATTAATAACTGCTTTACAATTGTTGCGAGCTTTGGTGTAGGCAGAAAATGAAACTGAAGAATTGTAAACAAGCCTATTACGATATGCAACATTCTTCTCTTGAATAGCTTTAGCACATTTATTGGAAGACCAACGTGTAGATAAAGGATGAGATTTTAAGGTGGACTGTGGAATAAAAAATTCCATTCCCACAAGAATAATTTCACTGACATGATCTGAGCAAATATTAACATCAGAAGTTTTGAAATGGTAATCCGACCAAAGAAAAGAAAAAAAAGAAATCAAGCAGGTCAGACCATTTTGCATTCTTGTGATGCCAAACAACATGAGGTCGGGAATAGCCATGAGATAAAGGCTCCGTTGGAGAAGAGACAACCACTAAGTTGTGATCTGAGGTACCTAAAGGACCAATCACTTTGACCGTGTACTTAGAAGGGTTGTTTGTGAGAAAAAGGTCAAGCTTGTTGGCTGTATGGTTAGGATTGTCCGGTATTCTGGTAGGTAAATGAACAATCTGTGTGAGGTCATTAGTAATTGCAAATGCCTTGGCATCTCGACCAGCTGGGTCTGTGTGACTAGAAAATGGAAGGCAGCTGGAGTTGTGAAAATTAAAATCACCAAGGAAAATTACCTCACTGTTAAGAAAGTTCAACGGAAGAAAGTCAAGTTGCAGAGAGAGAGAGGAAATCAAAGTGTTCTAAACTAAAAGCAGTAGCAGTTTAACATCACTAGCAATCTACAATTTGAAGAAAAAGATTCTTGAATTTTTTGTAAAATTAAGAAATAAATTTTGTAAAATTAAGAAATAATAACATTTGAAAAACTTTTCTTATAGAACAAAGCAGCATACTTATTGAAAACTAAATTAAAGATGACTCACATTCCTACGTACATACACCTGAGAAACATATAGGCCTATATATATACACGTTGTTGTTGTTGGGTTTGTTGGGGCATCAGCAACTGTGGCTATAATGCACAGGCCTATATATAAAGAGGGGAAATGAAAAAGGAAGATAGAGTGGGGAACTTTTGGACAAGGGCCACTGATAGGCAAAAATTACCCAACAACCATAATAAATGTGTTATGTATTAATGAAAGTTGAAGAGAAAAGAAAAAGAAAAATGGAGAAATGGGGGAAGATAAAATAGAAGTTGTGCCAGGCAAAAGGAGGAAGTATAGATATTGAAAAAAGTAAAAAACAGGTTAATTATAAAAAAAAAAAATTACATTTTATGTATAAGATAAAAATATATAGTATATAGATAAAAATATTTTATTGAATATTGCACAATATTGGCATCTCTGGCACCTCCTCAAATGTTTGTTATGTTGAGCACTAGCAACTAAGGCCATATTGCTCTGGGGATATGCAGTGGTCAATCCCTGACCGTTCCGCATCCTCCGTATTTGGTGGTCACGGCTCGAACCCCTGTCTAATCAAGAAGTGTGTGCTATGCACTGCTGCTCCTGTTTCCGACAGGGCTAGCCGGGTGGGTAAATTGCCTGCCTGGTAACCCAAAGGTCGCGGGTACAAATCCCGTCTCGGGCTTGGATCAGAGTACTACAAAAACCTTGGGAGGTGCATTGTGGCCACAGAAGCCGATGCGACAACAACCAGCAAAAAAAAAAAAAAAAAAAAGCTACTCCTGCCCACCTGACTACGGAGACGCCCTCCTCAAATGACAACAACCAGAATTGCACAAAAAAAACGGCCCCGGGTGCCAAGCGTATTTTGAGGCCAAGCTATATTCTTGCGATTTATAAAGTGCTCTTGATAAGTGATTGAAATTATATTTTACGTTCACATTTCTATAAACAGTTTTACTTTAAAAACAGTTCTATACTTGAAAAGTAACAAGTAGAACACAGGAAGGAAATACAACTTTCTTTACATTTTCCTCAATTTATATTTTTACTAATTAACTAACACTTCAACCGCTTGGCCTCCGAGCGGCACTGCTCCTGCCTCCCCGTGGCGGGGCCGGTAACCTGGGGGAAAAGTTATCCTCCGGGGCGAAAAGGAGTAACGATGGATATAAATGACTATCCACCACTAGAGCCTTCAAATTCAAGGCCAGACATACCAAATGATGATGACCTAAACCAACCAAAAAGGCTCCGAAGAGAAGTGCAGAGCAATGAGATGCCAAACTTCCTTGTAATACATTCGCTCTCCAACCAGCCTGTCGGCAAATTGTCACCATTTGTCATCCAAAGATTTTTGGAATCCATTGCTGGTACGCCGAAAATGGTTAAACGTCTGCAGTCCGGAGACCTACTAATCGAAACAGCTTCCTCAAAACATTCAGAATGGCTGCTTAAAACAACAACCTTTGCTGGGCTACCCGTATCTGTAACTCCCCACAATACGTTAAACTCGTCAAAAGGTGTCATCACAGAGTGGGACCTGATTACAGTAACTGAAGTGGAACTAGTACAGGAACTGGGCAATCAAAAAGTAATTAGTGCAAAACGTATAAAAACCAAAAAAGATGGAAATCTTGTTCCAACCCGATTCATAATTTTAACATTCAGCACCCCAGATTTGCCATCCTCAGTAAAAGCTGGCTATTTAAACTGCCGAATACGGCCTTACATACCTAATCCTCTACGTTGCTTTAAATGCCAAAAATATGGACATTCGCAACAAGCATGTAGAGGTGATGCCATTTGTCCAATTTGTGGTTCCAAGGAGCATACACAAACAGACTGTTCAGCCTCAAGTCCCATTTGTCCCAACTGCAAAGAAAGTCACCCAGCCTTTTCCAAATCTTGTGAAATGTGGAAAACGGGGAAGAAAATCCAAAAATATAAAATAGAGCACAAAGTCACGTACCCCGAGGCACGCAGACAGGTTATGTCGACCATACCCAGTCGTTCATATGCAGCTCACACTCGAAGCTTTAATTCAACAGCAGCTCAAACAGATGTATCCATACCTCCCTGCACATCTCTATCTAACTGGGTTAAAAACACATTATCAAACCCTGTCAAAGACACACATCAAATTAAAACCACTGAATCGACCAACACTCCAATCAGTATCCCAGTTGAGACTCGGACAGTCCCGCATGACAAAGAAAAACTGAAAACTACTAAACACAACAATAAACCTGAATCATCCACTGGTAGTATGGAAGTAGATGTAAACCCAGATCATGAAGAACCAATACTAGAACTTCACGCAAACGATACTATGGATACCGGTCGCCCTACCTTCCCGAAAAGAGACCGAAAAAAATCCTCCTCAAACAAAAAACAGTCAGATGAATCGTCCTCATCTAAACCAAAATGAACCACAGCATCTTACAATGGAATTGCAGAGGCTTTCGTTCAAACATAGACGATATTCAATACCTAATTAATCAATATTCTCCGGTTGCCTTTTGTTTACAGGAAACTTACCTAACCACACAAATTTCTCCTTCGATAAAGAACTATTGCATTTATCGAAGAGATTGAAATACCGCTAGCGCTGCCCATGGTGGTGTGGCAATCTTAGTAAATTCAAAGATCCCAACTAAACATATCCCACTCCAAACTAATATAGAAGCTGTTGCTGTTCGTATAATTCTCCATAGTGCAATAACACTAGTCTCAATATACCTACCGCCAAACTGTACTAACTCTTTAAAAGATCTTGAAGACCTCTTTATACAGATACCTCCACCTCTCTGTATATTAGGGGACTTTAACGGGCACCACCCATTATGGGGCTCTCCTAAATTGGATAGACGAGGCCGACTAATTGAAAGTTTTTTGGATGCACTAAATCTCACTATACTCAATACAGGTGCACCGACACACGTACAGCTTCCAACAGGACACACCTCAGCAATAGATCTCTCAATTTGTTCACCAGTACTAGTCCCAGCCATAGAGTGGTATGTAATAAACGATCCCATGGGCAGTGACCACTTCCCAATAGTACGCAACTTTCTAAAAGCAAAGACTCCTTCAATTCAACCCTGCAGAAAGTGGAAATTTGTCCGAGCAAACCGGGCAAAATTTCAATCATCAATTGACCTCGATGAGGAAAAAATCCGCCTCCAGCACATTGATGATGTGACAGATTACATCACGTCGCATCTTCTAAATGTGGCTAAAGACACAATACCAATATCAAATCCGCCGGGCCGAAAGCATTATAATTACTGGTGGAATGACAAATGCACCACAGCAAAGAGAGCAAAAAATAAAGCCTGGAATTTGTTTCGGAAATGTCCGAGCACAGTCAATCTCATTAATTATAAGAAATTAAGGGCAAAAGCACGCTTCATACAAAAACAGGCAAAGAAAGAATCCTGGACCCGTTTTGCATCCACTTTTCACAGAAATACCGATCCCAAAATAATATGGAAAAAAATTAGACAGCTGTCTGGTAAGTTTCCTACCATACCTTCTCCAATCCTCTCCTGGAATGGAAAAGATCTCTCTAATCCTGTAGATATAGCTAATGCTTTAGCCAATACTTTTGCAGAAATCTCAGCAACGTCAGCCTATACTACCTCATTCCAAAGAATTAAAAACACTGAAAAGCATGCTATTCATTTTCAAACTGCCCGTCTTCTCCCATATAACAAACCTCTGCAATATTCTGAACTTTTACATGTAATTAGAACAGCTCGCAATGGTGCTGCTGGGCCAGATGGAATTTATTATGTCATGCTACAACATCTTGATGACAAAGCTCTGCGCTGCCTCCTGGTCTTTTACAATCGCATATTTTTAGAAAATGTTTTTCCAGCATCTTGGCATCACTGTACAATTTTGGCATTCCTGAAGCCTGGAAGATCCATCCAACCCAAATAGCTATAGACCCATATCTCTCTCAAGCTGCCTCAGTAAAATCCTTGAGAAAATTATCCACAGAAGACTCGTCTGGATCATTGAGTCGGAACATCTAATGAGCCATTGTCAATATGGCTTTCGCCAAAACAGATCATGCTTAGATCTTATGGTCAAGGCGGAATTTGCCATCCGTAATGCTTTTGTCAAACATGAACATCTAGTAATGGTTTCAATAGACATAGAGAAGGCTTTTGATACCACCTGGCAGTATGGTATACTTAGTGATCTTTACCTTCTCGGACTACGAGGCAATCTTCCTATATTCATTCAGAACTTTCTACATACAAGAACATTTCAAGTTCGATATCAACATGCCCTTTCCCCAACTTTCATCCAGGAAGAAGGTGTTCCACAGGGATCAGTACTGAGTGCCACACTTTTTGCTCTGAGAATAGATACTATTACTAAGCAGCTTCCAAATACAATTGAGACTTACCTTTATGCAGATGACCTTTCCATCTCTTGTCATTCTCAAAACATGAGGTCTATAGAAAGACAGCTTCAGATATCACTTAATAAAATTCAACAATGGGCGAGCCTCAACGGCTATCGGCTCTCACAACAGAAAACAGTTGCCATCCATTTCTGTAGACAACGCAAACTTCATCCAGATCCTGAACTTCAAATTTCTAATGTCTTTGTCCCGGTCACCAGCAACATACGATTTCTAGGATTAACCATTGACAATAAGTTAAATTTCCTAGATCATATTAAAAATGTACGGACATCATGCTAAAAAAGTTAAACATACTCAGTGCTTTATCTGCCCAAACATGGGGTGCAGACCGTACCTCACTTCTTCGGTTATACAGGGCATTAATCAGATCTCGTCTCGATTACGGTGCTCCAATCTATGATTCTGCCAGAAAGAGTGCATTACGCTGGCTTGATCCCATTCAGCACAGTGCTTTGAGAATTGCAATTGGCGCATTCCGAACGTCGCCAGTACAGAGTCTCTACATTGATGCTCATGAGCCCCCACTAAATTTACGCAGGAAAACACTGTTACTGAAATATGCTGTCAAGATACAAAGTTGTGCTTCTCATCCCATTCGGTCGTACCTTTTTAACCCACCGTTAGAAACCCTATACAGTAACAAACCTAGCATAGTAAAACCAGCTGGTCTTCGCCTTCTTGAACTGGTGCAAGTTTGGAATATTTCCATCCATTCCGTAAAGCAGGTAGCAACTTATACTCAACCTCCATGGACTCCTCCTCCTCTTCCAATCTGTGACACTTATCTCTGTCAATAGAGAAAGAATTCCATCTAATTCAAATGTTGGAGCAGCTGCAGTGTTTCCAAATACAATTGTATCAGCTTCCCTTCCGTCAGAATTTAGTATATTTTCTGCTGAATTATACGCAATAAAACTAGCTTTAGAAAATCTTCATTTTAACTCTTCCTTAAAATCTGTTATTTACACTGATTCCCTCAGCTCAATCATGTCGCTATGTAATTCCTCAGATAAAGTTCACCCTGTTCTGGATGAAATCAGAAGCTTATTACTGCAAATTAAAGAACCCAATCAACAGGTCACTTTTTGCTGGATTCCAGCACATTCTGGTATTTTAGGAAATGAACTGGCCGATAAAGCTGCAAAAAATCCAACTACCTTAGATCTAACCAACATCCCTGTTCCAGCATCAGATTATGCACTAACCATTAATGCTGCTTGCCTATCACAATGGACAGCACTGTGGCACTCTCAGACTAATAATAAACTCTTGCAGTTTAAACAAGACCCGAAAATTTGGCACTCCAGTGTCCGTACATCGAGACGAGAAGAAGTAGTCCTCTCAAGGGCAAGAATAGGACATACACATCTGACCAACCTTCATTTACTGAGAGGAGATGATCCACCACAATGTACACATTGTTCTAACAATTTGACTGTAAAACATATTCTTATTGTCTGCTCCTATTATAAACAAGCCAGAACTTCATCCTTGATGTCACTGGTTAATCTACATAAACCAATTACTCTTGAAAACCTGATTGGTGATAAGGCAAATATTTCTGAATTTTTTGACTTTCTCAGGCAAACTGGGCTTTTCAATTATTTCTGATTTTATTTTGATTTAGGGAAAACTCATGTCTTATATAATAAGTGAATAGGCACATTATAGCCTTAGCAGCTGATGTGCCATTAAACCTCCAGAGCAACAACAACAAAAACAACAAAAAAAACGAACTGTATTCTGTTTCTAACACAAAGTACATGTCATAGCCAAGCTAAATTAATGAAGTAAATTAAGGGAATAAGGAAGATTTAAATTTAGAGTAGGACATACAGTGGTGTTCAAAAAAAATTACATCACCTCATTTTTTAATTTTTTGTCCTTATACTAGCAGCAAATCTTTTAGAAATAGCTGAAGAAACATAATAACAATACACATATAAAACTTTTAATTTCAGAAAAATTTACTTTTATGTCCACATGGGTATATATACAATGAAATAAAGAGTTTTCTCCAAAATAACAGCATGTTGCACCTAGGAACAGTAAATATAGCAAAATAAATTATATTTATTTAAGCAATAGCACAACGTTTCATAAATTTAAAACTTTTTCTAATTTTATGAAGTAGTGCTTATAATTTTGGCTCTAAGATATGGAGCACAGTCATCCTGAAAAACTCAATTGGCAACATCCACACAGTGATCTCTTATTGTGGGAAGTGGATCTGTCTGGAGAATGCCCTTGTACACTTCAGTGTTCACTGAACCCTTAACAAATTCAAGAAAATCAACTCTTCTATACAAAATATAGCCCAATAATTTCAGAGCAGCAAAGCAAAAGGCTCAAGCTAATGGAAGTGCTGTGGCTCAGAGCAGAACTGAGGGGGGCAGTTGTCCTCTGACTGACAGCCTTATAAAATGCACTGTTTGCTTGATGTTTGCAGAGCAATCGGGTACGGGACATGATACTGCCAAGGGGGATGTCTTTGTGTGTGCGCGATGCAAGGAGTGTATCGATATCAGGCAACAACTCGGCGTTCTTGTGGGCCTATATAAGAGCTTGAAGGACAGGGTGGATGCCCTCGAAGAAACTAAATTGAGGGGCCCATCAAGCTCTCCGCTGCCCACATCAACGCCAGAGCTTGCACTTGAGCATCGCGTGACACAGAGACAACCCCTAAGGCAGAATGCGCTGGTCCCGAAGGAACTAGTAGTTGTTGGTGACCCTATTGTCAGGGAAACGGGGAACATGCTTTGTAAAAAAGATAGGTGGAACAGGACCAGGGTATGTCTGCCAGGGGCAAAGGTTGATGACGTTGTAGAGCGAATATCATCTTTTAAGGGCACAAAAGGTGATATAGTTGTACACGTTGGCACTAATAATATTAAGAGTAGGAGACCGGCAGAATTACTTAACAAGTACAGGTCACTGTTGAACAAAAGCCGAGAATTAGGGTTGAATTTGAAAGTGTCTGCAATTCTGCCCAGACACGATAGGAGGGAGTATATGATGAGAGCCTTGTCGATCAATTCGGCCCTGGAAAGATTGTGCAAGGCTCAAGGGGTAGAATTTTTTTCAGCCTGGACTGTACTTGTTAACAGGAGAGATTGCTTCTACAGGGATGGGATACACTTAAATAGAAAGGGTGCAAGAATATTTGCTGATGCTATCCAGGCAGTGTTACGTGGGTCGGAAAACTGCTAGCTTGGGGTGAGACAAAGACCAATAGATTGACAGTAGCCACTGGCAGAGGTGAAAGAGATTCTTGCACTGCTTCTATTAGAATGAGCAGAAGCCTGAAAAACAAGATGCATGGTATTTCAGAGACTGCTGGGAGCCATTGTGGTACAAGTAAACATATGGGTTGTGTTAGGGTAGCTAAGAATAGAAACAGGTGCAGGTATACTTGCGTGTACACCAATGCTAGGAGTTTAGTAAATAAATTTGATGAATTTGAGGTATTGCTCAAAACATCGAAGGCAGATATTGTTGGGATATCAGAGACGTGGTGTCACACAGATATAAGGGATGCAGAACTGCAATTTGGGGAGTACAACGTCTACAGAAAGGATAGACAGGATAGGAAGGGGGGAGGGGTTATGCTATTAGTTAAGAAACACATAAAAACCAAGGAAGTGAAGCCAGGCGACATTGCTGGACAGTGCAGTGTGGAGTCAGTTTGGTGTGACATAAGCATTGGGAGATCAAAATTGAGAGTAGGAGTGTGCTATAGGCCTAATGACTCTGATGAGTATAATAAGGAACTGTACAGGGAAATAGAGTGGGCCAGTAAATCAGAGTGTCTTATAATGGGAGATTTTAATTTCCCAGATATTGACTGGAATTTGGGGGCTGGTTACTCACACACTAGCAGGGCTTTTGTGGATTTATTGGATGATTGTTTTCTACATCAGCATGTTCAGGAGGCAACTAGAGGGAGTAATACTCTTGATTTGATTATCAGCAGTGATTCTTCATGCATTAAGAATCTGCAGATAAATGAACCACTAGGTGGCAGTGATCACAGTGTGCTGAAGTGGGATTTACTCAAAGAAGGTAACTACCATTAGGGGTAAAGGGAAGGGGTTATTGCTTCCGTAAAGGCGACTACGATGGACTGAGACAGTATTTAAATTTTATACAGTGGCACCAACTGATGATGTTACCAACAGCAAATTCAAAATGGGAAGCATTCAAAGAACTTATCTTGGAAGCTACTAGACTTTACATACCAACTAAGAAATATTGTTCAAGGTTTAGGCCAAAATGGATGTCAGATGAACTAATGAGGCATATGGCAGAGAAGAAAAATGCATGGATACATACAAATTAACACATGACACAGAAGCCTATGATAGATACAAGTTGATATGCAACCAAGTTACAAAGGAGGTTAGGCAGGCGAAGGTAGATTACGAGAAATCCTTGGCAAGGGATGCAAAGAAAAACAGCAAAGAGTTCTTACCTTATGTAAACTCTAGAAGGAAGGGGATGAATCAGATTGGTCCACTTGATATTGATGGGTCAAGTGTTGATGATCCTGCTCAGGTAGCTAACAAACTAAATGAATATTTTGCATCGACATTCACACATGAGGAGTTATTCAGCGAGTGGAATGCCAGAGGTGTATTCAACTCTAGCAGTAAGCTACAGAATCTTGAATAACTGGGAGTAAAGTGGAAGAGAAACTGTTGAAGATAAACACAAGAAAGGCACCCGGGGGTGGATGGGATCTATCCAGTTATATTAAAGGAGGCAGCAAAGGAAGTAAGCAAACCCTTAGCCATAATTATGAGAGCTTCCATGGACTCAGGGGAGGTACCCATAGACTGGAAAATGTGCAAATGTGACCCCAATTCACAAAGGAGGATCAAAGGCTGACACAAGTAATTATAGACCTGTGAGCCTAACTTCTGTTCCAGGAAAAGTAATGGAGGCACTGGTTAAAGAAGCACTGCAGGATCATTTAGACAAGACTTCAGTTATAGCTCAGACACAGCATGGTTTTGTTAAGGGGAAGTCTTGCCTGACCAACTTGATTGGATACTATGATGCAGTCACAAAAGAACTGGATGCAGGGAATAACTTTGATATTATATACTTGGATCTTAGAAAGGCTTTTGATACTGTTGCACATGGAAGACTGCTACACAAATTGGAGCAGTGTGACATTGGAGGCAAATTGCTGCTATGGATAAAGGGGTGTGAGGGGGAGAAGACAGAGAGTGGTAATCAATGGACACTGCTCATCGTGGACTAATGTTATTAGTGGAGTCCCTCAGGGCTCAGTGTTGGGTCCATTATTGTTTTCTGTATTTATAAATGATATTGATGATGGTATATCGGGCTTAATGTCCAAGTTTGCAGACGATACAAAGGTTGGCAGGGTTGTCAAGGACACTACTGACACTATGCTGCTGCAACAGGTTCTGGAAAGGTTGAGCAGATGGGCTGAGAGGTGGCAAATGAAGT